>NW_027226498.1:1908750-2545000 GCF_022539635.2 Chironomus tepperi | reverse complement strand
CAATTGGGTATTTCAATGTAAGAATACCACGTTTGCTTTGTGCTTCATCACCGACATAGGCATCCTTTTGACCCATACCGACCATCACACCTTGGTGACGTGGGCGACCAACAATTGATGGGAAGACAGCACGTGGTGCATCATCTCCAGCAAAACCAGCTTTGCACATACCTGATCCATTGTCAATGACAAGTGCTCCTGCATCATCATCACACATTTTGGCTGTTTGTTATTATTTGTTCTAGATTTTTAGGTGAGAAAATTTTATTGTAGGATTTATCTTTTAAGTCTAACTTTTGTTATCACCATGAGACAAAATGGAGAAAAATTGATTTTGGTAAAAAAATGTTGGCTTAAAGTTTTTTGTTCTGTCTTTATATAAGCAATGGAAATCTATTGTATACATTAAAGAAAGGTCTTCTTAAATATCAATTTTCCTTCCTCCTATCTGATTATATCATCAAAATGACTCTGAAGTTTTGTACTTTAACGAATATTTGAAGAAGTTACTGAGCTCTATAGTCATAAAATATTTAAGTAATAAGACTAGATGATATTATGTCCACATCCTTACAAAATTATGTATCCGTGGATATCCGATTATTACTATTGCCTTGAGCAAATTTCCTTGCTAATTATGTCTAAAATATTTTTTCTGATTCTTCATATCCTTTCATAAGTTATAATCTCCTTTCCTATGATTTATCTTGACAAATCCTCAACTAATGTATTTTAGTTCCATTAATTATAATAAAGCTATTAAGTCATTAAGTCAATAAACTATTTCCCGCTAGAATTCCTATGACTAAATTTAGTTACATTGCAATTAGTCTCGATTCGATTACGAATTGATGAATTTCAGCGTTAATCTAATTTTAAAAATTTTTGTAATTCTATTTTCTTTTCTCTCTCACACTCGCGATTGTGTCAACGTCTCGATCTGAATATGTCAATTATCGAAAGTGCATTTCAGATTATTTATGAGATTGACTTATAAGGAAATTTCTAAAAATATCAATGCAAGTTGATCCATCCTCTTCTTATAAAAATATTAAAAATTGCCGAAAGGTAATTTCTAGACAGTAATCGGTTCTTAAATTTTTTCTTCTTCTATTTTCACATAAAAAATTGAGTTTTTTCTTCTATGATAATCCACTTTAATCCTTGAAATTATTTCCTGTTGTCGGCAAAACTTTTTTTTTAATCCTTTAACATTTCTCTCTTCATGATTAGTTCAATCTTTATGATGAAATGTCTTTTTTCGTCTCCAAAACATTTTCCATGTGCTTTATTACGTAATTTTAAATTTTGTCAATTTTGTAGTTCCAATATTTCTTTTTATGAAAAATATTAATCCAATTGACTCAAGTCAGTAGGATATAAGTCTTTTTCAGTTTTTCACAAATTTTTCACTTAGTTTTCCTTTAATTTTCAATTTGATAATCCACCAAAATTTCAATTTTTCTCCATTTTTGCATAATATTTTTCATGTCTTAATAAATTATTTTTCATGGCATATCACTTAATAAAAGAATTTTTTCACTAACCCTTTTACAACAGAAAACTATAAAATATAAATTAAAGAAGAATGAAGTGTCCCGGGCGCTTCACTAATTCCTAATGTTTAATGCTGGTCCTTAGCTGGTTACTAAGCTTGTAACAAAGTGAACACCTCAAATTTATTCGTTTTCACTTTATATATGGTGGAATGATCGCGAAGCCGATACCATTACATTCAAATTCATAGAAATGCGTTCCTTCTAAGGATCGATTGCATGTGTAATGTCTTCAACATTTCGCTATTCTGTCTTTATACTTTGTTGTGGGCTTCTTCGGGTGTTTCAAATGCACATGGTGTGAGACACCCGAAAAAATTCTATTCAATTTGTGCATTAATGTGTGAAAATCATTGTATTGTTCCGTCGTAATGATAATAAAGAAGAGAGAGAATTCACGAATTGGAAAGCGATCATTCAGTTGGTCCATGAGAATAATTTTTCATTTCTTTTTAAAAGGAAATTTTCCTTCGTCATCATTAAATGTTAAATAATGATAAGTCATAACACATCTGCTTTTGTTGATGCCAATTTTCCTTTTTCGGTAAGAAACAAATTCTCGCTATTTTAGTTAATTGCATTTGAATTAGATTTTTAATCTATATTTTCATCTTCATTTGTGTGTAATTATCGGCGTCAGTATTTGCACACACATTGATTAACGGCGCTAATCAATCACGTTCTTCATAGTAGTAAACCTTTCTTTTTTTTCTTTTATTTTTTAATCCATTTTATTATATTCGTGAATGAATGAATTAGATTTCTCAATAAATGGAATGCTCTGAGGAATTTCTGAATGTAAATAAAATCATGAGTACATAATGTAAATGACTGAATGTGATTAGTCGATTAATTAATTAGCTTTAAATTTCATTAATTTTATTTTATTATGCATTCACGCCATTTTATTTCAATTAAAGCTATTTGAGTTAAGTGTTCAAGAATTTACGCTAGTATTGCTATAAAAATTAATTATTTTATAACTCATAAGTACTTTAAAATGCTTTAAAATGACAATATAATTGCGCTTCATTAATTTTAGATCTAAAAAAATTAACGGTTTTGAAATATTCAAACGAATTCGCTCTGCTTTCTAAAATTTCATAACGATTCGAATCGATTCGTTAAAAAATTATTTACGATACTTAAGTAATACATTATGAGTGGATTGATATTTGACTATATATTTCCATAATAAATGCTATTAAACTAATCTATTAATAAATTGAAATTGATCATCGATTATAAAATATCATCAAAGTAACGTTTGTCGAAATTTTAAACGTTTTTATCCATATAATTTTTAGATTTTGTCTGCAGGTATGTTTTTTGATTTATTTGGACTGGTTGTTTGGTAGATATTTAACAGCTTAGATAACATATAATACTCTAGCATAAAGAAATTAACTGTAAAATCTAGACTAGAAAACAAAAACATTGGATTGCACAAAAAAATATTGTTTTCTTTTTGAAAATTTTACGTTTCATGATCAACGGGGCAATCAGCTATTAATCAGAAAGAAATTTTCAGTAAACTGAACGAGTCGATGTTCTGCGTTTAAAAATAATTAATTTGATTTTTCGTGTCTGATTTATCAGCATTGAAAATTTGAGCAGTAGTAATCGAAAGAGAATAGTATATTTTAGTGAATTATAATATTTGGAAGCAGGGAAAAGTGCTTCGGAGTACATTTTCAAGAAAATCATAAAGTATAGATCGTTTTCAAGGTCCTTTTATGACTTTAATTCATATAATAGAAGGTAAATGTCATTAAACATCATGTAATTGTCAAAAATCAGTCGTCCAGATTGTAATTATCATTGATTGAAAGGTTCCTGAATTTTTTTCAATCATTTTAATGCGCAAAATCGAAAACTTTAAAAAAATCTATTAAATATTTTTTATTGTAATTTATTGCAACTATTATGAAACTGTCTTGCTGAACTGATTTTTGCCAACTCATTAACGTTATCGCACTATCTACATGCTCAGATTTCGAATCAAATACAAACAGCCATAAAATTTTCAATCGAGAAAATGATAGAAATAAAAAGAAAAGTTCAGGCTTAATATGTATGCATGTATGTAGAGAGTGAGAACGATGAAAAAACGTGTCTCACGTAATTCTAAATAACCAAAAATAGACAAGAAATACCAAAATTATCAATATTATCACTGTCAATTGCAGAAAGCTTCGATCAGCTAGTATTTCGCTACAATCTTACCGATTCGAAACAGTGCATGATTTCAGAGCCATCAAATCAGTTGAGTCATAGGTAAGAAATACATGACGTCCACAAATTCATTAATTCCTCTCTTTTTTTTCTCATCATCCAGGACTTCAAAATTTTCAAGCAATAGACATCGGAAATTGCAACCATTTAGAAAAACGCCGTGAATTAGTTCGGTCGCGAATTGAAGGGATCTTAAAGAGTCAAATTAAATCCCTATCAACGAGTGCATAATCAAAGAAAAATCAAAATTCTTTTTGTTGTGGAATTGTCATATTGAAATCTTTTTTCTCCTTAAATTTAATCCAATTCTGAATTATATCAAAATTTGTGTAACTACACGTCCATCAACACTTTCATTATTCATTTTATTTTTGAATTTTCCACCCCAAATCTATCCATTTCTTTGACCACAAATGATTTTTGTCAAAAATCGCCACAATAAGTTACAGTCGACGAATCAACAGCTTTTCAATAGTAGGATTGAGCTAAAGACATAAGAAGACATTTTTCTGTTCTTAACTCTCTCTCTATTTTTTGCAACTAAATCTCCATATCAACATTCATTACAATAATTACACACGTACACACACACAATCAGAGGAAGTGAATTGAAATTTGAAGACATTTTGCTTTAAAGAATTGCTCAATTTGATTGCCTGGATTGAGAGGCAAATAAAAAGAAAAGAAATATTTTCATGATTTGACAAAGCTGCAATATTTCTGCAATTTATAGTCAATCACAAATACTGCACACAAAGTTTTTGAAGGTAAATTTCTCATTGCTTTCCAAATAAATTGACTTTTAATCCATACTGTATTCCATTTAATCCCATTTTTTCAGCTTTTAATGCACTTACGCAAATATTCCGAAATATAAAATATACGACATCAAGTCACCAGCAAAAAAGATTATCGACCAAAAAATAAAATCAAAAAGATATTTCGTACATCAGTAAATTACTAAAGGCAACATCATGGGAACTTTAAATGTCAATCGTAATGTTACTGACCTTTATTATCGTTACAAAATGCCCCGAATTTGTGCCAAAGTTGAGGGCAAAGGAAATGGAATTAAAACTGTCATCGTGAACATGGCAGAAGTTGCTAAGGCATTAAATCGTCCAGCAACATATCCAACTAAATATTTTGGATGCGAACTTGGAGCTCAAACTCAATTTGATCATAAGAATGAGCGCTTTATCGTCAATGGATCGCATGATGCCTCCAAATTGCAAGATTTGCTTGACGGATTCATCCGAAAATACGTTTTGTGTCCAGAATGCGACAACCCTGAAACAGACTTGACTGTTGTCGCTAAGAAAGAAACCATTTCGCAAAGCTGTAAGGCTTGTGGTTATCATGGATTAATAAAAGTTCAGCATAAAGTTAATACTTTTATTTTGAAAAATCCACCAACTCAAAATCCAGCTCAGCAAGGTGCATCCTTGACTGAAGGAAAGCGTTCCAAACGTTCCAAGAAAGCTGATGGTAGCGATTCTCAAAACACTAATGGCGATCAATCTAAAGATTCTGATGATTTCAATAACAGCAAAGTCTCTGTAAGTTCTCTTTAAAGCATTTGTCAAATAAAATTAAACTAATTTTATCATCAATTTAAGGGCAATAATGATGACGACGATGATGATGATGGACAATGGGCAACAGAAGTAAGCGAAGAAGCAGTTCGTGCTCGTATGCAAGATTTATCAGAAGGTGCAAAGAATATCACCATTTCTGAAGATACTGAAAAGACCGAAAAGCAACGTATGGACATGTTTTATGAATATGTCAAGAAACGACGTGACGCTGGCGATTTGGATAATATTCAAGTGCATAAGGAAGTTCATAATGAAGCTAAACGTTTGGAAGTTAATCAGAAATCTCCATTAATTCTTGCTGAATTGCTTTTCTCTGCTAACTTAGTCAGTGATATAAAGAAGCATCGTGGCCTATTGCTACGTTTCACTCATGAAGATGAAAAAGCCCAAAAATATTTGTTGGGCGGCGTTGAACAAGTTATTGCATTGCATGCTGCAAAGTTGATGGATAAAGTTGCAATTATTTTGAAACTATTCTACGATACAGATTTATTGGATGAGAAAATCATTTTGGATTGGGCATCTAAAGTTAGCAAAAAGTATGTATCAAAAGATGTGGCAAGCCAAATTCATGAAAAGGCAGCACCATTCATTAAATGGTTAAAAGAAGCTGAAGAGGAATCGGAAGATTCTGAAGAGGATGATGATGATATTGTTGGCTTTGATGATCGTGCTAAAATGGATTCGTTGAAAAACAATGTGGTTAAACCAACTGTTAAGCCAATTGTTCACGACGATGATGATGGAGAAGAGCTTGACATTGATAATATTTAAATATATGGCATATTTTTTTTCTTCAATTATTTACACATGCATACTTTACACTTTATAATTATTAATATTTGTCGCTAATATCAATATACTGAATTATCAATATTTCTTATTCCTGCGGGGTTTATGCTTTTTATGCTCATTATTTGAACTGATTGAAATTTTGTCCATTTTTTTTTTGATTCTTTTATATTTTGTGGAGAAAATAAGTCATACATGTTGAAAATTGAGGATTGATGAAAATTGTTTATTGGATTAATCTGGATACAATAAAAATACATATTTGGAAGCATAAAATTAATGTTTTTCTTATTACAGCTCGACTGGAAGCATTGCTAATGCCTGATCAACGTGACTTTTTGCTATCGTTTTCTTCTTGTTTTGTGCTGCATATCCAAAAGCTTCCTTTGCTAAAGTTTTTATGAACATTTCTGTTGTTTTTGTTATAAGAAAGACTGCTTCTCCATTGACAAGTTTAACATCTGGATCTAATTTAATTATGTGCTTAACTTTTGCTAAAGGCAAGTTTGTAAGTCTGTCCTGTGTATTTGTTTTAACTTTGTTTTTATTGGTATTTTCTGTTTTGTCTAAAAGATTAAATTTTGTTAATTTTTTTATGTGCTTTAATTTTGATTATATACCTTTTTCTGTTTCATCTGTTTCCATAAAATTTTCCTCCTCTGTCTCGTCAATATCCTCATTGATTTGGGTCTCATGGTCTTCAGATTCTTTAATTAATTCATCATCATTTATTTGTGTTTCATAATCTTCAGAATTTGTCACAATTTCGTTTGTATTTTTATCACTAATTATTTCATCGCTTTGCATCAACTCCTCCGTATTGAAAAGTTCCAATGAATGCACAATATCATCGTTCGTTTCACTCATTTTTAATTAAATACAGATTCAAGAGCAAATCAAAACATTCAGTTATGCTAAAATTTTGAGAATTTCCCGCGCTATTTTTTAGCATATTTTTTGCTAAAAAATTTAAAAATCTTTTGTTTGCACGCCGTTAATAATAGTTGCTGATTTTAATGTTTTTTTGCTAATATATGGTTAATTGATGCATTTTCAATCACCGACTTAGCTGCAAAATATCATACAAGTATTGAAGAATAAATTTATCTAGTATGAGAAATGGTCGAAAAGGAAAATAATACGTCGAAACAAAAGCGTAAAAACGTAAACATGCTGAAAATGGAAGCAAATAAAGAAATATTGAATTTAAAGCCGATAACAGCGGAGATGAACATATTATCTCGATCAGATGGAAGTGTTATAATCACACAAGGTAAGCTATTATCAGTTCCTGTGATATTCTTGCTGATTTAAGTGCAAAATTTAAATTTAGGAGATTCATCGTGTATTGTTAATGTTAATGGTCCGACTGAAGTGGTATCAATGGCTAATATGGACATGAATAAAGCATACATGGAAGTGTCGTATCGTCCAAGATGTGGAATTCCAGGAGTTAATGAAAGATACAAGGAAAAGATTATCAAGAATATCTGTGAAACAGTTATTTTAACAGCTCTGTATCCAAAAAGTCAAATAAACATCCAGATTCAAGAAATGGATGATGGATCAGGGGTAACTATTTCAAGGAATTATATTTCAATCGTTGTATGATTAGTAATATTGTTAATATTTTAGATTTTTGCTTGTGTGATAAATGCCTGTAATGTAGCTTTATTAAATAGTGGAATTGAAATGAGGAGCACAATGGCAGCAGTTCACTGTGTATTAAATGATAAAGACGATCTCATCGTAGATCCAATAGATTATTCAGAGGATACACCTACATTTTCGAGAATACAAAAAGCAGTGAGAAACTCAAAATATAAGGCTGATTTCACCTTTGTCTTTGAAAGCATAAAGGAATCGGTGATATCAGTAAATACGAATGGAACATTCACAATTCATCAATATAACAATGCTCAGAAATTATGCAAGGAAGCAAGTAAAAAAATATTTGAATTTTATTGTGACTTAGCCAGAAAATATGCAAATATAATCTAATAAACTGTTTTATAAACGATCAAAAAAAACTACATTTTCTCAATAAAATAAGTCCGACAAAGTAAACAGCAGTATACAGGTTCATTCAACTTTGTAAAAAATTTAAAAAAATCACTAATGATCTAAAAAATATGACAATTTATACCTAAAATACAAAGCACCACGGGCAGATTGCGAATTCTTATCACTTGATCTCTTTTTTTAATCCACAAGAAAATAAAAAGGAAGCATTATTCTTTTAAAATAATATACTTATAGCAAGTACTATTTCACATGACGACAACATGAATTGAATTGAAAAAGATTGAAGGAGGGAGAGGAACTGAAACAATAAAATTGCTAACTGGCATAAAATGTTGCGTTTTTTGTATTTTTGCCGAAATCATCAGAAAGAAATCGTTAATCTTATGTAAAGTATATATTTACAGGCAACTGAACTGCAATCAAATGAGGAAAAAAAATATCCAACCAAAGAATATTTTGCATTATTGCTTGGCCATTCTACTTGCCAGTATTAGTAATGAGAGTATTTTTCTTTATAAGCCAGCCTTCCCAACTGCAATAACGTTCATTTGAGATTTGAATAATATTTATTGTACATAGTTGAAAACCCCTTATGATAAAAACTATTCAGTCTGTTTTTGAACTCGGATAAATAAACATCTAATTAGTTTATAAATCAGCGAGGAAATCGTTTTAATTAAACTATATTTACCACAATTGCAAAAGCATTAAGTCATTCAAAAACAACAGTTCTAGATATTCTGCTTTCATATTGGATTATTTTTTGAAATTATTACACAAAGGAATTGCTGTACATAATTCAAATGAGGAAAGACGGTTAAATATCAATGAAATTTTTTCCTCGACCAAGCCCATTATTTTTTAAGAGGAGCAGAAAAAAAATCTTTCAATATTCATCTCTTTATTCTTTGTTTAAATGAATTCTGGTAGCATTGAATGAAATTAACAATGGTCGTTTTACTGATGACATGGTTAACTTTTTATTTCTTTTTTTCTTCCCTTCCTCTCCAATTCGATATTTTCGATAAATATTGAGAGAGCGGCAATTCAATCGCTGTTCTTCATTCATGTTCGCAATTGAAGCATTTTTATGTATAAAAGTTTTAAAAATCAGATAAAAAATCATTGCGGCTTTTTTTCATATATCCAAACATATATAAATGCTTGCTTGCTTCTCTTTTGTCTGAATAGAATCGTCTGATTAAGTACATATAAATAAAAGTCAATTTTGTAAAATAAATCGAATAATAATCAAAACTGAAAAGCTCTGTACTGCAATTTATTATTATAGAGCAAGAAATGAAAAAGATCCACTCTGCATCACAATTACATGCGATTGTTGATGCAATTGCCATCATTTGCATACATTTCAATGTGGTTATTAATTTTACGTTTTTAATTAGGTTGATAATGATATATTTATGTGGAATAATTAAAAATATACAAATGTATTCATGCCTTTTTTTAACAATTCAATATTTAATTGATAATTTTCCATTATCCAGCTTCAAACTTTTAACGCAACAAAAAATTTAAACAAATTTTAGCTTTAATTTCTTTTAATTTTCGGGGTGAAGACAAAATCAAATTTCTCATGGTGCCAACATGAGAAAGAACGAGGAAACTGTTTGGTTCGCGCCTGATAACTGGTGACAAAAGATTCGAGATAGTTAAACATGCTGTATACCTAGGGTCAATTATTAGCAGCAATTTTAACACATCAATGAAGATTAAGCGAAGAGTTTTGGCAGCACAGCGTGCATTTTATGCAGTTAGACGTCGTGTCAAGAAGAATACCCAGATGTGCCAAGCTAACTTGACGTCTATTTTACCAGTAGCAATTAAGCCTTTAATATTGATAATTGACAAAGAGGATACAGTGATAGAGCAACTTTTAAACGTCAGCTGAGAGAAGCCATGGAACATAGATGATCTGCACGGCTGTCAATGTCGATCGAGTTTAAATTTTTAAAAGCTTTTAAAATCAAATAAACGTACGATGATCTACAGAGCATTGAAAACAAACAAAAAATTAATTTAATTAGGTTAATATTATAAGTTGAAAAGACCTAAATTTTCGATGTCAAAAATATTTTTGATTTATTTTGACAACTCATAAGAACTTGCCACACATAAATTTTTATGCATTTCACATTTTCTCTTGCACTTCAGAACATGCCGATCACAAAAAAGACAACAAAATTCGCATTTCACATTGAGAATTTTTTTTCTTCTTTCTCTTCTATCCTAAAAATTTCTTTTCCTGTCTTTTTGTTAGCACTTTGCACATGATAAGCAATAAAATAAAATATTTTATACAAATAAAAAACTAGGACGTTTGTGGAATTGACAGAAATATTGAAACTTGTAAATGCGAAACCTCAAATTGACTTGACGAATCAAGCGAAATGAAAGCTGTCTTAAATATTTCACATTTGCACTTGCAGCTTTAATTTGCTTGTGAATTGACGATACACATGATGTTCAATATAGATTTTAAGCAGTTGTTTCCTTCTGAAAGTTTTATGTCAATTTCATATGTACGATTTGTGAGTTATTTAATTCCAAAATATTTTGAAAGATGTGAAATTTTTTGGTTCGCCTTTTAAAGTACCTCAAATGGCACAAGTTTCTCATGTCATCCAGGTGGCGGCCACATGGCAACATGAATATGTTACTTGGATTGAGCACTACGAGAGTTGTAAGACAAAAATTAAATAAATTAATTAAATCATTTTATAGCTAATGCAGAATAGTCATTCTAATAGAACGGTTCAGTTCCGCTGCTGGCATTGAAGGCTCCAGCATTTCATTTGAAAATTAGATTTTTAATTTTTTAAAGAGATTCCAGACATTTCATGACCCTGTAAATCATGAAGAGAAGTATCAATGTAGAAAAGAACGCAAAAGTCACTAACATTCCGTATTGACAGAAGTTCTCAAAGGATAGTACCGACCTTAGAGCTGAAGGATAAAAGGATACATTCTCTCGACGCGGTAATGAGGTTACGTGTGCTCGATTCAGTCAAGATGTTGAAATACAGGCGTATACCTGTATAGTGGTAGTTTTCCATTCATGAAAGTACAATTATTATACATGTGTTTTAAGTATAGTTTGTAGGAACCACAAAATTCAATTACTAACCACATGTCATCAGATTGTGGATGAATATTCTGTAATGCCTAAGGGGGAATAATTCTAATTTTTTAATAAAAAAAATTCTTAAAATTTAAATTTTAATTCACTGAAGTCATTATTTTTGGTCTAAATAGAATAAAACAAGACTTACGTAAAAAGCTAAAAACTAATAACTTGCACGACTATAGTTTTCAGTAAGAAAGAACTAATTTACCTAAATATATTTCATATCATTGTCTCACCAAGTGTTTTCAATCCCGATGGAACCCGTTTTTTTGAAGTTATAGACCAAAAAGTTATTAAAATAATGGCTCTGGACCGTACCAGAAAACGTCACTTCTGCATTTAATTTAGAAGAATCTAAGAGATTCCTGCCAAAAATATCAATGACGTAGACCATTTTGCAACAAATTCCCCTGAAAAGTTCACATCATACGAGTCCCAAAAAGAAGCAAAGTTCTCACGATATTAATCCATCCAATAAAAATTTCACAATATTATTCAATAAAAGAAACGTGCATTTATGTCAAGGAGATATTATTTACTAAATTGAGATAATTATATGAATTATATCAACACGTTATTATACTAAACAATATATAAACATTGCCTCAAAGTGTAAAGGAGCATTTTAAATGTGAATAAAAAATTTTACTGCCTCTGTAATCATCAAATTTTATAATATTATTAGAAGTATAATGCCTTGCTCCTTCATTATTTAATAATGATATTTATTTTGTGTGTTTTTTATGTGCTGTATATAAATGAATTTTGAAAACAAAACTAGAACAATCATCAAATTTGCACCACCTTTGAAGTTTCAAATTATTTTTTTTTTTCGGCTTTTTATCGTTTAAATTGGCCCTAATAAAAGGATGATGTTAACAAAGGTTGATTTCGATGCGGTTTTAGGCATAATTTTTTGCTCATTTTATTTCATCATTATACTCATTAAACTGTCATTTTTTGCACATTTATTAGTATTAATGATGATAACAATATTTTTTTTCATTCATTCATCGTTATTTCATGTATTTTTTTATTTTCCTTTTTTTATATACGATGAAATTTGTATGAACCAATGAGAGAGAAAGATGGAGACAGAAAAATATATATTTTTTAATAAAATGATTAATAAATAAAATATTATTCAATTTATGATAGAATATGAAATATTTATGAAATTACTATGAGAATATATTTCGGTATTTTTTTTGAAAAAAAAAAAAGTTAATGTGGAATGAAAAGTAAGAAAGGTCAGGATTGTTAAAATATCGCTAATTGAGAACGCTTTCATGTATGTATAAAGGTTCTGAAACAGATAGTTGTGCTCAAACTACTAATTGGAGCCTCCTATTTACTGAATATGAGAAATGATTAAGAAGCTATAATTACTATTTATTGGTCATCATATCTTTAAGGTTTTTCGTGGCTTTATAAGGCTTATCACAAGTAGCACGATGCTGCGAATCTCATTTTTCGCCGTTAAAATTGGATCAAAATCAGCCATCACGATGCCGTTAGGGCAACTTCGGTTCTTACCTTGAATTCGGTGACGTTGTGCTGTTCGGGCTAAAGAGTTTAGGGTTTCTGAAAAACGGCATTTTTAAAAAACGGCCGTTTCCGTTTTTTTCTGAAAAACGGCCGTTAACGGGTCCGTTTTTTTAATGGAAGGGAAACAATACGTTGCATTCAAATTGAAGTCCTTTTTGATTTGCCAAGATATGAACATGAAAAATTTACTTGTAAAAGTATACCGCAGGCCAAAAAAATTGACGAATATTAATTTTCTTAGTTTAAATTATTATTTAAAAAATTTTTTGAGTCGCACTATGATCTTGATTTGAAAATTTTGTTCAAAAATTCATTTTCGTTGTGTATTATTTATCACTATGTTTGATGATCAATTGAAAGTGTAAATAACTTTGTTCCGTTCCTTAAAATATCGGGCTTGAAGTCACTGTCTATCCTGAGAAAAGTGAATTTAAAGTTGTGCTTTTTTTTGTTTACATTTTCCAACCAAAATATTTTTGTTGAATTCTTCTCAACTAAGTACCAAAACTAGTCAGTTTATCCATATTTAGCAGATTTATTGCTTAAAGATTCGATTTAAGCATTGAAATGCTTTGAATAATGTCTATAAAGTTGTTAAAATATGTTTTAAAAATATTGCAATTTTCAAACCTTCAATTCCAAATAAGTTACGAGATTCACCTGGATTGACGACGAGATCTAGAATTATTGCAAGATCTGATAGAGTTTTACAACATATATTTATGTCATAACGCCGATTGAAGCCGATTGCGAGATATTCAAACTTAAAAATTGTATGAATTTGGATTTTTTACACTTTCCGTGCATCAAAATTTTGTGTAAACTTTAAAATTTCTTTCCAAAAACTCACAAATTTCTATCTTTAAATCAATGTATCCTTAATTATTTTGCTAGCCATTATCAGAATTTTAATTATAGTTAAGTTAAAACTCTTAAAACATCAAAAAATTGGAGATTTTTGTTACTATGAAAAAACGGTCATTTTATTTTTAAAAATTTGAGGTTTCTACCAAAAAATACTGCACGTTGAATTTTTGAACAAAATTTTCAAATCTAGATCATAGTGAGTCGGGATATTAAACAAAATTTTTGAAAATTTTCCAAATATTCAGAGAAAAAGTCATATTAAAAAACGGAAAAACGGCTAGCAAAAAACGGCCGTTTTCCGTTTTTATTTTTTCGAAAAAACGGCCCGTTTTCCGTTTTCGTTAACGGCATCAGAAACCCTAAAAGAGTTGGAATTTCTCATATTTTACATAAAATTGATGAATTAGTGTTTATCCAAAATCAAGCACATTAAACATAATTTTCAAGTCCAGATTTCTAATAAACTGAGGTTTTGATTCAATCTTCTGTGGGCGTAACGCGACACTTTCAGGTCCGTTCGGTCAATTTTCCAATCAATTCCAATCAATTTAGTTCTCCTCCTCATTTCTTTCGCTATACCAAATTCTTGACCAGTTCCTTAATCATTGCCCAGAGGTCCAATCACGGGTTGATCTACTAAATTAAGAAGTCAAATCATCTAAATCTCCAAAAAAAGACATCGTCTACTGACCCACTTTATGAAAAATTATATGGATCCAAAAATTGCACTGAAACTGAATAGAAAAAAATTTAAATACTCCGACAAAATCTTCACAGCAGCCACAATGTCTAATAAAATTATGCTAAAATTATCATATGGATGTATTATTAATGAAGCAAAATTACGATGATCATAAACAGGTTCCTACTGTGATATAGACAAAACAATGATAGTAAGCATAATCTTTTGATATTTATCGACAAAAATATGATCAAGAAATGCAAGCATCAAGAGAAAGAGAATCACATTCGTATTTCCTTTTCTTTGTTGCCTCTTTTTTTCCCTTCCCTCTTTGATCATTTTCATTTCTTTCTGCTGTTGCGATGATTTTCATGTAAAAGTTTATCATTTCTTAACTTAACTTAACTTACTTATACGACACAAAAGGTAAATTATTTCAAACTTGAATTGATAACGAAAAAAAAGCACACACAAAAAACCGACAATCTGAAATTCTTCTTTCCTTTCCTCTCATTTTTTTTTGTGCCCGTATCGCAGAAATAAAAACGCATTTGTAAATCGGCAGTTTAAAGTAGTTTACAAAAGGCAGAAATAATAATAATATTTTTTTGAAATACACAACAGGAGATCGACATATTTATTAATATAAAAAAAAATTCTCTTAGTTCTGTTTTGATTTTGTTCCGTTCCTTTCTGTGACCATAAAAATTTCTTTGTGAATTAAGAAAAATTTCCTTATACATAAAAACAAAAAGAAAGAAGAAATTATCATATAAATCGAAATACAAACTAAAAGGTTATTAATTAAATTTCACAGTCATTATTACAGTCAGTCATTACACATGGCACGCAATTCATTCATCACTGGACTCTGAACTTGTACAAATTATTGCATCACACCATGAACAATGACGACGAATCGCTGCGATGAATTAATAAATGTCAATTTTCATCTCAGATGTTAGTAATATGTCACCTTGCTTCTTATTTTTACTGCCAATGTCCATCCGCGCTGACTGACTAACCAGTTTATCATTTTTTTTTCTTATTTTCTTAAATAGATTTATTTGATTTGCCCTTTATTGTGCGAAATCAAAATTGCATTTAAAAACATCGATGCTGTCTGTTTCTTGTTTTGTTAAGCAGAAGATGAGATGAAGGAAGCACAAAATGCAGAAAAAAGGTATATTTTTTTGCGTTCCTTAAATCACCAAAAATGAAATTTTCTTTTGTGATCTTGTGAACATGATAAGGAAAAATTGGTAAATTGTTTTTGGCCACCTGGATATGTGTATATGTCGTTCTCTGTCGTTCATTCTAAATAAAAAAAGTACACTAAATATGAGATGATGGAAGAAGAAGTCTTACTGCTGCTGCTATTGCTGATGATGATAAAAAATTAAAGGTAAAGATTCAATGAACGTTGAAACATTTGATTTTATGTTAAAGTCAAATTCGGGAATTGCATGAGACGGCTTTTTTAAAAAGGCCAAAAATCGCTTGTTTCTTTTTGTGGCCTTTTTTTCTCCTCCTTATGTGCTGCATATATCTCCTATATAATTCTCATTCAACATTCTTAAACATTTTTGATACTTTTCAGAATCTTCTTTAAATGATATTTTTAGCTGATTTTTCGTCGAATGCAATCAACATTATTTCAGCACTTTAGTTACAAAACACTACTTCAGTGGTGGGCAATCTGTGTGCCGCGGCATATAGTGTGCGGTTTTGGTCGTGTCTTACCACCATGTTGTGAATTGCCACAGAAATGGTTGCCTACCGATGTACCGGTGATTAGCTTTACTGAAATTTTAATCCAACATTGACAAAAACAATTCAGACCAATGGCATTTAAATTCAATATTTAATGCTCAAAAATGCACTTTAAATGAGCACAATCACAAAGTGATCATTATACTAGTTCCTTCTTTAAAATAAAAGAAAGAAGCAAAGAAAGAGAAAAAGAATTCAATTTTTTAAGACATTTTTGCAGACACAGGATATCATCATGATCATACCTTATCCATATGAGGCAATTTATTTTATGAGATTAATAATTATCAGAATTTGAATGAGAAAGAATTTTTTTTCGTCCTCGTGCATCTCTTTTTTGAGTTAATTTTTTTTTGTGTATTTATACTTATATTGAATGAAAATTAAGGAGCAAATAAAGATCAAATTTGTTTAAAAAATGCATTCGCAGTCATTTTAATTAACTTCCACGTGTATGCATGTTTCACCTAAATTGGAATCAGTGTGATTTATTGCATTAAGAAATGCCCAAAAATATCCACTAAAATGTTTCAACAAATTATAAAAATCTCTTTTCGATTTCATTCGAATTTTAATTTAAATTAAAAGATTGGGACTTGAAATTTCTGATAAATTGATTCCAATATTTCATCAGTTTGGAATAAGACATTTTTGTCTGCGGCATATAAGTTATAAATTTGGGGATTCCTCTTATACACAAGAATTTATTTGAAAAAGAAATGAATTTTGTTAAAAATTTACAAAATTTATGAAGAGTTTAAAAAACCTCGTATTCATTAACAAATGATGGTCAACATTACTGATCAAAGTAGTAAGTAGTTCTTTAGCTTGTTTAAAGATACATTAAACATTCATAAGTTTTATGTTCAATTGGAATTTTAAGTGAAAATTGAGATGTTGGCTTAAATGTGCAAATATTTCATTAATCACTTAAAATTCTACAATTCCTTTTGCAATTGTTGTCAATGTAGTTTAATTAAAACGATTTCCTCATGAATTTTTGATTAGGATTTATTTATCTGAATTCAAAAAGAGACTGAACATTTTATATGAAAAGGGGTTTCCAACTATGTTTAATCAATATTATTCAAATCTCAAATGAACGTTATAACAATTTTTTTAATTTACTATAATACTGTAAAATTGCATACAATAATTACCACTTATTGTGGGAATGTAAGTTAGATACATGTCTAAATAAGGCCCATTTAATAAGTAGATTATTTGAAAACTTCAGTCATGACTATTGGGCAGGCACTTCAGTTAAAACTTTTTACTCCATTTATTAAATGATTCTTGACTAATTTTGAACATCATAAATTAACACTTCAGAAACATTTGATGGGAAAATTTATTGCTTTCTAATTTTTGTTTACTCTTTTAGATTCGACATGTTTTCTAATTAGGTTTTCTTAAATATTTTTTAATTAATTACAAAAGATTGATAAAACAAAAGTGTTTAATGAAAAAAAGAAGAAGGCGATCATGATTTGACATTGTGAGAAAATTTTGGTTCAGTTTTACAATTCTACGAACGTTAATTGACTCTAATATGTGATATGCAATGTCTATTAAAATGTCTTACATTCAAACCGTTTAATCCTTAAGTCAATTAAAGTTTTTTTCGTAAAATTTCATCAAGTATCTCAAAAAAATACAATGGTACTCTCCTGCCTTAATATATGTCCCAAAACCATAAAAATATAATATGATAAACGAGTCAAATGCTGACTTAATTACATAATATAGCGGTGTGAATATGCTCATAAATCTTAAAATCCTTAAATTATTCATAACATTAAAATAAAATAAAAAATCGAGAGCATAAACTCATAACCATATATGTCCGCCCAAAAATTATTACCCGTAATTAACTCAAAAAGTTTGGGGTTTAATATCTTTTTAGAACTCGATCACGATGATTTTGCGCATTTATAAAGATTGGTTTTAAGTGATCATTATCGGATATATCAAAGTAATGAAATTATAAGTAATGAAAAATGTGTTTTTAAAAAAAATTCCCAAATATCACAATTTGCTTAATCGATCATAAATTCGACCCCAGACACACGTGGCTCTATCTTGTATCTTCTGTTCTGATTTGCCTGAGTCAACATGTATGGGTGCCAGATTTTAGATCGATTAATCGACATGTGATATTCGGGATTGTCTATAAAAATGTATTGAAATAGAAAATTGTTAAAATTTAGATTAGAATATGACCAAATCAAAAATCAAACTTAATTTTTTAATTTATAAAAATTCAAAATTGCAAAATGATATTTTGACAATTGAAATTAATTTTTCAGATAAATGTTTTAGTCATTTAGCCGTCAAGCTGGCTACCAAGCCAGAAATAAGATAGTATCATTAAGAATATTTAATAAATGTTATGTCACAATACCAATCTACTACTCATTATTATTAAAATTGAGAAATTATATTTAAACATCTACGTTTATTCCCTGAGCTTTCAAAAATCATTTCTCTCCAATTATACAGATTATTTCACACAAAACTTGATTGTACTACATAGCACGAAAATTTCAGACAATAGAAATAAAAACTTTTTAATTGTAGTTGTGAATGTGAAAATTATTGACATCTAATGTATTTTTGTATTGTATCATTGAATATTAAAATAGTGTGAATAATTAGAAATTTAATTCTTTAAGTGCCTAATTTAGATTCAATATCGGTGCTGCCACAATAACATTTAAAATTATTGATTCCATAAAGAAGCATAGAGACAACAATACAAGTGATTGAAAAATTAAATTATCGCATTTTGAGTGATTTTTATAAGAATTAGATGTGAAAGATATCCTTTATAATAAAGAAACTTTTTTACATAAAAAGAATAAAAGAAGCGATAAATCCATTAGTTTCAATTTGTTAGAAATATTTCAATAATAAGTGAAGGTATGAACGGCATGATGCAGTAGTTCAATATGAGAATTAGGCGCATACTAAGCTTAATACTAGAAATTCAAAATCATCTTGATTCTGATAATTTATGAAGACCTGGGAGGTATTTTTCATCAGATCTATTCAATCCATAACTATGTAAGAGTGGTTGGTAGCTGATAACAGTTGGACAAGTAATGACTTTTCAGATTACTGCTCTCAAACCTAAATCTTTAGTTTAGACTGCAATTTGAACCCATCACTATATGTAAAGAGAAACCTAAATGCTTTAAATGTGTTCGTTTAAAATTAGGTTCATATTCCCATCATGCTTGACAGGAACTAGACTAGTACATCATCAACTATTTCCTAATCAATTAATTGTTCCAAAGTGCACATAAAACTTCTTCATTTCGAATCAAAAATGCTCCAAAAATCTAAAGAGCAGAGAAGAAGTAAGTAGAAGAAGATGAATAGAATATAATTTAAATTTTAAATAATTTTCATGTCGATAAATCAATTATGAATGACAAGATTGTTTGATAGCTTAAATATGTTTTTAAAAAAAATTGTGAAAAGCTTCAAATTGATTCCTTTATTGCCCTTCAAAAAGCGACGTGTATACTCATTCGCTTCTCACTCACTTCTCAGTCGATATTTTTTCTTATAAAGTAAAGATCGCGTCATTATTATTTCATTTTATCTCGCTCAAGGAATCTTCAATCACATTTTGAAGGCGAATGAAATATAATAATAAGTTAAAATACCTTCAGATTACTTACGTATATGCATCTACTTTGTGCTGTTAGGTACAGTGAATAACATACGGTAAAGAATGAGAAGAATGAAAAGATAAAGGTTATAGCAGATAAATACTAAATCAAAGAACGACCTACAATTAATTACAGAAAAACGAATCTGAACCTTCATATTTTATGCACAAAATGAGCAGTTTGAAGAGAATCAGAACCTTTTCTGCTAAATTAAAATATTTAATTGACCATATTTTTAAAAGGTGGTCCGTTCCATTTCTCATTGTTAATTTCGAAGCGTGCTTAAAATGTTCTTCTTGAATAGGACATCAACTCTTCTTCAATGTGTAAATGGCAGTCGATAATAGCAAGTAATCAAGTGTCTTTCATATTTATAATTGAAACACGTTCTACTCGTGCTCTATACTTTATTCTCTTGTAATGCTCCTTCTATGTTTTATGGAAAGTGAATTGATGAAATGGAAATTTATGACAATTTTTTAATGCAAGGTAAATAGGAAAAGGAAAAAGGGACGAAATTTTTTTAAATTAAACTTTTCATAGAATTTGAAAAAAATTAGAAAAATTTAAAGGGAAAAAATATTGCAATTTGCTGAAAACCTTTTGAAAATTTGTTGGAAACAGACACTATTACCAACAATTATTAGGAACATTCAACTCAGGAACTTACGAATTCAGTTAATAACTAGACCTTTGGTCGACTAATGCTAAATTTTATTAAACGTTCTGAAAAAAATGTATTAAGTCGACCGGAGGTCTAGTTATTTACACGGGGTCATGTCAAGTTGTTCATTCGGGCTTGTTATCATAACTAAATTTTCTGTTGTTATCAAATGATGATTAAATATGATCTCAAAAGTAATAACAAGCTTTATAGTAAATAACCACATGACTTCACTATAAATTTCTTAAAGTATTTATTTGTAATATTTATTACACGTAGCTTTTCGCGAATTTAAGTCATACTGTATTCTTTGAATGTTCATTTCGTTTCTTACAACAATGCTCAATTATCATCAATCAAATTTTAAAGATTTGTAAGATTTTTTATGTG
Source organism: Chironomus tepperi (assembly GCF_022539635.2). Lineage (NCBI taxonomy): Eukaryota > Metazoa > Arthropoda > Insecta > Diptera > Chironomidae > Chironomus > Chironomus tepperi. Next base: position 2,524,045 of record NW_027226498.1, on the reverse strand, counting down.
CAAACTCACTTTAAAATGTTATTAATCGTGTCTTGTGTTAGTTAAAGAAATATATTAAGTAAATACAGTCAGTACTCATCCAAATGGTCGTATTCATATTCAATGAGCATAAATAGAATTATGTTCCTTGTCTTTTCTAGAATGGTAATTATTAATGAAGAAAATGTTTAAAATTTGGTATTCTGCTTTTAAATGTGAATGTTAATTTTTTGATGATTGCACATTTAACATACTGAACTTTTTACATATTTGAACTTTAAGCTTTACAAAGTTTATGCCAAACCACATTTTTAAGTTGATCTTTGTAACTTAAATCAGCATGCCATTATTATTTCAAAGAAAAATTCCAAAAAATACTACTTATCCATAAAACATAATAATACAAGCATTCCTACAAGTTTATCGTATGTTATTTTCCACTAATTTGCTTTATCTAAATTACAAGCATCAACAACTTGTTTTCATTATCGCGAGATGTCTACATGACTTAAGTTTTCTAGAAATTTTGGAATGCGAATTGAGTGTAAACAGATTTTTGTGAAATTTAACAGGTTTTATTGACATGATGCCTATGCATGTCTAGTAAACAATTAAAAATGAAATGGTTGAAAAAAATACTAAACATAAAACGATTAATGATAACACCTGACCGCAACAATGTATATGCCAAAGGCTTTTGTTGCAACAATACTTCCATGCATCTAATCTTGTGTCTTTTAAACATGATTAACGCATGTTAAACTAATTTTGTTTTGAAATATTACTTGTGTAGTTTTATGTTAAGGTCATTCGAGCAAAATGTGAATTGATGCAGATATAGTTTTAAATATGAATGGGATAATCATTAGTGATTTTCGATTCATGTTTTGCTGAAATTCATAGACATTGGAAAACCAACTATTTAGCTATTTAGCTATAGATTTTTGAGATCCAGAAATGCCATGCCTCTGCACATTCAGTAAATCCACTGTTTATAGTTGGATCAGAATCATTCCTTCGATGACATTATTGTCTGTAAGCTACAAAAGAAGACTGTGAGCAACAATTCCACTGCATATATGATTTGAAAAAGAGTAGATGATCTCCTGATTGCAATAATTATGTACCAAAGATCGAAAGCATTTCGCCATCAAGTCACATCTACTCACAAAGACATTAAAATTATATAGTTATTTTAATTTTAATGAAAATTTAGGAAATGGTAATTTTGCCAACGCTTGATGATTTTCGAAAACAATTTTCAAGATACATCTGAATCCGATTGAATGACTTTTAGAAATGCCTCATTGGTTCACTTCAATAACGCAGACGAGTTAAATTATGTACATATCAAATAATTGAAAGAATTAGAAGACTAGAAATCCAGCAAAAATAGTACACAAGAAAAAAAGAGAATCCGCCATTTCATGTAAATGCTATTCACGTGTAGGAAACGGAAGACTGCATAATTTCAAATTCAATTCGAAAAAAAATAGAAGAAGAGAACGAAAAAATGTTAAGCAGCAAAAAAGTTTGATTTATGCATATTTCAATGTTGAAATTGCCTACTTATTCGCGCAAGTGTTTCTCCATTTTGTTTGTAATACTTCCACTACTGCTACTGCCTGCTTTTTATTATTCGACCGCGAAATCATTGATCCATCCATTATATTAAATGTCTGCAAACAAAAATTGCATATATATTTACTAAAAGTGTATGAAAGCAGGGCACACACATATACACACATTCAATTGAATTGGCCGAAGAAGTGAATGAGAAGGCGCAGTAAGAAGAAAAAAAAATTAAATAATTATTATGTTCATGCCATGTTTTGTGCTATTTGCGTTGATGTTTCACGTATAATTAAACCGAAAAAAACGAAAGAAAAAGACGAGAAGTTCTAAATTACTTGTGTGTGTTTCTGTTTTGTGTGCAGTTTTTGCACAAAATAAAATTTGAAATGAAGAAAAAAATAAGATAAATGAATGGCGGCAGAAAACTTTTTTGCATATTTTCAATAATTCTACCATATATTTTTGCCATGAAGTTGCAATTGTAACAGAAACATCATGTACGTACAACATGTATATGCTTTATTTTTTACGTATGTGCATATGTGAAGATTTCAGGAAGGCTAAAAATGGACGTACGGACATTGACTTCTGTTACTGTTGTTGATAGTACCTTACATAAAGTATTTGTAAGAGAGCTTGCGAGGAGCCCTCATGAATAACCAATAAAATTTCAACATCAACTTTTCGTCATTCACATCTTCTTCTCTTTATCATCATCATTATTATTATTATTCTTGATATTATTGTTGCTATTACAATGAATTGATACATGCGATGTTTTACAGTATGTACTTGAATTTAAAGAAAAAACGCAACAGCACGGTATAAGAAAAAAAAATGTTACAAATAACAACGAAAAATTTATTAAAAATTTATTTCTTTCCGTTTTCTCTTTTTTGTTCTTTATACAGCACAGTGCAGATCTGGATACGTTTCACTGAACTTGCTAAATTCCGACTAAAGAATAATTTCATTTCTTATAGCAATAACAACAAAAAAATATAATATAATAAGAATCATTCATTCATCCGCAACGATTAAGTCAGAGAATTGCATTTCAAATTCAAGACTTCATCATCAAAAAGAAAAAAAAATGTGTATACGGCAAAAGGCTCTACTTCTTACTTATTCTTAGCGGTTTTTACAAAGAATTTGATGATGTTTACATTGCATTTTGGATGACTGATTTATTGACTTTTTTATGCAAGGATTCGGAGCAAAACATCAAAAATTTATGGATTTACTTTTTTCAATTTTGAAGTATGTAGGAACTAATTTTTCAGTGTAAATCAACAATGCTTATTCATTAAAAATTTAATTCCTTACGGATTTAATTTAATAACAACGATGTTTATTCTTCAGAGATTAGAAACAGACTAAGATTTAATACGAAGGGAACTAACTATCATAAAAGGGTAAATCAACTAATTGCAGTTGATAATAGAATTTGAATATTAAATGACAGTTAACATATTCTCAACAGTCTTAATCAAGAAACTGCGTCAAATTATGCAACAAAACTTAAAAACTTTACTTGCTATTTATACTTAATAAAACTGAAGGGAGAGAGAGATGATGGGATACATGAAAGCGAGCAGCAGCAATAACAGCGGCATAAGAATTGAATTCTGTATAATTTGCAATACATAATTGAAGACTTGTTTATCGTATGGATGGATATAATCTCGAAAATAACAAAAATTGTACAGAATGAGTCTTTTGACCAGCCAAGAAGACATTAATGCATGAAAATGCATGGAAATGGTAGAGAAAATTGAACAGTCAGCATTTTCAGAAATGCTGGAATTTTAATCGATCATAATTTCCGTGGCTCATCAAGACATTATTATTAAAGCAGCTCCCTTCTGTCTTAAACTGTGCGCACTTTTTACGTGATTCCTGTGAACCTGCAACAACATTTTGTATACACAATGAATGCAATTTTCTGATGAAAAATTCAAAATTCTTCTTTTACTGATTGCGCAAGATATACTGAAGAATATTTGCTGCATATGTATATATTTAGTTGCAAAACAGTTTACGATTCTTTTAGTCTTTCAGAAGAAAACAGAAATTTAAGAAAAAGAACAAAAATATTTTCAGAAGAAATGAAACTTTTAATTATATTTCTTCAGCTGGTTAATAATAAGTTTGTGAGCTGAAATAGAATTTTAAGTAATAATATGTACAACATTCTTGTATATGAACGATTGGTTGATTCATTTTTATTTTCGCATACAAGGCGGGTTGATGGAAAATCTTATTCCTTTATTTTTATTGAGAGTTAAGATAGATGGATAGACTGATTGAAGATTATTGCTTAAGGGCTTAAAATACGATGCACCTGAAGTATAATTATTTAAATGTTTTCATCTTTTGATTCCATTTGAAAAAATATTTCTGTTTTTGTTTGATATCATACAGTAATAAATAATAGGGTTTAGTTTGAATGATGTTTCTGTTTTTTGGATGTGATTCAGTACATGGATGCATATGTTGGCAAAGATAATATGACTTAGGTATTCATACCATCAAGATTCTATGAGAACTGTTGAATTTCATCAAAATTTAAACTCATTCATATCATATCAAGTATTTCACAATAGAATACAACAAAATTTGGCAGTCCGTAACGTAAAAATTCATACAAAAAAATAGGTGACTTAGCAGAGATTAATTTAAGCGCATATAAAAATCATCTATTTGAATTTTTAATATTTATTAAATTCGAAACCATAAAATGCACATTTTAAATCTTTCAGGAAATTCAATCGCTTGATGGGGATTCGCATGCTTAACGTGCAAAAAATCTGACACAAAAGGAAGTACAATTATTGCTAATTCCATTGTTTTTCAATAACGTTTGTGAGTGTAATTTATTCGAAGGTATAAAAAATAATTATAGATAACTGTACTCAATGAGCAGGTTTGGCAATTCGCTTAGAAATCCCTCGACGTTAATTTTTTCCTTGAAAACTTAAAAAATCGGAATGGAAAATGAAATTATTGAATGATATCCATTTTGAAGGCTGAAAGAATATCAAAAACTTGTAATCATGAACAGCCTTAAACGAAAAATGTTTCGAGTAACTGACTATTGTGTGTAAAAGTGGTTCTAGAACTGTAGTCCGCTATGCAATATTGTACTGTGAAAACTTCAAAGATGTTCCGATTTTTGTATATTTTCTAAACAACTCAAGTGAAGAACTTGACGCAATTTCTAGTTAATAACTAGATCTACGGTCAACTAATGACATAATATAAGGAACATCCCTGTTATTACCAATATATTTTGTCAAGCTGTCCACTGGGGCTAGTGGTACCGCCAAATCTTCAAAATGGTGGTTAATGTGCCGAAAGTGGAAAAAAATTGAGAAACACTGTTGTATATCATCATTCCATCAGCGATTGTTGAGGCATGCATGCAAAAAAAAAGTAAATTACACGTTTAAAAAATGTTTGTCGAATCGAAAATTTGCTTTTGTGATTGGTCTGATATAAAGTAGTAATTAAAATAATGATCGTTTGCAGTTTCCATGATGGAAAAAAGCAGTAATAAGTGAGTGATATGCATACACAACGTCGCTATGTTGTTTTACTCCTTTTTTCGTGATAAATTCATATGCAAATAGCAATTTTAATTTAAAAAATTATTTTTTTAACCTGCTCTTTCTCTCTCTGCCATTCTCGGTTGTGCGGAATGCAATTTTCGTGATAATATTTTTTTGCATAATTCTGTAAAAATTACTTGTTAATTATATGCAAGTCTTTACAATAATAATAATGTTAATTTTAAAATACGCTTAATGAAGCTAGTGGAAAATTACTTAAAAAATTTACATGAGCTTTAAATGCAAATTAAAGACTGAAATTATAAATAACACATTTGGTTTGAAAAAACCTTAAAGCTTCAATTGGTCTCATTTACCTAAATAAATTAACAGGAACGTTGATTTCTTAAATTCTGATTTCTAATTATTTATATCTTATGCCTTTATACTCTTTTATAAAAGACTTCATAGGATATAAACTTCGAAAGTTAACGGTTGGATAAGACATACGCAATAACATTCCTTTGTTGGAACCTGCAAGGGAAAATATGCCCTGGATCTTCAAAAGCCAGCAGCAAATCAAATGGAAACCTTTATACGGAACCTGAAACGAATTAATCCCTAGAAATTAAATTTAATGAATTTTAATAAATAAAAAATACGGTCAATAAAAGTTTCCAGACAGTCAACAACTAGTTCTTTTCAAGTCAGTATAATTCTTTTCAATTTTAATGCATTCATTCTGGAAATCCATCAACTGAAATATCATAACAACAAGCAGTTGATGGTCATGCTAATGTAATAGTTACATAAAGGAATAAATAATGTTAAGGAAAAGAGATGGAAATATAAAGAGGCAAAGAATGCAATGGCATTTATGGATAATTTAATCTAAATAATTACCTTTTTGCTAATTTGACGTAATGAGCTTCGTGAGCCTATAATAGTTTCCTTGATATTATTATACAAAACCATAATATGCATGAGATAGATGAAAAGTCTGTCGTTTAAAAAAAAATAATGATGATAATTCGATAATTTGCCAGGTCTTGTCTTTTATGTCTATTGAAACTATGACTTTTATAATAACAACAAAAAAATGTTGACAGAATGCTTTTTCTCGAAAATTGTTCAATTTGCGGTTTTCCAGTTAGATGAAGCTATGAATTTCAATAATAATTTTATTTTAAATTACAATTGCATGTTGACACATATCAGAATTTTTAAAAAGAGCAAACTCATGCATGTTGAGTTATTGCGATGTTTATAAATATATGTATATACAGATAATAGCATTACCATGCTATGCCATGTTCAATTTTAAGATTGAGGGTAAGGGCAAAATAACAATAATAATATCTGGAATTTAAAAATATTCTTTCACTTTATATTTTGTCATGTAGTGCATGGATAGAACACCTGATTACCACAAAAAAAATTTAGGAACGGAAAAATTTTCGAATAATTTTTGAGAAATTTGTCGTCATGTAAACCTTAAACTTTTCTTTTTTCCTTTCTTTTTAACATAATTTATAATAGCCTTCTTAGCCTCCTTACTGTTATAGAATGCAAAACGTTTTATGCTGATTTATCTAAATATTTCTTTAAAAGTGTTTGGATTTGCGTTCAGATTGTCTTAGATTGTTTTGTAAGGGAGCTGTTATTGTGAACAATAGTTTTTTATTTGAAGCAAGGAACATGAAACGAATGAACTAAATAAGAGTTGAGTCAAAGCACTCTTGGAAAGAGGATGTTGACAGAGACAGTGTTATATTTGGTATAGCCAGCGATAGAGCCCATTTTAGACACAAACCGAAAATCAACTCCCTGGTCAATTTGACTCTGATCTGCGGCCGGATTTCATCGAATCAGACCTTCATCCTGGGTCACACTGGACTAAGACCAGATTTTTAGTTATTTTTACACTTTATACCGTCCTGATAAGAAAGTAAGTATTGAAAATTTTGAAAATACCATACCGAAACTGCGCTTTATCAGGATTTTTCTATACTTCATAATATAAAAAATTTTGCTCCTTCTGGTGAGTGAGGAGATTCACCAAGCATAGTAATAGCATAAGCACAACATAGCATAGAAGAATCACACATTCATACATGAGATGAAATAAGAAAAGGGATTTGCGTATTTTCTATGAAGCATCACAGAATTTTAATCCGATTTTTTTTTGTTTCCAAACACACAAAAAAGAATGAAGAGCATGGAGATAGAAAGCAAAGGAAAGTTATCATACAGCATTTTCTATGTACTACTGAAGCATTCTGAGCATGTGATATTATTCCATTATATTTTTGAATGCTCTATGTGCTTATTATTATATTTTTTCCTCCATATCTTTTTTTTTACGAAAGCAAAGCACACAAAAAAAGAACTAAGCAAAAAGAATCTGAATGGAATGTAGAAAAATATCCTCGCAGTAGCAGAAAGAGCTGATAGAAAATTCCTTTAGCAAAATGAAAATGTCAGTCAGAGAAGATATACGTTATGATTCGTTCTTTTTCCATTTTATTTCTCTCTTTTATATATTAATAATATAATTTTCAAGTTTTCTGTACGGTTGCATAGTATCCTTATTATGCCTCAATAGTACGCAGACTTTTTCAATATTCTGTAAGTTACCAAACTAAACTAGCAATAAATAATCTTCATATGCAGGTAAAACTAAGAGATCTGATGAGCAATCAATGAGTAGTCAATATATTTTAAAGATGACAAAAACTCTATGTCGTGTGCGATTTCGATCGAGGCTTACCACAAATTTTTATCACGAAAAAGTTGCCCACCACTAGTTTAGGGTTTATTAAAAACGATACCCATCATACATGATGAGATATTTCTCTAGTAATATATATATATTTTTTTGTTCGTGGGGATTAAAGCGCCTTTCATGATGATAACAATCCACGAATTGCATGAATGATATATGTGTGTATCAATGTCATGACATTTTTAATGTAAAAATTTTCTTTGTAGATCCTTTTTTTTCTATTTATCCGCGTATATTTTTTATAATATTCATGTTCCCTTAAGGTGCAATATTGAATTTGGGATTTAAAGAAGATTGAAAAATTTGCATTTCTTCATTTATCATATTTTCAATTTATCAGCTTTATTATTTACAGAAAAAGTCTATAAAAAGTGCTTGAGGCTTTTGAGAAAAGTTTGAAACTTTGAATTTTATGAAGTTTCTTAAAGACTGTTCTTGCAATTTTTTGTTTACTGATGTAACTTTTTTAAATTTAAGAAATAGCATTTAAACCTACAGCAGTGTTGTCTTAACTGTCCAAACTATCATGTGCGGTTTGGTCGAGGCATACCATTAAGGTGCGCTGTGACACAAAAAAGTTTGAACAACACTGTCCTAGAGTAACAAGCGTCAAATATGAAAATACTCAAGGCAATTATCTATACCCTGCAATAATTTCTAATTTCACGCAATAATTGTGTGAATATTTAAATGATCTCACCCATAGAAGATTCAAATTTAAATCAAACTTTTTTATCTTTTTTCTCTCGACTTCTTTTTATTCCTATTTTTATATTCTTGCTGTTATTTCGTACCTTTAAAAGTTATTTTTAATTTAATCAAAGTGATTTGTGATTGAATGACATGAATACTAATGAATGCTGTCTTTTTTACATTTTATAATTCTCTATTCAGTTATTTTCATTTTGGTTCGCTCCCTCAGTCTGTGTATTATTTCATTAAATTTTGTATTTTTTTTTTGTGAAGTCTTCTGTTTTGCGAAAAAAAGATAAACATAAACATTTCTTGCATAATGATGAGATCTAAAAACAAAATAAATGTGAGAATCCTCAGCGAGTCAAGTAGTTAGTTTTTCTCTCATGTATATTATGAGAATGTTGTTAAACATGTACATCTATCTAATGCTGCTACAATGAGCTTTTTTGAAGAAATATTTTAAAGTTAAATAAGCTTGTGTGCTGTTTCTTATTCGAACGTTTGTACAAGAATCTTAATTAGACATGTTGATTGTTTTTATACGCTTTTATTTAGGTTGCTCTGTTTAAGACTTTCAAATTTTCAAGTACCTACTTCGACCACTTCTCCTTAACTTCAAAGGCTGAAATTTGGCATAGTGGTGTATTATAGGCTAATATAGAACACATTAAAAAGATTTTTGAAAAAAATTTAAATTTTGCTCTAGTTAGGGCCAAAAAACTAGTTTTTTAAGGCCAAAATCTACGATTTCTTGATATATTTCTGCTTTCATGGAAGCTTGAGAGCTGAAATTTGGCATGAAAGTATATCTTAGATTACTCTGTATTATGGTAAAAAGAATTTTGCAAAATTTTAAAATTTTGTAGTAGTTTGGCCAAAAAAACTAGTTTTTTTACTCAAAATTAAAGGAATTTTCGACATATTGACCACATTTATTATCCGATTGATCTGAAATTTCAACAAAATCTTTCATTAACCATTCTTAATAAACATCAAAAAGAATTTTAGCAAAAAATTGAAAGTTGACGATTTTATAGTAACAACCCATAATTTTAAGCCTGTTTTAAAGTATTACTTTATCTTCATGGAACGTAAAATCGAAATTTTGTAAAATGTGTGTACTCTGTTCTAATTAGGGCCAAATTCATTACGAATTAAGATTGAAATTGTCATTTAAAAGCGATTTTTAGTCTTCAGTATTGATAGTTCGGATACTAACAATTTTTGATAAGAAAACTAAAAAGTAAAAAATAAAAATATATAAAAAAAAGTTTTTTAAAGATACGCTTTTATTTAGGTGCAATAAAAAGTAGAAAATAATATTTAGATTCCAATCTCAAATTTTAAAGCCACAAATTTTTAAAACTTGACAAAGAAAATTATAATAAAAGCGTGGGCTTTGAAAATGGCTTCTGTAGATTCGCCCATTAATCTACAGAAGCCATTTTCAAAGCCCACGCTTTTATTATAATTTTCTTTGTCAAGTTTTAAAAATTTGTGGCTTTAAAATTTGAGATTGGAATCTAAATATTATTTTCTACTTTTTATTGCACCTAAATAAAAGCGTATCTTTAAAAAACTTTTTTTTATATATTTTTATTTATGTTGAACTTCTCTTTTTTAATTAATTAATAAAATAATTTATGGCAAAGTTTCTGTACGAAAAAAAACAAAAAAATTCATCGTGAATAGGAATTTTATGAACAAAGAATTTGCATTATATTTTAGGAGAAATCATTTCAAGATCTTTAACTACTGATAGGACCTAGACTTTATAATTCTAATCAGATATTCAACGAATTTAACTTCGTGGTGTTATATTTCTGCTACTTTTTTTCTTATAATTTTTAAGCCATAAAAGTCAACATAAAAAATAAATTGTGAATGATTTGTATAATTCTCGACTCTTCATAGAAGCATGAGAAATATGTTATTGAAACTCGATGATTTTTGATCAAGCTTTAAATCGTATTAGAAGCTAATAAAATGCAATTAAGAAGATGAAAGTTTTATATTTCGAAACCTATAATTTTCTACAATTGATAAAAATTCTGATTTGAATTAAAAACTAAAATTCAACATTGGCCAAATTCCCATGGCCATATAACTTCCTTCTTACTTAATTGTGATCTATGATCTCCGAAAGATGTCCTTTAGCAGACAATTCGCATGCTCATGAGTATGTTCACAAAATTGTACAATTATCAAGCATATTGATTAAGTCTACTCATGAGCACGTTCATTTAGGGAAATATGCTCATTGTCTGTTAATGGTCGCCTAAAGCTAGCTCTATAGCTGGCTACAGCTTGTCGATTACCGATTCCAAGTGCAATATTGTCTCGATTTTCACATGAGTTCTTTGTACGTCCACGTGGTCTTTATCACAACCATTTAAAGTATTTAAAGATTAGTTGACAAGATAATTAAAACATAAAAGCTGAAAAATTCTTTGGAAACACATAGAAACAATTTGGTGGATTAAATATTTCATTATGTATATTAAAACTAATAATTCCTTAAATGTTTTGACTATTTTTGCATTTCAAAGAAAACTTGTAATTTAATTATACCTAAAATACATCCATAAAAACCCCGAAATACTGCGATTTAACACCCTATAAATTTGATGAGCCCAGTATAAAATTCAATTGAGGAAAAATGAACAATTTTAATTAAAAATTCTAATTTCCAAAATCCTAATTGAATGTAAAGCTTGTCTTAAAACAAGAAAAAGGTAAACACCCACTTATAAGATATCTATTAAGGGTTCCGTCATTACTCCATTTTTACGTTATTTTCCTCTATCGCGCTCGCTAACCCTTTCAACAGCCATAAATCTTTCCGGGAATTACTTCTGTATCAATTCGTTGCTGCTCTCTTTTCCTTTACTTTTATTTTCAATTAAACAATAAGAACGTGAAAGTTTTTAAGAATTAGGTATTTTTAAGTAAATGTATACAAACATGGGGAAAATGAAATAAAAAATTGTTAATTGAATATTAAAGCATTATGTGATGATAATCTTAAAAACATCATGTTTTTCCTTCAAAATGTCGTAAAATATTTTTTTGTTCATGAACATAAATTGTCCAGCAGTGTATTAAAATGTGTTTGGAGAGATTTTCTTCCTTGCGACACGCAACTGTAAATACATGTTAGTATCATGATGTATCTTTTCTCACAGAATCAAAGTTTTTATTACTTTTTTATTGTACGTTACCCAACCATAAAAATCTATATAATTTTTATTTTTTTTGCTATTAAATATTATGATGATACGAAAAATCTGTTATTTTATGTGTCTATTACTTTATTTATATATATATTTTTTATTTGATGTTTCCTTTTTACACAAAACAACATTTTTTGCGATGATGCCGTAAAAACGAAGCAACAAAGTCAATTTAATTTTTTTTACTAGTTATCTCCAACTGACAATTGAGTTATTATTCTAAAACTAACTTTTTGTCTGTTCATGTAGAAAAGCTGATTTTTAGCTCCATTACTGACTATTTGGCAGTGTCATGCTAGACATATTAGATTAAGAGTCCTCGATGTTTCTAGTAATTTGTGGCTACCATCATATGATATGATATGACGATTCATTCACAGAACAGCTTAAAAATTTATATTTCTAGAGATTATCGTTTGTTCCTTTGTTTTAGGTATTTTAGTCGCGGTGAGTTCAGTCCTGTTTGCATTCCATTGCTGACTTTGTACTTGCTAGGTTCATAGATGAAAAATGTTCAATCTAAACATTTATATTCTGATTGTTGATCCCCACCCTTTAAGCAGATTATGAATAAACTTTTAATATACCATATTAAGTACATATCCGATCGCTAGCAAAGTATTTACTGGTAATAGGATAATAAACGAGAAGGAATACACTTGAAATTTGATCAACTTCGGATTCAGATTTTGACTTTCCCAATTTACCAGAGTCAGATGGCAGTTTTTTGTATCCTGTTTTTGTAAGTTCCACATAGAATTACGGTAACAAAAGGTGGGTACTTAAAAAGTCAATTTTTTAAGAAACATTCTTATGATTTTATTTAAATAGGCATACATAATGCGCTTATGACATCCCAAATTCTCAGAGACTCGTAAATTTTTTATTTTATTTTTATTACATAAGTAAAAGACATTCTTATGCAAGTTTTTTATGTCTATGTTGAAGTATTTGAGAAGAGAATTACAAATCCACTCGCACTCTTTACAATGTTTTGTCGCATTTGACTTTTAGAAGGAAATTTAATCCAATTGAATGATTTTCATGATTTAATTTTCAAAAATAGATGGAGAAAAGGATGGAGATAAAGACATGGAATTAATGATTTAGAAATTATGAGTGGTAAAGCTATAAAGAATATTTCTTAGCAATTACTATTTCTATTCTTAATGTTGATTGGATTTTTTTACTACAGACACGAATGGTGATGAATAAAAAATTCTTTGTAGGGAAAATTTGATTATGAATCAAATGTAAATTTTCAGCAGTTAAAATTTTTTTATTGCTTAAAATCTTTAAATTTTTCAATCAAAATTCCTTAAATTTCCAGATTGAAGACATCGATAAAGAGAAGTCATTAATGAATTTTTATTAATTAAAGCGTGAAAATTATAATTCATGCAAATTAGATTAGTTCCGAAATCGTAAAAAGTTTTCACGTTAATTAATCGAAGCGAATTTAGTTTTTCTTTGAAGTAAGATACTGTGTTGAAAATAACTAAAGTAATGAAAAGTTTGAATTTATTGGTATTGAATTTATGATTTTGTCATGTGGTTAATATTAATATTAATATGGAACTATCATTGAATCGTCATATTTTTTATTTTTAAATTTTTATGAAAATAAAGAGCTTTTAACTATAAGAATTTTGTACGAACTGTTTAAAATGAAAAGTTTCCATTTGTATTTGTCATAAATTTTTTAGACTTATGAGATTCTTCAAACTTTAATAATTTTAGGTAGTCAAAAATAAATCTCAATTTCACAAAATTTTATAAACAAAAAGATTCAATAACATCAAAAACAATCCTGTATCATACAAACTTATTATATACAATACAAAAAGATTTAGTTACATGCAGGATCATCAAGTCTATAATTTAGCAACATACAGTACCATCATGTCCATTCAGATAAATTCAGCTCAATCTTAGAGAATATACTTTAAAACACAAACAAACGCAATTGTCGGAATGGAATGACAACTGTCGAAAATTACTAAATGAATATATACATTCGCATACATTCCCATACAGATAAATTGTGATCCATTGCTTCTTTCAAATGGCGAAATTGAAAGATGAATTCTTTTACAAACTCAGCTTTAAACACCCTATTCAACTTCTTCAGGTCTTTTAATAATATGTCCAGCCAATCCAGACTGGTTTACTTTGACTCGTCTAATAATATCAGTTTCTCTGCCTGTACAAGTTAATAGTAGACACAACAAAATCTTATTATCTTCAAAAGTAATTTTTCAATTTCACTAAATGAAATCTTGAAAATTTGATAGTTCTATGACCCCAATTATTATGTTTTTCTGATTATAAATATAGGAAGTTAGAAATTTAATTTTAAACCATGAACGTAACAATAATCTCAACAATATTTTAATGATAAACTTTTTGACATGACGTCCAATTGTCCGAACACTCGTATCATATCATGACACAACCCCTTTTAAAATTTGAAATATATAAAATTCTACCATTCAGTATTGCATGACCATTAAATGTATCAAATCAAGCATTATATCGTCTTTATCATCTATTATTTTGTTGCATCAGTATATAAATGTATGTATAGAACCAGAACAAACAACAACAGGAAAAAGTATCCTTCAATATTCCCCCAAAAATTTATAATCCATGATATAAATCAAATCAAAATGAATTTTTTTTTGCAGAAGTTAGAGAAAGGGAAATAATGGAATTTTAGAGTAAGAGTAAGGCCCAGAAAAAGGAGGAAAAAAATCACCCTGAAATTTATGCAAAAACATTCACATATCTTGCATATTATTCCATTCACACTCTCACTGGCATGACTTTCCCTTTTGAGGCATTTTTCAATACCAGATTTATAATTTTAATCTTCTTAACAGAGTGGTGATGCTGATGCCATTGTGACTGCTTATTGTTGTTGTTTTTTTTGTTCACTTGTTAGACAAAAAATGAAATTTTGAGGAAAATGAGCATGAATATATAAACCACATCAGTATTCTTTGTAGCATTCTTCCTACTATATCTATAATAAGTATCTTATGCTGCTAATATGAAATAAGCAACTTTATACCTATTTGTAGATTGCATTTTTAATATCATCAAGCAGGATGAAGAACAAAAAGATATGAAATACTGACTAATAGACACACACGCTCACTAAATGTAGATACACATTCTGTGACCCCTTCTTAGTTCTATCTTCATATATTGTTGTTTTTGTTTGCTTGCAGCTTTTTTCTAGACAATTTCATGCGACACTCATTAATCACTCGAGTGACAATTTTGGTTGACTAACTGCTGCTTTGCTTTCTTGTAGTGGTTGATTTTTTCTTTGATGCTGCTTACGTCTCTTCCTTTTTGCTCCGTATATATATATCTAAAAGACTATCAGAGCGTTTATTGAGGGTGTCGTTGAATTGGAAAGTAAAATTTGTTCTTATTCTTGAAATAATGCGAAATAAAAACCAATCTTATTAATGACTTCTTTTGCTTTAAGTTAGGTAATTACATTTAAGAACCATGAATTGCTTGCTAATAAATATTTTCAGTATATTACGCGAAATTGCAAAATTTCGTGGATCTTTGAAATGTTTATGAAAACTTTCGACAAGAAAATTTCATTAAATTAACGCATTTTAATTTCATTTCATTAATTAATACTCAAATGAATAAAGAATTAAGAAGAGAAAAGTCTATTTGATTTACTATAATCATTGCGATTGGGAGGGACATTTTCATTGTCCAATGAGGAAAATCTCCCTTTTCCAAATCTACTTTCTTATTTCTCTTTCATTTTGCTTTTTAAATGGAATTGATAACCTTTTTAACTTTTTCATTCTTTATCTTTTTCTTAGCTGTTAATTTAACAGTGTCAAATACCATCAGCATATTATCAACAAAAATAAGTAAGAAATTGTAGATTGTAGCTGTTTTGCAATTCTTTTGGGACAATGGTTGGAAATTTTTGTATTATTATTCAAAATGTAAATATAAGTATTCTCTAGATAGACACTTTTAATCTCAATGAATTGTATAAATTGATTAAATTACACTCTATTAACACTTTAAAAAATAAGAAAGCACAAGGAGGAGGAATACATGAGTAACAACAACAAACGGTTGTGGTAGTGCATTGGAATGGAGTGGAGTAACCCATATCGAATAAAAAATAAAATAGAAGAAGTTTTCCTTTTTCCATGCAATATATTAAAAAAAAAACAATTCATTTTAATGCTGTTGATGTTTCTGAATATTTTACATTTTTCTTAGAAATTTAATGTTCATTTTGTCTGATCGTAAAGCATATCTTAAGTAATCACAAAATGGTTAATACATAAATTGGTTGTATCCACTCCGTTTATACTGAAATGTTGTTGGCACCACAGCGATGAGGTGCCAGTATACTTAGAATCAATTGGCGACCACTAGGCGATAAGAATCAAAATTTGATTTAACATTTCAATCAGTTAAGTCCTTTGCATTTTTTGAAAGATTAGATACTTCGACTGCTTAATGTACGAGATCAAGTCATGATTGAGCCTTTGGGCAACTTTGATATTAGAAATGGATCAGGAATTTAAAATCTAGAGAAGAAAAAAAGTCCACAAGAATACCTCAAGATTGAAATATTTTCAGAACAGACCTGAAAGTATTAATTTACATGTAAAGCAAAGAAACCTAAATTTGAAAATTGTGTTAAATTTGCATGATCCTGCATGAACACTAATTCACGAATTATTATATAAAATGTGAATATGTCACTAAATGCGCCTTTAACAACTTTTTAACATTGACCTCCTAGAAAATTTTCTCATTTCGTCCTACGATCCCGTTCTATCTCTCTTACTTGCCTTCTTCCTCCTTATTTCTTCTTACAATCTTAATCTCAAATGCGAAAAATCCAGAGCATTCATAGCATTTACAGAATAAGAAGAAAAAAAAAAGAAATGAAAATACAGCTGAAAAAAAGAAAATTTTTATGGAAATTCGAGCGCAATATATCATTCTACTTTGACAGTGCAATTCTCTTATCAGTTATAAGAGAACAGTTGAGAAGAAAAAAAAACAGGAGGGTGAAAAATAAAATAAGAATGAAGAGATGTGGAGTGAGGAAGCGAAAAAGAAACAGAGAAAGAGCGAATGAAAATCTTATAATAGGATAGAATATAAAATATCCATTCGACAATAAAGAAAACTTTTCATGACTTTTTTTCTGCTTCTTCTTGTCTCGTTTTCATATTCATTCATTTTTTTTCTTATTCTACTTCTTTTTCTTTCTTAAGAATTATAATATTTAAATTGAATCATCATCATCATTTAAGTTATAGTTTGCTACATATACTTTTTTATATCATTCTTAATCCTTGACTCTTTTCCTAGTTTTTTAATGGAAAGTTAGTTCCAACAATTTAAAGATATTATTTAGAGAATAATCTTGAGAATACATTAGTTCTTCGCAAAATTCGAAGGAGACTCGGATTTGTATGTAATAGTCGACTCAAGTCAACTCGACTCCATGTATAATTTGAGTCGACTTCGAGTACTGATTTTAGGATTAATTAAGTAGTCCGTTGTCCAAAAAATGTTATAGAGCCCTGATCACTTAGTTGGTGATTCCAAAGACAAAATTACAGATTTTCAGTATCTGTTCAGATTACTTACTTTTCCGTTCATCCTTGGTCGACGTTATTGGTTCGATTGAGAGGTTAGACTAGCTATCTCTTTATTAACCAGAACCTCATAAGTGTAGTACGAGAATGAATATATTTCGCATCCACAAACCTTTTGGAAATATCATCCAATACCTTAAAATTTACAACAAAAAAAACTTTAATACAAAGCTTCTTTTAATATGAAAATTTTCACCTAACATTTCTGAATAGGTGCCAACTTTATTGAAATCCCATTCCATTCGGAATTTCTTTCTTACTGACTTACAAAAATATGAAAGAAAACTTAATTTAATTTTTTATTAAAAAAAATTCTGTTTTTTCTGCAGAAAATTTCTTCACTTCACATTCATAATGTGCACTTTGAGATTTTCGTTGCATTTGCTTTTATCAAAAAATAAAATGAAAAGTTGTTCATTCATTTCTCGTTGTTGTTGATTTGGATGGGAAATATTATTAAGAATGTAGGTCGCATGCTGATTATTGTGCAGAAAAATTAATTAATTATATTGAGTTAAGAATTGTTGTCCTGAGAAAATTGTCAAGTGACTTGAATATTTGTGTTTTCAAAATGCAAAATTACAATTTTTTCGAATGACTAGAATAATATTTTATACATGTATGCAACTCTAAAAATTCAAGTAGGTAATGTATCATCTTCTTAATCTAGATTATACTTATATGGCAAATTTCCCACTTAAATTTTCGCTGCTTCTAACGATCCCTGTTTTTGGTACTTTTAAACATTTCCTTAAAAGTAAATATGCATATAAAAATTTTAAGCAGTTGCTGCGGAACAAAATTTGTAATATTTTACAATGAATACTTAAATACATTAAAAATTATGAGAGCATATCGCGATAAAGTAATAATAAAAAGTAATCATGTGTGTGGTAAACATGGGGGTTATCGTAAGGAGATGAAGTGTGGAAAACAGGGTTGATGATTTTGTTCCAGACATTGACAATCATTGTATCTTTATTGTGGAATTAAAAGGTCCCAGGTTTGATTTGAATCCGAGAGCCCATCACATCTATAATTGTCAAAAACTCGTCTCAAGCTTCGTCTGTAATCGCTAAAAATTTGATCAACTGGAAAGACTTTATATAATTTTTACATCACGAGAGTTCAGTTAATTTGTTGCAATTTATTGTGCATTAATTATAAAATATTAATTCAACTGTAATAATTGTAATATATGGACATGACCATCGATAAAAAGTGCATCAACAAGGTGGTGTTTAAGAACATCGATAGACATTGTTGCAGCTGTAAATGCTATTTAGAATCGTGAATTTATCGTCTCATTATAAAATTAAATTTAAAGTACCAACTAATTAAAGTTTCACATATTTGCATTTTAATCACGCATCATAATTTATTTAATTAATGATAAAACTCACCTTGGCGCCAAAAAGTTTTGGTGTCGAAAGCGTAAGTGAGAAGAAAAGACATTCGCAAATCACGTTATCAACCCTGAACAGAGATAAGAATGAAATTTGAATTTTATTTTACATTTTTTTCTTTCTTTTACTTGCTAAAAGATGCTCATCCATGTTTCTCACACGTATATGTGGAAGCTCCATGACTAGAGAGGAAAAAATATAAATTTCGTTTAGGAATATCTTCCATCTTCCTTCAGTTTTTCTTCTTTATTTCATTCTTTCATCATGTACAATATGTGTCTATATATGCATGCAAAAGTATGTCTTTTATGAGACATGCGGAGTCTTTTCAACTGTGTGTGTATGTAATATAATTTGTTTTGCAAATTGTGAAAGGTGAAATGTGCAAAGAGTAAAATAACAAATTTTCTTGTATTAAAAATTCATGCCCCATCGTAAGTGGGAAAAACAACAAATTTTTGATGGTGTGACATTTGATATTTTCTCATTCTTCCTTCTCTGTTTTATTATTTTCTCTCTGTTGTGCTTTACTCATTTTCCTTTTCAGTTACTTTCTGTTTGCAATTTTTATCAACCGAATTTCTTTTTTCTGCAATTTAAATTTAAATGAAAAACAAGAAATTTTTTTATTATGTGCTGAGATGATAAATTGTTAGTAATTCTGCAAATACAGAGATCTTAAGGAAAACCTGATATTTTGCAAGTGTATACAATAATTCTTCAGACCACATGTCTCATATATCGTTGCATAACGGGTTTGAAGGGTCTCTCGAAAGTACGTGAATGCACAACATATGTAGCCTTGTACTGTAGTTAGCCTAGCATAATCATGTACCAACCTCTCCTTCTCGTGGTGAGAGACTGTCAGAGACAAATAGGGTACTGCTGAGGCATTACAAGTGCAAGGAAGTATTCGGCATTGAGAGTCCAAGGATCACAGATGATCTGTACGGCCAGCAAAAAAGTAAAATAAATGAATCATGCGCTACAAGCACAATTGACACAAAATATATCAAACTTTTCCCAAAGCAATTTGCAATTTTCAAGATTTTTTATATTTCCATTCCTCCTCATAACAATAGCAAGTGATAATGAAACTGATATGATTTTATGATCACAAATATCCATATCCATGTAAATATGCATTCATACGCACATCCCTTAAATATCTGTTCATCAATCTGTTATGCTTCCTCATCTTTTTCTTCCTTTTCGTCGTATTCTTCCTATTGAATATTATTTTGATATTGTTGTTCTCTCCATAAAATTTAGATTTGTGAAATTGTTATGTTCTAATTTACATGAAAGAAGTCTTTTCATTCCGATGAAGATGGAAAAAACCATAAAAGAAACAGCTCTACAGCTTTTATTCTGCAATTTGATGGCGAGGAAAGAAAGAGAGAAGAATTTTCCACTTCAACTTTTATTTTATTACACATCAAATGAAAGAGAAAGAAACGAAGCAGCAGAATGTGAAGAGCATGAAACATTCAATAACAATAAAGATTTGCATAACATTGATACGCTGACAATGAGGAGTCAAAATGATTTTGAAGGAATTTTATTTTCTCACTTGACATTTTGCGGAACTAATTCAATTGCCTATTTTTTATTATATCCCATTTTTTGTGTATACCATTGTTGTTATTTGTTTTGTCTATTGACTGTGAATTGCATTACAAATTGAAATTGAGAATATTTTAAATACTAATTAAATTTTTCCATTACAGGATATAATATATGTGCTATTGTCATCACTGGAACTGTGACTTGATATTGAGATAGGTTTTTAATGAGATTTTTCGATTTGAATGAAAACCAAAGTAATGGATTTTGTTTTTGAGAAATGCGTAAAAAAGTTAAGGGGGTAAAGGCACTGCAGAATATAGAATTTCTATTTTTTCCGATTGCAAAATAAAAGAATTTGAAAATGTTTCCTCCGGGTATAATTTTAACTATTAAAATAACAGCAAAAAGGATTTTTTCTCTTTTATTCGTATTGATTTCGTTACCCGTAATGTTAACATTTTTTTTCACTTCAATTCTCGATAAAAATATATATGGGAGAAATGCAAAATTCATGAAATTGACAAAACATATTGAATTTTTATACATTGACACAGAGATATTTATATATTTTCAATGTGAAAAAGGATTTTTATTGTCGATATAAAATTATCATTTTTATGTTATTTCTCAACCACAATCATATTTATTGAAGCATGAGCGGTTTTATTTACAAAAGGGTGAGTTTCCTTTCGTGGTACTGTATTTCAAAGAATTCGATATAGTGATAAAACTCCTGTATAGAACAACCTGAGTCTGATAAATGTATTTGGTTGCATAATTAGTGTGTCGCTGAGCATCGTTTGAATAAAATTTATCTAAAGTGTGCTGCCTGTTTAATTTTCAGTTCATCCTCTTGGACAATGATTTTTTGCTTGAAATTCAGCGTAAGTGGATAAATTCAACAATCTAATTTTGATTCAATAGTTTCATTTTATACACTTTTCTTAAAATAATTTTAATTTGCATTATTTAGATCAGTGATTGTAAACTTGTGTGCTTCGAAGTCTCAGGTATGCAGCAAAAATTTTTTTTTTAAAAAACCCAAAAATACACGATTTATTCTAAGCTCTAGATTAATTTCAGATTAAGTTATAAAAAGTTCAATTTATTAGCCAATATGTCAAGTCTAGAGTTACCCTTTTTGTCAGGTTTTGAGTATGCTTTCCCAAAATATCGGTCCCGAAACTTTC
Source organism: Chironomus tepperi (assembly GCF_022539635.2). Taxonomy (NCBI): domain Eukaryota; kingdom Metazoa; phylum Arthropoda; class Insecta; order Diptera; family Chironomidae; genus Chironomus; species Chironomus tepperi. The sequence continues at coordinate 2,502,389 of NW_027226498.1, read as the reverse complement.
CCGGGGATCGGGACGGGACAGTCCTGGAATTTCCCTGTCCCGGTCCCGGTATCGAGAAAGCATAGTTTTGAGGTTTATGCTCAATCAACATTGTGTTGAACAGATTTACTACATTGGTGTGCCGCATGAAAATTTTAGTAAGGTATGGTGTGCCGCGATTTTTTTAAGTTGATATGTGCCGTTACACAAAAATGGTTGCATACCACTGATTTAGATGATGAATTTTTCCTTATAATATAACTCAATAATTCTATAATATACCGTTGTTTTTCAATTTTCTTAATGCCTTTTCTTAACACGTAGAATAGACCATGAATATTAAGTAAAATTTCTTCATCCAAACTTCTCACTTTCTTCTTTTTTATTTTCATAATAATATTCACATTACGTTATGTACAATTTTCTAAATTATAAAAGCCAGCAATAACCACCTTATAAATCCCATTTTATTTCATTATTTAAAAACAAGTAACATTTTCCCTTAGAACTAAGGGGGGTTCTTCATGTAAATGCAATATTTTTGATATTTCTTTCTCTTCCTACTTTGGTGCTGCTTCAGTTTTATCGCCGAAAATCTTAATTTTGCTGGTGGAAATGATGGAAGGAAAAGAGAAGTAAGGGAAAAATACCCCTAGCTGTGAGATAACGTCATCCGTAACGCTTTATTATACAATTCTTATCAATTTTCATTTAAAGCAATGGATTACTATTATTATTTTTATTATTCCAAGGCCTTTCTTAGTTACAAATCCTGCCCTTTGTATTTTTCAAAAGTTTATAATAAGGCGGAGAAATTTTTAAACTTAAATTACATTTTATTCTCGCTTTCAGTATTTTGAAGACTTTTTGGGGAATACTTGTGTGTTTAAATACATTTGCGGCATAAAATCATTTGACATCTCTTCTTCTTTTTCATTCCTACAAAAAAAGAAAGAAAGCAAACAAAAAATATTTTGGCTTCATTCTTTTATATTTTTTGGTTAAGCTGTGATTTAATATTAATTTAGAAAATTTTCAATCGCACACATGAGACCACAGAGGCAAAGGCACCAGCAACAACAACAACAATAAAGCAGCAATTGGCTTTGTGTAGATTTACATTATAATTTTGAATATAATGAAAAAAAAAAAACGAATGAAACGAGAGGGTGCTAGCTCACATACTCGTATCTGCTTGCGGCAGCACAAGCAAGTTGGGATTTTTTTTTTCAAACTGCCGCTGTTGTTGTTTAGAAACTTCATTCCATCTCTCGCTTTTTATATATTTTAATTTTCACAATAAAAAGTTCTCGTTATTTCTAAAAAAAATATATAAATTCTCGGGTATTCTTTTGAGTTTATTAAAACACATGGTACCAGCTATTATGCGAAAGTGTATGCTTAGGGTTTTTCTCATTTTCCTTTTCTTTTCAACTGCTGATGCTGGTTTTTGGTAGGTTCACATGAAAATTGGCTTTTCTCTGTACATTTTATGCATGATTTTATGATAATATTTTTCTCTCCCTCATTGTACTCATTACAAGGAGAATTAAAGAAGTGAGCATATGTTAAAGTGAGATTTTAATTAAAATAAATTAAAGCAAAAAATGTCACTTTAAATGCTGGACATGCTCCTTTTGATTTTTTTAAAAGAATTTTAAAAAATTCATTGAGCATGTTAAATCAGCTTTAATAAATTCTAATTTGAATGAGAAAGTTTTAAATTAAAAATGAAATTTCAAGATTAGCTCAAGATTGTGTCTCAAAAATGAAATTTCATTTGATTTGCTAGATTGGCTTATTATGTGGAATATAATAAAATGATAGAATTCTTAGTAGAATTCCCCTAAAGCAGGATATACTTATAATATGAATTAATCCATCAATTTTCACATTCTACACTCTCTAATAATCATTACTGAAAATTCAAATTTTAATTGAATACATATTTTAATAATATTCCAAAAGACTGTCAATTTTCGCAACATAGTCTGCATTATAATGATTGCATCTAATATCTCATTCGCATTTGTTCATTTATCTTCATCTCTATTTTCTAAAATATAAATTTATTTAAATTTATATCTCATCTACTTCATTTAATATTATTATACATTAGAGTAGAGATTGTGCATGTATAATAGAGAAGATCAATTAGGTAAGTAGATATTGAATCATGTTGGATAAGTTGAACATTTAATTACTTATTAAGAGCTTCTTCCAATATCATTCCTTTTCCCAATTTCTGTAGAGATTTCATTCAATAATGGACGAAAATCAAACCTATAATATTGATTGAACATTAGCGAAAATTGAAGGTCAGCAAAATTTAATGCTGTACAGCAAAAGTTTTTCATTCAATTTCATTTTCTCTCTCCTAGATAGTTGTGTTCTCTATGTGATAGATATAATAATATTAAGTCTGAAACAGCATACGAAAGCATAAAAAGGAAGAAAAAATCATTTTATATGTGATTTACGTTAAAGGATTATCTCATTTTGCTTCTTCCAATAAAATGTCTATAGTTTGATTGAAGTAGAGGTTCTTAGCTTGTAGAGGGATTTCTTAAGATTAGATTATGCTGAAGATTTTCTAGAATTTTACAGTCTTCTTCAAGCATTTCTTTGATGTTGGACCAAGCTTGATCTTTAAGTAGTTTTATTTGGGGATTTGCCACATATGTAGCTAACTAACTCTTTAATTTCTCGATTTCGAAATAAGCCCCTACTGGAATCTCTCAACAGTCTCATGAAAATTTGCTTTGACATCAAAAAATTCATTTTGAAGAACGTCATCGGAAGTTTATTCGGTTAAACAGAATGATAAGTTTTTATCTCTTACTCCACAGTCTCGGTTATTGAAAACTAAATCAAAAAGGAAATATCTCTTTGTGTTTAACAAATACACATACATAAAAGTCACCGTCACAAGTCTCAACTGTCTCAAAAGAAAACATATAAATAAACCTCAGTCGCATTTAAACATTTTCGAATTTTGATTTAGTTTCACCTGCTGTTGTCAGTCAAATGAAATAAAAAAAATGGCTATATTTGTGAATCGACCTGTGAGTGTCTCTCAGTCATAAAAATTTTTCATGTGAAATAGGCGATATAAATAAAAAGAAGTGAAAGAAAAAAAAAATTCGTTGATCCATAAAAATTCAAAATATTTATTCTATTTTTAATAATATAAATTCCTTTATGAAAATTTTATTGCAGAAAAAATAAAAATTGACTCTTTGATGTGCTTTGATAATGGTTTCAGGGTGTGATGAAATAATAAAACAGAAAAATATATAAAAATTAAAGTAAAGTAAAAAAGATCAACCGCAAGTTAGCATTTGCCAATATTTAAACATTTTTCCAGATCTTCTTCTTTCAAATATTATAAAGTATATGTCTAGCTATTATACTGACAAGTTTGTTAAGCCTTTAGCATTACCTTAGTGGAAATTCTTTAATTCAAATTCTATATATTTAGGGATCGTCAAAAATTGCAAGCCTGAAGAAAATAAACGCAGGTCTGCAGCCTTGGACAAACTATAAGGTACAGTCTAAACCGGCAGTTCTTGGCCGAATCCTATGCATATATTATTGAAATTTCAAACTCACTGGAAGATATGATAAATAGCACGATATATGTACGTCACTCGTTCTGAACTGTTTCTCAATTTTCCTATCCTTTAAACATGAAATGTCTCGGCTATTGTTTTCTAATGATGTTTCAAAGAATATACTTCAATTATTCAAAAATGTGACGAAGATGTGTGAGGAGAGATAAAATAACTTTTACATTTTGCATGACCATTGTTACTTCGCGTGCTTATAAAAATTTAGAATAAAATTTTAATTTTTTGACTGACTGATTTATCTCAATTTGAAGTAAGACAGAGAAAATAAATTGGTTAATGGAACTGAAAGGTGCAAACTTTACATTCTCATTGTCTTTATTTTGCATAAGCACATGCAAATTAGATTGTGCAGTCATGTTTAAATATAAAGGAAGATTCGAGGATAACTATTTTTATTAAGATTACCACCCCAACGCACGATATTTTTTTTTATTGAAATTGGATAATAAAATTTGATGATTTTAAATTGGATTAAGGAATATTTTTATGTGTTTGGGAATAATTTTAAACCTTAATATTATGAGACATTGATTGGTTTTATAGTTTTGAAAATAGAAATTTTTTGATGTTCTCGAGCGACACAAATGAAGAAGGATCTGCCTTGAAGCTGAAAATTACTTAAAAATGCCTTTCAATGGTGATTTCCATTTAGTGTTAATAAAAGAGGTTTAGCGAAGCCTTAAAAGTTCCGTGGCGATGACTTTTTCATTTGTGGCGCTCGGGTTTTAACAGTTTATTTTATGTATTTTTTACAATATTTACTTAATTAAATTTAATAGATTTTCTACACGCAGTAAGCTTGATCATATTGCATCTGTACTGCAACATTGTAAGAGCCATAAAAAAAAATTTTAACGCATTACAAGACTTACAAAGTGTTTTGTCGTCAAGATTAATTTTAAATCGAACACTATAAGGAAAGGCAAATTTTTTGCAAGATTTTTTACGTACATAAAAATATTTTTATTGAGCTCAGGCTTAATAAATTTTTTTATTGCATTTCTGAGCTAATTTGCTTAATCTCCTAAGATTAACTTTACAGTTTAAACAAAAAATGCGAGTCTGCTTCCTATATAAAAAATATATTTTGGGTTTCTGATGATGAGAAAAAATGAGTTGACCGAATTTCGTCGCAAATAACTGTTCAGAATGCAACCTTGATCTATATACTATTTTTGATAGAATTCGAACTTTAAAGCGTAAATTGTGGTTCAATTTTATTGACTTTTGTGAAGCTTATCAGAAAGAATAACTTTAAATTACTTGAAAGCTAATAAATTGTAAATTTACAATTTTAAATAAGTACCGTGAAATCTTAAGAAAAGAATGCACAGTACAGTGTCAACGACTTTTTACTAGTACAACATAAATTATATTATATCGTATTGGTCAGCGTTGAAAATTATTCGAATACAAAATGAATCATTGAGCTGCAGAAAGTGAACATTTGTTATATATTATTGTACAAATTGAAAGTTATTGCATGTCCCATGTCATCAAGCTGAAGCTGCAAAAATAATGAAACGAATTGAAAAATTTACTTCCATACGTATTTGGTAAAATCTTCTCATGTTGCATTATATAAATAATTTTTTTTATACTTTTAACTTCATTAACTTCAAAAACAGAAAAAAATTCAAAAACATGATTTCATATTTGACAAATTTGTTCCATTCGGATTTTTATATTTCGTACATATTTTCATACTGAAATGGGAAAGAAAGCACAAAAAGATGCAAAAATTAAATGCAAATCAAAAAATTCTCCTTGTGCATTTTTTTTTCTTTCGCTTTCATGAAACAATTTGAAGATTTATGGGATTGAAAGGAAAAATGAGAGAGAATGAGAAGAAGAAAATAAGGGAAAAAGAGACGGGAAAAAATTTGCAATGAAAAATTTATTTATAACTAAAGAATTCCTCTTAAATCGTAGTTATAAATAACTAAATGTCATTTTGTGGTGCGAGCTATTAAAGATGTCACATCAACAAATTTTCATACAACAACCTCATTCTGATTTTCCCATCTCTCTCGCTCACTTCTCATGTCTATGTAGCTGTATAATAAAAAAAAAGTCTTATTTATTTTAAAAAATATTAAAAAGATATATTTTTCTGATGTTTTGAATGAATTTTTTCGTATTTGTTTTTATACTTTTGTGTCTCTTTATAATTGCGCTTAATTTTCTTTATCCTAATTAGCTATAAATAATACTTTGCTTTGTGATGTTTTTTTTTTTTTTTTTTAAATAAACTTTTTATTCATTAAATTTTTAACTTAATTATGTACAAAGTTTGGATACATTTTATTTGTATTTAAATTTTTAAGGATTCTGGCTTATCGCATTCATCACTTAGTTTTTGATTTTATTTTGAAATTGTTTTGCTTTAATTTATGTTGTGGTTTATTCGGTGTTTCGCGACGCAAGACGAGTGCTGAAATTCGTTTGCAACTTTCCGACGTAGTCCTCAATAGAGGGTATTTTTGCTTCAGTATGTAGATCTGATATCCTTTCATATCTTGTTTTGTTGAGAACAATTCTCAAGAATTTGTTTTGTAGTACTTGTAGTTTTTGTAGATGTGTTTTTGCCATCCGTTCAAATGCTGGACAGCCGTATGTGAAGATGGGTCTCACGGCTAGCTTGTAGATGAGAAGTTTGTTTCGAACGTCGAGATGTGAGTTCCTGCTGATGAGGGGATAAAGTAGTCTTAGTGCAGTGTGAGCTCTGTTGGTCACATATTCTACATGCTGCTTTAATGTCACTCTCTTGTCGATTATCATTCCCAGATATTTAGCTTCGGTTTCCCATTTGATGTTTTCGTTAAGGAATTTGATGTTGTCTCTAGGAAGTTGCCTGGAGTACCTACTTGTGATGAATAAGGCTTGAGTCTTCTGTTTGTTGAGATTTATTTTCCATTTGTTCATGTATTGTTGTACTTTTCTTCCAGTGTGTTGTAGATGTGTTACAATATCGGCTGAGTTTTCTGCAGAATGATACAATGCAGTATCATCTGCGAAGAGTGCGATATTGTTGGTTGTTTCTCTTACAATATCATATGTGTAGATGTTGTAGAGAGTTGGTGAAAGCACTGCTCCTTGTGGTACTCCGAATTTGATTTCATTGGTTTCTGAGAACTGACCTTTAATAAAAACTGAGAAAGTTCTTTCACTTAGGAAAGATCTTACAGTTTTTATAAGTGGTAGTGGAAACCCTAATTTGATCATTTTAAACAAGAGTCCGTTATGCCAGACTCTGTCAAATGCTTTCTCCACATCTAGGAAGATCATTCCTGTTGATTTCTTCCTGCTTATGTTTTCCTTTGCTGTTTTGATTACTTTGATGAGTTGGTGAGATGTTGATCGTCCTGTGCGAAAGCCACACTGTTGAGTCGGAATGATGTTGTTATCCTCCAGATGCTCGTTTATTCTATTCAGCAATACTCTCTCCAATATTTTGCTTAGGGAACTAAGCAAGCTTATTGGCCTATAGCTGCTCACTTCGTTTGCTGGTTTGCCAGGTTTTGGGATCGGGATTACTTTAGCTTTTTTCCAAACTTTCGGAAAATAGTTAAGTTTGAGACACGTGTTGGTGATGAACTTCAAATATTCGAAGCCTTTTGGTGGAAGATTTTTGAGGAGTATGTTGTTGACATCGTCTAATCCTGGTGCTTTAGGATTTTTCAGATTTCTTACAATGTATGAGATTTCCTCTACATTTGTAAGTTCTGTGCAGTCACTATTTTCTCCTTCCAATGCTTCCTTCACTGCGTTGTCTACTTCCTGGGTATGTACTGGGTTGTTGTCCTCAAGTGGATTTTCGTGAGCTTTACGAAAATAGTCACTGAGAACGCTGGCTTTTTCCTTATTAGTGATGAATGTTCTATCTGCATCAATCAACGGTGGCATCGATTTTGAACCTTTCTTGCAATGCTTTGCAATCCTCCAGACTGTTTGGTTTGATGGTTGGATTTCTGAAAGCCGCTTATTCCAGTTTGTATTTTTGAGTTCCTTAATTTTGTCTTTGATGACTTTCTGTAGAATGTTTAATTCAGTTTTGATTTGATTATCTCTGCTACGTTGCCATCTTCGTCGAAGACTTCTTTTCGTCCTGATTAAGTCTTTGATTTCTGGTGTGAGCTTTGTCGATTCAAAGTTGATCTTTTTCTTCTTCACAGTTTTGTTTCTGGAATCCATGATGAGTTCTGAGAATACTTTGATATGATGTTCTATCTCCTCTACTGTGTTGCATGGGTTTTCCAGAGTGCTGTCTTCGATGCGACGAGTTATATACGATTTGAATTTTTTCCAGTTGGCATTTCTGTAGTCATATCTGTAAACTGTGTTGTCTGTTCTGTCAACTTTGGATGTCCTGATTTGAAAATACACAGCGCAATGGTCACTCATTGCCTCTGTGCATTTTAGTTCTGTAGTGTTCAGACTGGAATTTGAGAGCATTAGGTCGATTGTTGATACAGATTTCGTCGGATCTTCTGGATAATACGTTGGTGAATCGGGGTAGTAGATCATGAACTCCCCGGACATATCCTGTAGTATTGTCCCGGCTTTGTTTGCTACGTTGCAATTCCACTCTCGATGTTTTGCATTGAAGTCTCCGCAGATGTAGTAGTTTCCTCTGATGTTTGTTATTTTGTTGATGTCATCTCTTAGATGATCGTCTATTTCCTTCCTTTGCTTCCTCCTGGAAGATAGACGGAGAGGATGTGGCAGCTTATTGATTCGTTGATGAAGACTTTTATTCCGATGCATTCTATTAGCTTTGTGTTGTAACTTGGTTGAAGCTGATGTTTTAGATTTCTTTTGACAATGATCGCAACACCACCTTTTGGTCTATCAATGCGATCAAATCGATGAATTACGTAGTCAGGATGCGAGTCTACTTTGGAGTTTGGTTTTAGGAATGTTTCCGATATGCACGCAACATCAACGTTTTGCATGCTGAGGTAGTCGAGAAATGCTAACATCTTATCTGCAAGGCTGTTAGCATTCCAGTAAATTACGTTGATTCTTTGGTGACTACAATCCATGTTGACTCATGTAGATTTTGGCAACTTTTTGGCCGATGGCTTGTTGTATCTGTTCCTCTTTTAGGTACTCTGGCTTTTTGGTGATGATTTCGATGAATGAGTTGATGAAGAACATGCATTCATCGATTGTGCCTTGGGCTGGTGAAATTTGTTCCTTTGTATTACCACTGGATGAAGGTTCAGGATCGACCTTGTTTGTTTCCAAGGTTAGTGAATTGAAGTCTAGGTCCATAATTTCTACAACCTGTGTTGAGTTCTGTTGATGATTGTTATTGGTCTTTGGCTTTGACCTGTTGTTATTTCCATTCCTTCCCCTTCTCCTATTTCTTCGGTTTTTGTTTTGATTTCCCTGATTTGAGGGTTTCTGCTGTGGATGATTATTTTGTGATTTTATGGTGACTGGTGCGGAGGTTTCAGAAGCTGGTTTTCTAGATGTTGTTGGTACCGGTTCTGGGATACTCCTAGCTGGTCTTTGTGATGTGAATTGATCAGATCCGCCTGATCGTTCACCTGCTTTTGATGTTGGTGGAGCATTCCTTTGTTGTCCAGCAGGATTTCGTGAATTCCTTTGTTGTCCAGCGGGATTTCGTGAATTCCTTTGTTGTTCACCTGATGGTCTGTTTTGATTTCGGTTGTTGTCGTTCATTGATTTAGCTTTCCACTTCTCGATTATTTGTTTCCTGATGTTGCATTCTTGAGAGATTGCTGTATGTTTCTCGCCGCAGAAGTGACACTTTAGTTTTTCGATTGGGACCTTGTTGGTTTCAATCGAAATGTAAGGACAGGTTTTTGAATCATGCTGTTCAGAGCATCTGAAACAGATTAGTGGTTTGTTACAACCACGTTGTCCATGACCAAACTGCAAACATTTCGAACAGAAAGAAGGTCCGTTACGCTTGTTGTTGTATTTAGCCCATTTTACTTTGAAGCCGTAGACACAGTTAACCTTTCGAAGGTTTTCCAAAATGTTACCTTCCTGTACTTTATTAAAATACAGAAGGTAGTTCTGGTCGTCGTCGTTTTCGTGTCTCCTTTGTTTCATTGTCATTTTGACAATTTTAACTGGTGATATGTTTTCCGTTTTCAACTCCTTTTCCAAGTCTACGATCTCCATCATTGGAAGTCCGTAGAGCACGAATTTCATCTGTGGTTCCTGGTTTGCATAGGTGTGAAAGTGGTGTTGTTTTTCTCTGAGGAGTTTGATGAATCTGTCGTAGTCGTCCCAACTCTCCGTTGATACAACTTTTGTTTTGAGTTTATCCTTTTTGACGTTGATCATAAAACTCCTGGGTTGGTTGTTGATCTGGTTCATCAACCTTCTGATCTCCTGTCCTCCACCACTAGTTATATGGATCGGTGGTGGTTTTGGTTTCTGCTGTGATGTTAGGTTGTTGTCTTTCGATGATGATGATATTTCACTTTGTTTTGGTTGTTCTGGTGCATTGCTGTTATCTCCGCTGAAGTTGAAAAATCTGTCATCGTACAGATTCATCCTGGCATTTGAGAAGTCAAATTGTTTTTTGTTGTCATCTTTCTTTTTGCTAGCACTAGATATCTTTTTGGCTGGCGCACTGAAGATTTCAAGTTGGCTGCGACGTTTTTCTGCCCTTAATGGTTGGACGAATTGATCCATTGTTGTCTGTTTTGTTTTGAGATTTTCCATCTCAATGTCATGTTGCTTTTCGTTGTTTATATCCTCGGTGATGAGAGTTGTCACGGGTGCTGAATCTTGTTGTTGAGGTTGAGATTCAGGTTGTTTTTCCGAAAGTTTTTGGTTACTTTCCTCGTTGTTGAGATTTGTTGTTGTTTCTACCATTTTGCCGAACAAGTCAAAACACGTCTGAACAAGTTGAACTGAGATTCGAAACTTTAATCTCTGTTGTTGTTATCTGGAGCTTTTGAGAATTTTGAATTAATTGCGGAGCGAATCAAAAACACGTCTGTTCCCTTTGATGGACCGATGTGAACTGTCTTTGTGATGTATATACGCGGAATTTGCAATTTGTCTGTTTCATTGACCTTAAAATTAATCTTAAAATCTTAATTTTATTTTTAAATAAGATCAAATCAGGTCAGTAGATGTAGAAACTACAACATGTTACATTGTGCTTTTGTTCTCATTTCAAGTAATGAGATTTTAAGTCTGATTATGATATCATGGTAGATGTGTCATGATAAGATCTTTAGTAATCCATCATTTTTTAAAAATTTTAATTTATTTTCGCCATGAGCAGGGATTGATACTCGATCTACTTTCTAGTACTTGAGTATAAGGAAATTATATGATGCCAATATATTATTGGTTTCTCGGGAATTGAGAATTGTGCTAATTTTATAAGAACTATTGAGTAACTCAAGTATTGAGTAGTGAGTATGATTAAAATATCAATCCCTGCTCCAACTGAGAAGGGCCGTGCATGTTGCATCTTATTGCGATCTTCATATATTGAAATGTTGCCACCACGACGACGAGGCAATATGCATCAACCTCACTTTCTAGCGGTGGAGACCGGCAATTCAAGCCACATAGTCTGGCGGAGGCGAACAAGGCTCTTTTTAATATAGGGTGCGTCGGCCTAGCTAATCGTCATCCTTAACTACAAGCTGAGAAACAATGGGAAGTCATGAGAAGTCACAACTGATCGATACAACCAGTTGAGTAAGGAAGTAGATATCTAAAATTTAAAAATGTAAAAGCTGTAATAGAACTCTGAAACTATAAATTAGAATTAAAAAAGACTAAATTTTTTTTCATATTTTTGTTTTATTTTTCATTACTTCTTCTTTTCACTTATTCGTTTCATTATCATGTTCATCATCATTGATATATTAAACCTAGATCTATTAAAAAACGATAATAATTACAATTGGTATCTTACTCACAAATTTTTATAATTTTTATTTATTTATTTATTCTTCTTATATTCACTTCAAGTAACATTAAGAGATATGTTAAATAAATTTTTTTAGTTTTTTTATTTATTTACTTAAATTTTTTACTTTTTTCATTCTTTTTCGTTTAATTTTACAGAATAATATGTAAATGAATTTTTATATATTTTTTTCATGTAGCTTTTTATATTTTCATTTATATTTTTTTCTTTCTTTTTTTTTACGAAAAAATCAAACTGAATACAAGTAAGCCTGAGAGAATAAAATACATTTTATATTTTATTTGTAGCTCTAGACTTGGTAACCAAACGGTGTTTCATTACTTTTTTACCATAAAGGTACCTTATAATATCTTCTTATTAAGTATCAGAAGATTTCTTCCTTAAATATTTTGCATCATTTCAAATTTTTACACATTTGCTACTAGCTCCGTTTTGATCTTAAGATTCTACTATATACCATTAAATACAACCATATTTGTTCAAAAATGTCACAAAATTTGTGACAATCTAACGCTACACCGCCTAGTTACCAAGTCTCAAATCTTATTTTTTTTTTGTTTCTCAATTTTTTGTGTTTTTTTCTGTGTGCAAAAAAGTTGAAGCAGCAAGAGCAGCAGCATAAAAAGTATAAAAGAAATAAGAAAGAAATGAAATTAAATAACATGTGTAGCTGTAGAAGAATGATAAAGTAAAATATATCTGTATGTATAGCTAGAATTTCATTCTTGTTTTTGTTTTTTTGTTTAGATTTCATTTCATTAATTCATTTTTTTATTTTTTTTTCTTTATAATATTCTTTTTCTCGTATACATTTTAAGGCGAATCGATTTCAGAGGTTTTTTTTCTTTAAATGTGAAAATGACAAGGCTTTTTCACTTTCGAAGTGAAAAAAGAGTTCTTTTGTGGATTTTTTAGAATGATGATGTTTGATTTGTTTTAAAAGATTAAATTGAAATTTACATTGGTTAACCCTTGGTTAAATTGCAATATCCAATGTACAAGGATGGCCAATTACATCATGTTTTATACATTCTTGATAACAATGAGCATCCAATTTACCCAAATAGTACAAATCGGGTAATTAATCCAAAATCTAACCCTTGGCTGGCGTGACTCTTACTTAGAGCAGGATTCGGTTTTAGTCCAGCACCACGCGATTTTGAACTGGACTTTATGTTTCATCCAAGACTGCATGCCTACAATTTTAGACGAACTCTACTTTTGTATATGAAATTTAAAGATTGACTAAAGCTCTAAGAATCAAAATCTTATGCTCAAAAAGTTTAAGTTTATTGGAACTTCCAAAGTGAAGAAGCCTTGACATTTCTTTCTTTTTGTCTTTATGTGGAAAGATAGATAAGAAAGAATAATAATAAATTTGTCGATGAAATTTCTTTTCTTTTCTTTCTTTCTTTCGATTTCAAAAATTGAGGAAGTGAGGTGAGGCATCGAAACAAGTTTTTGTCTTCTCATCCCTCGATTGATAAAATATTTTGTTTTTTTTTTCTCTCGCCAAAAATTCTTCTCGTATGAAATTTTTATTAATTTTTTTTTCTTCTTAAATTTTTAATCCAAAATCGTATACATCGAATGATTAGTAACATCAGTTAGTATTTAGCCAGTTTATGTATAAAACTGGTGATTGTTTACACACGTATATATAGTTTTTAAGTTGAGGCAACACTAAAATAATTTTTTTTTGGTATACCAACAGACCCTGTTTGTTACTTCTACATTTTTTTCCTCATTTATAAAAAATCTCACGATCAATATCAATCGAGTTTGAGAGAAGAAAAAGTTTTGTTTTATTCCTTCCACCTTCGTAATTTTTTTTTGTTCTTCCTCTTTTTTTAATCAAAATTTTGCATCAAAATTTCTGTTGTAAATTTTTTTTGTTACTTTCCTTCCATTGCGAGAAGAGTTTTGAAGTCATAATAATAAGAATAATAATAATATAACATATATTACCATGTTATGTTTGCAAAAATTACGTATATCGAGTTTCATTGACGCGAGATTTCGTTGTTGTCACGCTGTCTGCAAAGTTTTTACTTTTTTTTCTTTATTTCTCTTGTTTGTTTCTTTATATTTTTTGTGTTATCAATTTCGTTTAAACATCAAATAAGACAAAGAATTCTCTCTCTGACTTAACGAGGGTTTTGAAATGAATGAAGAGGAAAAAAAGATGGAAAATTGATGAACGGATTGAAAAAAAGATTTTCATGACAATAAATTTTCATTTTCTGCGAATTTTCTTGTGTTTATATGCAAAGAAAAAGTTGTGAACTTTACGTGAGTTTTATGAGACGTAAACAAAATTTTGCACAACCTTAATGAAGTTTTACTTTTATCGTGTTTTTGCTATGCTGTTGAATTTGGATTTTTTAATTCAATAAAAATATTAAAAAGTTGACATTAATTAACGTCATTATAAGAATTTTCTTCAAATATTGAAGCCATGTGCTTCAGGATTACTTTGAATCAATGCCATGCAAATAAAGAATCTAAAAATTTTAATTGACATCTATATAAAAAGTATTTGCATTCAAAAATAACATGCATTTATCAAAACTTATTTTAGTGCGTATAATTTTGTCGTATACTTAATTTACTGTTTCATTTTCAAAAATTAGACATAACTTTCGTAAGAATTTAACATTAATTTTAATTCACAAAATTTGTATACAAAAATGTTTCTGGAAATTAAAGTTTTTCTTTAGTTTCTAACTCAAACGTGTACCTTTGTAATTAAATTCCTTGTTAAATTTATGAGCTCGTAATGTGCGCATTGTTTAATTTAAGATATTTTCTTTCACGTGGCAATGGGTTGTGGACTGAAGTTGCATCTTTTTTAGCAGTTTACATCAACACTAATTTTAAAAATAATAAAAAATATAACAATTTTGTCTTTGAGTTATTTGATGTGTTTTCCTTAGTAGTTCAGTGACCATCATTGAGCATACCAAACAGCACTTGACTGCTATTACTTTGATGTACAGTTTGGGTATGTCTGTTCCAGTTTAAAGTTACTTTTGAATTGTGACTAGATTAGACAAAAATCCTACAAATAAATGCATGGCACAATTCAAAATTATCCTGCTAGCCAAAATAAAATCTTTAAAAATGATAACAAAGCAATAATAAAACAAAATAAAACAATAAGTTTTCTATTTTTTAATGCAAAAAAAGAAAAAAACTTTTATTCAACAGAAGCTTTTTTCGGAAGAAAAATAATAATAATAATAAAATAGTGAGAGAAATTATAATTTTCATTTTTGCATTTTTTTTATCAACTTAAAAATTAAAAAATTCCTTTTTTTGCTTTTTTTCTTTCAATTAAAATTTTGACAACATTATCTAAACTAAAAAAATCGCGAAAAATTAAACAATTATTTAAAAATATTTTTTCATTTTTTTGTTACTTTTTTTTTCTCATAATTCTTTCATCTATGCTAGAATCACACGAAATTGTTGCTCCTTTTCTTTTCTTATATATTTCTTTCTTTATGTTAAAAATTTGTTGTAAAATTGATACATCGTTTAATTCTTTTTTCTTTTTCTCTTAAGAAATTTGAAAGTTTTTCAAATTTATTTTTTCTAGAAGAAAAAAGAAAAGTTTGCGATTGAAAATTTCTGTGTGAAAATTTAACGGAAAAACCATTTTTAAATTTTTATGGACTCTCATAATAGTCACTGTGATAAATAGATCAACTTTAAATTGATGCTACAAAATTTAAATTTGTTGTTTTAAAGGAATCATTTAAGAAACACTTAATGTCATCAAATCTAATGATTTTCCCAAACATACTGCTTCTTAGCAACCAATTTGTGAAATTTAGTGGAGGTTAGAATTCTAGCATTAATGTTAAATTAAGCTTTAATTGGTTACTTCCATGTTAATAAACAATTATCAATTTAAATGATTATTTCCGCTAAGATTTTCACAAAAAATTTAATTTGTAAATTCGTAGGTAAAATATTTAAAATTCTCTTTATCGAAATATTTTCAATGATTTTTGAGGTTACATATTTTGGATTTATGATGGTTCTGCTTCATACTTAGGAATAAATTTTAAACTTTTCAATCAGAAGGTTACAAAATTTATTCACATGTATGCAGCTTTTATCTATGTCTTTAGGATGTGGTAACTGGTGGTGTATTGATAATTTACAAAGGAGTATCTTCAAATTCTATTCGTTTTACAAGATCATATTACTACAAAGTGCATTAAATGTGTAAAACTAACAGCATTTTTACTCCATAATACCACTCAAGTTCCATTACTAAGACATCTCTAGTCGATCAAAGAGAATAAATTATTATTATACATTTTCGGTTTTCCTTCATTTTTACTATTTTTTTCATTAAAATTAAAATGAAAATTATTAACATATTACATTACTAAAAATATACAAATTACAATAAATTTTTTAATAATAATTAAAATAACTAAATTTTTTAATCATCATTTTTTTTAAAAAAAATCTTAAGTCTGTATTAGTTAAGTTTCCTCTTTGCTGATGATGATAATGATGCATATTCGCGTTTTTCTTCAAATTTGCTGATTAATTAAACACATCGAGACTTTAATTTTCGAAAAAAATTTGTTTGCGATTTTTTTCTGGTTTTCATATCTCCATCAAAAAAATTAATAAATTAATGCTTCATTTCAATATAGTTAATTAATTATTTTCAAATTTTTTTTCTTTCATATTATTTCTTACTCTTTGCGGTGAAAAAATTAAGTTACATCTAATTTTCTTCTATTCAGTCGGTTATTGCCACTGTTCTTTTTTATATTTTTACTTTATTTTTTCTTTATACATAAATTAAATTTATCTAATATGAATCTTTCACATTTTTCTTCATTAAATTAACTTTTTTTTTTCTTACAATCGCTTTAATTTTTTTTTATATTTTTTTATCATCGTGTTTCAAATTTCATTCATTCTTCGGGAAGGATTTTCATTTTTACAGAGTTTTGTTTTGCATTTCTTTCTAGCAGCTTTGATAACAATATTTTACAAGTAATTTTTCATTCTCATTCTTTGTATGTTTTGTGTGTATGTGGTAAGAAGTGATTTCATTCTATTAACTTAGTTTCTCAATAACCAATGCGATTCTTAAAGTTTAGTTTACTTTTTGCAGCATACCTTGTATACTCCGGCATTTTAAATGTACCTTAGTAATTTTGTTCATCTCATTTTAGGTGGAAATTATTTTAAACTTATTTATGAACAAAAATGTTGAAAAAAATTGAGTTGACTTCTCTAAAATGGTCATTATTGAGATCTCATTTTCTTAATTTATTATGTCCTACCTAACTATAGGATAGACAATTATTTTGTTGAACAGCGGCAATTTCATGGCCAATACTTGTTCGTAATGGCATTTTGTAGACCAGATATGCTTAAATTGAATTCTATGGATCTTGTTCTAAAGATTGATTCTGATTAGTCTAGATTGGTCTTGAATTTTAAGTCCACATTAGAAAAATCAACTCAGGAAAATGTTTAAATTCTTGAAAATACCGAAGCTTGGTGAACATTATTAAATTTTGAATGATAATCACATAAATCCTCATTTATTACAAACTTAATGATCAAAGATGTCTTGTTTGGAGAATTCAGAACAATTTGTGTTTCTGAGATAGTCATTGGACTTATGCAATATCAATTCAATTCTGCAATTTATAAATACAACAAAAAAGCATTCCTTTAAATATTCATCACGTATTAATCTCCTTCATTCCCTCTTTCTTCTCTTCCATATCTCTTTAGATTTTTAATTAATATCAATTTTGCTCTTTTTACATTTACTTAAGTTTTGTTCCTTCTTCTTCTTTCTTTTTTCCTCTGCTCATCAGTAACACTATGTGAATGTATAATATTAAAAATATTCGAATTATTGTTGTTAGCACACAAGAGGAATAAAATCATGTATTATAATGTCGAATGAGTGAGAGAGGAAGATAGAGACATTAGGAGGGAGTGAAAGAGATAAAAAAGTGTATAATTAAACTGATTTTGTGTTCTATCACGCTGGTTATTATTTGCAGAGCTCAGTTATCTCGATTTGTTCAAGTTCACTCACATATTTTTAACCAATTATTTTCTTCGCTCTTGGTTTTGCTTGCGCTTTTCGATGTTTTTAGTTTATTTTTTACTTTTTTTTTGTTTTCATAATCATTTTCCATTTGAATCAATTGGTTTTGTATCGTGCTGCGTGCGTTTATGTTCTTATGAATCGTTGTTGTTGTTGTAGTTGTTGCTGTTGTAAAATGTTCTCTTTTTATAAATTGTAAATTGTAATTTGCTAATTATAAATACATATATAAGCTCTGGTGTCTGACTGCCATGCCATCAGCTGCCTGTCCGACCATTGGTTTTTCCTTAGCACAACATTTTTTACTCCTCTTATTTCTCTTTTTTTAACAAGTTTTTTTTTGTGCAAAAATTCCTTTTTAAATAACTAATTTAAAACTTAACACAAGCTTTGCCAGAAAAGTTATCAAGTATATGGTTTAATGATTTCTTTTTCTTTTTTTTCGTATCCAAATCTTCTTTTTACAATGATTCTTCTTTAAAAGATATAACACAACTAAAATGCTAAATAAATTCCTTATGAGATGAATGGCAATCACTGGGTAGTTGGTGAGATGTATAAGTTACAAAATGTTTTCTTTTCACATTTTTCTTCGTTCCTTTTTTGATCGATTTAATCAAAAAACGAAATTTTTCTTTCATGTGATGATCATGATGATGATTAAAATTAAGATACTGTAAAGTTTATAGAAGGGTAAGAATTAGTAAGGTTTAACCATAACAAAAATATCATTCAACTTACCATAATTTTTTGCGTTTAATTACAAGTGATGAGGATAATATTCGGCAGGTGGATAGTGATAACCTTGATGGAAAGCGGGGTCACCTGGTGGTCTGTGCATCATTTGATTGCCATCCATCATATAACTCATTGGATCTGGATAGCCGCCTGATGGTCCGGGGTGTGTGTATACTGGAAAGCAAGGAACTTTTTAATAAAACAACAAGAAAGAGTTGTCATGAGCATTTTGGTCATGAGATATTGAACATAGGATCTGTCGTTAACTAGCTGTAATCATAGTTTTTTGGGTAGCATAATGGATATTGACTAAAATTTAACATAAAATGCAAGTAATAATGGTGCGAAGATTATGAACATAAAAGTCTAAATGACATAAAACTTGAAAAATATTGAAAATTTTTGCAGCTTACTGTGTGCACTTAAGATAAATAGCATCAATAACGACCTTAGAAATTTTTTTCTTCAATTTCTCGTCCACATCCTTCTTTCCTATTCTCATCCTATTTCGGATGTTTTTCATATTACAAAACACAATTTTCAACTTATACATATAGAAAATCCATTTTCAATAAATTTTGCAATTTTTTTTTTGGCTAAACACATTTTATGTATGTGTCGATATGTGAACGAAAATGGGTATAAGAAAAGAAGGCAGTGGCAAGAAAACCCTAACTCTAATAAACAACAGAATAAATTCTTCTTTTCCAGTGAAGCGTTGTCATCACAAAATGCTCGTTTCTAGCCCGGAAAGATTTTGGGGAGGTGAAATCAAGTGGAGAAAAATATTTTTATGCTGTAAAGAATATTGCCCCAATACTTATGGTTCTTGCAGAGAATGAGAAAGAGTCAAGATGTTCCGGATCGCATTTCCTGTTTCCGTTAAAGTCTAATTCTAAATAATACATTTTCCATGTTATATCTTTAATGTTGATACTCTCTATTCTTATGCACATATATAAATATTTTTGTGGGATATTGAAGAACTCTGTTATATTCTTGTCCTTTGCTTTGCCAAGCCTTCAATTCATTCATTCATACATTTACTGCTCCTGCCATTTGCCATTTGCAATGTTTACATTTTCAATATATCCCAGATTTATTCGGAATATTAAAAAATGTGTATAATATCCATCAATAGATATAAATCTTCTTATTTGTTGAACATAAATCTTCATAGACATCAGAGCCATAAAAACATAAGATTTTCATCCAAGTGATCTCATCTCTCTCATATTTATGTGCTATATGGATGTAAGCAACATCTCTTTTTCTTATACAATTTTTTCCCATTTCATTTCATTCCATTTCTCGACTTTCGACCCTTTATGATGATGCTACTGCTGATGCTATTGCTCGTGCTTAATACTTCATATGAAATGTATATACATGTACATATATACAGATTGAAAAGGGAAAAATGAATCCGGTGCGGATGGAAAAATGATATATTTGTTGATATGAAGGATAAATGCGGCAAAAGACGGATTTATGAAATTTCATATATGGATTTTTATATGACTGCTGATGATGATGATGGCATTACTATGAAATCTTTTATATTTTGAATGTGAAAATTATTTTCCTTTCCTTTTATTTTGTCACATATTAGTTTTGATTTTTGTAGCAAGGTTTATTGGATTTTTGAGTTCCTCTATAGAACATTTTATGAACAAAAGATTGAGACTTATTCGTGCAAAAATGTTTTTTGCTTGAAATTTCTTGCTAATAAAGTGTTTACTGTAATTACATTAATTTACATGGCTATTCATTCGATAACAAAACAAAATCTCTTGTAATATTCGTAAGCAGCTCTCTAGGTGTAGATATAAGGCAATAAAGCAATTAAATTTGACGGTATAAAGCACATAAAGTCATTTTATGTGTACATAAACATATTATCATAATACAGACATATTCAAATATAATAATAGTATCAACAATGTCAGTCAGTCAGTCCCTAACAACCAATTAAAGTATCATGTCTGCTTGAATAAAATTAATGTTGGTATCTATTCTTTCTTCTTACTCTTATTGTTATTACTTTTTTCATTCTTCTTATTCTTTCTCGCCTGCTTTGCTACTCCTCATAATGTCAATTACCCTCTATGGTATTTAAATGTTAACCAGAGAAAAGGCATTGTAATATGTTTAAAAGTAACTGAATATAGATATATAAATACTCATTTTTGGTAATTTTTTACACCAACAACATAAAATTCATTGCAATTTCTAACATCCAGAGATGGCAAAAAAGGTCTACTTTTGTGGTCTTTAAGTGTCAATTCATACTCCATCCATCGACTCTTTTACAAAAACTAACGTAAATTTGTCTCGGCATTGACTTTCCAAAAAATTAAATAGTCAAGGAGAATTTTAAGAAGAAAAACCTTTTGGTTAGATTCAAAAAGGCATTTGCCTGGTATAGATTCCAAAAATTAAACATTAAAAAGATGTCCGAATGGTTTATTTTGGTTTTTTTCTCCTCTCAAATGTGTATGTGTATTATTTACACAATGATAAATGATTTTGGGGACGTTAATTACTCCCAAAACTGTCGTAATTTTTATGTTCATTGTCCTTCTCACTCATTTATGCTTTTGAGAATGTAGAATGGAGAGAGAGTTAAAGAACTGTCCAACAAAAACATATTCGACATGTTACATTAATATTATTATTTAGAAAATGCTTTCATGATTTTCCATGTATAAATATTTCAACTAAGAAGTATCAATATACACCTTCTCATTCTCTACATGTGTCCCTTAAGAATTAAAACACACAACAACAGCTCCTCATACGCACATGATAGTCATTTGCCTGTGCACACGATATAATTTCTAACTCACTAACTATCCTTTTCCAATTAATTTCAAATGAGATAAATGCGTTTCATATTACCGTCATGTACATTCTGCCATGTTATTATGTTTGTGGAAGATATGTGAATTAACTCACTATAATTTGTAATTTACACGTAAAGGAAAAAATTGCTGTTTTTACTCTTGATTATTTATAAACATATTGGACATGATATGAGAATGTTGAACTTGAACGAAGGACAAATTATCACTAATGTGAATAATTAAGAGTGATATCTTTTTAAAGGAATATTCGTGGTCAACGATACATGAAAGTATTTCTCCCTAACAGGTAAAGAGCAGGCTTTCATGGTACAGAAAGACTACTACGGTACCTAAAAGCAGTTTTTTTGCCTGTTAAGGTCTAATGCGGAAGCTATTTAATTATACTTTAAGAGTCATGCCATAAGTGTGAATTATTTTTCTAAATTTTTGCAAAACATTCAAAGATTTTTAATTAATCATTCACCTTAATTTGTACGATTTTAAGCACGTGTAACCTTATTGCCATATTTCATCGTTCGGTAATTGAACGCAATGTTTTCTTTATTTTTTTTAATGCGAGCAAATTTTTAGATCTTATTATAAGATAATATGGTATATAATTGTATATTTCAGAAGACTTGAAAATTCTAGAATAAAATCATACCCAAAATTTATTCCACCTTTGTTCGGTATTGTGAAAAATCTCATTATAAGTCTGCAAAATTTCAGTTAATTCCATATATTCGCTTCTGTTTGAAAGAAGTAAAGAAGTGAAAAATAAAAAAATTTTCCTGCCTTTTTAACCATAGAAATGTGGTATAATTAAAAACAGATAAAAATCTACTCATGGAATTAAGAAATGAAAGCAACTTTTTAGAGTCATGCTGAATGAATGAATAAATAAATTGAGTAAAAAAAAGTTCAGCATTAAATTATTCATTGAACTCAAACACACATACATAAAAAAATCTAAATAAACACGAGAAAGATTTTGGTTTCAAAAATTCCAAAAGAGATTTATTACATTTGCGCTTTGCAAATCACACAGTGGATAGTCAAAAATTTGAAAATGGAGTCATGTCGCCCATTATGTTTTATTATAATTAGCCATGCCAATGAATTGTGTTTATATGTACTCTACATAATGCAAAGAGGGAAAATTGGGAGAATTTCACGCACTCCAAACTAATTTTCCACCTCACCTTATCCCACCCATCAACCGCACCGTGTTTTTACATAGAAAATGAACATAATAAACCATTATGGATTCACATGTAGAATAGAGTAGAATTTTGAAGTGAGAAATAGCATCATTTTAACTAATTTTAATTAATGTTCAAATGCAATTTGTATTTGTTATTCATAACCTTTTTTCTCACATGCTTTATGATATGTTTTATCGTTATATGATACGACCAAAAACACAGAATTTTTGAATAGTTTGAGTTGAGTGGCATAGAACATTTTTCTATCTAAAATTTTTTTTTCCGGAGAAAATTGGCTAATGGACTGTGGAAATTTTTAATTTATTAAAATGCATTACGCTTTATTTGTTTTTCTCTGTTGCAAATCCACAAACAAAAAAAAAATAATTCTAAAATGGAATTTCAGAAAATTCATAATAGTCGTGGTAATCAACCCTGATTTGTGCGGTGTAAATTAAAAATTGATTTACCCTCTCAATTAATACATGTAAATTTTGTGCACAAAATGTTCAAATTGATTTTAGAAATAATGAAACAGAAAAAAGTCAATTTTTAGACAGAGGTTGGGATGGCGAGAAAATACTTTGATTACAGCTAATTGCTTATTTATAGGAGGCATTATTCAATTATCTATGCTATTTAGCTAATTTAATTACCTGCTCTATTTGATTGGTCAATCATTGGTTGTACGATTCTCCGTCTGGCATTAATAAACCTGTAATGATAAAATAAAATAGGATTATAATATTTTTATATATAGACTACTGAAATGTATAATGTTGATGGAGTTAAAGTATTTAAGGAAGCATAAACTTATTATTTCAATATATAAATCGACAAGAAATCTCTGTGCATTATAAAAATTTGATTTTCCTTAATCCTTCAAGGAAAGTCCGAAAATTACAAAACATCACCGATATCAAAAATCAAGGAACATCCCTTCTTTTCCTTTTTCATTTCATCCGTATTGATGATAATATAGTAAGATGATTGGCAGAAAAACCACATCTATAATGCACTCACACACACACAAACTGATCATGAATTTTTTATGAGATAAAATTGAAAAAAAATTCCTTTTTCAACATTACTTCTGCCTGTGTGTATATTTTGTATATTGGAAAACAAATTTTGATATATGAATAATTTATAAAATGTCTATACGATACATATTTATTGGGGATTTTCTTCTTATTCAATTGAAATCGATCTTGTACCTTTTTTTTCTTTGGGTATTTTCAATTTTTTGTGGAAAATTAAGAAATAAAAAATTCCTTAAGGATTAGATGAAAATTGTGGTAAATAAAATTGAGAATCTCGTGAGGATTCAAAGACACATTTAACTATGTTAAATGGAATGAAAAGAAGTTAAACTTGATGTCAAAAGAAGAAAAAAATTTCACATTACAACAGAAATGATGAAAAACTTTTTAAAAGCAAACATAAATGCTCCAGAATGGAAAAGTCGAAACTACTTTAACTATTGAAGTAAAATATTCACAAACTTTTCAAAAAGGAAACTTAATCGGGCGTGGATCGACAAACATTGACAGTTTAACTGGAAAGTTTATGTTCAGAGCATTGTCATGCTAGAAAATTTTCAAAATTTATTGAAAAAATTTAGAGTTTATAAAGGAAATTTATAAAGGACCTGACAGCATGAAAAATTTTCAATATTACTTCAAGTTGCAATTTCAAGTATAGCTTATCAATAATTTAAACACAAACATTACACTGAGTGCAACAGCTTGTAGATATCACTAACTAAGCACACAAGTCCTTAATAAGTTCATAATAAAATTAACAAGTTCAATGACTTTGTGTAAAGTAATAATTTTCAAGCGTTAGCAAATGAAATGATTTGACATCTTGCTCGTTTGTTTTAATGAAGAAATAAAGTTACTGGATGTATTGCAAGTTTAATTTACAAATGTAATACATTCATTATGATAATTAATTTATGATTGAAACTAAAAACTTTAAATTCAAATTTCAGCTCCATACATATACTTCAGTGTCAGACGCAACAAGACTGTTTTGATGTAAATGACATGGCAATTATTTTACAGATCTCATTTGCTATTAAATATGAAATTAAGTCGGTTTAATGTGCCAAAATTTATCCCTTTCTCGATTTAAGTTTTCTATCCATTAAAGTTGAAAAGTCAATTTTCCGTATCCTTAGTGCTTCTCTCTTTCTCAATTCCATCTTTAACTTCATTTTTTAAAATTTTTTCATTTCATTTCTCATTCATTTTATTTTATGCTCTGAGTATTGTGTATAAAACTCTTGTACTGTTTTTCTCGATCCAAATGATACATTCATTAATCACACAATGTGACAACTTATGCTTGACTGCTTTAAAAGATTTTTTTTTTTTTCAAAAAAACGAATGAAATTTTCTTCAATTTGAAGACTGACTGCAATAAGAAAAAGAAAATTTTGTGGATAGTCAAGGGAATTTCTTCATTCTTCAAGAAAAAATTCATTTCCACCCCTTTTGATATCTTGTTTTTATTTTTGTTATAATGTGCTTAACACAAGACATTCATTGCCAAACATAAACTATTTTTATAGAGAGTTCGATTTTGAGAATGTGATATAACGAACTGAGGCAACTGATGTGAGTCCTCCTTGTTCTTGTTCTTCCCACTTTTCAAATCAATACAGAATATTCTGAGACTATTTTTGAGAGAATTTGAAATATAAAATTTTTACCAATTTATAATGTTGACAATGCAAATAGTTGATTTATTCTTGACAAATTTATATAAATTTTTGGGTAATCCATTGAATAATCCCTTTACTCTTGGCTCATCTTAGTTCCTTCAAAGTATCTCAAGCAGACAAGGAATATTTTCAATTATATTGAGCGTGGTGCTCATTTACGTGAGTATGCTCACTGTCTCTTAGGTAATACCGCAAAAACTCTCAAAACAGCGCCTTTAATCGTAAAGAATCTTAATTACTTTGCATCATTAACTTGCCTCTTCCCTTTATTTTCGTATAATTTTATTTTTAATGTCATTTACTTGAACTGTTTATCTCTTATAGATTACATTTCTCACTGCTTGCCGCTTGAATATTTTTATGCCTGCTGTTTATTTTGCAAGCATTCACAACACCAACAACAAAAAACATGATGGAAGTAAGGAGAAGTGGAAAAATTGTAAAAGTAACGGAGAATTTTCAAGTCGTTTAATTATTTTAATCAAATTTTATATCATTTCGATGTAGGAACATTAATCATGTTGCCTGTGTGTATTATGTGAATGAATAACACACAAAAAAAAACTGTAAAGGAAGAAGGAGAAAATTCTTCATGGGTGAATGAAATGAGATGAGTACATTTTTAATACTTAAAGCGTAGTAAGAGAGGGTGTAATGGTTTCTATCGCTTCTTCCTTTTTTTTCTTATTCTGTAAATTGTTATTATTGTTACTGTTGCTTGTCTAGTTAAAAAGGAAGAGAGCAAGACTCGAAATATGTAAATTACAAGGAAGAAAAATATTTTAACAGTAAGCAGCAGTAACATCAAGTCAACATAGCTGAAAAGAAATTCTTTCATTTTCTTCACATAGGAAATGAGATAAAACAGACACACACTCGGCACTGTGACAACAACAAGCGAGAAAGAGCGAAAATGAATGAATAAATGAATGAACGAGACACACAAATGAGTGTAATGGCATAGGCAATGTGATGTTATTAATAAATAAGTAAATTTATGTTAATGCACGAAATAAAATAAAGGAAAAAAATTATAAACAATTTTAAATAAAGCGCGCATCTCATCTCAATGTTTGCACATTTCTTCTTGTTTATATTTGCACTTATAAATATGTGCCGGCGTGATGTGAAGGAATTGTATCAAATGGAAATAAAACTCGTTTAGCGTGAGAATAGATAATTACACTTTTTTTTCGTACACATATCCATATATTAATTTGAAAGTTTTTTTCTACGCGTAATTAGGCATTTATGAAGCAGCTTACTTCCAACTTGCTGCTTGCTCTCTTTGCGCCATATTAATTCTTAATTCACAAAATTGCCATAAATCATGCACACCACATGATACGTCATTTCGACATAAAATTTATGTTAATACAAATTTTCGGCGATCGGTAACATAAATTGCTACAAACACGGGACTATAAATAATATCATAATCATAACTCTTCAACAGATGGTACATGGTACTTGCTACCATTTTCATTCCTTCTCTCTCACTCTTCCCTTCTTGTCTTTCTCATTTACTTTTTTTTGTTGGCTTTTAGCACAAAAACAAGTAAAAAGAACTTTTTTTTTGGAAATTATTTTAACACACCAAAATAAATGGAAAATTATTTGTATAGTAAGTGGAGCAAAAAGAAGTGCTGGAAAATTTCTCTGTTGTCTGTTAAACTTCTTGAACTTTTTAATTTTCATTCCTATTTTTCAAAAAGTTCTTAACTGTAGAAAAAAACTTTGCAATCAACCAAAACTCCATCCCCAGCCATCGAATCTACATCATCATCATCATCATCATCACCAACTTCTTTTTCTTGTACTTCTATCTTCAGCTCTTCTCTAATGATAAATGGTTTCATTTTTGAATTTATGTATATTAAAATGCAATGTATATTTTTTTAAAATATTCTTTTTTTGTTCCTTATGCTGTGTCGAAAATTACATTTTCATTTTGATGTTGCAACACATTTTCGATACCAAACAGTAGCAGCAGTGGGACAAAAAAATATGAAAATTGTTTTGTTGAAAATGTGAAAATATGTTGCCATCATAGAGAAACACATTATAAAATAGGTATAGAGAGATAGACGAGAGAACAAGTTAAAGGGAAACATTAAGTGTAGGAAGGGAACAAAAGAGCAAGTGGGTTCAAATCGATCATTTTGGTGTTTTCTGTTACTTTTCTTTTCCTCTCCAACCCACTTTTTAGGTTCATGTTTTTATAGTCCCGTCTTAATAGAGTTATATTGTACGTTTCATGTTTTTCTTATTCCACAAACGCAGTCAGTCATTTTCTGTGGAAACATTTGTTGCAAATAGCATTGAAATGTGTAAGTAAGAAGGGCTTTTAACTCAGTTTATATTAAAAAGAGATATTTTTGAAGAAAATTTGATAAGGAGGTGAAAAATATTTAATTTAATTCCAGAATTATTAAAGAACCTCAAATGAGGGTTTCAGCAAATGACTTATTTTGACGACACTATATAGTTATACCTTAAAAAGTCATAATTTTTTTTACTATAGACGATAAAGAACAAGTCAATTTGAGATGTTAAAGGTGAGCAGGTTTAATAAAAATTTATCTTTTTCGTCATGATGCAATATGTTTTTCCGAATATTCCAAAATATGATTTTTCTAGCTCAAAAACAATATGTATATTATATCTACATAAACATTGAAAGGAGGCAAAGAGATGTTTTTCTGCAAGTGATGATGACGTCTACAAGTCAACAACAATGGTTATTATTCGCAGTGCGACAACATGTTGCGATAACTACCCATAGATTCAAAATGATATGAAAATAAATTTGTTTAAACTGTCATTTTGTGATTCTTCCTTTCCTTGCCGGAATAATCTATGACTCTAAGCAGCAGTAGCAGGAGCATATTTATAAATATTTTTATGTGTTTCTATAGATCTCTCATTCACTCTCTTTTTGCTACTTGCAATACGTATACTTTTTGCATGAGTTACCATTTTCAAATAATCATGATGTCTAAACGCAAATAAATCAAAATGAAAATATGTTGTGCCTGCTTTGGCATGAAAAAGAGAGATGAGAATGAAAAAAAAAAAACTTTTCCTTATAAAAACAATTTTTCTCGACTTTAACAAGTGTGTTGTGCTGTATGTACACACAAAATCATAAGAATCCATGCGCCGCTATAAATCTTTCATAAAAATATTTTAATTAATTTTTTTCGTTCCCTCTTGATCCAAAGATTACATTTGTGATGTAGAAAATATAAAGCCGAGATTTGGAATGTGTCGTAAAAAACAAAAGCGAGATGGAAAAAAAAGAATGGGAAAAATAGAAGAATGAGAATTGCTAATTTTAATGTAACGCAATTTTCTTGGACTATAATTTCAGTACGTGATGTAAAACATCTGTTGACAGACTTTTAATTTTTTCAGCTCATTCTTTTCTTGCTTTGTCGTCATGATGATGACGATGATCATCAATGTCGTTGATTGTTGTTCCTTTTATTGTTTAACAGAATTGTCCAAATGAAACAAATAATAATAATAATATAAAAAATTATATTTATATAGAAACATAAAGTAGTACCGGATTTAAGAGACCGAAAAATTCCAATTATTGCTGCTTTTCCTTGCGATATACACAAAAAAGTATATATCGTAATTTTACTTGACCCTCTACTATACTTGGTGGACCAATTTTTCTCTCCTTATTTCAAAAATATATGAACAAAGTTAAGAAGAATGGAAAAGGAGAGATGGAACATTTTTTTTGTATTACAAATATGGAAGCGAAATCGCATCAACATTCAACAAACATTATTTAATAAACAATAAATTTTTTTTCCTCTTTCCTATTTCTGAGCATAAGAAAAAATTGGAAGCACACAAGAAGTAGCAGAATAAATACGAAATGAAGTCATGTAAAAAAGAAATTTAAGGTTCACATTAAATGCTATTTAAATGTATAGGATATAAAGACCTTTATAATACCAATAATGGGAGCAGAAAATTCTCCTTCTTAAATGCGTATGAAAATGAAATTCAAAATACTCAATTTCATATACAGGACATTTTCTCTTTACCAATCATAAAGGGGCAATTGCTATAGCTTCTTATAAGGATGATAATAATCAAAAACTCAAGTTTCTATTTATATTCTTGATATCATGTAAATAGACATATATGTTCATGTAATTTCAAATATAAATTTATGGATTGACCTTCATTAGTTACAAATGTTTAAGGATCAACAAAATAGAAATTCATGGTAAGTATGCAATGATTAAAGGTCGATCTGTTGGTTAGATGACTTGCGAAACCTATTTTTATGCTTACATACTTTTACTAAGTTTCAGTAATCTTGAAGTGATAAGCGAAGCTATATTGAACTTTTAAAGGTAGTTCATGTCAATCAAAAAAGTTTTTTACTGGAAAAACTATTTTGGAGATTCTATTTGTGTTACTTTCATTAAGAAATAAATTCAGTGCATAGAATTTCAATGACTTAATCTGGAAATCAGATCCGTCAAGCTAAAAATGCTTAAAACAAATATACTATTCCTATACAAATGATTTCACTTACAAAAAAAAAAACAACAGAAGCCGAATTTCCTTTCCGAAAATTCAAGAAAGAGAATTCATCATCCGATTTTGGTATTAGTGCACCTCCAGCAGACTTAAACTTCATTATTATTTCAAAATACAAGATTATTTTCGTCGTTTATGAAATTTACACATTTTTGTCATCAATCATATCAGCCTTTTAGTTACGGTACCGAGTGAAAATTTACACATTGTTGACCCCTGTGTTGCCTGTGCTTGTTAAATTTATTTGTTTCTTTCCTACTCACTCAAAAAATAAAAGAAATCGTCTCAATTACGTTCATTATTTTTTGTGTGCTTCTTCATATTTAAAAATCTTTCAATAGTACAAAAAATGCTGATCATTATAAAATGAAAAAAGCGCTTGCGCTTGCATTTCCAGACACAAATCGGAAGGAAAAGAAAAAGGAAAAAAGTCCATTTTTGATTTATTCAATCCCAAATAATAAACAGTAAGGAAAATCATACAAAATATGAAAGATTATTGCATTATATTGTCCAATAATCTTTCAGCTAGTGCTTATTATCACAATATTCTCTCGTATTGATGAGACTTAGAACTTTTTTTCACCCTTCAATTCCCAAAGTACCCAATTAAAAAAGAAAATTTCTTTTTCGTCTGTTCTGATGAGCATGTGAATTGTTAAAATAGGAAATATTATACAGTTTTTGATGCTCCTTTTTGTGGTTCTTTCAGATCAAGTCAATTCAGCATTTTAGAGACTCGTATGCGGCTAACGATGAGATATCCCAAGAAAATATATATATTTTAATAGGCAAGATACAATATCAAAACTTATTATTTTTATTTCTATTTGATATTCAAACACCCACTCACGCTCATTTCTCGCCCTTATTCGTTCAGATATATAAATTTTCTTCTAACAAACACCATAATGACAGGCAGAATGAATGAAAAAAATAGAAAGAAAAGTATTTTTTTGAAAGAAAAAAAACGAGGAAAAAGCAGCAAAAATCGAAGTGAAATATATTAATAAATAAATTGAATTTTACTCGAACGCAGCATATAGAAAAGCAGTGAAACTAGGGCGGGGGTGGAAAGAATTATAGCAAATAAATATTCCATAGAGGTATCGAGAGTTTTATTATCATTTTCTGCCGTTTGCTATTTTTTTCACTCAATAGTATCTTCATCAATGTATCTAGGTAGGCACAGCTTGGGAATTTTCACTTGCATGAAAATAAAATTAGTTTTTCCTCTCTCCCTTTCTCATGCCTCTTCCACACCATCAACTGCCATGTGATGAAATTTTTTTTAAATGAAGCAATTATAATTTCTTCTCTTCGTGCATAAACATGAGGTGAATATAAACATCCTGATTATAGGTTGATGGCAAATTGCTTACATCTCATCAATAAATTAATTTTATATTACATTTTTTTCTGAGTGTCATTGTCGCACCGCCTTTTATTACACATCGTTCATTATCACAGCCAATATAACATTGTGAAATGCATGCATTATTATTCAATGTGATTTCACAATTACACCAAAGAGCTATGTTATAAAATAAAGCGATTGTACATTTTTTAAATTAAATGTAAGGTCAATATCGAAAATTAAAGAGGCTGATTGTATGCAGCGCTTTTAAATAGCATTTGCTTTTATTTCATGCGGATAATGAGTGTCGAGAAACACAATTAAACTGAATAAACTTAATGAAGCGACTAGACAAATCTTCACATGCAAATTTTCAATAAAACAATTCTCAAAAAAATCAAGCTGCAAAAATGAATAAATAAAAAATTGAATGAACGACGACGACGACGAGCGAAGAGGAATTTAACAACAATAGCTAAATGAAATTCATTATCACCAGACTGTGAAGAGCGTAAAAAGGGCTTGTTCATTAATTGAGCCTCAATCATACAATGCATAAGCATTAAAATGTTCGTTTCATTAAGATTTCCTCAATTTTATTAATTGTTTAACATGAGAGAATTCGTTTTGTGTGTTTTTATTTTTGTGCCTTTATTTTTATTTTTATAAACTTAAATTTATTTTGTCATCTAAATTTAGAATATAAAATAAAGCAAAAAGTGCGAAAGTAAAAGAGAAGGAAGAGAAATACTTAATAATTCTGCATTAATTAAAATCAATTGACTGTAATGAAATAAAATCCTTCTATTGTTGCTGTAAAAAAAAGAATAATAGAATTTCAAGACACTTTGAGACAATCATGATCGTGACAAAACAGACAACACACTCTCCCGCACATACAAGTAGATGGAGAGTCATTGCCAGAAATGGATCAAAAACTCAGCACTTTTATTCAATTACAATCAATAAAAAAATTTATTTATATTTTTGTGAAGAGAAATGAATGAGAAGATACTCGACGAGAAAGAACCCCGAACGAAAGAGATAAAATGAAATGAAATTAAGTGTCTTTATTCCTCAGTACTATATGCATCGCATCGTTCAGAAGCAAAACAATGAAAAGTAACAAATTCAATTTATAACAATAAATAAAGTGAAAATAATGTATCATGTATCATTATTTAATAATGAGACAACATCAGTAAAATTGGGATGCTTTTTATACAACCGGAATCCTTCAATTTATTCAATGCTTGTTGTACATGTTTGTGCATTTATATATATTATCGACACTTTTAATTTAGAGTTGATTAAAGTTAAATCAAGAAGTGTTATGGAAAATTTAGTAAAATTCATTGAATTGAAATCGAATTGTAATGGCTAAAAATGAATAGAATAAAATACATTTAAATCAACGTATTTTGAAATTAACTGATTTATTCTGTAGAATCTTATTCACAAGGCAATAAATCTTTTTTCCTGAAGTTTTCCATTACCCCAATCCCTCTACTTAGCATTGTCAATTTACAATGAAATAAAAAATGAATGTGGAACATTAAAGATGATGAAAATTAAACTAAAAGAATGACGTGAAGAAGGAGCTTGTTATTTAAAACATCTAGGAAGAATATAGACGAAGACTAATCAGTATGATTTTCAATACGAAACCTACTTATCTAAATCCAGCAAATATTCAATTGTAATTTTAGATTTAATTTATTTTCCGTCTTTTTGAATCGAATATAGAATTAAATGTAAGTCTATATTCAAATATAGATTAGAGATGTTATAGCTTAAGAATGAAAAACAAATGAGTTGGGATATTTTTTCCCCTCTTGTACCAATTTCGTCTCTGTGAAATTTCATGAAATTGTTTTCGTTTTTTCTCAAATACTGAATAGAGAGTATATTGACAAATTGATTGAAATTAGTGATAATAAAATGTGATTGTGTAATTTTCATTCACCTGAAATTGAGCTCTTATTTGATTATATCGCTGCATAGCATGAACGAGTCAAGAGAAATAACAAAAAAAAGCAAATTTACATAGAATAATTTTTTAAATATAATTTTTTTACAAACGTGCCTTTTTGTATTCCATTTTGTAAAGAAACACACGAATTAAGTGAAAAAGTGAGATGGAAATATCTCCTCTCTATATATTTATATTCTCTGGCACTCCAGCCATTGAAGCAAAAAATGATTATTTTTTATCATTATACTGCATAATAATGTGCAATTTGAAGAATATCTATCCCATTCACTTTCTCATTGCCATATAATATTAACAAAATTACAAGCAAAACAGCACACAATAATTGCACACGAAAGCAAAGTTTTTAATTTGGTTTTCGTGCAAACCGTGAAACGCTTCTCTGACTCCACCTTTTATGGCGCGCTATTAATTTGTAAATTGGAAAAAAAATGTATAATTTTTTTACACCATTTTCAAAATTGCTTGAAAGTGCATTTTTTTTTATTCCTTCTGCTCTCGCGGTACTGTTTTGTACTTGCTGCGCTATTTTAATGATGCCATTATTGTTATGTTAACTAATCATTGATGAGAGATTTTTTTTTTCAATTTAATTTAACATTCAACCACAATTCTCATTCATTCTATGGCGCGAATGGAATCATGTTATATTGTGTGCTCAACATTACAGCGTATGATATGTGTCTAATGCAAAAAATACAACGAGAATATTAAAAAACAATTCTTTTATGGCACGTGCTATGCATTTTTGGTCTATTGAAATATGGAATAAAGACGAAAAATTTTCGATGTTGATGATGATGGTTTTGAGCAGTTCTTTAGAATTGAAAATTAAAATAAGCTGATTTTCTTTCATTTTTCCAACCAAATAAAAAAAATATTTTTCATTATAATTGTTATGTTATGCTGTGTTTTGATGTAAACACCATAAATGAGAGAGCAAATAAGAGTTGTTGTTGCCGTCAATTGTTTGTTGAATAATAACAAAGAGGAGAAAGAAAAAAAAAAATATAATCATACAGGAAAGGCAGGCATGGTAGAGAAGAGGAGATTTTTTTGAAGTGATTGTTGTTCAATGATTGAACAGTTGAGTGTGTGAAAAACATATTGCTTTGAGGTTTATTTCCATTCAAATATTCTGCTTTGTTGCTTCCCTTCACTGCATTACAACAAAAATAAAAATCCTTTGCTAAATTATAAGACTAGAATGGAATCGGATTAGAAGGAAAACTTTTGGCATGATGCTATCGAGATGTTTCCTGATTGTTCATTTCCTTTGAGATTAGAAGAAAACTTTCTTCCTAATTTCCTTTTTATGTACATTAGTTGAAGGGATCCATTAAGATTTGCATGATTATTTTTTGTATCAAATGGATCATTGATTTGTTTCCCAAAAGTACAGTAATTTACTGAACGGTATAAAAGATTTTTACTCTAATATTCTCAAAATTCCATTTTCTCGCTCATCAAACTAGTGTATTAAAAATTTTATATGCTCTTTACTTCTTAAGTTAAGCATGTAAAGTGAAAAAGAATAAAAATTTAAACTCATATTTTTCATTTGATTTAAACCAAAACTTTAAATGAAACCATAAATCACATCCATATAGACCAGTATTTCAACAAAAGTATGTTATTACAAATACAAAAAAAAATCCATAGATTTACAGACTTCTGCCCTCAAGCTATTTGTACTGATTATTTTTGCTGTTAAATATCTATTCAACTTTAATCCATTTGCTCTGCAGAAAAGCGAATTTTTCTTTATTTATTTTTAGATTAATTTTTTTTCTAAACATCAGCAAAAAGATTCATCAATATTGTATGTATGGGCATGAAGACGAAGGAGATTGAAGAGAATAAAAAAAGGAAAGAGAAATAATTGACCGTTAAAATACAATATTCCGCAATGTCTGTCTTTTGCAGGAATGTATGGCAACAGCAGCAATATATTTTCGCAAAAAGAAGTCATTCAACCAATGATCATTTTCTGATTGTATGTTATGTTTGAAATTATATATAAAAAAGCAATAATAAAAGATTCATTCACCTGAATAAACAGCGGAAAATGGCAAAATAAAAACTAAATGAAATTTTCACTCTCACTGCCGCTGTGAATGCTTACTGCTCCTTTTTTTCTCGAATTGTTGCTTTCTCTCTCAGTACACGCCATAAATAAAATTATGGCATTAAAAACCCATTAAGATTCATGCATCAGAAAATCGCTTTTTTCTCATTTTTCCAAATCATAAAAAAATTAAAAGGATTCCTTTAAATAGTACATTTTCATATGTTTTGCTCGGTTCCAAGGGATAATTTTCCCATCTTATTTTTTTCCGCTACTTAATTTTTTTTCTACATGAGATGCTGCTACATGTTATGTACGCATTCTCATGTTATGTTTTTTGGCGCGAAAAGTATTATGTATAATATTTAGAGTAGGATTATTGATGTTGAGCTTCTAATAATTTTTAAATTAACATCTTACTAATAGTAAATTTTATGCTACATATTGTTATCGTGATCAAAAAAGTATTTTAAGCTTTCAAAAATTTATATGTATGTAGGTATGAATATTAAATGGGAATATGAAAATCCTCGATGAAAAGTATGTACACATATTCAAAATTGAATATATCAAAAATGCCATTACTGCTTAGTATAATGTGTAACGGGAAAATTTGAATTCTTATGACATTTCACAGTGTAATAGGAATATGAAAATAAAGAAAAAGTAAAGTTTATTTATGCAAAAAATACAGCAGCAAAAAATAAATTTGTTTCTCTTCTCATCATAAGTATAGATCTTTCCACCCATTATCTCACCCTATTCGCAATGTATGTATAGAAAAGAAAATTTTCTTTCTTTACAATATGATGTGATACAACTTGCTATAAATGGCACTTTTTCTATGAATATTTTATACATTTATGATGCAGAAAAAATTATTCTGAATGTGTATACGCCTTAAGAGAAATAGTCTCACATATAAAGTGCCATCAAAAATATTAAGATTAGGAGAGCACAAGCAGCATAAGCAGTTGAGCAAAAGCATACATATGAGTATTATAAATAATAAATGATGCACAATTTATATATTGAATACACGTTTTTTTCTAACATGTATAAACATATAAACGTTCAAGCATCTTACTTCATTTTTCCCAAAAAATAAGAACGAGGCTAAGAAATGAGAACAGGCGAAAAAAGTAACAAAATAAAGGAATCAGATATGATTGCTTTTTATTTTCTCCAATTTTCTCACAAAAACGAATAAAAGAATTTTTTTTTGAGGAAATTATCGTAAAAGAAAATTGCGAATCTATGACAATTTAGCACATTATTCTAGAGCAAATAATACTTGCTTAGTTAAAGTCTTTAAATCTAGCTTGACTTGAATTTACAGCATGTGATTCATTGAATTTCTGATTGCATTTACATTCAAAATTTGAATTTCAAATGATAGTTAAAAAAGTTTATTAAAAATCATAGATAAAAATTTTTGATAATTTTATGACTTGCGGCAAAAATGCTCTTTGATCATTTGTCATACGGTGATATTTTACTAGTCTTCCTCTGATTACTGACGCGCGAGTTCTTCAATTTCATCTCATTGAAGATGAGAAGGAAAAGATGTTTCTCACTCTCGGTTTACATGAGGCAACAAGCAATAACAGCGAAAGAAAATGAGAATGATGATGAGAAGTGTTGTAGAAGGTATATAAAAAATTATGCAAACGATTATGATCAGGCAATAAAAAAGGCATCACAATGTCGCAAAATATTTATGAGTCTACACACAATATTTGATTCATCTATACAAATATGTTGTTGCTCATGATGCTGATAAAAAGTCATTTTACTTTATTATAGTTTCTCAAATCGAATAAAAATAATAAAATTAAAATTATTTCAATAATAAAAAGTTTCGAATTATCATTATCATTTCCTTTATTTTTTATTACCATACCTCAAATTTCTATCAATCGATCGATCTTTCTACCTCGCTAATCTAATCTTTAATATGATATTTTTTATGTATTTCTTTCGATTTTTTATTGTGTCGTCATACTTTGTGGGATGTCGCATGACATGATAAAAATGAAAATAATTTTTTTTATTCATAATTAAGTAACGCTTTATTTTATGTTTATTACTGTCATAAAAGTTATTTCTTCTTTCATTCTTTTCAACTTTTCTTTCGATAATAAGAAATATGCAATAAAAAATAAATTATTTTGTGAAAAATGAAGAGAGGAAGTTGGCAATATTTTATAACAAACTGTATAAGATTTTGATGACACTGAAATGTTCCTAATTTTTAATGATTTTGAGGTGAATGGACATTCGTTAAATCTTGAAAAACTAGGATATTCTTGATAATATTGATTTTCTTTGAACCACTTAACTGAGTTAAATATTCTTTCCCATTTCTTTTATTTCCCTTCATTTTCATCTAATTTTTCTCATTTCATCTAATCGCTGCAAGTCGATAAAGCAAATTACTTTAATTAATCAATCAAATTTCCATTAGAATTCTTAGCTCATTTTCATTCTATTCCTAAATGTGTTAAAGTTTGCATTTCCAAGGGTCAAATTCCTGTGAGATTGCTTACAGGAATAACAGAAACAACAAGAAATCTTTATTAACAAAATAATGAATGGAAGGGAAAAAAAAGTACAATAATTCATAAATGAAATTCAATTACATGTGCAGCATCGTGGGTGGAAACGTGATGCAGGAAAACTCATTTCGTCCCTCATTCGGTAAACAAAGAACTATGAAATTGAAGAACTTGAGCACATCAAGCATGTTTCGTGTCAAGAGACGACGACAATATAATTATTAAGAAATTATCAATTTAACTTCGCTTAAGTGCAAAAATCATCAATTAGATTTATACAAACATGCAACACAACTCTAATCTCATTTGGGAATTCCGTTTCATGTGAATGTACATTTGAATGGTGGGAATGATAAAAGGGTTAAATATGAACATAGAAAAGACATTAGAGGGAAAAAAGATGAGCAATTTCTCTGATGCTAAATAATTTAAATAAATAAATCAAAAAATGTTTGTCTTTTGTGGATGATAAAAATTGTTTTTAATGCTTGAGAGTGCATAAATTAGGGGTTTGAAAGTTTCAAGAGTCAAAAAGGTTTGCGTTTTAGATGAAATGTAAAATATGCTTGAATATTTAACTCTTTCAAAATATATAAATTATTCATATCAAACGCTTAACATTTGATGGAACTAAAGTATAAGCCTCATTTTACATTGGATGTCATTTAATGTCAGAAATAGGAATATGTTAAATAGAGGTAATCAAAATTATTTCCGTGACATTTGGAATCAAAGATGAATTTTCCAAGAAGTTTGCTCCATAAACGATTTGTTTCCATTTACGTATTCAAATCCCTCAAATCCTTAAAACTTAATAAAGTTCAAATCAATCACAATTTTCTTAGAAGGCGAAGGTATTCAAAAGGATAATTTTCAGTGGAATTAAACTTGAGCCATAGAAGGAAGTGAGCCTTTATAAATGTAGGAGTAATGCAGACATATATCAGCCATACAGAGAAGCTAATATCGTAAATATAATGGAACTGAACAGAGTTCGATAGGCAGGACTATTAAAAGAAGTGATATTTGGAATTGACAAGCGGTAGCCAGTGATAGGGCCAGTTTCAAGCGACATCTCACATCTCACAGAAGCCATAGATCACAATTGATCTCTACAGTCAGAAAAGTAAGTAAGTAAAGAGTTAATTGTGATGATTTTACTATAAAGTTATTCCAAATAGAAACTAAGGATTAGTCAATGATTCAGCAATTTATGAGCTTAAATTTTCTTTTTTTATATTTAATCTTCTTGTTCAATGATTCATCATTATCTAATCGTTTGTAATGGTCTAGGAGATTGAACTCTCAATAGATTTAATATTTGATATAAGTGAGTGGGTGAAAGACTTTCCCGCATTGAAGTCTCTCTATATTTGAAGAAGAAAAACAGTCCTTATTTAAGATTGGCTCAAATACTGTTTAAAAACAGAACTTTTCTTCCTTTTTTCGTGGTGAATATTTAAAGTTAAGCAAAGTCTTTGGGGTTTCATTTGCAGTTTAAAATATTCATAAGTCAGAAACTTAAAGCTAATTTGAGTCAAAGTTAAGTAAATAAGAATTCAAGAGGTACTCACCAATTATTTACTTGTAATATCGTTAAACCAGTATCTTGTGCTAATTGTTTTTTCTGGTCTTCTGAAGGATAGGGATGCTGAAAAAATAAATAAACATAAAAGTTAAATAAACTCATTAACAGTGGGTGAATAAGAAGAAAATGAAAATAATAAACAAATTTTTTGATTGAAATGTGCAAATTGTTAGCTTCCTTAATTCCCTTGATTTTCTCCAGTCACGTGCATCAGCTCAATGGCTATGTAATTTTAAAGAAAAACACAACCAAACGCACACGTATCATCTGACATTCATTGCAAAATAACAATAATAATAATTTTTTAAATATATTTTGGGAATATAGAATGTAGAATGAATGAATAAGTGACTGAGTGAATTTGTATAAAAAAAATTTTGATTGACGTCATAACACGAGTCAGACTTTTTATATTGTTGTTATTACTCATTGTTATTATAATATAATGTGAATTTCTGTGAATGTTTATTTTTATTTTATTGTGCAATTTGTTATTTACAGTTCTTTTCTTTTATTCAAAATTGATTTCCAGTTTGGTTAACCCATCCAAGACTCATCATAAATGTACGTGTATCATACAGTTTTTCAGAAGATGAGAATGAGACTTGTAATGTGAATGAATACAGAATATATCAAGCAGTTCTCTTAAAATTCATCTTTCAAAATCCTTTTTTGGATGTAACACACATAATAATACACAGCGACTTCAATTGAAATTTCATGGATGCAAAAAAGGGGAATATAATAAGAAGAAGAAGCAGAGGAATCATCAACGACAACAAAACGCCTACATCTGGCGGAAATGTATTAATTTTTTCTCTTTCCTTACTTTAAATGCGACAAGAATATTTTTTTTTTGTTTTTTGATGAAGAAATATTATACATGAACATCGACTTTATTTCTTCTATTTTTTTGTGAGTAAGATAGAGATGAACTAATCCGTGAGAGAGTAGAAAGATTGTAGAAGCAAGCAATCCCATAGGAAAAAAAGTACTTTTATTGAAAAAACATTCTTCGGTTGGTTTACCATCGAGAAAAAAACAATTATCTTATTGTCTATTTTTTTTTCTTTCTTCATCCTTGGCATACAGAGAGATGTACACAAATTTATCCACAAGAGGGTTGAATAATACAAAGGAAAAAAAATAATATAAAAAGTGGTAAACTGTATTTTCATGAAAAGAAAAGAAAAGAAGGCAACAGAATCAGCAAAAGTGGTGGAACTTTTTCATAAAATATTCATTGAGATGTTTCGTTCAGACTTGAATCGAATTCGTGTGTTTTTTCACTCAAAATAAAAATAAGAGAGAAAGAAAAAGGAACAAAATATTCCGGACGTTTGTATTCAATGAATATAATAAAAGGAAAGGAATCAATTGGTTTATTTGGTCTAGTAATCCTTTCATACTAAATTAAGTAATTGTACATGTAAATACATTTGTAGGACTTTTTATTCTCATTCCCATTCCTTTCAATAACATATATATTTTCTTCATCTTATTTCTCAATACAGCAACACTCGACAGAGCATGAAATTTGATCTTATTACAAATTCTAGTTATATTATAAAGCCACACAGCACTTCTTTTCGTCTTTATTTGATTGAAGAGATGGAGTAAAAAAGGACAATGGAATTATTATTTCATTTGATTGGATAAGTGCATTTGAATTTTCTTTTGTGTCCTTTTAGTTTTGGTAGACGAAGAATCGTTTAGAAAGGATATAATAAGGAGGAAATTCAAGTTCTTTGAAATGTTTTAATTCAAAGGAATCGACATTGAATTCGTAAAGGGTTTCCTATCAGCAGCCGTTTCTTCGAATTTTTTAATAAAATGATTTATTAATCTTGAATTTTGTCATGCCATAATTGAATTATTTTCCGAGCCGAATCACATATTGCACCTATCCACTAACCCCAAAACCGCTCTCTCTAGCCATGCCGATGACCACTCAATGAGATGGAGAGAAAAATTTTCCCTTTTGTAGTTTTTGAACTTTAATTAAAATTTTCTTCCTTACATGTACATACGTATGCAGCATCAATGTACATTTTTGTCTTTCTTATACATTGTACATGATTTTCTGCATTGTCATGCGATGCATGTAACGAAAAATTAGTTTAATTAAGGAAGCAATGCTAATTGAATTTCGTATATGTAAAGAATGGAATAGAATCATTGATACTCCTGCTTATTCTGAAACTCAGACTATAATATTAGACAGAAGACACAACAAAAAATTCATGTTGCTTTTTCTGTCTCTAATGTTTTTATTTCATCATCATCATCACATTTTCCCCAACTCATTCTTATTGTGAGCTGCTGCTACTACAATATTACCTATACTTGAGAGAAGGTGTAACTTGACTCGATGCCAAATTTATATAAAAATCATTGTGTGACACGATGTGAACCTGCAGAAAATTGTTATGTGTACTTTATTATTAGAAATCATGTCGCCTGTCATGTGACAAACGACCTCAAAAATAATACACGTGCAATTTTCCGTATCAGAAAAGCAAAAGAATTATTTTTGTTCCTGTTACTCTCAAAAATAGTAAGTTTGCGTTTCTAGATGATAACGAAAATTTCTGTTGTTAAAGAGGAAGTTTAAATCACGCCCAAACACGCACCTATAATCAATGCTTTTCTGACTTTTCGACTCAATGACATTCGACTATTTATTCTTGAAATTCTCTCCGTCTATAATGAGGTCTTCCCTATTTATGTATTTTGTTGTATGTGCAATAAATTTACAACATGAGCCAAATATAAAAACGAACGAATGAAGAAAAAAAAATTGTTGCTGATGATGTTGCCGTTAAGTTGCTATCTAATGATTAGGTAAGGTATCTAACAATTCTCTAATTCTCTAGCATGTATGAAAAAAAAATTCTCATCTCATGTTGATTGTCGATTAGACTATTACATTTGGGGTGATACTTAAGCGAGCATCATGTTCATGTAACGCCCACTAAAAACGAAAACAATTTAATGCTCTAAACGTATATCCCTTGAAGCTATACGAAAATGAAGTATAGAAATTGTAGGTTTAGGTATATAATTTCCTTAAAAGTTATAATTGAAGCTTATGCCATAGCATGAATAGAATGAGAGAAGGAAAAATTGACAAAATTACATTATTTGATGATCTAAGGGAAAAAAGTCAATGACGAGAGGCAAAAAAATTCCCATCGCACAATTACACTTTCAACGCCTGCTTTTTTCTTGAGAAATTAACTTTTAGTCCATTTATTTTATGGAATCATTTAAGGAAATAGTAAAAAAATATGTGAATAGATAGTTGGAAACTTTTTCATGTAAATTTTTTCACTCAAAACATATAAAATTGACATTTTCACAAGTCATTTCAAATGGGGTTATGATTTCATCATTATTTTTATTTTTATGTTCCATTCTACTATTGTGTTCTGTATTTAAACTAGCAAAAAAGAAATGTCGGAAATATTCAACTGAATATCAATATCATACATGAGTCTACATGTACCTATATAAATATTATTGTTTAAACTTTTTTTATGTGTTAAATGTAAAAAGTAATGGTAATACATCATATTTTTATCAGTTATAAAGCAGACGTCAACAATTTGTGTAGTGGCTGTATGTGTATATTGTACAGAGAATGAGAAAATCGCATAGATATGCGTTTGCATAATAATCACATTTTTTTCGCTGTCTCTCTTTCTCTTTCCTGTTCTTGGCAATTGTTGGTAGAATTTTATTATTGTTATGCTCCTACTTGTAAAGTAAACACGAATGCGATGACGTCCTTATGAAAAATTATAAAATAAAATTTGTGTGCATAATGATTACTGATTACAGGAGTTAATTTATGTGAATTCATTAAAAAATCAACTTGGTAGTAATTGTGTAATTTTGCCTCAAATTGGTCAACTGCCCAGAGGATTAAAATTAACATTTGCACAAAAATAAATGACAACTTAAGATAATTGTGTACAAAATTTGTCATTTTCAAGAAACTTCATAAAAAGCAATCTTCTCTTTAAGACTTGAAAATTCCAAATTTTATGCCAAATTTCAGTCACTGTTATTATAATTCCTTCTTGTACCTGTTGTATATCTGAATATTTTTACAAATACATAACACAAAACCTAATTATTTAGCATTTAAAATGGCGCTGCCATTTATATATCGTCGTTG
This sequence comes from Chironomus tepperi, assembly GCF_022539635.2. Taxonomy (NCBI): domain Eukaryota; kingdom Metazoa; phylum Arthropoda; class Insecta; order Diptera; family Chironomidae; genus Chironomus; species Chironomus tepperi. Next base: position 2,458,894 of record NW_027226498.1, on the reverse strand, counting down.
TTGTAGAAAATGCCTTTCACAATTAAAATATATACGGTTAAATACATTTTCATGAAAAGTGTTTGTTGCGAGTATAAAGAAAAAGAAAGGAGGAAAAAATGTTAAATGAGCGAATATATTCATGATATTCATATGGTGTGTATATGTACATACGACACAATGGTAAAGAATACGTTTTCATTTTCATACAATAAGGAATTTAAAGAATGTAATCTGCCTAATATTATAACTTAAGTAACGTAACATTCATATACATATGAATGGCTTTTTCTCCTTCACTTCAATATTACAGAATGAATTCTTTTGCTCTCACATCTGAACAATTTCTCTGTTATTATTCTTCTTTTCATTCAAGTTTCTTTTCGGTAATTATTTTATCGCATACCGTAACCGCAAAATATTCATTTTTCATACGCAAGAATGAAAATAAAATTAAGGAAAAATAAAGAGAAATAATGAAAAGAAAGTTTTCAAGACGTTGAATTTGAATGAGAAAAATATTTCTTAAAGTTTACAGTTTGATAAGAATTTTTAATTGCATGTACTTTAATTAGATGATACGCTCATAGGACTACATGAGAAATCGTCAAAAATAATAATTCGTTGTAAGCTTATCAAATTAATACTGATAGTTCAAACTACTAACTTTCATCAGCATTCTTTGAAATATGTAGTAATGTATTTATATCAACATGCAATATACAGCATGTACATAAATTTAATTAAATTCTAATGAAAGAGCTGAGAAAAGCCTCAAGTGAAAATTATTTTTAATCAAAAGAAAATCATTTCTGTTGCGGAGAGGAAGATAGAGAGACGAAGCCAAAAATAATATTCACTTAGTCAGTCAGTCAGTCCATCAATCCATCTTTATATAATAATTTTGTTTATACGCCGTATGATATTGTAGTTCTCATATGTTTCACAAGTTTTTATTAAATTCTAACACCTTCTATAAATCACTCAAAATGCGTGTTCCACATACAGATTTAGAGGAAATTTTCATGTATGTATGGTACACAACAGAAATATGGTAAAAGAGAGAGAGAGAGAGAGTAAAGAAAAGCAAGAAAGGGTGAATGGTGTGTATATGCTTTTTCGCATTTTCCTCCTTTACCATCTGATGAGTACATGTATATTGCTACTATTGCTGTACATTATGCAATTTATGAACGAAAGCGAGGGTGGAAAATTTATACATACTGATGTAAGTAAAAAGAGAAATGGAAATAGCATGACAATTTTATTATTTTCATTTCATTCTCATCAGATTTTTTTTTTGTTTTTGTATTACTAAATACATGAAGCACTAAAACTCATAACCAGAACCGATGAAAGTTACTGTATTGCAAGAGAAAGAGTATACATGAGACAAAAAGAAAAGCAATTAGAAACGTAAGTTACATATCCAAACTATGGCATACAATTTTCATTAATAATTGAATGAGATGTGTTGTGCAACATATGTGCATAAAATTTGAATTTTCTATTTCTCTACTCTTAGTCTGTAAACACACTAGTTGGACGTGCATGATGATGTCTATTCTATTCAATGATATGCTATTTGCTAAAAATTGCTAACGACATAGAATAAAAAAAGATCAAGCTAGAGCGACTGCACAATGACAATAGTTAGAACCGAGTTCACATAACAGAATATAGGCGAAATTCTCACAATTAGTACAATGGGATGTTCACAATTCGATGAGACACAATTTGCTATTAAAAAATGTGTTTTTTTTTCAAATATTCAGACAGTCATAGTGAAGAAAATGAGACCACCTGCGATACACATCATTTACACCATGTTTCAAATGCTTAATTAGATTTTCGCGACTCTGTTCTATGTGCGCTTTTTCTCCTTTTTTCTCCTGTGTGTAATTTTTTTGATTCGTGCTCGATCTTTAAATTCTGTATGAGTTTTAAAATAATAGTTTAAAATATTCAATAGGCCTTAGGAATTTGCTCTTTCGTGTATACACAAAAAAAAAAAAACAAAATTAAATGAAACTTAAATTGTTTTAGATCGATTTACTTTACAGAAATAAATATATACATGTACATGCATTGAGCAATTTGCTCGGCATGATACCGAAATTGAAAAAAAAAAATCATGAAAATAAAACGAAAAAGAGGAATCAGTGCGAAGATTAGTTTGTTGCATGAAATCTTTTTTTTTACTTTTTCATTAAAGCACATGCTCCACATGATATCAAATCAATCAAATATTAATGTTATTTCATGTGTATATTGGTATATACTGTAAATTTGTTGGAAGGCATTTCAAAGGCTCAAAGATAAATTAAATCATTTGGAGAATTTAAATTCCATGAAACTTGAGTGATGGCGATTGAAAATTAAAAAGAATAAGGTATGGGATCAAAGGGAAGATTTTGTAATAAAAAATTGCTTAAAAAATTTTTTGTAAATATTGCACACATCAATTAAGTATAGAAGATACTTAATTAGTTAATTAATTAACTACATACCGTTAGATGTTGAAAGAGCCACGCTCTAAGGATATTTGTTGCCACTTTTGGAAATATGCCACGTTTCTTTTGATTCTTTTTTCCATTTGTATCGTCATCCTCCTCACCCGTTCCTTCACCTGACCCCACACTTGCATTGCTGGCATCACCTGGAAAAAAATAAAAAAATATAAATTTAATTAAATTTTAAAAAAAGTAAATTTTTAATAAAATCAAGAATAAGGATCAATGTGTAAGAAGTTTCTGTCTCATTTAATTTAGTTTCACTACTGCTGTTGTTGCTGAAACTCACAACAATTTATGCAAAATATCGATTAAAAGCACACAACTGAGAATTTTTTATTATTTCATATAATGAAAATGAATTTAAAATATATAATTGCGTGTTTATTTCATTTCACAAGCGAAAATTCGAAACATGGAAAAAATGAAATTAAAAATCACCATCACAGTCAATTTCCCCCACGATTATAAATATTTAACATTTTTTCCTCATTTTTATTTTTTCATTCTCCTCCTCTTTCTTCTCCTTCATTTTATTATTGCCCATTATCATCAGGGTGTACTGCTGATTATTTTAAAACACACAATTTAAAACGATTAAAGATTAAAAAAGTATTTAAATATTTTTACAGCCTATCAAATTGAAACGCAATGGATATTATTCCAATTTCTGCGTCAGTGCCTCAATACCCAACAATAATATCAACTTTTTTTTCTCTGTTCTGTGTATAAATATATTTTAAATTGCTCGTTCTATGAAAAGGTTTAATAGAACATATAACGACATACAAGCTTGTCCCTTACCGCCATTCAGCAGTTTGTGTACACACAACATTTTGAGTATGAGAATGAGAATTAAGCATTCACAGAGCCAAAGAGGAAAAAAGAGTAGAAAAGAAGAGTGAAAACATTATGCAAAAAGGAGACCGCAAAATGGCAACATTTATACGTGATTATAATCACTTTTTATCGTGTATATAGCCGACCATACATACATATAGGATATTATACAACACCCTTGGTTGTCATAGTTGACTCTCTCTCACTCGTTCAATATTACAAACATTTCCTAAAATTGTTTTATGTTCAACTCATATGCTTTATACATACCTATCTATATGAAACTAAAAAAAAGCATAGAACATTGCATGCATGCACTGATGGAAAATGGAAAATTTTTAAGCCACACACATAATGTGTACAGCATATTATATTCCTGTCATGTATGCGGTGATTTCAGATAAATTTGCTTCAAAAATAAAGATATGCCTTCTACCAGAACTGTTTTAAAAAAAATGTCTTCGAGGCATGGATAAATTTAAATGAGATTTTTTTTTTCATTTTAAATTTTAAATGTTCAATTTATATTTGAATTATTTTAAGAGATTCAATGAGAGATTGAGTGGTTGCGATTGTAAAACATATTATTGGATGTATCCAAAAAAAATTCTTTCGGAAAAGTGTTTGCCCTTAGAAATTTTTAGTCAGAATGTTTACAGGACTTATACATATTTGTGAATTGCATTCATGTTTAAGTATTTTGAACAATATTGCCCTACTAGAAGTAATTTACTGAATGATTCTTAAAAGAGTCATAAATCAATTTTCCATGGTTAACATATGCAGAGTGTCTGGTTCCAATTGTTTCATTTTATGAAGCTTAATTAAATATTATTAAAATCACTCTAATAAATTTTCAAAATTCGAAATGCCAACCACTCATTTGACCCTTATATCTTTTCAATCTTCATTTTATGAAGCATTTCTCCACCTACTTTCTCATAATTTTTCGTATAATACCTCACAGAAATTCAAGATCTTTAACTTAACTCTAGCCAAACGAAACTCATCGAAAAAGTCTTCATTTAACAATAATAATATAATAGTAGTAATAAAATAATTCCTTCTAATTGTGTGAAAAAGTCAAAAACTTTAGTTTGAATCTTGATATGAGAGACACAATTAAGAAAAGGGAAATAAATTTCAGAATTTTTTTACAGCTCTTATCAAATCAAAATGATCTTTTTCTTTGTCATTTAATTTTCTAAGACATACATTCATTCACATGATGTAACACAGAGACAAGAACAGATTGTATGAAAATCCGAGGCGATGGCTCAAAAGTGTGTAATCTTATATCGCACTTGAGAACAAAAAAGAGTTTCATCTACACTTTGCGATGCCTTTTGTTGAAGAGTAAAGATTTTTTTTTCATTTATTTATTTTAGTTTTGAAGAAAAACAACTTTTCAAGATCCAACTCCATGAATGAGATCTTTCATTCAAGTACAAAAGTTGAAAGATATCAAATCTAATTCATCAGACTAATTATCTCAAGTGAAAGAGAGTATAAGATTATGAGTGTATCTAGTGTAAGATAAAGAGCTTTGATGAAAGACTTATTCAATAAATGTTGGATGTTATTCATATCCATGGCTAGATATTAATATCAAAAGCAATTTATATAATTTTTTATTCATTTATATCTCCTCGTGTGCTCACTCTGCTCTGTCTATTTGTGCTTGCTTTGTTTTGTTAAATGATTAATAGTATTAAATCAGTACCCATCTGCACTTTCATACATTACAGTTTGCTTTTTTGAGACATTAAATGGAAAATTGAATTAATTTTTTTCGTTACACTCTGTGTATTTTTTTTTCAATGTCTGTATGAGACCTAAGCTGTCTCCATAGACATACAACATCATCAAACAGCAGCAGTATAACAGCATAAGAGGCAGCAATGGAAATGTAAATCTCATGTTTGTAAATATTAGAGCCATTTCCTACTTCATCTCCACTCAAATTTCTCTTTCCTTTTTTATCATTTTTCTTTATTGTCTGTGCTCATTCTTTCCATCTTTGTTGCTGTTTTTCTGGCTATCAAAACATACAGAAAAACTATCATCTAATGGCTTTATGTGATATTATTACTATTTACTTGTGGTTCCCCTTTTAAAAACAACATAGCATATATCTCTTTCAGATTACATTTTTGTGTGTATAAACGCATGACATGAATGAAGATATCGATGACAAGAGCAGATCAATTGCATGATTATTCCAACAAACAATTTTTCAAAATAAATGTCATCTGCTTTAAGTCTCATGTACATTAAATGTATTAAAAGGAATGAAAATCAATCGGACAAACATAATACACAAAAATTGAGGACTAATGAAATTATTGACCCCTTTTCTTCCTTTTACTGTTTACTTGTGCGAAAATGAGATGATAAAATATATTTATTTGTATAGTATAGTTGATGACTTTTCAATAAAATTACTGCTGATCATCAAAATAGTTAAACAGTAAGTATGAGATTATGATTCTAATTGTGGCACTTCTATTAGCCATTTAATTTTATTTATTTAAGCGGATTTAAGCGTGTCGTGTTTAGTTGGTTGCTCAGGGGCATAACATATAAAGTCGAGTGGATTCAAATCAACTTTCTTAAAAACATTTCGAGTCAACTTCGTAGTCTGCGTACTCTGGAAAAGTCTAATTAGACTAAAATCTAAGCAGCAGTACATTGCGCTATGAAATTATTTTCAATTTATTTTACCATTCATTTGGTACCCTTTTTTTATTTCCCTTTGCACAACAACAATCACTATACATATAGAGATGGATCACTCATGCTGATATTTATGCTCATGAAACGAATGAAAAAATTAACAATTAAATCCAAGAGGAGAGAAAAGACAAAAAAAAAAATTTAAAGCACTTCTGCTGTATATTCCTACTCTATGCTATGTGTGTATTTACTGCAGAGACATGAAATGAAAATTAGAACCCATTGAAGCATCAAATGATTAATGATGTCCTCTAGAATTCTTCTTCTATACATTCTATGTTGTTTGGATAACAAACATACACAGATATATACAGCAAATACTGTTTATGCTGTGCAGTCAAAAAAATAAAATAAAATAATGAAGAAAATTAGAATTAAAGTATTTTCAACAAAAACAGGCACTTGCATCTGGTTATTTTAAATAAACATTAATTTAAATAGAGGAATATTATTTGGATAAGAATTAAATTCTTATTTAGTTTGATTCGCATAAGGGTTTGCGTCATTTAATAATATTTTATTGTTATACTTATTGCTGTTCTATTTCAACTTAAATACTTCAAAATTTTTATTATTTCTGCTTACTTTAATAATACAATTTTTTTTTCGGAAAAAAAGGATCAGAAAGAGAATGAGAGAAAAATTATTTTCATCGTGGAAAAGAAACATTTGAATTGTAAAAGGAAATATTATTCATGAAATTCGTTCTTGACTCCAGCTGGTACTACGCATTGATATACATATACATTATATATGTACGAAATTGAAGGAATAAAATGAGGACGAAAAAAAGAAAAAAATATGTTTGAAGTTTTATTTTAATTTAAAAAAACCCCAAGCTAAGAGTTCTCTTGTTTGTTCCACAGTGCCTTACCCTACACACGAACACAAAAAATTCAATCATTTCAATACCTTCATTTCCATCCATCCCAGACCTTTATACATACATATTTAATAAAATAATATTTTTAGCGTGCTTTTGCAAATGATTTGTGATGTTGTGCTCACTTTTGGCTGTTGACTGGAATTTATAAATAATATTTTTGAGCTATGAATCTTTATGATAGGCAAGAGGTTGTCCACCAGTGGTTTATGTGATTATTGCTATATCCCGATAATTTTTTGTAATTAATTGAAAAGCGCCTTATTCATTGACCTATCCAATAATTTTCAAGTATGACTTTTTTGATGGTTGGAAATTTTATTTCATATTTTTTACTTTATTATTATTATTATTTTTTGATTTGATTTCATGCTGGTGAAAAATAATCATTTAACACCATTTCAATCTTACGCGCACCGTAAAATCTCATTTTAATTTTTCTTTCTTGTTACTTTGCCAACAGATTTTTTTTTGGTATATTCACTATATGTTGAATACTTGAACTTATATGATAAATACAGAACTTCAACATCATCGGCAGCAGTAATAACAACAAAAGGGCAAATAGCTTGCATGCAGTCAAAAAAGAAGAAAAGAACAAGGAAAAGGAACTGAGTGTATTGAATGTGTAGGGAGAGAGAAAGACAGTAATTTCCTTATATATAGCATGGAACATAAAGTAGCTTTTTATGAGCCACAAAAGTGATAATATTATTTTCCATTGAGTGTCACGCTCTTTGTGCCAAAAAGAATCTTTTGATGTGATAATTCTTATTGCTTGTTTAAATGGACACATTCTTTTTCCATGTTGTCATAAAAAGAAACAAAAAACACACCAACAGCAATAAGAGAAGGAATAAAAATAAAAATGAATGGATGATGAAATGGGAAACAGAGTGAGAGAAAAGCATAAAACATCAATGCATGCTCTGACTTCATCATCTTTTATTTCATTTAATTCAAGTTTAATGACGACAGTAATATCCTTAACGGATGTAATCAAACTTTTTTTTTTGGCGGAATCCATAAAATGAAAACAACTGAATAAGAGACTTATTGGAGAGCTGTTGTTTGGTGCTACAAATAAATTTCATTTTTATGAAGACGACCAAAGCCATTTTTATGGCACTAAATGCTTTATAGTTATGACGACTTAGGCATTCAATGCATTTTCAATATAAATTATTTATATTCACTCTTATTGTTGTTACTGCTTCCATGGTTTTGTGGCTTTTTTCTCTCCATTTTTCTTGTGCGTTCATTTTTTTCGAGTCAACGATTTTTAATTACTATTATCAACAATCTCGGTCTTTTGTGTAAGCAAAATAATTTATGGACATCACATTCTTTTTTTATCTATCTAAGCTACTTGCTGAATGTGATTATTTTCCACATATTTTATATATTTTAAAATTAAAAAAAAAATATTCACACAGCAATAATTTATCTAAATTTCAAGGTATGCTTCCTACTATAAAGTATTTTGATAATTTTTGAAGTAAAATTTTATGTCAAAATTTTGAAAAGTTATGTGTTAATAAATTAATTAAGTGTGCGATCATGTGAGTAAGTTAAATAGACAAGAAATGAACCCTATCAAAAATCTTGAGTCCGATTATAAAAACGTGACTGTATCTTAAGTTTCTTCTAAACATTTCAACTTGTTCAGACACACATCACAGTCATAAAACTCAATGATGATAATTAAATTGTCACTAGTGACGATCAAAAATTTCAACAAATCCCAAACTGACCGTAAAAGCTAACGAATTAATTATGATAAAAAGAATATAAAATATCCCAATTAACCATCCCTTGAAGCATTTTCATTACAACAATTATTCTGTTTGTGTGCATGTCTATAATTTTTCAGTTTTCAGTCACAATATAATTAAATGATTAGGTGTAGATTGCTCTATGTGTTTTATTTTTTTCACCAATGAATCTTTCTAGTCATGTAGAATACAAACAAATAAAAGCGCAGCACTTATAACAGCAGCAGCAGCAGCCAAGCTTTTAAATTAAATTTAATGGTCGTAATTCCGTGGTTGAATTAATTGCTCATAGCTATGGAAAATGTAACTAAACGGAGCAATAGTTTTTTAGAGAGATAGATAGACAGCCGCTGCTGTCTATGGTCGGAGGGCTTTTTTTAAAAGTTTTATGGACTGTGATGTTTAATTGTTTTTTTTTCTGCTACAGTTTTATTTACTTTACACTGCGCATTGTTTTCAATTTTATTTATAAATTCAGTTTTTAAATTCTATTTCATTCTGCGGAATTGTGATGAGTCTCTCAATAAAATATTAAATAAATTTATATGATTATGTTAGCCATTATGTATGTTAACAAACTAGTCTTTTCATTAGGAGATTCTCCATATTGGGCACTATGTATAATTTTTTTTCCGACTCATAGTAGCAATTGAATGAATTTGTTCCATTATACATGTACATAAAAAAGTGAATATATACATTATTAGCACCAACAAGAAACATTAATTTTTATATTTATTGCATTGAGGCAGTCGGGCGGGGAAATGAAATATTTGTCTAAGAGATTTCTTCTCATTTTTTATGTTTTAGTTTTATGAATGAAATGAATTAAAAGCCTTTAAATTTTTTAACTACCATACAACTCGATGTACTTGCTGCACTATTTATTACTATATTACTCGTTTTATGACTCACTATGTGACTTTTTATTTAACAATAAAAGTAGAGAGCCAACTGACGAGATTTGTAATGTGAGATAATTATCTTCCTGTGTTTGTTTGTTTGTTCCTGTGACAATGTCAAATATATGATAAGAATGAGAACTTCTTAACTGTTTTGTAGGTGATAAGCATGTGAATGAGTTCTTTCTGATGGTAGAACAGCATTGTGATGTTGAGTTTTATATAAAACGAGAATTGTCTACAGCTCAGTACAAAGTAATTAATTGCTTGAGACCATAAAATACTTTGTATTTAGTGTACAGGAGTTAGAAATGATTTGAATTTTTAGATCGACTAAATAAACTTTAAAATCGATATAATGCCGTGTACGATTTCATATAAAAAATTATTACGATTTTTTACGACCTTGAGCAAATAATATTCAATAAAGAAATACCCTGAGAAATACAATAAAATTTAGTTTTGATGATTCATCCGATCACAATAATAAAAGTCTGCAAAATCATAGACAGTGAGAAATCAATTTGACAAATAAAGGGAGTGGAATTTAAAATTTCGTAAGTCGAACATTTTTATGATCATCGTTAATTTTGTTAAATATTTCGTAATGTTCATTATCATAAGTACCTTATTACAACAACATTGTAAATAAGTATTACACCAATTTGTAAAGGTTTTGAAATGAAATTAATTAAAGCTAATTGGAAATCACCTCTTGCATATAAATGTTGAAGTTCAATTAAAATAAAAATCGTTCCTTGTTAAAACTGAATGTAGTTTACAAAAAATGGTTAATTTAAAGTAAAAATTTGTGAAGTACATTAAGACCTTTCACGAATTCCGTCATCAGACATAAATTTGTTAAAATCATGACTTTTGCACATTGTCATATATTCACAGAAGAGGTTTTCAATTAATTGGAAATGATCCGTTTTTGCAAGTGAAATAAGAGTTGAATCCAAAAAAGAAGTATGCATCAAAAATGTGATCATTTGACTAATTTCAACTTCAGTTGTGATTCTGAATATTTTTTAATTAAATTAGGTTTCATAAAATTCCTTCCTTGCTTGATGTCAAGAGATATATCTTGTGGGAGTCTTGAGAATTTTATTTAAAATGAAATCTTTTTATTTCCTTCATTTTCTTCCACATTTCTTCCATTGACATTTTTATGAACGTGGTGATCTATTTATAACGTTTAAGAGAGGAAAAAAAATCTCGTAAATGATTATTTGAATAAAAGCAAAAGGCTCTTATAAAACCGCATTGAATGCTCGTAATAATATCAAGATGCTATCACTTCATTCACTTCTACTTCTATATACACATATATTTTTATTTCTTCAAGTAATTTAAGTTAAAATGTTAAATGGGCTCTTTAAAAATAAAAGTTTAGTGGGTGATTGTTTTAATATATTGAACAGCGCGTAACAATTTGTGTATCATTTTTATTATTGTTATTACTTCAAGCTCAATATCAGTCATACACAATTTCATTAAAAGCGATTATTAGTCAATTAATTATCTAGCTGTTTGTTTCATAAGACTTTAATGGCCTTTAAGAGAAGACGAGTAAGAGGAATAGATGAAATTAAAAGTGGAGAGCATTGCGAAGATATTTAGACCCAATAATATTCCAATTCAACGAAAATGATATAATTTATGGTATTATTTTTGAATCAAATTCCAAGAGAGAGCGAACAAATAAAAAAATCTAACAGACTATAAAATTAGAACCCATTCAAGAAAAATTAAAAATTATTATATTTATATATGCCTTGATGTGAGGCAATGCGTTCGCATCTCAAGTGGATTTTTTCTTACAATATTGTTCTTGAAATGAGGAGTGGAAAAATTAATGCAATAAAATCAAATTTTTATTTCGTCATCAAATTAAAATTTTCTTCATATAAAAGCTTCTCTCCTCACTCTATTTCTTCTTTTTTCTTTTTTTAAAGAAGCATTTTTAATTTTTTTCTGATGATGATCTTAACAAGATATAATTCATTTATCATTTTAAATGAGATGGAAGATTATGCTGTTTATTGTTGATTTTAAGAGTTGATGCTTTACATTTTAAGTAAAAATGAAGTTTTTATAATAATTTTGAGCGCAAAATTTTCAAGTGGATTTTAATTTTAATTACAGAATTTTTTCGAAGACAGAAATTTTCAAAATTTAGTTCGTGTGAGAGTTTTTTATGAAACTTAACGACTTAATACAGTAATATGATTTTAATTTAATTGAATTTCACTATGGGTCTTTAAATTCAATTTTTGTCTGAGAAGAAAAGTCAAATTAGTAAAGATGCGGAAATAAGATTTTGTCCAGAAAAAGATTTTTGCATTAATCAACCAAATTATTATCATGCGTAATCTATGACATTTGGCGCAGCAAGCAAATTATTCAGAAAATCTTAGTCAAACAACATGAATAAATTTTATTATAAAATCATTAAAAATTTTAATTCATGAGTTACGGCATCAAAATTTGCATTTTATCAGGATAATAATTACCCAGACAGAAATTATCTTTTAATGAATTTTTCTTCCTCTTCAAAAAATACCTTTCGAATTTTCTTATGAATTATAAATTCCTCCCAAGATTACAAAAAACTTTAAACCTAAAAACCCACCGAGAGGAGAAAAACAATTAAAAAGAAAAGCACAGAAATTAATATTCATAAAATTATCCTCAATTAACTTCGAAGAAATACAAAATAAACTTCATTAAAGTTACAGCAATAAATCATTATCATCACAACACACAACCACCCAAGTAAGTTTTGCTTCATTTCCAACGCCATCGCAGTACTTATAATCATAATAATAATAAAGCAGGCAAAAAACCAAAGTACAACATCTCCATAACATTCGTTTTAGCAGCACTAAAAAAAGAGAGCGACTAAAGTAAAACAAGATTTATTTAAGTTCATGGAAAATACTTTTTTTACTCTCTCTATCTTGTATGTATGTCTTCTTTCTACTTCTTTTATGTTAACTTTAAAGAAATTTATGAAAATGCAACAAGTGATATTTGTTTATTAAAAAAAAATCTTCTCCTCATTTAACCCTTTCTTCCGCTTTTTACGTCTATTTTCCTAGCCCATCAAAATCACCAGAAGAAGGCACAAAAAACAATATTTTTATTGTGAATGTGTGTGCTTACACAATTTTATTTGTGCCGACATTGGCGAGAGAAAAACATCGGTTAAAACTCTCCACGCCAAAATGAATTATTACTATCAAAGAAAAACAAGCAGTGGAAAAATGTATATATAGCCGTAGTAAATTAATGGGAGCCTTTTTTGGGTAACTGTGTTAGTAGTCATTGTACTTCTGCTCCTCTCCTTTCCACGTTACTTTTTTTCATGCTGTACGTTGTTATATGTATATAAATTTTTGCCATTAATTATTTTGCTATAAAAATTTATACATTATATGAGATATTACAACAATAATAATACTAGCAATGTTGTATGTAATAAGAGAGGAAAAAGGAAGAATATAAAGAGTCTGGCTGGAAAATTGATATCAATTTTAGTGTCTCGAGAGTAATAATTTAGTATGTCGACGGGTCAACAGACTTTCATGCACTTTTACTTGCTATTCTACACTCAGAATCATTTTTTTCTTGCTGTTGCCTTCTCACTCCTTTTTGGTATTTTCACTAGACTGTACAATAATACAATTAATAACAACTTCAACGGAATTAAAGCATTTATATTATTTACTTCTTTATTTACGTTTTGTTTACTCCAAAAAAATCTTATTTTCAACTTGAATTCATTTAAATTTTTTTCTCTACCAGAACCACCCTCAACATGTCAGCAACAGAAATCTTCATAAAAATGACTGTTTGTGACATACACGAAATTGATTTTTCCGGCACCCTCCGATATGTATAGATAGATATAGATAGACGCTTTTCATGGGAAGTAGGCAAGCAAACAGCAGCAGCCGCAGTAGTCGATGAAAGAATTGAAAGACTCATTAATGAGTGAAATGAATGAAAATATGAAAATCGAGCATTTCTTTATGTAATAGCATCAATTTAAAGAAATATTAAATGTTGAAAAAGGAAGAGAAAATCGATATTTTCAATTAGGTAATTGATGAATTGAAGTTTTGTGAGTTTTTCGTGATATTAAATTATGATATTTTTCTAGCCGCTTTTTTATTTTGTTCGAAGGTTGACTATAAAATTTTGTTTACGTGTTTATACCCTTCTGTACACGATTTATATTGATTGAAAATTTAAATATATTTTTGATTGTAAAATCCTCAAAAAGCAAGTTTATTTATTGTTAGGTTTTAAACCAGCAATTTTCAATTTTAAAAGTTAATTTTTTCAATCACAATTCTGTTGTTTTAAAAGTTTTAAACCACATTATTGAGTGCAGAAATGAAGCAATTTAAGATGTTCGTAATCTCTAAATATTTTATCCCGAAACAACGTGCAAATTTTATGCAGAAATCTCCAGCCTCGCGTTATTTTAATTACTGTTGAATTTTCCTAACAAACTAATTCCAGACGTTAATAAAACTGAAAATTGGAAATGTAAATTGAATGAATTTTAAATTTTTTCGTGTGGATTTTTTCCAACGATATTCTAAACGAGACGAAAGAAATAAAACCAAACATATCATTTGATGATTAGAAATTGCTCTATAAACATTTTAAATACTACATTTGTTTTATATTTCAAGTTTCAACAAGCGAGCTAGAAAAAAAAACTTTAATTTGTTCCTTTTGGACCTCAATATTAACAGAATTCATGCCATTATTGCCAATAAAATGAAATCATAAAAAAATATTAATCACCATAAAATCTATTTTACAGCTTCTTATTTTTGCATAAATCTTTTTTTAAAAAAATTTCTTATCTCATTTAATAAATATCAAAAAATGTTATATCTAGTCTCTACTTTAATGAGCTTTGCGCGTTTTTCGCTATTTTTTGTAATTCAAATATTTGTCAATTTCAACCATATTTAATTTTTTTATACTATCGTGAAAACGGCTTGCTACCTTATAAGGAAAATTATTATTTGCCATATATTGCAGAGTTATTCATAATTTTTTTTACTAATTTGCTAACACTTGACCTCCCATTCCTATAAAGCAATCATGGAGAATATTTATAGTTATTCAGTATGGTTCCCAAAGAGATATTCATCTAAGAATCGCCATTGAAAGTTTTAAATGCTTCTGTATGCTAAAATTTTAATAATTCTAATCATCAAAATTTCTATACCTAATAAATATTAAATCTTTCTATGAATAGTTTAAAATTGGAAATAAGAACTATAAAACAGAAGATTGAGAATCTTGTGTTATATCGAAAAGATAGATAGAGAGAAAATAATAATTATAATAATAATCTGATCTAATGATCATGAACATGAGTTTTATATCACCACGTCGCGCACATCTCTACGAGCAATATAGTGACTATAAAAATATTTACATTAAATAAATCCTAAAAGTCATAAAAAATTGAATTTTAATGTTTATTTCTTTTTTGAAGCATTAAAAATATATTTATAATCTACATAATATGTATGAGTCAGTTATGCTCCTCAACAAAATTTTATAGTTTTTTGATATCCAATATGTCATTTCATTCTAATATTTTATATCACGCTGTGAATTTTCTGCTTATCCACAAAACGATTATAATTATTACTGTTATGGCTCTCTTTCTCATCTTCTTCTTTTTGATCACTAATTTCGAATTCACTTCTGGCTAAAGAACTTTATTTGGATTACAAAGAAGCTGCTCGTGTCCATTTCTATCAATATATATATACATACTATCAACAGGACTGTAAAAAAGCGCAACAATAAGCTTAATAATCTTGCGTTGAATTAAATAAAACATTTCTCTAGTTAAGGTATCGCGCTAAGCCCTTAAGTCGTTTGTAACACAACAAAATCAATATAATTTGAAGAATTTACCAGATGATAATTTCTTATGAAACCTCTATTATTATAATTAAATATTTTACGCTTTTTATAACTTGATCTTGCGTAGAATAAATTCAAATTATAGGTCTTGTATCCAATTATGTTTTTATACATTCTTTTCTTCATTTCGTTGTTATTTTTGTTTTTCATCTTTACTTTTCTTTTGTTCCAAACGAATGAGAGTGAGTATCGCAATATAAAATGAAAGTGTAAAGGGAAAATGAAGATCAAAAAAATACACACTAAAGGTAAAGAAATTACATATATAAAGGTTAACTTAAGTTTAGAACTTTTTTTTTCGTTCCTTTCTATCCATTTCATTACTGATAATCTCTTTCAGATTGCTTTTCATTTCATTTAAGTTATTTTCTTCTTCGTTGTATATTCATGTAAGTAGAGAAATTATCTGTAAATTATATGCTGTATTCAACAACGGAATATTTTATTATTTAATATACAAACGAGCTTAAATCTATCAAATACTGAATGCGCATTGCTTAGCTCTCACTTCGAAGACTGTGAGTGAATTGTACTTATTCAATAATAGATTGAATGGAGGATTACAATTTTTTTACTGACGAGGATTTGGTTAAAGGTTACCTAAATGATTTTAAACTGTTGATTGTTTTTTGCATGGAAATTTATTTGAAACTTTATGTTTCGCAAAGAGATGTTTATTAATATTTTTTGTTTCGTAAAAGATACAATTTCTAATAAGATATATCTATAGAAAATTGTAATAAAGTCATGGTTGAATGTATTTGATGTGATTTTTGAGCATCAAGATAATTATTTTAATCAATTCAATAAATGTTATTTCAAGTCTTTTAGAAGAATGTATCCACACCTAGTCTGGGAATTCCCAAAAATTCCAAATCTTTAGACAAAAAAAGACTGAAAAAATTCCGTCTCAAAATTAGAAACTTTAAAAATTCTCATATATTCAAATATAATGAGTCGATTTTTGAAGATACATGTATGCATGTAAGTTTGCTGATATTAAATCTCTATTTATTTGAATTTTTTCATATTATTCTCTTAACTTTCAAGCGTGTGTGATCGACTAGAAGGTAAAGTTCTTTTATTTCATTTCACTCGATTCTTTTTAACATGAAATGAAAAAATTTGAACAAAAAAAGCTGAACAAAACAAAAAAATCTTGGAATTTCTCTTCTTCTTTGAACCTCAAAAGTTCAACAGTCCATTATCTTTTGTTCATAAAAATGCTTTATAATAATTCACGATTAAATGATGGATGGGCAATCAAAGCATTTCATTTCAATGCTGGATATATGTATATATATATATATGCGCTGTACATATACCATCCATATCTTCGAAATAATATTGTACTCAAGCGACTACAAAGAAAATATTTCTCTTCATCGTATCGTCGAAGTTGTTCTTTTATTTTTTTTCTCAAAGTATAACCTCGAGGTCAAGGCTAATAAAGACTTTGAACATTTTTCCATTCTTATTTTGAATCTCCATCATTTTTTTGTATATAAAAATAAAAGAAAACAATTTTCAGTATGAATGCAAAATTACTATTAATTTTTTTTTCGTTCAGAATGAAGGAAAATTACCACAAAATGATTGATTTTTTTTTCAAGAAAAACGAATGTTTTTATGGATCATTTTCTATTCTACCCATTTTACGTTCAATATAGTTCCTCTTCTATCTATCTACATTTATTAAATCCACTTTAAAATTCGATGGTTACACAACAATAATACGGATAATTTTCAATTTTTATTGCTTTTCATCTAAAGGCGTTTATCGAATTAGGTCTTGATATAACCACAAAGTACTTATTTAATTTCAAAGTATATCTTTATGTATAATTCTTTTAATAGTTCTATCTGATGTATATCGATATGCGCGCATCAATTATTTAATGAAGATTGACAGATTTTTTATCATCATTTGTATTCAACAGCATGAAATAATTAATCGATGTGACGAAGTGGGACAGCAAGAGAGCAAAAATATTATAAAATACTAAATCAAAACATTAAATGATCATGATCGTCACAATATGTACATATCTCAATATATGTATGTGAAAAATTGATGATAATTGAACTATAATAGTATTATGTCAAGATTCATTGCCGACCGACGGTATATGCTTGTTAGCAAAACACATTTTTTTTTTTGGGTTTGTGAAGAAGAAAATATTCTTTGTACTTGGAGAGTACGAGAAAAAAAAAATAAATAAAAAATAAATTTCTTAAAGTATTTTTAACTCCATATTTTTGCTGTAGTGCTACTATAATTTTGAAGAAGATATTTGCTTCTTTTCTCTTTCTTTTTTTCTCTGTAAACATATATTTCGTTCATGTAGATAATGTAAATTTTGAACAATAAATCAAAGTATCACCTCATTTATTATTTCAGTAGATCATGTTTAAAGTCAGAAAAAAAAAACATTCAAAGATATTTGAACCTCTTAAAAAAATTTATTCCTTTTATTTGTTAGAAATTTTTTGTGTGGTTTTTCATAAAAATTAAACATTTTTTTATTTCTAAATATTATTTTTTTTTTTGGAACTAGATCTTCATTCGAAAAGAATTGAAATATTTCTGAAAGGCCAATAGTGCATGCAATATCCAAGAGAACATAGCATGGTGAACACAAAATAAAAGGAAGGAAAATTTTTCTATGTTTTTTTTTTTCATTCGTTCTTGCTCATTCATCAGAATGTTTCAATGTTTTAATGTTTCAATGCTCGAAGGGGGTGTAGATGTTTTGTTCATTCTCATACGCTCGCTCTCTGTCTCTCATGTTTCACGCATTCACAAGGCAAAAGAAGCACAAATTGTGAATGTATGGAACGGAGAGTTGTGGCAAACATCAACACTAGAATAAATTTTTTCTCGTTGCCATAGTGATAGACAATTTACAAACAACACATGAAAACTGATATATTTCATCTCATTCGTGCACCTTACTTTCAACAATCTCCACTCCACTCAAAGATGCTTGTCTCGCTTTCGACTAATTCGCGTGCGTAAAAAAACTTTACATCGCGCCATCTCTTTCGTCGCCGTCAGCTAAATGGTTTGTTTTCATTATTATTCTTTTCGTTTTATGACATTCTCGAGTTTTTATGACTAAAACAGCTGGTTTTCAATATAATTTTCAAGCATCGTAATAATGTATATATACATATTTTTTTCTCTATGCTTTTCATCATCGTCATTTTCATCAAAAATATTTATTTTTATTCTTCATTCGTTGATGATTTTTATCCTTTCCTACATATACTTTAAAACTACTTCGCATTCTTGTAATTGCAATTATTGAAGTAAAATAGATGCAGAATATATCTTTGACTCTATCTACCTTCTCATGTACTATTCTTTGAATGGATATTATTGCTTTTTTTTGTAATATAGAAGTAATAAGAAGATATATATCATGTGTGTTTAGTTATACGGCAGCATTTGATATTGAAAATAATATTCTTTATACTCTGGTGATGTCGTGGTAACAAGAAAAGCTTTAAATCCTTCAAGTTTTCTATCTTTAAATATAAAATTTTTTCCACTACTTTTCGTCGATCAATACACACCCCTTTTACCATAGAATGACATGAAGAAAATATTTCTCCTTTCTTTGCTGCTTTTTTTTCCTCATTCTTGCAACGTCATGATGAATTGAGGAAAGCTTTTAATGGACATTTTACAATAGATATAGCATATATACACTTTCAAAAAAAATGTATAAATTCTATTTAAAGGAGAATTTGAGAGTGAAAATGAAAATATTGAACTTGGTCAGTGAGAAAGAATATAAAGTGCCATAAATTTAATTGAAAAATTTATATTTTATTTTTGTCATTTTCATAGAAATGAATTTTTTGAAAAGACATGACAATGACGATGATAAAGCTTAAATTTATTAACTTTAATAGCGTATAGATTTTATTGACCCCATATTTTTTTTGGTGAATTTTAAAGCTTTTGTGGCATGATGGAAAAAAAATATTTAACCGGCGGATCTGAGTTCGAGGATTACGATGCTTTTTTCAAGTTATGATAAAAAAAATGTTATTTTTAAAAAACATGAAAATTTTCCATTAACTCTTTTTCTTTGAAGAAAAAAAAATCGTTCCTTACAGTTTACACGTTTTTATAAAATATTATTACTATCACGTAAAAATATTAGTTATTTACTGTGGTTTTCATCACCATAATATAGTTATCTCAAAGTTAACGATTCAAAGTCAATTAGTTATACAATTAAAACCATATTGATTTCAACGCTAATAAAAATAACGCTATGCGGATCCTATCAATCAATCAGACCATTTACTTTTCGATAGTATCAATAATAAATTTCACACAAATGAAAATATTCCTGAACTTGAATGTGTTATGTGGCTGGGGTTTTTTGGTGTTGGCTGAGAGTATAGTGGATGTTAAAATTGAAATTTTGAGTTTCTGAGTTCTAAGAATTGCAAAATTGAAGAATCATTATTCAAATTTTGTTAATGGATTCACAAAAAACGATTAGAAATGGTATATACTGATTTTTTGTTATAATTTGCAACCCGTATTCTAATATTTTGTTCTGAAAAATTGCATTTTCAGGAATCTTCTTAGAAGATTTGGATATTGTTCTTCCTTAAGATGAGAACTAGAACAAAACGAATAAACAAATAGGATGCAAATTCTTTGAATCACTTTCATTTTTGCCTGAAGGTGAATATCATGAGTCTAATGTAAATCTATAGAATGTTTTATTTAAATTTAATGAAATCGAAAAGCTGAATTAATTTAATTTAAGTACTATAATAGTATAAAATTCTCACTTTTGACAGAATCTGATGGAATTCTATTCATTTATAGAAGAACGTAGTGACTGGGTCATTATTCACAACAAGATCTAATGAATTAATGAATATGGAGTCTTTTACTGTAAAGGGCATCGATGAGCTGGATTTGCTCATGGAAACTCATGGACGACAAAAGAACTATTTGACGGAAGTTGTCGATAAAGTTAGTACTGCACTTGACATTGTAAATTGGTGCCATGGATCACAATCGATCTGTGTAGCCAGCGAAGGAAGTATGTAAGTTAGCATAACAGCTACAAAAATTACTTGTCTAATTTTTGGAAGGGAAGTGTTTTTTAAAAAATAATACAAGACATATACAATTTAATAAGAGCATCTCATCGTTACGTATAAATAAATAAATATCCAAAAAGATATTGTTTTTTTTTCAATTTCTTATATTCTATATGTTTGTCAAATTGGTTAATATCTACTGACTTTTCATTTTTCAAACAATAAAAAAATAACAAAGCGAAGCAAGTCAGTAGAAGATAGATAGATAGATAGATAGATAGATAGATATAGAAAAGAAAAGCAAGCAAACATGAAAACGTAGATGTATAAATGTATATACGTATATACACGATTTATAAGGGCAGAAACAGCAAAATAAGAAATTCCATTAAAATAATGGAAAATATTGGATGGAAAATTCGTTCCATGTTTATCGTAATGCAGAAGAAGCATTTTTTCATCATTTTCTGAGTCTTCTTCATTCTTCATTTTTTCCTCTCCTCTTCTCTTAAATTGCTTTTCATTATAATTTCTCCATATTCGCTTTTCTCTTCCTCAAAATATTAAATATATATACGAACAATATATTTTTTGCTACCCAGCAAGTAAGCAAACGAGCCAGCCAGAGGATGGCAAAATGGGTTTTAATTTCTCTCTCATACTATCGAACTACCACCAAGTACAATTTATTTGAACGATAACGAAAAGCTATTGTAAGTCTCCATCTCATTCTCATCATAATATAATTGTGAATTTTTATCGCATTTAGTCAAACAAATAGCATTTTTTTATTGATGTTCGGTCACTTGACTTGGTGTCCATGTTTTAAAGGTCTAATGAGAAATTGTCCAGTTTATCAACATTTAAATGACTATTATAAATTGCTTAGTTATCAAAAAACTAGATTATTGCCACAAAAATTTAAGAATCTACCAAAAATATCAGAAATGCGTTATAATCATCCATCAAATTATGACCCACTAGCTTCATTTTATTCTTTAAAAAAAAGTCAAAATGACGTTTGGATTCATTTAATTTTTCTTTTCTTTTATTTTTTCTCAAGATAATTTCTTTCCTTTCGACTCTCTTCATTCATTCTTTTAGATGAGATGGAAAATAAATAAAATGTAGTTCATAGGATGTAAAATACATTTGGATTTAATTGCATTTCGAAAAGAAGAGATTAATTTTTCTTTCAAGACTCTTGTGTTTTTTTCCATTGTTGTTGTTGCTGTTCATTTTCTGGCTTGTTTGTTGGAACATTTCAAAATGGAAGTTTTCTTCTTTTTTGTTATCTTGTTGTCTTGTTATTATCATAATTTCTTATTTATTTTCTTAAAGCTGATTTTATTATCATTATTTTACGAAGAAGAAGTCTCTTTGCTGCGTCTTTAAAGTGAGGCATGTAAGAGTGGAGAAAAAAATTAAGCAGCAGACAGTATTTTTTTGTGTTTTATAAATTATCTAAAGGATCTGCAATTCATATTAACTTTAAATTCTCATATCAACAGCATGTGAAATTAATGAATATTTAGTATGATTATTGTTTTTTTTTTTCTTTACTAATGATAATTAGTTAGCTTTAGTCATATATGGATAAATAATTAATTAATTTATTAATTGTAGAAAATTAATAAACAATTTTTGTATATTCTCGCATCTTTGATTGAAAAATTTATCATATTTTGTGTAGATGGGCTTTATCATTTTCAGGATGATGTGCATGAAATTTTTGATAATTTAGGTTTCGAATAAATCATGGCATAATCTTTTGGTTGGCAATACTTTCATTTTTGGGTAGGTCAATCGATAAGTATTAATTTGCAGCTGAATAGATTGCAGAAATAGAAACTAGGTCACAAATTCAACTGAAATTCAGCGATTCATATGATTCTCCAAATGGACTCCAATCGGAGGCGACTTCCATTTGGTTTTAATAAAAGAATTTCATTGGAGCCTTAAAAGCTCCGTGGCGGAACTTTTTTCATTTTTGCCATTCGAGTTCGGATTTTTGAAAAGAAGATTTGAACATAAAGTTGAATAAACCAATGAAGTATTATCGATCTCGAATAATCAAAGTAATCCTTCACAAATTTTATCGTCTATCAGAATCTTGAAGTAAATTATATCTGAATTTTCTGGAAAAGATTCAATATCCTCATGAGCGAATTCAAATATTAGTTTTCGACATTTTAATTAAGTAACTTTTTTCACAAGAGGTAGAAATTAAAGATTTACTCAGATAACAATCGAAAAATTGGCAACTGAATAACGAAGCATACAATTAATTCGGAGAGGTAAAAATGTGCCAAAACTGTACACAAATTAAATATAGATAACAATTTAAATGCTGTTTATCAAGAATTTTTTTTTTTTGTTAATTTCATTTATAATGAAAATTATATTTGCACTTTTTTATTTATTTTGCTGAATTTTATTTACGACAAAATGTTCAACCTCATCATTTTGGCAAAAAAATATTACTAAAAGTTTTTTTTTTCAACTTTTCAACTTCAATTATGTTTTAAATTCCATTTTCATATTAAGTAAATTACAGAAAATAATTGTAAATATCATCAATATAATTTCGAACCATAAAATATATTGTGAGAGAGAATATTGAATTTATGTAATGAGCATTTCAATTAATTATTATTATAGTATATTTTTGTGTTATTGCAAACCTTCCACTTAATCGACGTATCTCAATCATTGTTTATGTGCGTTAATGCAAAATGAGTGTCGAGTTGATTCGAAATTATTTTCTAAGAATTTTCTTCATTATGAAATATGAAACTTTAATATCAATAGTTATTTAAATGATTGTAAGAAGGATATGGCAAAATTTGCACTTTAAAAAACATTGCTGCAAACTCGCAATTAAAAATATTTCAATTTCAGTATATTTATATGAAAAGATATCTCATGCTATGTAATGTAATTTTGAAAAACTGAGAATAAAATTAATATCCTATTTAATGTTGTTAACCAAAGCGCATTTAAGACATTGAGAATATTATTAATCAGTCAACAATCAAGTCCGTATAAATTTGCACAAGTTATTTAATTATTCAGACAACTAACCAGCAAATTCATTAATCAAAGAGTCATAAAAATCGATTTGATGTCTAGTCAGATAACTGAGTCATATAAGTAGCCAGCCAGCTACCAAATAGTCAATCATCAGCGACTAAGTATCGTAAAAAAGTGCGCTAAAAAGTTATTTCTCTAATCTTAATACGATCTGCAATAATTATAATTCTATTGCACTTTATTTCATACCATATTACATACTTATTATATATTGAAGACATAAGAAGAACTTATTAGCAAAGAGATTGTTATGAAGTCAAAGAAGCTCTTTTTCTTGCTGTTGCTTTTACTGCCTATAATCTAACATTCGATCATTTTTCATTTCAGTTTTTCTTTCTCTCTATACTCTACATGTATAAATATGTCTATATATCTATATAATAAAAAGTATGGCATACTATACTCTACTATACAACATCCTAAACGCAAAAAACGAGTTGTTGAAAGAGGTCAGTAACGCTTATTGTATATGCGCGAGCATTCGTAATTTGTTTTTATGAAAGTAATTGAAGTCATAGTTGTGTACCATCGATTCAATCTACGCCTATATAATATAGACAAACACTTTAACAGGTTGCAGTGAATTCAAGCAACCGAGAACTGACAGAATAGCAGCAACAAAAATGACGATGACGATTATAATAATAATCATTGATGATATAGAGACAGCGAGGGAAGGAACAAATATTTATAATCGATATTAAACGAGATTTCACACTTACCAGGACTACCTAGGAAGACTGAAGAATATAAAACGCGCCTTGACGGGTCATTGGCACGTGAATCTGGAGGGGATGACCATTCTCTTCGACACCATCGTCCTATAAAAATAAAGAAAAAAATTTGATTAAATTATTATCTACTGACATTCGTGATTATGAAATATAAATTTAATCTAGATGAGTTTCCCGTAACCAAAACAAAATTCAAATTCTCTCTTCTGCTTTTTAGCTTTTATGATGCAATGTAATTCCATCCTAAATATGCTATTTGCAATAAAAATTCATAAAATAATAATTTTTTCTGGTGTAATATCTTCAATTATCTTTTGCCCATACTAAAAAAATTTCATCTTCACTCTGCGTCGCATTTTTATAGATTTTTTTTCTTCTTTCATTCACATTTAACGTTTGTAATATCACTCATTGTGGAATATTATCATCATCCCCTGCGATGTCGTTAGTTGTTGTCTCATTTCTTTTTGTGTTATTTTTATGATATTATTTGGATATTATTATTGTTATGTTATATTTTAGTGCTGTAAGGGAGACTTTTTGTTTTTCACATTATTTTTTTAATAGTAAAAAAAGGAATTTCATGAAAAAATGAGGAATTTTTTTTAACAAGTAATCAAAAATGAAATAATGAATTAGGTGGAAAAATCAAAAATAAAATTAACTTTTTAAAATGAGAAAATTTAATGAAAAAATATGATAAAAATTTACTGAGACAATATTTTGATGTGAAAATCTTTTACTAAATAGTTGATGAAATATTTTGAGGTTATATTTCATTCAACCCCATAAATTTTGATTCCAATTTGGAAAATTTTAAACAATTTTTATTGACATTTAATCCGATCGGAAACACCACACCGTCAACCTTCAACCACACCTGGTTCATATGAAATTCCAATAAATAACATATCTTTGTACGATAAAATCACCAATTTGTGTCTATTTTTTGAGGCTTAACTCCAATTATCTCGAAGGAAAACTCTTAACTTCGTTTAATCAAGAAATATTTCAACAGTAATTTGTTCGAACTTTAATATGCTTTCTCTGCGTATTGTTGTGGCCTACTCATAATATTTTGCCACTTTCCATTAAACAATTTGTAGCCTTTCAAAAAAATTACACAGCACAGTAAAAAAAGAAGAGAAAAAAAAATCGAAAAAATTGAAATGAACTCAATTGACTTTTTTCCTCTTTAGAATTGACATCGACAAGAAATATAACATAAAGCACCAATAATGATCATCATCATCAACTTACAGGAAATTATTTTCTTCTAACAAAATTATTTGTTGCTCGAAGTTACTTTTTTTATTTAGAAATGTCACTCAATGAGAATTATGTGTGTTCGATACGAAAAAAAAAAGAATTCTTGCTACGGGTATATCAACTTTCAGAGGAGCACAAATGAGAAAAATTGACCGGCGGCGACGGAGGAGTATTTAACCTATTTTCAAATTGGAAATATTATATCTTTATTCAATACAACCGACAAAAACACAATTTTTTGAAACATGGGGACATATTTTAAATTGTTTTGGTTTGCTCTCACTCACTCTCGTGCGTCTACAGCGAACACAGAAAAAAAATCGATAATTTTAAATAACATTGTGAAAAATGTCATATCTCAGATATTTGAGTCTACATGAGAGACAAATTTTTTTACACCATGGCACATTGCTTTGGTTGGCTGTATTTTTATATTTTTTTGTCATCTCTGCCTGACAGAGCTGAGAAAATAAACCAAAGAATATACTGTGAAATATTTATAAATTTAAAATATATCGCATTGAAGTATTTTATGTTTAACTCAAATGCATATTTCAGCAATGAAATTTATTGAATATGGCATTGTTTGTGTACACAAATTTTTTGTCAGCTCTTCCTGAGGCTCGATTTCATCCTTCCATAGAGATATAGAAACACACACAGAGAGAATAGTTGATATACACGATAAACATAACGTGTAACGTAAATGAATTGAAATAAATACTGAATAAATTTTTATTTTTGTGCATGAAATGATAAATGAGCCACGTGACTGATGCTACTGATAGACAGTGAGAGGAGAAAATTTAAAGCATGTAATAGCGATTCTTCTGTTATCAATCTATGAAGATTTGTAATGACTTTTTACTAGTGGGTGTATTGAACTCTGTGGCTGTTGCTAATGGACATGTTGTTTGAATATTATAGTGAAGAATCCTTGATTCTTAATTAGACTACTTTTCCCTATTAAATTTATTTCCCCAATAAATACTTTCCGCATTTGTTATTATGTTTAAAAATGAAAATGAAAATTCTTGGAAACTCTATCCCTTCTCATTGAATTCTCTACTTTTGCATTTTCTCGTCTTTTTATTCACTTTTTTGTATATAAGCAAAGAACAAAATAAATTGCTAGTCATTTATCAATATGTTTCAGAAACTCTAAAGTATCTTATGCCTCACTCACTCCAGTCTTTGCATTTTTGTGGAAAAGGCACCCAAAAATTTTCTTTTTTTCTGTTCATTCAAAAACACAGCTGAAAGAAAGTATGTATATATAAAATAATAATAAAATGAAATGAATGTATGCTATCGATTTTCACCAACAAGGCTTTCTGTGCTCTCATAAATACGCATATTTTTTTGCAGCTCCTGGTGCTTGCTCTTCAAATGTAGATTTTTAGTCATATCATGCAAATATACAAGAGAGAGTATATTTTCTGGTGTGAATAGAACTTTTCATTTTAGACTTCAGAATAGAAATTAAATACATTCATTTATTTATTTCTATGGTGCATTCCCGCTTGGAGATTTGTGAGATGAGATTTTTTTTATTTTTGATTTTTCGTCGGCTATTTGAATCAATATATGCATGACCAGTTTTTCTGGATGAAATTTTCACTTTTCAACATTTGAATTTTGATTTTTGAATAAGTAGAAAATTGTTGAAAATTTTTCTTAGTTTATGTGACATTTTCAAAATTAATCTGACATAAATTTTAGTTCTCATTTCAAAAACCTCTTCCAGGCAAAATAATCCGTCGCTCCATAAGTAACGGACTCATCCGTATACACAAAATACATCGAAATATCATTTGAGATATGAAATGAAATTTTATTCGGTAGATTTTCTATTATCTCTCATGCACAGATCTTTTTCCTTTCTTATATGTGCATCACATATATGCATACATCGCATATACCATAAAATGTCATGAAAATGTTCACAAAAAAGAGCATATCGAATTGATATGACAGTTTATTCTTTTTTTTTCTGATTAAATATATACAAAAATAATAAATAAAGTTGGTTAAATATAAAAAGGCATAGAATTTAATTCTTTTATATGATGTCGACAATGGGATACAACACTTTGCTTTTCAAAAAATAAAATAAAATAATAACATAGATGCACATTAGAAGGAAACAAAAAAGTGCATCAGGAGAAATGTGGAGACAAAAAGATTTTTCATTTCATGGTAAAAAGGGGAAAGAAAATAACAAAAAAATGCTTGGTAATAGTCAGAATTTTTTTTTATTATTTAGAATTGTTACCAAGGAGACACATCAATACGGGTGTATCCGCGCATGTCTTATGTTGAATGACTAGAATACATCATATATAAAGAGGAAATAACAGCAAAAATCTATTGACTGCAGACATATAGATAAATTGCTGCTACTACTGCCTTGCTCTTTAAATCTATGTATATAAGCTTGTAGATATGTATACATATTTATGTATGCGCTCTGTGCTTTATGACAGAAGACATTTGAAAAATTTAACTAAACCTTTCATGCATTGTGCAAAAATGTTCATCCTGTCTTTCTCTCATTTTAATTTTAATTCTTTTTTTCTGATTTCCTGCAGGATATTTCTTTTTAGAAAGCATCAAAAGAGAGGACCAAACGTAGAAAGAAATTGATTCTATTAAAAAAATATTCATATACACATCCATAAAAGGTTTTTGCTTCTTATAATAGCCCCATTTTTGAATCAGACAGAAAATTTCAATTTCCTATCTTTCACTATCTTTTTCCTGTTTCTTCAATTTTCTTCCTTTATGCCTTGCTCAAAATGAGAAAAACTTTCAATTCTATAAAGGATGGTTATGGAATGAAAATATGAATATGACTATAATGTAGTAGATAGATAGTTAGTTATTATTATATTAAATTTTGCATTGGAAAAGTCTTTCCTATATCTTTCTCTCTTCGTCCGTTTCCCGCTTCCTTGTCCATGAATAAATATTCAGTTTTTTTTGCCAATCATACATGACGTCAATTATATGAAACACACTTAATATGTATACATACATACATATACATAAATCATGATGCATAACAAAATGGTAATGAAAAGCAAGGAACAGTGAAAAATCAATGGAGATAAATTTAATGTAATTAAGCATCAAGCAGCAGCAGCAGGAAAATTGCTTTAAAAATTAAGAATAAAAAATTAGAGCAATTTTCCCCTCAACAGTCGAGAGAGAGAGAGAAAAAAATCCCAAAAGGAAAACTAAAAAATCAATTTTGCCTCTTTAAATCCTAAAAACTGCTGCAACCTCACAGCAAGAATATTTTTTTCTTCATTCTCTCCCCAGGCTAGAGCTTCACTGATGTCATAAACACACGCAGACGATGGGAAAACTTCTGGTATTTTATAGCACAAAATGTGTATATAGAAATATTTTTAAAGTGAATATATTAATAATAATCGATGTTTAAGGGAATAACACACAAAAAATTGTATTCATGGTAAATAGCAACAAATTTTAGTGGGATAGTGAGAAGAGCAAGTATATAAAAATAAAAATTATGACTTAACTTTATCTCATCTTATCTGTCGCTATTGCTTCTGTCTATCTATCTCACTCTCATCATCGCCTTGTGCCATTCAATTTTCATTCATTCTTTTGGAATTTTCCCACTCTTGTCAGTTGTTCCGCATTCAACCCCAATTTATCACGGAGTAAAATTATTGACAATAATCATAAAATAGAATGTGCAATTTTATGTCGTTCTGAGTCGTCGTTAACCTTGACAATCGGCCATTTTAGAAAGTCGTAAAACAAATAATAAAACAACAGTAAAAGCGACGAAAACTAAGGCAAACGGGAGGGCGAAAAGGGAATGCTGAGAAGTGAAAATTTTTTGCTTTTCATCTTCACACATACATTTAAAAGTTAGTACTCATTTGATTGTGTATCTACATATACATTTTATGGTGAGTACTACTGCTCTCTGCTAGAAGGGGGTTAATGTGAGCACCATAAAATCATCAGCTATACAATTTTCCTTTCGGCTTTTCACGTTTTCATATTATTTTATTTCAGCAATGAATGAGACACACATTCTCCATTCTCGTACTACTGTTTGCTATTGTTTTGCTAAAGAGGAATTCTTTTTTTTTTCGGTGGAGGAAAAGAGAAAGAACGCGTGGGCCATTAAAATTGTAAAATATCACTAAATTTTTGGCTCTACGCCTGTTGCGCTTTTTAAAAAATTATCATTTTCAAATAAATTACTCGAGCTTTTTTTTGTGCTTTGCTTTTTCACCCCTGCATAGAATGAACATATACATGGATTGTGTTATGTATGTAGACATATGATACGTATAGTAGCGATGTAGACATGCTAAATGGGAAGTAGTTTTTTGGATGATGGAGAAGAAAACTTGAAAAATTATTTTTATGATGACTAATTCCATTAAGCTCGCATACATATACGAGTGTGTGTATTTTAATCTATTAGAATGTAATTGCTTTCCAAAGTTTGCAGACATTGTGTCTCTTGTGTCACTCTCTCTTTCCCCTCTTAGATGACATTTTTAATTAATGGCATTAAATTTGGGATTCTTAAATTATCACCACTAAAATTTTCAAGGAATTTTTGTGAAAAATATTATTTTTCTAGTATTGTGGCTTGTTAAGCATGACATTGTGGTTTTATTGCTGGTGTTTCGCCAGAATGTAGGATATAATTAATTGGAAGTGCGCAACGAAGGTTTAAAATTATATTATTAAGAAATTTATGGCATAGACATGTCAATAATGTCGTGCAAAAATCTCTCAAACAGATAACAGATGTGGATATTTTTTAAATATTTTAATTACCATTTCAAATCTTCTCTTCCTTATCGTAAGAAATCAATCTTTTGATTTGAGTTTTCAGTTTATTATATTTCAAATATTTATAACCCAGACCCACTCGAAATCCCATTACATTTATGTTGTTTTGACTGGCAAAAAAGCGTAAATTAATAAAACTTTTCTTTTCTCTTGTCGTTTTCTTTAAGATCATGAAGACTGAGTGAGTGAAGAAGAAAGAAAAATGAAAAATGAGAGATGAAAATAGTCTTTATTGTTTTTTGACATCATTTTCATGAATCCACAAGATAAAATGAATGAAGAGAGACACAATATTACGGCGAGACGAGTTTTACAAGCGTCAAGGCATAAAGCTTTAGAATTTATTGTCTTTCATTGATTTTCATAAGCAGATTTTCAATGTTACTCGCAATTTATATTATCCAATCTTATATATTTTACTTCTTTACTTTATCCCCGCACTCATACATATTTACAAGAGCATCTAAATGCAAAATATAGTAAACTATAGAACACCACATGTTTTCAACAAGCTTTTACTTTAAATAACATTTTTGGAAGAAATAAAAAAGCTTGAGTTGAATGGGATAAATAGAAAGCTCAGCTTAGCATTTTATATAGAAAAGACACAAGAGCACATACCGAAAAATACTGAGGAAGAAGGAGATGAAAATGAAAAATTGGTTACATGAAAAATCCATCTAGAGAGAGAGAAATCATTTATGGCTAAAGCATATTTAGAATGAGAAAAATGCTTTCAACGTTTTTCTTTTCTCGGTCATTAAAAGCATAAAAAAATGGTAAAATGTGTATTTTTTGTCGAAAATTTCTTTAAAGAAGGAAAATTCACTTTACGATTTATAATCAAAAATGAAATGAAATAAGAAAAAATTACAGAAGTCCTCGTGTTATTGATCGAGGGACTTAAGCGCATTTTTGTCCTAGCGATCAGTAATTGATTAATAAGTCACTTCCAGACCCACAAAAATGAGATCCAGGAAGATCGTGGTCACGTCCTAAAAACCTAGATCCAGGTTACTTCCAGACCTAAAACACAAGATCCAGTAAGATCCAGGTCACTTCCAGACCTAAAACACAAGATCTAGTAAGATCCAGGTCACTTCCAAACCTAAAACACAAGATCTAGTAAGATCCAGTTCACTTAAAGACCTAAAACCAAGATCCAGTAAGATCCAGTTCACTTCCAGATCTAAAAACCAAGATCCAGTAAGATCCAGTTCACTTCCAGACCTAAAACACAAGATCTAGTAAGATCCAGGTCACTTCCAGACCTAAAACACAAGATCCAGTAAGATCCAGTTCACTTCCAGACCAAAAACACAAGATCCATATAAAACTTCCACAAATTTAAGAACTTAATCATTTAACGGATTTTCATAATTCAAACCTCATAACGGTAAAAAAATTCAAACATTGTTCAGTAAACACTGTAAAAACATCGACAAACATTGAAAAACACTGTAAAACAATGAAAAAACGTGTTGTTGTTTTTGTTGTTGTTGTATATGAAAATGAAAAATTGTTAATTATAGTATTTATGCTTTGATTTGAAACTTTTAAATGCCCGGGGCGCCAATAACTTTATGGAACTGATCTTTTAAAACCATTCCGAGCTCTCTGCGATGTCTAGATAAAAAGTTTTTAATGACAGCCGAACGAACGAACGACCGAACGAACGACCGAACGAACGAACGACCGAACATTGTGTCTTATTAAGCTACCTTTTTGAAAAAAATTTCAAAAATGCGCTAAAAATATAGTAAGAGCAAGTAAGTGTATGTTGAAAAGTAAGAAAAGAAAAGAATATTTCACCATTTTATTGCGGGGTAAAGTAGTTTTATATGATTGGTTTCTACATAGCGCAAACTCTCAGCTTCATCGAATCCAGAATTCTTTTTCTTTCATCATCATCAGCAATGTATATATATATATACATACAGGGAGAGAAAAGAAAAAAAAGGAAAGAAAAAAAAGCGACGCGAGAAGTAACACATTAAAGATTTCTTTTTTGCCTAACATGAAATAACAAAAATGAAATTAATTTCATAATATAAAAATGAAAAGAAAGAAGTCATGTAAATTTATGTACACATGGATTTATATAGATCTCCATCTCTCCATCTTCCCTTTTCTTTAATTGACAGCACACTTTATGGCTTTTAAATTTTTCATGTTTCATATTATTATAATTGTGGACAGTTTCCATTTAAATTTATATCTTTCTCAACACAAACATATAAAGTGAAATGAACCCTGGCAGTGAAATTTTTCTGATTGATGGTTTTGTGGTAGGTTCGAGAAAATGTGAAGCAATGTGAAGAACATAATCTGCAAGTACGCGTGATTCAGCTAAAAATTTATCAATATTCTTGCTCCGATTATTAAATAATTTGCGTAAAAATGCCATAAAATGGATTAAAAATCAAGTAAAATTTTCTCAAGGGTATTGAACGTCTCCTTTTCTTTTTTCAACACCAAATGGCAGTAAATACTCTCTAAAAAGTGTCATTATTATTTAAAAATTACTTTTTCTTGCATTTCCTTTTTAATATCCTTTCCGTCTCTCCTTTTTCCGAATATTATTATAAAAGGGGTTTCCATTTTCCATTTTCATCCATGGGTTTGAATATTGTTGTTATGTAAAGCAGAAAGGAAGGGAAAATTTCTACAATAAAGACGATTTTAAACGCTTTTTTCTAATTTTATGATAACAATCTTCATTCCGTATACTTTTTCCAAAGGATATTTTTTTTCTTCCTTTCCTACATACCTTCGTCCACCCTCTACTACTACTCACTTACATTCTATCTTATTATAAAGCAATGTATGAGAGAGAATATTACTAAGGGTATTGCTTTAGATTCTATTTAAATAACTATTTAAGTATAACGTTTTTTTTAGTAGAAAACAGCAGTGAATCCAATGGAAGGAAAAACCTTAATTTTTGTGTAATGTTCGGTAGAGAGTGGTTGTATGTGTATATATCTAAAGCAAATATCTAAGTTGAACATTAAGCTATAATTTTAGTATCAAATAATTTTTATATTTGCCTTTATTGCCAATAGAATGGATCTTTTCTCCGTTTTAAGTCTGCTCACTGTTCTTTTCTCCCTTAATATCATGGAAATGCTCCCAACCGAAAATGGAAATGGTTGTTCTGGCTGTTATCAGTTCCAACAAAACAAAAAATAAAACCCATCAATGTAATGTTTTTTTTCGTTCTTTTCCTTTTTTTTCTTTCTTTTGGGGGTTGAAGATTCACATTTATTCACATAGAAAAAAAATTCTGCCATGTCATTGCGCTTTAGTCATGATACTGAAGGGTGAGAGTGAGAGAGAAGGAGT
Organism: Chironomus tepperi; assembly: GCF_022539635.2. Taxonomy (NCBI): domain Eukaryota; kingdom Metazoa; phylum Arthropoda; class Insecta; order Diptera; family Chironomidae; genus Chironomus; species Chironomus tepperi. The sequence goes on along the minus strand of NW_027226498.1, from coordinate 2,424,925 downwards.
GTGGAGATATCTGAATGTATATCTACATTTAAACATAACATTAAAGAAAATTAAAGTGAAATACAATTTCAATTTTTTCTTCGTTTTTTATCCTTATCCTTAGTGTGGAAATGCACTTTTCTTGCCTCAAATGGCATTATTATGTGAATGATAATGGCTTTTATATTCTTTTAAATTTTTTGATCCCTCATTTTTTAACCTCCCTCAATTTTTTCAATAAGATCCTTTCTGATTATAAACCTCAAAAGGGTTAATGACGTCACTAGTGGAAATTAAACCATCTCCTGATGTCTTTGTACATTTATATGGAATCAACAATGAGAATTTTGAATACTACGAGTGTGGTAGGCATCCATGAGCAAATCTGATAACATTTATTGCAGTTTTATTCAAATTTTATAGAGTACTTTTCCATTTTTGCGCTCTTTTGAGGTTTTCTGACTACTGCCGCTTTGCCTTCCCTTTTCTATTTCTCATTTACATGCCTTTGCCTTTAGGTGATAATATTCAGACAATTTTTAAACGTTCACTGCCTATATTCATATTGTAAATGAAAATTTTCACTGACTTTCCACATTGGCATAATTTTCAATTTTCCTCTAGCATAAAAATTAATTTTCAATGTCTCCGTTAAACACGTCACGTCATAAAGTGGTATGGATAACTACATTAATGATATTTTTCTACTTAGATGGGAATATTTCTTAGTTAATTTATTCTATGTTTTAAAATGAATCTTTTTCTCATCTTTGTGTTCCTTCAGAATACATTATAGAATGTTTTGAATTAAAAATTAGAATTAAATTATGAGGAATCGATGGAAATTAATTATTTTAAACGTTTTTTTAATCTTTAAAATATCAGTTTATAATTAAGAATGTTTTCAACTTGATTTTTTAACGTGATTTTTTTCATTGATGGAATTTCGATATGACCATTAAAATATATAAAAAAGATAAACATGTAAATTTAATTGCTGCAATGATGCAATACTAAATTATAAACTAAAATCATAATTTTACTTGAATACGCATTTGAAACAGACAATAAATTAAGATTAATCGATTTATAAAAAAGAAATCGTATGCAAATTATTTTTAGTAGCCTATTCACTCATCAAATCAACATATTAATGTATATTTTGATAAATCTGTATAAACTTTGTGTTATATAGCCATAACTAAAATAATTCAAATGTCATTCAGATTTTCAAAAGACCCTAATCAATATTATCGAGTTAAAAATCTTGCAATTTCTAGCTCTTAATGGCGAGTCTGTATTTTGAAAGAAATGTAGACACTGCAATCTTTCTTCTTAATTAAAATATTCTGAATCACCAGCGACGAGTTCAAAAATCTCAATTTCACATACATTCATTAGTTTTATTTTTCTTCATCATACGATATTTCCTTCGCTAAAAAGATATAATAGTAAATCTTTTGGACTTTTTTGTGTGTTCGAAATGATCAATTTAAAAACATTATCAACATCAGCTCCTAAATATCTTCAACATGATCTTCTAATCTATTCTCTTTAATTTCATTTTCTATTCAATACTTTTCTTAATGTTTGCTGTCTCTTAATTTACCACTGTGTATAGTTGATAGATAGGAAGATTAGATGGGAATCAATAGAAAAAGATAGAAGAAGAAAAGAGATTTCTTTGACGCTAAGTGGAAAAACTCACTAAAATAACATTTAATGATTTTTTCATCGATTCACGATATGTATCTTGTAGCACATATAAATATACTTATATTTTTTGTCTTCATTCCTTCTCTTTCTCATCTCGAACTTGTCGATTTATACTCCCTTCTTTTGAGTTAATCGGAACAGGTTTTAGATTGTTTAAAAAAATTTATAATTTTTTTTTTTATTTTGTTATTTCGTTATGCTCTCCTTCTCGTCTCTTTCATTTCATTTTTATTAAAAATATATATATATATATATTCTTGGGTCGTCCATGCATATTCTCAATCTTGATGATCTTATTCAAATTTAAATAATTATTCTACAGCAGATGAATCGATCGTTTTCGATGGAAATATTTCAAGAATCCCAAAACGTCGCTTCTTTGAACATGAGATTTGTTAAAGAATCTTTTTTTTTGCCTTTTGCTTGTTTGTCTGCTGTTGTCTGCATGCCTTACTGTGGTTTCTTCTTCTCAATTTCATGTTATTGAATATGTAAAAGATTTTTTTCTTCATTTTCAGAAGAGAGAAATAATTAAAAATCCTAATCAATTATTTGTATAAATTGCGCCTCTAAATGACTGTCCAAATGACCAGAAATTGGCAAAATATGAGAAAATTTTAAATATCGTTGCTACAAATAATTGACATACTCTGAGGCGAGTGAAAAGTGTCTTTGCATTATGATCAGCAATGAATATAGATAAATAAATAAAGTTGTGAATTATACTGAGTGTATATGCATTCATCTCAATATTTGCTTTATAATAATTTGCATTTTATCTCCTATTCAATATTTTAGTATCAAGTTGAAATAAAGACAGCACACAAAATATATGGAAAAAAATATTTTCCAGATTCAATTGACATTCACAGAGTGTATAGAAATATTTTGAGATAGTATGCATGTTGTGCCTTTTCTCATTTCGTATATCAATTTAATAAAACTTTTCATTAAAATCTAGCTAATCCGTTGATAGATAGATAGAACGACAATCAAATGAAATATCATTGAAAGGCTTGCAAGTCGTACACGAAAAACATGAAAAATCGATTTTCAATTATATTTATATGCACAAATATATATAAATATGTATATTTTCATAATTCAAAATCAATAATATTAAACATGCGTTTTCTCTCTTTCTCTATTTTGTATAAAATATCCCCTCATAGAATGAGCCATTGTTGTGTACGAGACCTAAACTAAATTCTATGGTGGCAATGGAAGAGAAAACAACATTTTTTCACAGACTAAAAGCCATCCATCTCCATTCAGAGTTAAAGCTTTTGGCAAATAAATATTGTGTAGATTGTGTATATATATATAAATACATAAACACACAGAGCAATGGCAGCAAGCAGCAGTAAAAATAAATAATGAGTAAAGTGAGTTGAACTTATCGATTTTCTTTCATGGGTCACAATCTGTCAAAATCATATGTTTTTAATTGAATGGAAATAAAAATGGAAGTGAGGAAATGATATAAAGTTCTCGATTAGGTTATGACGAGGCCAAAAATGAACTTGAAAATAAATTCATAAGAATTCCATTCACTAAACAAACAAAATGTTTTCCAATAATAAAAGTGAAATTACTAGACTGTTATTATTGTATTTCATTGTCATGTTGATGATTATAATTGATGATCTCATTGTCTATCTCTTTCACTCACTCATTTTACTTATAAGATTCTTTAATATGCCGTCTGATTATTCATCATCATCGTCTTTTCTTCATTTTAATATTTTTTTTTTCCTCCTCGTTCCCGCATCAAGTCTATGAGAAATATATTTTAAAAAAAATATTCGACTTGTAAACGGTTTTCTTAATAATTGCCATTAACCACATTAATTTCGATTATATTTCAATCAATTATCGAACACAATACAAGCTTTAAAGTTTTTCTTTTCTTTGCTTCTTCTGACTTCTTTTTCCTCATCTCTGCTGCTTTTTTTTGTTCTCTGAAGACAGGATACACATGTTAATGCTGCTCAAAAAAGTGCTTTTTGTGCTGTGTTGTGTGTTACTCTTTAAATGCTCGTTTAACTCAATCATGACTATATACTATAATAATTGATATGTATTCAACTAAAATTCATTCATTCAATCATTGCTATTTTATTTATTTGTCTGCTTTATGCCTCTGTGGATTTGATAAATCTCTAAAAATTATTGCATCATTCATCAAAAAATAAAGAAGAAGACAAGAAAGAAAATAACTTTCGGAAGTTGTACTACATTATATTTAGGAGGAATAAAAGAAGAAAGTCTATGGAGATAGAATGAAATGCTTGTAAAAATGGACGACAAATAAGAGAGATATAAAAGAGATTTTCTTAAAGCTGTTCTGAATATATAAAGAGAAGGAAAAATTGTTTGTGTATGATGTGAAATAATAATCATATTCATTCTGTCCTTCAATTTCTTTTTGAAGGGAGGATGTCTTTTTTCAATGAAAAAGTTTGGATTTCCCAACGATGAGAATCGAATTTTTAATTTTCAATTAAAGAAATTTTGGCGAGAACGCTCTGAATATATTTAAAATGCATTTGGATGTCTATAGATTTTTCAAAAGTACAAGTAACATTTAGAATTAAGTATTCAAAAAACAAATCTTGTATAGATCCAGAAATGTAAATCGATTTGAATTTCAAAGTTCAATCTCAATAAATTTAAATAAAATTCACAAAGCCAGACAAACAACAAAAAAAAAATTCAGAAATAATTAGAATTATTTCATCGACTTCATAAAAAATTCAAAGCCTTCACGTTTTAGATTCCATCATGACGATTAAAAGCTTCGATTACTATTAATCAAATGTATTTTATAAATCATATTGTGTCACTTCGGTTACATCATCACGCTAATGGATTTCATTTATTCTCACTCGAAATCAGCGAATATCGAATAGTTAGTTAGTTAATGTTCAATGCCATTTCATACTTTATTTAAATGAAGTTCTAAAAATAAAATTTTAATTTTCTGGATGATTATTGTTTTAAAAATGGCTTTTATCATGGATGATTAAAGTTTTTAATTATGAAGTTTTTTGTTTAAAGAATTAAAGTTAATTATGCTAGTCACGACAGTATTTTGCATATGCATTAGCACTTGACATTTAGTCAAAACCATTTTTTTGCTATTGAAACTTTAGGAAGATTTATCTGTGCTAATTAAGTTTTTTGGATGTCAAATTAAGAATTCATTTCTGGCTTCTTTACTGAAAATATTTGAATCTAAAATTTCCGTTTAGGTGTCTGTTTCTGGCATACTACTTATTTCCAGTAATCCCGATCGGCACAAATTGAAATGTTGCCACCACGGCGACGACTCGGTCGTATACTTAAAGCCAAGTGGCTGCCACTTGGCAAATTCGGTTGTTTTCGCCAAGTGGCAGCCACTTGGCTTTAAGTATACGACCGAGTCGTCGCCGTGGTGGCAACATTTCAATTTGTGCCGATCGGGAATAGACATCAGGAATCAAAATTTATTCAAATTGTATCACTTTAGTTGAGAAATACATGATTAGCATTTAAATCAAAAAACAAGAGTGATTTAAGTAGATTATTAAATGGAATTCTTATACTTCCATCCGCACATTTGTCAGATGGATCGAATCAAGCCAGATAAAAAGATTTTAGAATTTTAATTTATTCATTTCAATATTTTTTCTAGTCTTCCTGTCAAAATTAATTCGGCATTATCATAATTATGGCAATCATTTCGTTGTTATATCCGAGCGACACAAATGAAGAAGTCTCTGCTATGGAACTATAAAGATTCCGCTGAACCTCTTTTACATGTTAACATCAAATAGAAGCCGTCTAAATTTTGCAACCACAAGGAAGTTTAGTGGAGGCTTTAAAGTTCCGTGGCGGAGCCTTCTTTATTTGTGTCTCTCGGTATAGTATTTCTCATGACTTTCAATCTTCCTAAAACAGAGCCTCAAATGAAAACTTTTTGTCATCAACTCATTTCCTTGGAATTGCATTAAATATTGCACAAAGAGAAAACTTTATTCCGCCCGTAATTGAAGAAATTTATTGGGGTTGTTAAGAATGTTATGATGATTAATTTATAAATGAAACATTTTTTTTGGTTTGAGTTAAAGTCTCATTCATAACTTAATTTTACTTTAAAGCCATCAAAACATAAATTAATCAAGTCTCATCAAGTGTTGTGCAAATAGCATAGTTATAAAGTAGTAGTAATTTCTTTTTATAAAACATATACATGGTTTTATTTTTCTTACGACTGACTTCTCTTATATGTGAGCACATAAACACATTTTTTTCTGGCCGTTTGATAATGATGAATTATGGGAAGAAGTTAAATAATGATTTATAACGACAAGAGGTGAAATAAACGTCTTTTAAGTGACGATTTAATTGTTTAATAATAAGTTGATTAATTTACACACGGTAAATAATTTATTAATCTTTCAACTTAAATAAAGCGCTTCTTCGTCCTGCTCCGCTTTTAAATTGAGTGAGTGAATGAAAATAAATAAATTTTAATTTTGTATAAAAGCTTAATAAAGATTTTCTTATGATAAGAGATTAATGTTGTGTGCATCTCTGTTTTAATATTTTTTGTTTCATCACCGTCGTGCCTTCATCATTTGTTCTCGTTTTTTTTCTATGGTATTTCATCTCAAACTTAATTTTTGGACATAAAAAGCAATCAATTTTTATTTCGGATCGGCCGTCATGACGGAATTGCATCTCAATCATATTATTGAAACTACCCAAAAATAAAAATAAAGAAGCGATCGCATGTTTTGTGATGAGACAAGGTGCAGATATGAATAATATAGCTTGATGATGGAATAAGAAATTGATTTTATTAGAGAAGGCGGTAACGGTCACGTATTATTTTGTTCCAGTAGCTGATGAATGTATCGGCACATGTAGATGATAACAGATGATATCGAAAATAAATATTAATTATAAATGCTGTTGCATCATCACCGTCATCCGAAATTTACAAAATTTTTACACGACATAAATGCACGGTACAGTAGCCGATGAAAGAATTTTCAATTTATTTCTCATATACATACGTGTAACTCCTCATCATATATATAATTTTTTATGATAAATGTCAGAGAGTTGAAGAGAATAAGAATAATGGGACGCTCATCATTTTTGCTCCAATTGCAATTACTTAAGCACTTACCATCTGTAAATAAACAAGAAAGAAGAAAAATTATAAGCATTAAGTTTTTAATATTAATTGAGATCGTCAATAAATTGCATAGTTCACATTATTCTTCATGTAATACATTTTCATTTTCATTAAAGCCATGATGCAATGTGTCGAAAAATCAATTTATTTAAATGCATCAAGAACTTAAAAAAAAGAAAATGTATGAATAGGAATGAATGAGTGGCAATAATAACGTTATGCAATTTTATTTTTATAATTATGCAAGAAATTAATGCGATCACTAAGAGATTTTAGGAACACTTTTTTTGTGCTGTTATGTTCTGCTTTAATGACTGTCTTGCGATTATATTCTTAAAGTAATTGCTTGAAAATTAGAACGTACAAAATGCACGATTTTGTGGCAGGATGTTTGCACGATGCACGAGGGAAAAACAATTTTTTTATGTCGTAGACAATTGCTTATAACTGGTTGGGATTTAAATCAGTAAAAATGCGCTATAAACTTACAATCCACAATTATTCAAAGCAATTAAAAAATCGCACATAAAAAATTCTTTAAGATTGTTCTTTAAAATTAAAATAAACGAGAACGATTGTTGTTGTATGTGAGGATATAAAAATGTTAATTTTATGCAATATTTAATATGAAAATCATAAAAAAAAGTCTTACATGTACAACGACAATGATGATGTTGATGAATATGCAAGAATTATGAGTATAATCATCTGTTTTTGTTAGCAAATCAAGATTTCTCGACTCTTAATTTTATTAATCTTGTAGTTTATTTTTGGATTAAATTCGTAAATACATTTCATATAATTTTTTTCGGTTGCTTCATGTGCTATGACCATAACATGAAGAGGTTATCAATTTTATTATTATATCATTAAAAAATTAATATTATGGTATTTTAAATACTCATTAAAGTCATATTAAAATACGCCGTAAACTTTGAATTTTTCAATTTAATCTTTCGATGCTGATAAGAACGAACAAAAAAATGTATTTTAATAAGAAAGTGAAAAAGGAAGGAAGAAAAAAATCTTGTTTATTGAAACTTCTTCTTCAAAATCATTTGAACTGATTAAGTAATGTAGAAAAAAATAAATAATTGACGTGATTGCTCTTTCAAACAAGCCATATGAATAATAACATTTCTAATTGCGTGTATTTATGACATAAGAAATAAATTAATAATTCATGTAGATTTCATGACGTTAGACATGAAGACTCCATTTATACTTAATACATTTGAAGTGGCAAGGCCGACGATTGAAGATGATAGAAATATTAAAATTCTTTAGAATTGAGAGGAAAAAGATAATGTTCAATACGCACATTAGTGAGAATAGGAATTACAAGATCTTTATAAGGTAAGTATTCATAACGTTTGAATTATAGAAGATTGGATGAATTGTATTTAATGGAATTATTGTTTGAAAGGTTTACTTGTACATGGATATGCAATTTTAGACAATCAGGTCTGGAAAAAACTACTGAATAACTCGTCCTAATGTTTAAGCATTTAAAATCATTCATTTGAAACCTACTTGACCGAAATTCGATTAAAATTCCCTTCCAACAACTTAATTGTCCAAGAACGATAATAAAAGGACAATGAGAATTGCTTAATAAAATTAAAATGCTTATTAACACAAGTGGATGAGAGCAAAAACATTTTCACAAATAGCACAAAGAATCAATGTCGTGTTTCTATCTAATACTTCCCTTAATTTTCTTAATTATATACAATTTTCTCATCTCCGCTCTTCGACACGCGGCACATTATCATAAAAATGAGATTAAATTAACACAAAAAAGTATAAGAAAAATTATATTCCATGGCAATAATGAAATGCAATTGTACAATTGATATAGTCATGTCATGCTCCTCTCTCTATAATAATAAAACAATGAGTGAGTAAGGAAGATGGAGAGAAATGAAAATTATTTTCTAATTATTGCCCACTTTGAAGATTTAACGAAGCGAAAATAAATATAGAATTAAAATAAAATAAAGTCGACAAGAAAGAACAATGGATATTAGGCTAGAATTGCTCACTTAATAAGTGCTCATCCCTCATGAAGTTCTTTTTTTTTGTTTCTTGCTAATTTAGATTGAAAATTTAAATAGCCATAAAACGATAATATGAAAATTGTTTTTATTATCTCCTCACTCACTTTCCGTATTTGTTGTGTTCTTCCTCACTCTCATATTCTGTTGCGTTCGGAGCCTCCCAAAAAATTATATGCTATAAAAAGTTTTTAACATTCATTACTTGATTGTCCAACACACAACACAGCACAGAAAAATGTTATTCGTCTAAAATGTATTATTATCCCATTAATGCTTAATGACAAGACCCGATCCCAACCCAATTCATTTCACTAATCGCACCATCACCAAAATATTATACACACAACAATTTTAGAGTGTTTCTTCTTATTTATTAATACTTCTTTATTTTCTTTCTCAATATGAGAATTTTTTTTGTGAAATTTCTATCGCTTTTTTTTTCAATTTCACTAATTAATAATTAAAAGCGGCTAAATGATTTGGAAAAAATTTACTCATTAATTGCTTCGCACATAAAAAATGTTGTTGGATTTTGTAACTATCCATTTACGTGAGCATTAAACGCGCACATTCCAGTACATTTTAGTAAAACAAACACGATAAATATGTATGTTCAACGAGTACCAAGATTGGTTTTTATGCAAAAAGTAGTCAAGGGATATACACTAGAAAACAATGTAGATCAAACAATTACACGATTGCATTGAGCTTAACCCGATCGACACAATTTTTTCTTGGCTGCCACATTATGATAGTTAATATTAACATCGACACTCGGATAACAAATGGCAGCCATTGGACTACAATGAATAATTTCTACCGATCGGGTAATTTTTGCTTTAATTACTATCTAAATAGGAAATACTTGCTCCATTTTGAGCATAATCGAGAGTTAACTTCCCTTTTTTGAAGAAACTATTTGTAGAGAAAAATTAGTTTGTCAATTTATGATGAGGAAAAATCGAAATAAGCAGTGCCATAAATGGTGTTCATTTTATTCTCGTTTATTTTTATTGGTTTCTAAACGCCTCTACTTCGAAAAACGTTAATATACGTGCGAGAGATGTTAAAAAAATACTACAATAATAAAAATTACTATCAGCTGCCCAAGTTCACAGACAGTGCCATACAGTGTAACCAATTAGAGACAAAAATAAAAAAAATAAATAAATTTGAGATCAGGCTGGTTTTTTTTCGGAGATTTCCAATATTTTCAAAGTGTCAAATTATTCATGTCGATTAAAAAATTTATATCTTGTATGTGGACTGTATATGCATGTGATTAAATCATTTCTTTAATTCTCATACCCAAAAATATATTTCGATATTATATTATTTTTTTGTATCTAGACAAAAAGGAATGAAAAGAAGAAAAAAAAGGCAATCATCAAATTTATGGAGAAATAAGAAAAATTTATTTCCACCGCGGCGATGCAGGTATGATGCGACCATTAAAAAGAAACCGAGAAAAGATTTAATCCAATCCAGAAAGATCATATATGTACATGAGCATGTAGAGAAAGATATGAAAAAATGGCAATGAGAATTGAGTGGTCGGGGGAAGCAGCAGTAGAGAAAAAACAATAAATTTGTTTATTTTTTATTTTACGACCTTGATTTTGTGGTGGCAAATGCCAAATGTTCTGCTTGTCTCTTTCTTTCTTTCTCTTTCCCTCCTCATTTCCAAAAACATTATAGCGATAATTATATAATGATTCTTTCCATTCTTTACCATTTGACGATCCGTCGCATATAAAAGGAGTAAATTGATTATGTGCTCCCTCAAAATTCAATGGATATAATAATAACAAACACACAGTGCAGAGAGAATCAAAAGAAATAAAAAGAAACCCAAAAGTCATAAACATTTTTACGACTTCTCTTTCTCTTCATCATTTCAGAATCGTTTGTTTGATATGCTCGTGAAATATAAATACAGACAGAATCATCATCATCATCATCTCATCGACATCTCCTCAAGAATATATATTAGGGTGAGCTTTTTTACGATCTACTTGTATCTTTAAGACACCCAGAGTGTTTTGTTGTTGCTACAGCTCATATCGACAAATCATAAAAATCTTTATTATCCACTGATATCATAGACAAATTCCTAATTCCTCCTACTCTACTTTCATGTTTAAAATATGTATTTTTTTCAGCTAAATATTTGACTGTGAGAATTTTTTTTATCCATTTATAATTGCTGATCGTAAAAATTGTCTCTGATAAAGACATGCCTGCGTTATCACATTGGAAAAAAGTTCACACGGAGATATTTTTATTATAGTTTAATCATATTAACTGAGGTATTTATCTAATAGATAAATTCCGATACTTAAAGAATATAAATTGATGTACACGTACAAAGGATTTACCGATTAATTCAATTATCATGTTGAAATTGATAACGAGCACGATTTATAATTTTTCATCGGTGTTGATGTTGGTCTGTCTTGTGTCGGATGGTCGGTTTGTCGGTGTCTCATGCACCGAACAGAATGATCATTTTGCTATTTCTTGTGAAAACCGCAGAAGGTATATGTGCTTTTACACAAGAAATGCTCTGAAGGTTGTTAACCCTTCAATGGCTTGAAAAGAATTCTCTTTTCCTGCTTCTCCACAACTTCTTCTTCTTCCTACATTTTCAATGTGAATATATCCACTTAATTATAGTAAACTAATTATTTAAAAAAAAAATTTCAATAAAATAGAGGTGCGAAGTTTAATGGAAAATAAATCGCATAACTATATGAGATATATTCCACTTATGAATGTTAAGTATTTATTCAGCAATTTTCCAGCTATTCTATAGCCGTTATAGCTCGCGAGTGTTAACACATATTGTGTAAAATAAAGTTTATATACCTTCTTTTTATTTCAACGCAAAAAAATTACTAATTTTTTTAATTACTTTTTTTTTCATTCTGTTTCTATCGCTATACAGCACAACTATTAGATAGTGTGTCTATTAAAAATTTCTTCACCATAAAGCTGACTGAATTGTTAGGCGAAAAGAAAAAGAAAACACAAACCTCAGAACATAAATAATTAAAGCAATAATGAGGCACATATATATGAAAATTTAATTTGAATTCTTTTTTAACACTTTTGGCATTGGATTAGGTATAAAGAAAATAGTTGGCAATAACAATAAACCGCGTGTGGAAAAAAATAATAGTTAAGCATGTATGATTATCATAAGATTATTTATAATGCGAAATTTTTCATAATGGAAATTTCAATGGCACTGATAGTTTCGCTAACAATGTTGCCATTTAGTATTTTGTAATTTTTTTGTGCCTTTTTTCAGAAATGAAACATAAGAAATAATTTTTTATGGACGTTATTAGGAATATCTTTTTTTTTCACCATTTGCTCTCTGCCATTTAGCTTTTTCATACATCATACAAATGACCAAAGACATTTTCTGATAAAAAAATTTGCTAATGTATTTTTCATAAAGTCTTGTTGTGTTGTTCAATGAGGAATTTAATGCTTGTGGCTTGTGTATCAATGGCATTCATTGTGGAAGTTATAAATTTGATAATGAAAGAATTTTTTTTCATTAGTGTCTTTGTTTATTGATTTTTTTTTTCTTGGGAATTAACGGGATTCATACACATGGCAAGGAATTTCTCAAATTAATTTAAATCTTCCTAATTGAATGGAGAGACCCGCACTTAAAATGATTATTAATCGCTTGGACGTGGCAGGTCAGTGGGATTCTTAAAAAAACAGTGGATTTACAAATGTTTTGTCAAACTGTATGAACCTTACAACACGCGAAATCAAGGTTGATGAAATCATGTTAATTAACTGCAAGAAATGTTATTGCCAACTTTATTGCCATGAAAGGCTATGATGGGGATAAGGTTTTAATGTCACAAGATTCATAAAACTATTTTATACAAGGAACATATGATTATATCTTGATTTTACAGAACATGAACATGAATACAGAAGAAGACAACAAAAAAACATCCAGTAAACCAGCAAAAAAAGAATGAGATATCACAACATTCAACCAATAAATCAGTTTTTGGGTAAATTTCATTGTCATCCTTATCATAAATTAATGTGCCAAATGAAATGAACAAAAAAATGGAGGAAAATATCTTCATTGCTTGTAAATTTATTGATTTTATTCAATCATACATATTAGAGGAACAAGATGATGAGAAATAAAAGTAATGTGTGAGGCATATAAATAAAACTTTTAAGCTTCGTATATGTTGTATGTTATGTGTTATGTTGAAGGAAAAGAAAAATAATTTATTATTAATTCAGATCTTTTTGTTGTTACAATTTTCATCTTGTTATTGTTTGTATTTCATATAAAACTGTAATCTAAGGCATCATCCTTGTTTTTTTTTGCGTTTCTTATTACATTTCCAATGTACGTTACTGTTGAGTGAAGGCAGTGAGAGAGGGATTAGAAGGAAAGAAAATACTGAAAATTGTACAAGAAACAAATTAAGGGTGACAGGCATTTATTAATTTATTTTTGCGCTTGCCATACACATAAGATATTGTGTACAGTATAAGCCTGAGTGAGATGGAAAAATATGGGAAGCAAGAATGGAAAAACTGTATCAATATATGAAATATAAATGTTGTGTGCCGTGTTTGCCTTTTATTTTTGCCGGTATGTATATTCAATATATATACTACACAGAGAACATATCTTTGATATGAAGCATAAGAAAAATACAGAGTATAAAAAGTGTACACAAGAAAAACAGAAAAGGAAAGAGAGAAAGAGAGAGGAGTTCAAGAAAAAGGGCAAAATACACATTACATAATGCACACACAATATTTAGCGAGAAAAAATCACTAATGAAAATTTATGACTTTGTAAATGTATACTATAGTGTGGCACCGGAGAAAGAAGAAAGAATGAAAGAAAAAAAAGCATACAGAATAAAATATAATATAAAAAAGTAAGTAAGAGAGATAGAGCTAAAATGGTTGTGCATGAAATTTAAGAAAGTTGGTAAAGTAATAAGAACGAACAAGCCTTAAAGAATTTCATTTTTTTTTCACTTCTCCACGCCGTGTTTATTATAAAAAATGACGAAATAAAAAAGGCAATTTTACCACCCTCGCTAGCAGCTTAAGTGCTTTTGTGGTTAAAATAAAACCTCCGATGAGCGAACGCATTTCACATAAATTCATTAAGTATTTCAAACTTTTCTCTTTGTTGTTTCTTTCACAATTCTCTAGACAATTTTTGGACAGGTGGCTGAAACGCATTTTTACTCTGTTCAGACGGAGACTTTTGTTGAAATGCTGCATAATCCTAAGTCAAAGTGTTCTCAAATCAGAAATTTTGTCAAAGTGAAGAAAAATGCAAAGTAAATCTCTAATCTTACTAGTTACATATACTATAATTTACGTTATAGTACATTTCTTATGTATATCCTTTCAAGATCCGGTTTCATAAATAAATTACATTATAAATCGAAATTAAGCAACAGTAGTGAGGCAAGAAAAGTTAATAAAAGGCATTTTAACAGTTTTTTTCATTTCATTTCATTATAGGTGTGTAATTAAGCCGTTCTATTATTAAAGTACACAAAAGGAGGAAAGTATCGCGATAGAATCTCAAAAAGGCAAACCCTTAGAACCGCGTTTTCGTATTATTGATTTGAATCTAATGACAGAAATATTAAAAGACTTAATGAAAAGGACATGCTAACACATGTAATATACATGGCATTCATTATGATATTTAGGTTTTGTGTATTCATAAGTACATTAATAGAAAAAATGTGTTTCGTTTCATAATCGATTAATCCACACAATTCATTTTCATTATAATCATAATATTATTATTTCATTCATCATCTAAATATATTTTTGGCGGTTTTTCGTGTGAGAGAGTAATTAGCTAGTTCCTATTATATGTTAATAACTTTTAATAAAATTTGACGTTTTGAATGTTTAACAGCTTTAAGAAATTTAAATTTTCTCTAATTAAAGCATTGCTTTAATAAATTTCAAAAATTGAAAAACCGTTAGAACAATTGATTTAATAAAAAATAAAATTACATTTTTATTAATTCAACAGTTTCTTAATGAGCTTAATCTGAAGTAAAACACAAGCTGGCAAATGCGTTAAGTTAGTTACGAAATGATTCTGTATTAATATAATTTCAACATGAACATTAAGCTAGCAAAAGGGGAAATAAATAAATTAATCAATAAAAGAATTTTCTTTGATGAAAATTAAATTCTCTCCTAAAACTCATTACGAATCATTAGAAGAAAGGCAAAAAGTAGTGGTGTGTACATTTTTCAATCAGCACCAACCATCATCATAATCATCATCAGCGTTAAGTGACTTATTCAGTGATATTTAACAGTTACACATATCTCGGTGTTCTTTTTTTCGTAATACTTTCGATTTAAAAATTACGATTCATTAAATAGTGAACCTGCCTGTTGAGTTCATATTTCAGGCTCTCATTATGAACATGACATTTTTTTCCTCCTTTTCTTCTTTCCCATTCAATTCCGACGAAATATTAAATATACGCAAAAAAAGTATATGAATTGTTCATTTGCCTTACTCTTTTGTTGTGTTTATTTCGCGCTTATCTAAAATCTTCATTTCTGACACTAATGCGTACAAATTGTGGCCTATGTCACCATAATATTCAATAGCACCAGCTCACACACATGATCTCTACGACACTCTGTTGTTGCCTTTTGTGTGTACATATCAAAGGCACATAGTATGTGCGCCTTTTCATAATAACAATAATGATGATGGAATAAAGGCAGTAAATATCTCTTCATGCATCTGAAATTGAGTTGAAGAATTAAATGCACATACGAAATGACGTGAATTTGAAACAGGCATGTGGGCCTGTTAAAAAATAAAAGGCAAATCCTTTATTATCTTGATTCTAACTTTCTTGTTAGTTCCAATCCACTATTATTAAAGAACTCGTGTTAACTTTTTCATAAATATCACAGTGAACGTGCATTAACATTTAAGGTACAAGAGCAACTAGGTAACTGTATTATTGCTGAATAATGGTGAAAATGTGTAAAAAATCTGATGATGTCATGCTGTTGCTGTTTTTTTTTTTTAAAAAAAGGACACAGAAGGAAAAATTTCCCTCTCGATATCGACTTGTGCCGTTGTGCTCATTTAGTCTGCTTACTACACATCAGAGAGAATGAAAATATCACGAAGTCAATAGTCGACTTATTTCCATCATATTTTGAAAGACAATATCACAGCTGCAGTTGAACTTGAAAATGAGCAATCACGACATGTCATGTCATTTACTCAAATTACACCGCACTTATTATTATGCATTATATATTTTTTTTATTTTATTTCTTTTCGCAGAATTTAACGAGTAGTAAATGCAAAATGAAGAGGGGTTCGAGAACTTTTTTCATGCAATGGCAATGTTGTTGGAAGGGAAACTGAAATCCGATTAAGATTGTCAACTCCCAGTAATGAAACAATTCAATTAGCTTCGACTTTGAATTACACATGAAAATATGTGAATAATAAAAAATTAAACTATGTGGAATAAGAAGCTTAACTTGATGTGATTGCCGTGTTGGACGGACTGCTATCTCATTAACTTTATCGTGGGGTATAACATACTGTTAGACAGATGTGAAAATGTGGTTCATTAAAGACAATTACTTCCAAAAAAATTATTTAATTAAATTCTGTTTTTTGAATTATATGCTTAGACTTACGAATGCCTAAAAACTTTGCTTATTTGTTAATTATCGTATGACTTTACATTTCACAATGACAAAGTCAAAAAGTATGTATAATATGTACAATTTTATGTTATGTTGATTGTCAAGATAAGAGAAAAATTATTTTTACGATAATTTTCAAGAAACTCTCGGAGGCAATGAAGAAGAACAAGGAGGAGGAGGAAATGAGCTTATAATATTAATAATTCCTTAAGGGTTAGATATTTTTAATTACTTCCAACTCCTCCCACCCGAAACATACAAAAAAATATCTTGCTGACGCTACAATAAACTTTCTCATCAGCAGAAAGATTCTTTGCTCACTTGACAAGCTGATTTTCATCATTTGCTTGCCATGTGCTGAGTTAATCATTTTTTAAAATGCCATAAACGCTTTTTCATTTTTAGAAAAGAATTTATTTCTTTCAAAAAACATTTTCTTCTCGAAAGTCTTGGAGATGAAGGAAATAGAAAAATTTTAACAATTTCCTGAATTAAAAAAAATTCTTCGTTGTCTGACGACAGAACATAGTTGGAAATGAGACGTTTACAGCAATTTTTTAATGGGTCCATTATATCATTTAATGTATATAATTTTTAGATTAATGTACGATTTGTTAGCTTAGAGCTGTGGGTCTTAATTAATACGTAAAACTATATCCAGTGGTGAACAACCTTTTATTTTACACGGCATACCTTTGTGGTAAGCATCAATTGAAACCGCACACGACACAGGTTGCCCACTTGTGGCGCACATATAGCAAGATTGTTGGTATATTGATGCATCCATCTTTGGTGAATTCAAATTGTGTCAAGAGGAATTAATATTGCAGATTAAACTACTTAGATTCATATTAATCTGGATAAAAGTGTATCTACACAATTTTTATAAGAAATACCCCAAGCTAAAGTAAGTTTTATTAAAATTTTTCCTCCATTCTTTTCCAAGAAAAAATAAAGCAAGCGAGAAGAAATTTCATCTCATGACATGAAGTTGGTTGCTGCCTGTAAAATTTTCTCATGAAAGAAATTCCAATTTGATAAGCTTATCCAATAAGAATGGATAGGTAAGTAGGAAGATAGACAGAACGAGAGTTAAATGATTTATGTTTGATAGATAAACAAAAAGAGCATTTTCCCTATTTCGTATGTACGTAAATGCTGTATATATAGAAAATTATTCCACCATGTGACAAATTCTTCGTCTTATTCATTCATTCATTGAGCCACTCAGTCATTTAAAATAGAATGAGAGAAAATATTTAAATGTATAAAATTAAGTATTTATCAGAAAGGTAGGATAGAGGTAAAATGGAAAGGAGAAAGAGGAAAGGTAAAAAAAAAATAATTTTAAGGCTTAAAGTCAATACAAATTATCTAAATTTTTAATGACACCACTACGTGTTGTAATCCCCGCTATATCATCCAATTTTCAAAAGCATAAAAAAACGAGAGAAAAGGATGGAGAGACGTATTCGTAATCGAAAAAGGGTTGACAAATTTTATACAATTGGCGAAGCACAAAAAATTTTTGTTATGAATTCTTTAAAACATTTTATAAAAATTTTTTTTGTGTGTTCGTTCGCGCAATACAGCTCTTTGCCAGTGAAATGTTTAGGCTCAGGCTGAAATACCCTAAAAATGGTTACATCTACGCTTTTGACATTTTGCTTAATCGCTTTTCCACCTAAGCATTTAATGATTTAAAATTGTAAATTCTATATTTATGGGATTTGCCAGATTCTTGATTTCTTCTGCTTATTGCTTCGGCTCAGTGCGTTGTTTGGCAAAAGACCTAAAATATGTATATATAGATCTCTTATAATAATTGTAATAATATTATAAGGAATGAAAAGAACGGAATTCATTTATGTTGGATTTTCACATCAGCAATAAGAGCGTGGCAGCAAAGTATTAAAACAATTAAAAATAGATTATCATTTCAAGAGAGAAAGAATTGGAGATACGAAAAATATTCAAGCATTGGAGCTCAAAAATATTTTTCTTTCATTGAATCTCTTTTGAATATTTATAAAGAATTGTAAAATATTAGAATTATATAAGCACAAATCAACGTGTTGCTCATGCCATTTGCTGATTTACTTATAGTATAATTTAACTTTTAGCAAATTCTTTGTAGACAACTGAAAATCTCTTGCGTTCATTTTGACTGAACCGAATTGTGTAACGGTTGATAATATTTTGAATAAAGTCAATGTTCATTTCATTTCAGTTCATCTTGTTTAAATTTTACAATTCCGTTAAAATCGTTGTAGATTCAATTCATTGAGATGAAAAGTACCCCGATAAGTAGATAAAAGGTGATCAGTGGAGGAGATAATGCGCTTAATTCATTCACCTCCAATAAATGTTGAGCACAAAAGATTGAAAAATTCCAAATAATAAATAAACTTTTCTTTGTAGATAATTTTTATGGGTGCTTTTTGTGTTTTGTGTTATTGTGTGCTATTCCGCTAATTCAATTCTAGCAGAAAGAGCAAATTCTGCTGACACAATCAGACCAAAAAGAAAATTTTCCATAATAAAAATTATCATCATCGTGAAAATTCCTTTAATATCTCTATAATGATGGCAATATGCACAAAGAAAAAAAAGAAAATGTGAGACAGACGAGGGAGTTAAGGAAACATAAAATTGTCCTTTTATAGAGAAAAGACATAAAAATTACTGAATTGAAATGGTAATTGTGAGCAATAAGCATTAAATAAGTCGCGGAAAAAGTGAAATTAAGAAGCCAAAGCTAAACGATGCCTCCCGGGACATAGACATTAAAGATCAATAGAATCCAATTTTATGACCATTCTTATATTTCTCTCATAGTTTATTTACTTTGACACAGAAGGAAAATTGCTGTATGCTTGCTCTGAGAAACTGACTTTTTTTTCTTTGTGCTGTTTGCGAGTTCCGAAGGAAATCTTTTTTTCCTTCTTTTTTTTAACTGAATGATCATAAATTTTAAGTGATATTTTTGTGTGTTGTTGATAGCTGGCTTGGCTCTTTTTCTTGGCTTTTAATATATCTATGAAAGCCAAAAATAATAATTTTGATCTTTTCATCTCCAAGAATTTTTATGGATCAAAACAAAAATTATACTTTTAAGCTATATTTGTGCAGATCAAAGCAGAAATTTATTTTTTGTGTTCGTTGTGTGACGCAATTAATTTGATTCCCTCGAAATGGATCAAGGAGAAATGTTATCGAAATAAATGCGTACTGCTGCCTAAATCAAGCACGCTGTTAATTTTTTATTTATCAAAGAACATCGCACGTACAAAGTGGAAAAAGTCCGAAAATGTTTAATAACATAAATATTAAATCGACACCTAGCACACCAAAAAAAAAAAAGAAATTGGAATTCCCTCCGATACCTTTCAATTCTCGATATATATGTATGTCGGGTACCTTTATGCTTAGAACTGTTTATTACACATTTAATTTACAGGAAAGGAAAATATTTCAGAAATTTCTTTACTCACCCAAAAAAATTATAAGCATTACTACCCTCCAATAAGTTTCCTTCTTTTGGACGAACATTGAAATTGTAATTTCATTTAATTTTATTTTTTTCCTATATCTACCGTAAAACGCGTGGACAAATTTAAGGTGTAATTTCTAGCTTCTCTATACGTTTATTACAAATATATATATAGATATATATCGAGTCACATGAGAGAAAGGAAAACAAATGAAATGGAAATGAAATAAAAAAGAAAGTGTCCAGTCACGTTATATGCTCATTTACTGTACCCTCGGCGTATATTCATAATATCAATTAGTTTACTTGCACATTTAACATGAGTATGTATGTTCAACATTTTTCTTTTTTTTTCGGCTAGAGATGCATTTGGGAAAATACGCAATTATTATTGTTAGGAATTCTATTAATATTAATGAAAATTCATCATGACAGAAATAAAAGAAGAAAATTTGTTAATTTCATAATCAACTAAAGGATTTTTATGAGCCTTGTGTGATTTACTTGCTAATGACATATTTGTCAATGCTTAAAATGGAAATGCATTAGAATTTTTCTTTGTTATTTAGGAATGAGCCTCTTGAAATTCACAAATGCTAAATGACTATTTAATGTGTTTTAGCAGGGTTGCTAGAATTTATTAAAACAACATTCTTGAATTGCTAATTATTAATCCTCGGTAGCTTAGTGGTGAGTATCTTATCAAATTAAGTCAACTGGATTTTTCATTCTGTAAACTGTTGGACATCAATTTGCATGTCTTTATCAAATTCTACAATTGTGTCAAAAGTTAAGTGAAGTTCCAGCAGATCAACTTGACTAATTGCCATCTGACAGACGAACAAAGCATTGAGTAAAGTAGCCATTACATCTACCAAAATACGCTAATAAATAACGATATAATGAATTGTGAAGGAAAAGAAAGAAATTCTAGCTAGCACGACGTTGTAGAAAGTCATTTCAAACTCCCGCCAGACTTCATCAGTCATTTTTATACTATACTTATACACATATATATATATTTCGAAAGCGCCCCTTTCTTCCGCTTACTTACGATATTTTCGGTGGTTTATTAACATAAATAGCTAATCTGCATAAAAATGTATTTAAAACCAGATAAATTTCTAAATTAACTGCTATTTTTCATGGGGGTTTCTCGCTGAGTTTTGTCGGTTTTCTTATCAGCAATCAAAAAATTTGTTTCATGCTTATTTTGCTAACATTTTACTTCTCTTCGTTCTCCGTCTCATTCAAGCTATATGCTAATGAAAAATCATGCAATGTTAGCTGCTATAAGTTCTTTTCATTTAACGTTAGCTTGCTAGATATGACGAGGAGGAGACTATCGTATTATAATTTAAATTATTAATCATCGTTTTAGGAAATTAATAAAATTCTATCTTGATATCAAGTTCGTAAATGAAAAAGAAGCGAATAAAAAGTTTAATTTCACTTCCAGTAATTCATATCATATGATTGAAATGATGCCGGCTTGCTTCTTCACATGTATCTCTTTTACGATAATGATTATGATTATTTTATAATAGGCGAATAGTTCATTTTCAACCTGCAAGCGCATATGACGCATAAATTATTATCATTTATTATTAAATTCAAGGCACTTCAAATTTACGTACAAGAAATTGTTATAATAACAACATTAACGTCAACCCCGAAATAAAAATGGGAAAGTAAGTGAGAGAGATATGGGAATATAATATGAACAGCCCTCATGTTACTATGCTATGTCTCTACAGATGGTGACAATACTGATGATGATGAACGGTAAGAAAGAATGAAATTCTGTACGCGTAGCATTAAATAATGTAATAAGAAGAAGATAAAATATATTAAACCAGGAAAATCACTGGTTACCTAGACATAGCCCAGGCAGACATATTTACGACCCGACAAAATATTGACATTTCCAGTTTAAAAGGTGCTAACGAAAAGTTACAAACTTAACACACTATTTTCATAAAAGGAATGTTCTCTTCAGTGAATGAGCGATATAATGATGCTTAAATAAGAATTCATACATGATTGATTTCCCCTATCGTTATAATTTCATTCCTCATATAACTTTTTTTCCCTCAATACTCATTGTCACCAGTTACCCATTTTTTTCGATATATAAAACATTAAATATAATACAATTTTTTTTGTCTTCCTTTCTTTTAGAATATTCTTCTGTGAAGAGTGTTTGCGTGAAATTGAAGGGTGATGTACGATGCAACAAACATTCCTGGTTTTATTTTGAATATATGACGATGTTAGGAAGATAAAAATAAATTTACAGCTGTCAAAATCATTCATTTTCATGCACGTATGCAATTGCTGTTGCCTAGTTCTATTTTTTTCCATTTTATGTTAATTATTATAACTGATTTTATTTGTTATTATTATTATATTTGAAGCATAAGTACTAGATGAGCATGAATAAATTGATATTGAGGATTGTGTGTGAGGAAGATTGATGGATGTGATTGACTTCAATTTTCGCCAATTAATATTCTAAGGGCAATATCTGCCGGGAAATTGAATTGTGAGACTTTCAGACTCTCCAATTGTGCGCCAATGAAAACTGCCAACATTAGGAATTGCGTTCCAGTGAAACTTAAGGGTCAAATTCTTGCCACAGACATTTGTTAAATCATCCAGATTGTATTTTGCATATTCATTTTTTATATCCACAACATAATCCTGACCACGACGAATAATTTTATCCCATATCACAGTTTCAATCGCATCATTGGATGTATATTCGGCGTTAATGTAAATGAATCTAAATGAAATGAAATCGAAGATCATTACATTCTGTGCGCTTACAATAAAGTAAGGTATTTTGTTGTTATTCTTAAAATACTTACAATTCTTTAATATTCCAGTTAAACGCAGAACTAAAATTTGCTTGAAGGTCAAACTTAACAATGGCATAATGTCGATTCTTTATCACTGTTTCATTACTTGCATTTATTTTCACGTTTATTGTTGTTGCTTGCTGCAAAAATGGCCAAATCGCTAAACAAATTGTGACGACAGCGAAGATATTTACCGTGTGTGTTAACACGGAATTAAATCGATGAAATATACTGTGCATTCTTTTAATTTTCAATTTTAATTTTTTAAAATTCACGAATTGTTCAGTGTAGAATAATTTTTTTTTCTTGTAAACAAATCTTTGCATCTTTTTATAACTTTTTGAATTATAAATAACCGTTAAAATATCTTGAATCTTCAACTCGAGCATATCTTGAAAATTTAATGATTAATAGTGCATTTTAGTAGAACAAATTTATTCATTTATGCATTAGTTTTATAGCTCAACATGTTTAATGTCTGTAAAATTTGTCTAGTATGAGATATTCATGAGAAAATAAAATTAAAAAAGAAATTAATTTCGCTCATTTTTCGCTTCATTTTTTCGGATCCGCGAAAATCGTGGAATTATTGGCAATTATCACATCTAATTTTTGATTTTCACATGCCTTTTAACAAGCTCAATTAGTTTAATTATGTACATACAACAATAAAACAATTCTTAAGTGCAATTAAAAACATGTTACGCTAAGCATTTTCACGTTTTTTTTCATCCTCTCTCACTCACTCTTTGTTTTGCTTCATCGAGTGATTGTTACGTTAGTTAAATTGTTATAAAATATCACTCTTGAAGTATAATTCAACAAGAATTAGAATAACAATTGAGCGCCAGCACTTGAAAATTTAAAATTCAAATAGTGCGTGTTTATTTAATTTTTATTCTTTTTTTTAAATGTGTTATATTTGTCATGAGCACTCTTTTTGTCGTAGCCAATATAATAACCCAACAATAGTCATTGTATGTCCCATCGAAATGATTTTTTGAATATAGGTACATTATGTGTCGGCACACTTGATCTACAATTAGAAACCCCGCCAAAACATATAAAGAGCTATAAATTGTTCAGTCATCAATGTTAAACGAAAGATCAGGGATTCCATAATGAACTTGCATCTTTTTCTCCTTTTGTTTTTTTCTACTTCTCTTTCTTTTTAAACGGCTCTTAACATTGGAGGCTATTATTTTGGTAACAGCTCATTAAGCATGCTTTAAGCTTTTATTTCTCACTAAACACTCCTGTCTTTTTCTATCATAGGTCAATCATAAAAAAAATTATGTCTTAAATGGATAAATTTGAAATCAATAACATTTTAATTTTTACGAAAACTATAAAAAAGTGAGAGAGTGAGTCAGATAAAAAAATTTTATATCTTTTGTTCCTAGAAAAAATATGTAATGCACTGAAAAATTGAATAATCTTATGCTCAGCATGCGTACATTTAGAAACAATAGAAAATGCTGTGTAATATTTAAAGAAACCGGCATTAAAGTCGATGGAAGTTATTTGAATAAGACATTGAAGCGCATTATCCTAACTACAAATCAGTTCTGCTTTTTGAGACAATATTTTAATAGATTTCTAATGTTCCTTAACAGGCAAGAAACATGCTCATGAGTAAGCTCATAAAATTGAGCATGGTCAATCTTATAGGTTAGGTTGCTCATTGTGTGTTAGGGGTTACTAGCAAATGTCGATGAAACTATAAAGTTGATCATCTATTTATTAATTTAGCCAAACTGAATCAAATGATAATAAAGCATGCTATAGAAAGCAGAAAGCGGTAAGTGAAGTATCCAGCATGTGAACACTTGCTAAAGGTGATCATCGTATAATATATTGATTTTCATTGTTCTTTTTGACACAAATGATGATGACGATGAAGAAAGGGAACCGAGTAGAGTTTTTATTTCATAGAAACAATTAAATCAAATGATGATGCAAAATTTTCAATAAAAGCGAGTGTGATTTTATCTAAAACTCTTTTTCAACCTTAAAATCATCTCGTTTGATGTATGTATTTATTGTTATTAGGATAAGTTCATAGACCGTAGTGTTAATATTCACATGAATATGACTTTATTAAATTATCATCCAGTCGAGCTCTTTAGTCAGTCTTTCAAATTTATCTTTTTAATAATAGTAAGAAGAAGACATAGATAGAAATTCATCACTGCGGAAAAATAAAAATAATTTCTTTGCTCTCATTCCATCTATCCATCCATCGATCGAAACACCGCAGATATTTACACAGCGAGAGAGAAACATAGTGGAAATCGAAATTGTCGGACCAAATTGTGATACGCTTCATCAAATATCGTATTTGTGTTCGACGAAATGTAAAATGATAATGCGTTCTATTTTGATAATTTTTTTCCTTCCTTTCCTTTCCTTTCCTTCTACATATTTATAGTATCTCACAGAGCCTTTACTCCCTTTTTCTACTTTTATTTATTTCTTTTTCCTTGCCCTAACACTTTCTCTGGTGAATACACAATCTATTACTGTGTACATATCTACATATTGTGATGAAAAGCAATTGGAAGAGATTGCTTCAAATAGATTCACATTTCTGAAGACAAAATTGAACAAAAAAAATATTCAAATAAATTTAACAGAGTGTGAGCGAGAAGAAGGAAAAAAAGTAAAATGTCTGATGTTACAAGATATAAATCAAATATTCCTTTTCACTCCTTTTCATTGTGCAGATTTATTTTATTTTTTATTTTTTCATGCCATTCTTCTTTTTTTTCGGAAAAATCAAAAACGAGAAAATGAAAGAAAAGGAAGAAATAAGGAAGTTTTTTCCTCATGACTTCATTTTTCTATTATATTGTACATTTATATTATGTAACTTTTCTGCTCAGATAAGAAATTGTAGAAAATTGTAGGTTAACAACATGGGAATTCGTTCATTGTTGATGGGTTATCAAACGTTGCCAACTGAGTTGCTTTTTCTGGGTGAATATTTTGCATATTTTTGAGTTTGCGGCTCATCAATTGTAGAGTATTCTGAGGATCATGATGCCCATCACGAATTGAAAGCCCAGAAAGCACACAGTTGTGTTGAAATGATCATAAATCAGGCACGCTCATGAGTATGCTCATTGTCTGTTAATAATACCAATTTAGCCAGTTAATAATTTGAGTCAAATATCCTGCCTAGTTCTCCAGCAAAGCTCTCATTTCTTAGGAAAACTAGTTCAGGTGAAAACTCAACATTCTATTCTGTTTCCCAGATCAACATTTACATTCCTTTACTACTCATCTCATGCAATCTTCACATAACAATGAAGAAATGAAAATGATTATCCAAGGGTTGGATGAAAAAATGGAAATAAGATGCTTCCTCTCTCTTTTTTTGCACTGTAAAAATTACACCAAGATTACACCTTTGGGCTGAATTTGATGTGCCTTTTATAAGCCTCAAAGGTACTTGAACAACCGTATATACAAAAAAATTGTACTTATGTCTATATTGAAATGCGTATTATATGTAAGTATTTCTCTCCTTCACATTTTCTCTGCGTTAAATTCACTCAACAACGAAAAATCTTTTTTTTATTTCCCATTCACTTCTTCCCATTATGCATTTTCCACTTCAAAATTTTTACATACAAAACATTTTTTCCACATATCACGAAACTTCAGGGAATAATAAAATGTGCCTTGTGCAAAAATCACAACGGCACAAAAAATGACACATATGAGGTTTTTTCGCATATACACGAAAAAAAAGAATATAAGTATCATGTTTATGTGCCGCCATTTATTGTTCTTTTCACTCTTTTTATATTTTTTGATTTTTTTTTAAGTTATATCAATTTCCCTCCCCCCAGTCACACATATACTTATTATTATTGCTCTCATTCTCCTCACTATTCTGTTCCTTTTATGAAATGAAATGATTTATATATTTTTGCGTAGACATGAAAAGTTTGTTTTTTAGCTGCCAAAATTGAGACTATTTTTTTGTTCCTTCCATTGTGTGTGTATTAATAAGAATGATGTGTACATAAAAATAAACACTATAACTATGAACAATGTGATCTATCATTTGTGAGGTTTGCGATATTGGAAATTGTCGCACATTGACTCGTACATTCTATAGAACCAACATCAATTATTGTTATAGCTTTAAATTTTGCTATTCTTGAATTTTTTTGCTATATGTCATACATTTTTTTAATGGCAGCGATAATGCATTACATTTTTGACATTTTGCAGTAGTATGAAATTTAAATTCCATTGTCAGTTTTGAAAGATTTCGTGACTGCAAAAAGCTGTTTAAGTCCATTATCCTTCTTAATGTTTCTTTTGAATAAGTTTAATGAAGTTTATCAAAAATTGTGATGATGTTGTGGGGATATTTAAGCTTGAAGCGCCTTTTTTGACTTAAAACTTAAAATTAATTATTCTCAATCGATTGATTTGAGACTATCCTTAAAACTTGTAAACATCAACGATCACTGATAGACAAATTGATTTAAAATGGAGCGTCCAAGCTCGATTAATTAAAATAATTGTTTAAAAGCTGTAATAATCATTGTTCTGAGATGTTAAACTTAAAGAGTAATAAAATCAAATATTTAATTGATAAATTAGACATTCAGATGTTAATTTAACGTCATTTAAGTGATTTTGCCTTTTAAAAATGACTTAAATCAGTTAGAGTTATGGCATTATTTTCTAGAAGCTTACGCTGCAGAAATGTTATTCTATACATTTTCAATGAAATAATCAAATGACTTCGTGGATTGAGAGTCGGAGACTTGACTTCTCAGAAATAATTTCAATTCATTTTCATAACAAAAAGTCAACTCGACTGATCACATTTTCGATATTATGAGCTTTTAATCCGATATATGCAACTCCGTAAACCTAACATTACTCGACATTAAATGAACAAAGTTTTCCACTAATCAATAAAAAAGTGATTAAGCGTTAAAATAAATTGATTAAAATAATATTTATTATGTGTGTTTTTAATTCTCAACGACCATACAATTCTACAGGGTTGTAAACATCGCATAACTTTCTTTGATGACTCTCATCATATATTTGTTTGCTGAAAAATTGATAATATATTTACTCATTCAATGAACTCATATAACGTGCAAGAAAGATTTATTGGAGCTCTCATTTTTTTTAATATGAGAGGTTCAAGAGTGAAATATGTGCTGAAAATTGTTCTAGCTGCTCTTTAATTTAATCGCAATAATTGTAATGAATTTAATAATTTTAATCAATCGAGCATAAGTCGAAAACATCAGTGATTGATGATGATCGCGAGCCATCAGGATTTTTCTAGATTTGAGATTAATACGGGTTTTTTGGATTTTTAGCCATATGCTGTGTGAACAAATAATCAAGTTTTATGTGCTGCAACTTTATTTTTAAGGAAACTTTATGGAACGACCTCTTACAATCTATAAATGTGCAAGCATAGCAATGTAAAAAATATTTAAATTCCAAGAATGTTTTCTGCATGACTGCAGAACATGTCAGAATCAATTGAACGTTCAACTTGAAATGCTCATGAAACATCATGTGCTACGGAAGAAGATCACATTGAAGTGCATCACTGCATTTGATAATAATAAATTTTTTGAAAATTGAAAACAAACTTGATGTATATTTGAACATATAAACGAATACATAAACATTATAATTTTTTATATTTTAAACATTATTGGCAAATTGCATTTCATGTATATTATCATTTCATTTGCATTGATAATGAAATGATTTTTCAATTATTTCTTATTAACAATTATTCGATTCATTGATACTGCCGAGCGAGCAAAAAAAAAATTAAAATATATTATAGCGAATGAGTCGAGATTTTTTTCAGATTCACAAAAAAATTCTCATTAAAATGATAATTTTAAATAATGCAGTATCAGTATGTACGGGAGAGAGAAATGGAGAGATTAAAAAAAACAGAAAGAAGAGAAAAAAAATTTAATTATAATTATTCAAATTTATGAATCAATAACAATTTTATGAAACAAGGCAGACAAATAATAAATGGAAATCTGATTTATGATTTCCTAATTGCATATTTATGTATGCAATTTTTTTTTGGAATAAAAATTGTTCACCACATGAAAAGAAGTGAGCCTAACATCGCACCATTAGCAATTATACTTGAAATTTATTTTACTTTCGCCTTTAAAGTGATAATTTACTAATTGCAATATTTTTTCGTTGGTGGTGCTTTAAAATTATCACTTTAAAGTTTAATTGATCGTGAAAGGTCGCTATCTCCGCTCGTTCGTAACGACAGAGAGTATTCAAAGACGTTGAAGATGAAACAGGCGTTGCAAAGCAATCTATAAGTTAAATGCTAAATTGTGGCCATTTATAGCCGTAATTATCATTATGAAGTAATTAAAAATTTAATTTTTTTTTCTCTATCGAAATCTCTGCGCTCCAAATGACTCGAGTACTGATAATAATGATGAGTATGAAGCAATAATAATAGAAACATTTACGGACACGTGGAGTAAATTTTTCATTTTAATTTACATTGAGATGGACAATTAGAATTCAACGAAAACATTCAAAAAATGTTTGTATAAGTCAATGCCTTAATACCTTTTGCAATCCAAATTAGTTCACACGTAAGATGTAAAGAATTTTTTTTAAATTAAATTTACATAAAAAAAGTGAGAATAATAAACAAAAAGAATTCCATGTCCAAAGAATGATAGAGATGTTTCGCAAAACGAATAATTTCTTTCTTGTATGTATGTTCTCAACCTATATGTATGTCTGAATATTTATAAATGGTTAGGCAGCAATCGTGAAGAACAAAAAACATAAATCAATCGGTGGCAAAATGATTTGAAATCAAGCGCCGTAAAAGCGTCGTTTAGCTCATGAAAAAAATATCAAAATGTTATTAAATGTGACTTTTACAACTATTAAATTGCTTTAATCTAAATACAATAAATTATTTTATTATTGTTGCTGTTGTTACTCTTGTTCGTTTGTTATGTTTGCTTAAGAAATTTTAACAATGTTTATAGTAGCACATACACGACCACTTCGAGAATTTCTTCATCATCAGCAAGTTTAATGCTAATATTATTACCATTATTATTTTTATATTCCTCAAAACTATGACTGAATTTTAATTTTTAGCGCTTAATGACCTTGAATCGTTGTTACTGCTGCAATCGCGTTGAATCAAAAATTTAAATTAATTTTGTCTTTCCTTGTTTCTCTTCGAGTTTCAGTTTTGCTCTCTTGATCATCAAAGTTCTCATGTGGAAGCACTAATAATAATACTAATAAAAGAGTCACAAAAACAGAACAGAATCAACAGAATGGAGAAGAGATAAATAAAAGTAGAGTCATAAATCAACTCCATGAATTTTTGGGGCGCAGATTTCTCATATCATCGCACTATAATTTGTGTCAAATCTCTTATTAATCGCATACGGTAGTAATTATAGCACTTCTCATGGTATAAATCATTTTATTGCACGAGAAATTCCCTTTTTATTGTCATTATTGAATCAAATATATGTAGAGTTAAATGTGAAAAATTTTGAAAAGAATAATTTTTTTAACGTACTGTAAAACTCACCAGGATCTTCTCCTAATCCAGGTGGAGGTTGTGCTGAAAGTGGTCCGGGCGTGCTCCCTGAGCCTGGAGATCTTACATCGTCGTTCATTGCACCACCATATGAAAGTGATGAACTTGGCGGTCTCTGTAAATTATTAAAAATATAAATACGGATTAGTTTCATTGTTGTTATTGAACGATAAATTTGACTTTCTGAAACAAAATTATGTGAATCAATTGACATTCTTAAGGTTCGTAGGTGTTAATCGTCTTGCTTTATTTTAAAATAATCGTTAATAAATTGCTTAATATTTTCTGAAAAGAAAAAATGCAGGATATTTAATATAATTCTATTTTGACTGTTGCCTTGATGATTCATGAAAACAGGCAATGACTCAAAATAGATAATAGGTGTGATTCCAAGACAAAAACTTCCTCAAAAGCAATTAAATGTCATTAATAAAAAACTTATTTGATTTATTTTTATTTCGACATTTGAATTTGACTAAACAGACAGTTATAAAATGTTCATTGATAAGCGATAATAGAAAATTGCTCATTTAAAACCTCATAAATCTAAGCAGCACATAAGTCATGTAAGAATTCCATATTTAATTAATAATACAGGAGACAACATGATGATTTCAGACAGTGGCATTATTAACGTTTAAAATTAAGGTAAATACGCACAATAAAAGACTCTTTTTGTGAGCATTGATGTGGCTAGAATTAATAATTGAAATTTTTTCCATAAATAAAAGATCACATGTGACTTAGTGTGTTATACAGTGATGTCTAATGTCCATTCTAAAAGTGATGTAGTTTGAATATCAATTTTTTCTTTTTCGTTTGTTGTGCTCATCCAAAATAGAATTTTCAATTCGATAAAAATGTGCCTTGATGATTTTAAATTCCTTTCATGACATGGCGTAAAATTGTGCATTTGGCATAAATATCAAATGCAATTTCTTATGAGAGAAGACTATTAAATTTTTTTTAAGTATGAAGGTCATTGTATTAATGCCGGATCTATTTTCAATTCAAATTTCAACTTTATATTCATGATACTATGTACATACTTAATCCATAAGATTTTTATGATCCGATCATTACAATCAATTACTAATTGGAGTCAAGTAAAAACTGTTTGAAATTTTTTTTATTAAGTTTTGCTTATTCTTCTTCTTTCTTATACTTTAACGATTATGGAAACTAAGTGAACATTTAAAAAAACAACAAATTGTGTATAATATACAGAAATAAATAGATGTTTTGTAAACATTGTTGCAATTCAATCCATATCAATTGCATTTATCCTCTTTTCTCCGTCTTAGCAAATCACAAGATGCGCAAGGCAAATGAATAAGCAACAATGTAATTTAATAACTTTTGTTTGTGTCTCCTCAAAGTTCTATATTACGTTCATAGAGCTATAATGATTTGTATGTATGTATATACAATTTCAGTCATAAAGTCATAATCGTCATAATATAGTCGCGACTGTTTATTATTACTTAATTTCTTAGTAAACGCATTTTTTATTACATGCAGTTTAGTATTACAGCCATTAAATTTCTACTGTTGCTGCTGCTGCTCCCCATATTTATTACGAAGAAATTTTTCAATCTTATTTTTATATTTTTTTCATACTTTTTCCTTTTCAAATTTATATTAGAAAAAAAAGTCGACATAAGTCTTTCTGAAAATTATTATTATTAAATATTATTATTAAGTATGTTCTCATAAAAATATTTTGTATTTTATATATAAATGTTGAAGAGCAAATGAGCAAAAGACCATTAAAATATGCAATCTGAAAATATAGTCTTAACACATTTTACTCAAAGCAATGCTAGTATTATCTCTAATTTCATGTCAATTTGTCCATTGGCTACTCAGGAGGTGATTCAAATGTTCAAAAACATTTTACTAGATCATATTTGAAAAATTACTGGATCTTAAAAACTCTTAATATTTTTATAAAATTAACTACTAATGACATTTCAGAAGAACTTAAAATAAATGCGCAAAAGACAATATATAATGTCGGGAGTTCTTACTATTTTTTTATTACTCGCTCTTTTTGGGAATGAAATATTAGAAATATGACTTATGGATTCTTCATCTCCCAGAAGAAGACGAACACTAATAAAAGCAACAATAAGACGACCAAATGTTCTTTTTTGTTAATTCCTTTTTCAATGTTGGTGGCGCACAGGCATGCAACGATGACGACATTTTCATTTTATTCGCAGATTTGTGCGCGCAACTTTGATGATGCATCCTATAGTCCAATTTTGCATGAAATTCTCAATTTTCGTGCCAAAATAATTTGAACATGATTAATTCCAGCAACAATAAATTTTCTTTGTGTATTTTTATTTTCATGTGAAATGATAAAAATGCATTTAACGCCTTTTTTTCATTTTATTCTCTTTCCTTTACTTAAACTCGTAAGTTGTAGAAATTGAGAAAATGAAGAAAGAAGCAAGAAAAATATTCCGAGTGTAGATTGAAGAGCACTTGAATCGTAATTCGAGTATAAAACACAAGATTGCTCTCATGATTTCCTGAACAGCAAAAATATGTATGAAGAAAGAAAAAATTATTGAAAAGTCTTTTATTTACGAGCACTGAAGGGTTCTTGTGCACTCGATCGACAATTAAGGGAAATAATTTATCATTTTCTGAGTGAATGTAGTGTGTTTTTCTTCTCTGTGTCTATATGATAGAAACTAAAGTTGAATTCTTTATATATGTGTTTTAATTGTGTTATGGATAAATTGAATTCCTCTATTTTATGAAAAAAAAAAATCATCTCAAGTACACTTAGTTAAAGTTTAAAATTCTATCATGTATTTTGAGTGAGAGCATTTAACAAATCATTGAAATAAATTCAATTCTAATTTTACATTGATAATGCTGGGGTTGGTTATTGAGTTAATTTTCGGATGATCTCGTTTTAAATTTTACAGAAATTAGATTTGAATATTTAACAGAAAAATTTATTTGAGCATAATTTTGAGGTTTCGTATTAGAAGTTAATTTATGAAGGGAAACACATTTATTTCAAGACCACATTTCATATTCTTAACGGTGATCAATAGAAATTGCAGGAGGCTATTAAGATGATGATGAAAATCAATATCCTTAATTACATATAATAAGCATTAATTACTCTCCTATTCCTCATACCAATCAAAACTACTAATTTGACTATATTAGATTTCAATCATTACATATTCAGATCATATAACATGTAATATTTAAATTTACACCTTGTTATTTTCCTTGTAGATAATTTATATTAAAAAAAATTGAACAAAACAAAAAGAGAATTGAAAATAAAATTTATTAGCAGCTGAAGACAAGTTGTTGTAATCAAAAAAGTTACTTTTCTTTCCTCACCAAAAAATTCACTTTTAATTTATTTCAAACAAATGATCATCAAAGACCGATCCCCCCAGAAAGGACATTAATTTCTTTTAACAATTTACATAAAAAAAAATTTTGATAGCTTTTATGAATAAAATAAAAACTAGAATCATCAAAGACAACACAAGAAACACGCCTGTTTTAATATTTTTCATCATTTCACATATCGATAATTCATATTCATAAACCACAAGAAGAATATTATGAGCTAATAATAGCTAAAGGTTCTCATACCCATAGCATGAGTCTTAATCGAATAAACTAGAAAATGAGTGTTAAAATGAGTGTTTAATATTCAACTTTTAATTTTCATCATCGACATTAACAACTGAAAATTGAGAAAGAATGAGATGGATAGCGGAGCAAGATGAGAAAAAAAGGTTTAAGAAATTTTATTTTTAAATTGCCACGGTCATTAATAAAATTAGTTAAATTACATATCATTTTAGTTTGTATAGATAGAATTGATATACATTCTTTGGATCTCGTTTAATGAAATGATATAGAAAGAGTTACGGGTCATTAGATTAGATTGGAGCTAGAATCCATAATTGTGGGTCAAATTATTCCTACCTCGATCATTTTTTCAAGCTCAATCGATTGCTCGCTTTAGAAAGTGATCATTAAAGGACGGAATGATTTCAAATAGACTTAAGTAAGAAAATCGTGTGTAGATTACAATAAGAACCAAATTCCATTGGATTCATAATCATCTTCAAAAGAAAGAATAGATTTGAATGTTACACATTATGGATACTAAAAGATATTATAAGAATTTTGTGCTAATGATAAAGCACGCGCTATGTAATAAACGAAATGTTAATTAAATTTTTTTTCCTCGTTCTTCTTCTTATTCGTTTAATTTTTCCCTCCAATTCCAATTTATTGCTGTTAATATTAGTTGAATAACACAGAATGAAACTTTTATAATATCTCGAGCTAAACAGGCTTTATACTAACTCATCTTTATGGCCAATAATAAAGAAAAGTATAAATAAACAAAGTTAGATAATAAATAAGGGATTTTCTCTCAAAGTATGTTGTTACTTCTTCCTCAACTTTCTTCTTTACTTATTGGTGTTTTTTTTCTAGATTGATATTACTTTGCCACAACTTAATGATCGAAAATTTTGAATTTAAACATAAAATTATAGCAAATAAATTAGAAATTGAAAGTAAATTAAATAACTTGCAGACTTGTTCATATACGGACTAGTCTAAGGCAAAATGCATTCCACATTAAGTTCTGCTTAAAAAATAACAAAGTTGAGATAGCCAATGGTAGAAGTTCCTCATGTATTAATTATATAAACCACATACATGTTTCTATATAAGCTATACAAAAAAATAACACAGTTTTTCATTTTGTGAGATACTCAATTCCATAAATAATTGATTTAGTCAATTTTGGCACTAATGATTTCAACAAAAAATAAATAAATATATATACATATATAAAGAGTGAGAAAGAAATACAAGGAATGTATTCTTGATATTATAATGTGTTGGAATTGAAGGAAAAAAATATAATTCTAGGAATTACAAAAATCTTTTATTATTTTGTTCACTCGCTGCGCGATCGAATCGCGGAGCGGTCCCATCTTTAAATCGTTTACGCGCTTTAAATCGGCCACATATAAGTCTTTTTTATATTTCTTTTCTTTTATTCCACTTATTCCACTTTATTTTCTTGCTTATTCGTTATTTCTCTTTTAAGAGACTCTGACTGCTTAGTCGTCAAATGACCTTTAATATTCCTCAGCTAAAGTAAAGAGAAAAAAATCATCGACCTTCAAAAGCATATGTCTGCATATTAATAAGATAATTTTAAGTTCGTTTAGACTCAAAAACTCATTATTATTTCATTTCAGTATCATTTGTTCGAGAAAAAAATCTCCTTTTACTTCTTCTTCTTAATCTTTTCGGGTTGATTTCTTATAATTACTATCTACAGTTTTATCCCCAAATAATACAAAGTTTTTACTTAAAAACACACAATACGTGTCCAAAGAAAATTGAAATCTTGTGTCCAGAATGATAGGGAAGATGAGATTTTGTCTTAAGACATTTGGTACCACAAAATACATTCTTTTACGTGTAATTCGTAACACAAAATGTAAGGAGAATTAATAACTGATGCAGCTGTCGTGCAAATGTAATGCTACAAAATTTGCATGTCTCATATGGACATTGCACTCCCCTTCAAACTGACTTTCTTTTACTTTTTCCTTTGTAAATAAATAGTAATAATAACAAAAGTTTACATGTTAAAAATATATCATCGTCATCATCATCACGAATGAAGAACCTTGCTTATTGTGTGTATGACAAGAGTAAACTACTATTAATAAATTGACTGTCCCTTATACAAATATTATGCCTTAAAACTCTTTTTACATTCATACTTATTTGTGTATGAACTTCGTTTTTATTATGCTCTGAATCATCTGGATTGACGTATACTTTTATATTTTTTGATGAGTTCTATTTTGACTAGCTGTCTAATGATATGAATCCCCCAAAAAACTTAAAACATATTAATCAAAGAGCACTGGACAATAATTTTATTTGTCTTCTGTAATTTTCTTTCCATTTGTTTTCGTATGATTTTTTTTTTCGGGTGACAAAAGGCAAATAAACTATTTGTACCGTTTGTACTACACACTCATGATTTTATTTTTTAATATTTTTTGGTGTTAATCAAATAGACGTTGTCGTATTTGTCCGAGGAAAATAAAGCTACTATAGATTATGGTAGCAATTCATTCATTTTCATTATTTTTTTTTCTGTGAGATTAATATTTCATTAGGCGCAATAGTTTCAGTGATTAGAGCTCTAAACGAAATGATTTTTCCAGGGATAAATGTGTGTCTAAATGAGCAAAGCACGTTTTAATGATTTGAAATGAACAAATGTATCTATAATCTATCTCAAAATAACACACAACAGTAACAAATATATTTCTTTGCTTTCCCATGAAATTTCCTGCTCAATGATCTTCAAATGCATTTTGTAGTAATGTGTATATATGGAATGAGAAGTAAGGAAAAAAAAACAGCGAATGTGTACATTTTTTCTATTCTCCTAATTCCTTATTTTTTTCGGGAATAGAAGAACTGTATAGGGGAACTTAATTTTTACCAGCAAAAAAAGATTGTATAAATGAGTAGCAATTGTTAATTGAGAATTGAAATCCCACTATGAATGCATCTAAATGAATACATACATCGAAGTCAACTCATAGTTTCAAATGTTCATTTATGAAATTTCCAGATGTTGACAGATCTAACTTAAAAGCAATGTTTTGTAGCGAAATATATACATAAGTGACATTCAATGCATCAAAATGGTTGCTGGTTGGTAAAGTTATACATACATTTACAAAAAAAGTCACCGGAATAATTTTTGAGTGACAGCGGATGCTTTTTGGAACAAGAAATGGATATCATCAAGACATACAAAAAAATTTTTTCATTTGAAATAACACATTTTTCTAATTAAGCATTTCAACTTCTATTGCTGAGAGTGTTCATGACGATGGGAATAAGAGGGAAACTAATAAATGGAAGCTGAGAAACAATGATGAAAAGTGACAATTGATTCTTTTTTTTGGAAGTGCAATATACATACACTGGCTCGCAAATGATTATCAATGTCATGATGGAGTCTTTTTATCATCTGCACAAGATCTCTCGCTTTTTTAGCTTCCCATTGCTTGAAAAATGCTTTGCAATTTACATTTTGTCCAATTATTCACTTGACTGTTCAGATTTTTTAACAAAATTTATTTAAGGTGCACTGATCGTAATAACAGTAGAATTTTCACGTTACAGTTAAGTATGCTAATGTAAGAAGTTTAATAAAATGCGTCTTCATAATTTAACATTGTAATTTGTTAAACATTTTTACTTATTTTAATTTAAGTCACACTGTATATGAATCTCTTGTAAGATTTCAGTCAGAGCAGTGAGAAAAAAAATCTGTTGATTATTCATTTTCTTGTGAATAATAATAAGCCTCATTGCGTTTCTTTACACCACGAAAGTATGTATACATATATATGTAGAGAAAAAAGAAGTCAGTTAAATAAAAATTTATTTCATAGATGGAAAGAGCGCCGCAATAATAAAATGCAAAAAAGGCAAAGAAATGAGATTTAAACTTTAAATTATTTTAATTCTCTCTGCAAGAAAAGAAAAAAAAACTTTTGAATTCAATTAAACTTTGCAAGATATTTTTACTTTGACTGTTCCTTAATTAAAAAGTATCTCAATATAAATTAAGTCGTATATATGCCGGTTGGCTTCGAAGCAAGAAAAGAAAAAAAATAAATATTTTGTGCTGAGGGGATGGCTGATTAACAAAACAGGTCATCGAACAGGTTGCAATTGTGCACTCGCGAATTAAAAATCATCAGAAGCAGTTGTAGTGGATCAAACATCATTTCATCGACAACCAGCTATTGCTATTGAATAAACGGCATTTGAATTACTCTGACATCCCTGAGAATTCACTTCATGCAATAATATATTTAAATATTTG
Organism: Chironomus tepperi; assembly: GCF_022539635.2. Taxonomy (NCBI): domain Eukaryota; kingdom Metazoa; phylum Arthropoda; class Insecta; order Diptera; family Chironomidae; genus Chironomus; species Chironomus tepperi. Next base: position 2,386,316 of record NW_027226498.1, on the reverse strand, counting down.
AATATGTATGTATTGAAATGTTAAAAAAAATCTTTTTGCTTCTCTTTTCTTGCCTTGTGAAGAGCTCAAGTAAAGTAGATGAAAGAATGAAATGAAAAGGTTGAAGCAAAAAAAAAAAATTGTTATGTATATCAAGCTAAAGATTGTTAATTCTTCAGTGTTTCTTTCACCATTTTCAGTTGCAATGGCAACGCATTTTAAATAAGAGCGGCATTTATGTTTGGCATTAAAGGCACACACAAAAAATATATATAAATTTATAAATATATTCAGAGAGATGGAAAAACAATTGCAATTTCATTTAAATGATTTCAATGGACAACAAAAAGAGCAGCTAAGGTGAATGGAAATAAGTTTGGGTAACGAATAAGAAGAAGATGTGAAGCATTGACTTTGAAATTTACATACATCGACTATTTCTTGAGGCTTATTATGCTCAATATATTTGAATGTTATGATGGTACAATACAGAATGTGTCATGAATAAATGCTCAGATGAATACATACATTTTTCAACTCTTTCTCGAAGCTACTCAAACTTAAATTTCATCAACAAGAGAAAAAATTGTTCATTATGTCATTTCTCTATGCCTAATAAATACCCATTAGTCAATCAATTTATCTGCTAACAAAATTTGATTTTAAAGAAATCTCAAAAAAACAAAAATCTTCATCTTTGAAATGTTGAAAAACGAATTGTGTAAGTATCGAAATCTATCGATAAATATAAAATTTTATGAGTAGCATGAGATGTACAATTGAATTTTCCCGTGCGTCTCTCTACTTCAAAATAATTCAATAAAAATTCACTTCAACCACAAAACCAAATAATTGAATCACATAGAAAAATGTAGATAGAGATAGAGGAGAGAATAAAAATGCGAAGAAGAGCACTTGAAGATAAAAATATGCGTCGTGTCTCCCTTGTTCCTCATTTTCCATTAGATTCATTCACAATCCATCGGCAAAAAAGTATAAGAATTCTACTGGCTTTTTTAGTAAAATATTCACATACAAACAATTACGAAACAAATTGAAGAAAATTTGATTTCCATCTCCAAGAGCTTTTCCTGCCTTCATTCATCCATCCGTTCATTCATTTATTCATTCTTTTGCTGTATATTGTGGATGACTATAATCGTAATAGGAAATTTCTTTCTTTTTTTGAAAGAATTTCAAATTCTCACACAGCATGTGAGTGTAAAGCACTTGAATCATTTATTATATTACGACTGTAATGTTACACGCCATAAAGTATCTCTTGATTGTATTGCAATTCCCTCAAGTCCATAAAAAACTTTATGATGATGATGTACAATTTTTTGAAACCTGAATTGAATAATCAAGTAGAAGTGCAGATTTTCATCCCTTTTTACCATCTACTTTGTGTCGGTGTCTAAGCTGTATCTATCTTCATATTTAGCGCAATAGATTTTGAGAATTTATTATCATGCAATTGAATTTTCATTTTATTTTACAACCCTTTCAATTTCATTCCCACTAAAAAGTGCAGCACCAATTTAAAATGTATGAAGAGGAATAAAATTATTTTTTGGGCAAGTAAATAAGTATCTTCTATGCTTCAACATCCACACGAGACGAGAAATAATAATAAAAAAATCACTTTACGCTGGTTACATAACAAATGAGATTACAGCACTTAGTCAAGTAATTTTTGTGAATATTATTTATGAATTATTAATCAGATTAATGTCCCTCTATCTATCTACTATTATTCGCCTACAGTGTAGATATTTATGTGTACGTGTCTATCATCTTATTTTCTCATTCATTTCATTCATACTTTATTTATTTTTGATGAATGATTGGCGAAAAAAAGTAAAATTCTGTATTGTAGGATGGGAAGGAAGAGCTTATGTCACATTACAATAATTGCATTTATCAATTTTTCATTCAGTCAGCATTCTTCATCTCCTCTCCTATCAATGCGTAACTTGCAAATTAGGCTTAATATCATAAATTTTATTGAGTGCACCGCTCGAAGAGATAATTTTATTTCCATTGAAAAAAATTTTAATGGTTGATAAAGTCACCGCGCTCGTTTTAGTGTACGGGGGGAAAGGAAAGCGAAAAAGAATGTTCAATAGGTATTATACACACATATAGAATTGATAAAAATAATTTATTCAGAAAAGAATTGAAAATGTAAAGAACGAAACAAAAAAAAATATTTTTAAAGGAAAAAATACAGCACCAAGTGTTATCACTCAAACTTGCCAAAAATTTTCATATCAAAACTGGTTTTTCAACTTAATAAATTGATTTATTATGTAAATAATTTTTGTGAATGCTTCATATCAATTTCATATATTAAACACACGTATATGTGTATATGGAATTAAAGAAGAGACTTAACAATAATATATAAAAAACAAAAAGTGGATATGCCGCGACGAGCAATCAATTGCGGAAATGAAAATAGAAGTTTTTATTAGAAATAAAAAATAGGATAGCGATAGAATATTTTAAAAATTTATGCAAAAATAATCATAGCTGAATTCGGTACATTTTATTTGGGTATTGGCGGATTTTCTGAATTAAGTGTATAATTAGCATATTGACATTAGTAACACATACTTCGTATACCTAATCAACGTAAGCAGAATGAAATATTTGACGCAACAAGCTTTTGTCATATGAAAAAATATAATCAGATTATAGGAAATTCAGACCAACTTGTGGCTTTTTTAGAGCAATATGGAACCGTCAATGAGCTAATGAAATTCACAAAATTGAGCATGCTCAATTAACTCTTTGACTCTTTGTCTGTTAGTGTACTATAAAATACTTCAAATAACTCTTTTGTCATTAAAAACTGAAAAGCATCGTCATTTGACCAAGTAACTTAATAAAAATTCTATCGCTGAAGAATTCATGACATAAAATATTTTTCACATAAATTACAATCATCTGATTTTGATGTTCTTAAAAATACTCAAAACAAACATGTGAGTTTCATGTTCCCATAAATAATTTCAACGATACATTTAATGAAATTTAATGTTTGTATTTACACACGAAAACATATTTGAAATGTTCTTTCAATACAGCTATAAATTATTGCGAATTTCTTTTATTGTGTCTGATGTGCTTATTAAAAATTTAATAATATTGTTAACTTTTTGCTATGAGAAGAAGAAGTAGAAGAAGGTATAAACCCTCGAAATGGAATCAAAAAAGGCAGAGGATAAAAAATTAGAAATTGATTAAAGTTACATAAAGAAAAAGAAAACATTTTAATTGCATTTGATCCTCCGAGAAGCAATAATTCTTCTTTTCTTTTATTTGTGCCCCAGAATCGAAAAAATAAAAACTATTTTCACATTTTTATCTCTCCTTTGATCCCTTAACATGTAATAGGGAAATTTCTACAATCAAAAATGCGGAAACATTCAAATAAAATAAAATAAACTAGGAGAAAGTGAAGAATCATCTATTTTATTTTGTGTTTTATTTCTACACAAACAAAATCACTTACAAAAGCAATTTTTGCAACCCCTAATCGTTATTTTATTTTTATTTTCAGTTAGGATTTTTGTTACTCTCGGCATACGAACTGTAAAAAAGGCCAACATGAACAAAAAAAAATCCTTAAAAATTGCCTGTAGAAATATAAAAAGAGATCTTCATGCTGTTTTTCTCCTCGTTGTACTTTTTATGTTTCGTTTATTTGTTGTGTATGGTCTATTCAATTCCAAAACTATTTTAAAATAAAAAGTCTAGAAATTGACAATAACAGGATGAAGTAAAAAAGAAACGAAGAGAAATTTTTGTTTTTGTTGGACAATTGACTTTCATGTGATTCCCAGTGGGATACAAATGGGACTTTATGTCCATCTCTCTCACTCTCGCACATAATCAAACAAAACTTTTCTTTTTTCTATAGAATGTCACTATGTATCGAATATAGGATCAACAAACCTATATATCTGATTTGCATGGTTGATCTTTACTTTATTTTTGGATTTTTACCTACTTCTCATAGACTTGACAATGGGGGTTTTGTTAGAAAAGAGAAAATTTCTAAATAAGATTTAAAATTATAAAAATTATCCTATTATGAATTATGAAATGGGGAAACAAGCTGAAAGGAATTTTTAAATTAGAAAATTTTTATTTTTATTATCGACACAGACACGACATATATTGAGAGACACAGAAAAAAAAGAAAGAAAAGAAGTTATGAAATGCACGGATAATTTAATATTTCTTTCACACTTCAATTTATAAAATGATCAGTCGTCGGCAACAGTCGATGCTTTGTTATGACTCATTGAATGTCTTTTGAAGCACATGAAAATCTCATACCTTCAAGGTACATCCCCTTGATATTTGAGAATATGAAAAGGATTTCATTTTTCAGTACGCACATACGTTTGTACAATCACATTTTATATGAAAATTGGTTCTACATCATAAAGTTTCCTTTCAGCCTTCATTAAGATTAAAAAATAAGAAAGCAAGCAAGAAAAAAAAAGAAGGTAAAGCGTAGCGAAATATCTGTAAACGTTTTTGCACCGCCAATTATTCGAGGAATCTTGAAGTCGACAGAGAAACGAGTCTGAGTAAGATATATTTTGATGTGGCTTTCAATATTATAAATTTTAAAATGAAAGTGAGATAAATTAAAGTATTTTAAGCCATCTCCAAAACATTCCACCTTGGGTAGTGGCTGTTCTGCTAATTTTTCTTCTTTTTATTGTCCTTTCGATCGCTTTCCAATGAGATATTTTTCTTTTTAAATCTCTTACTCCTCTTTTGAAATTGAACAAAAGAATTTTATTAGTTTTTACTCTTTTTGCTTGTGTTTTTTTTTGTTTAAACTCTCAAATGTGTGGCAACAAGAGAGAAAAAGTTATAATAACACATAAATTACAAAATGACGTTTTTACAACATTCCCTTGACAAGCACTTATGCTACTGTGGTTTCATATATTAATTTTTTTAACATTGGTTTATTTTCTTCTTACTTTTTATATGTGCATACTTATATATAGATTCTTTCTTATATTATTCCTGCTCTGTTCTCATCTCGTGAACCCTGATAATGGTCTTGTGCTTTTGGTTCCATATCCGTGCTCTTCGGTTTTTGTGTTTTATTGGGTATTGCTGTTTGTGCATATTATTCCATTCCTTCTACTTCTCATTTTAATGCAATATTGCCTGTACTCGAAAACCAATTTGCTCGAAATATCTTTCATGATTCTCTTTTCCTACATGCTTATTTGCTTATATATGCACATTATCTACACATCGGGGCAGGGAATGAATGTATATATGCGAAAAGGCAAAAGGCATTTTGTTATTTCACATATCGAGTAATTGCATTTCATGTTTTAAAGTGCACTTTATGTGTGCTCTGCCTTCCCTATCTCTCTCACACAATACACTCTTTTCTATATTATTATATTGCATTAATATCTTTTTCATACTACAATTCTCCATCTCTATCTTCAGTCAGTCAGCAAGTAAGCAAGCAAGCTTGCCTTCCCTGCCTTTTTCTTTCTCTCCATGATGTGCCGGCATGTTCAGAACTCTTTTTACAAATGTTATGCAAATGCAGTGTAATAGGTTCAATAGGTTGCTTGTTTATGCTACACAAACGTAAGCCTAGTAGTTACTGGAAATATCTATTATCGATATTATTTTAACGATTCATGTAGATGTGAAAATTGTTCTTGTTTAATGTTTTAATTCCGATTCTTTCAACTTGCGGTTGAATTTTTGCATTTCCATTCGAATAAAATATTTGTGTGACTCAACGAAATTTGTGATTTATTCATATTGACAGCATTGCATCAGAAGAATTTTCGATCTAAGATCAACAAATGAAATTAACTTTTTAGCGATTAAGTTAAAACTGATATCGATTGCAATCCATGAGCATTAATTTTCAATTTTGGTTCACTAAATTTTGTGTTTTAATACTTTATAAAACCTCATTTTGAAATGAAAATAAATTAATTGATTTTAGATTAGACATTATAAGAAAATATACAATAAAGTACGTAAAACAAAAATTATCACATGCGCGATTTATTTCAATTTTTTTAACACCATTACTTACTAATCTACAATCGCAATTCAAGCTTAAACGACAAATGAAGGTAAAAAATTTATCAATTCATAAATTGAACACTAAAAGATCCGAAAAGTGCGATTAAAAGTAATTTGCTTCATGTTTCATAAAGCGACACGAATGGCGATGAAATAAAATTGGAGAAGTGGAAGGAAAAAAGTAGAAATTCAATTAATTACTACATATTTGAAATGATTGATTGGATTTTAATATCGTTATCAAATTAAATTAATCTAATCACATGATTGTGATAAAAGAAAAGAAACAAAATAGGTGATGTTTTTTTTCATACTCATTCTATATATATAAAATATTTTGAGTATGTATGTCTGAGACACTTGTTAGTCATTTTTTACTTGTACATAATGTGTATGAAAAATTTGTAAAATTTAAAGAATATATTTGTCGTTATCATAAAACAAGGTTGGTAGCTTTGCAGTCATCACAATGAAAATAACCTAATTTCTCATTTTTGTGCTAAACAAATTCTCATTAAATGACAAAATTGTTTTCAACTAGGCTCATATTTCTGACGAATCAAGTTTGACTTTTTATACGTAGCAGCATTTGTCTTACATCTTTCACTAATTTTTAGTGTTAATTTTTAAATTTTATTTTGAAGCTGTAGATATGGAAGGAAGTGTCATGTACACAAATGAGTTATTACTTTGCAATATGCATAAAAGTTTCTTTCCCACAGTAAGGTGCTAAATTATCACTTACTGCTAAATCAAGTATACATAGAGATCAAAATGTTGTGTTGGAACAGCTTTAATTTAGGACTGAATTTTTAACCTTAGTGTCAACATTTTTTAAGTGATATGTTAACAAAAATTCTTTGAACTCTTGCTCACGTGAAGTTCTATTAAATTTTTGATGTAATTACAAAGTCAAAGACCGAAAAATTTCTCAGAAATTTGTGCATGGTTCATAAACTATAACATTTTACATACTCGTCTTATGAGAAATTTCAGTAAATTTCATTACAACAAAAACCATCAAATTCAAAATATTTCATCAATTGTTGAATGCTCCTTCAAGCGAAGGGAAGTAAGAAAGAAAGAAGAGACAACAAATTTACGAATCGTGAAAAGTTTGCAATTTTTGTTACAACTAAGACCATAAACATTTCCTTTTTCCTGCCAAATTTTCTTTTATAAACAGCAAAAAATGGAAGAAACAAAATTATTTTTCCTGCCTATTTCAATTCATACATATATAAGACATTCTCGCAACCCTCCATGCACACGGAGAAGAAAAACACATTCCTATACGATTGTATAGTATGATTATGGAGAGATATGAATGTACATGTGGAAAGAAGAGGAAAAATAAGCAGCAAGAAATGTTATCATTGTATGAACGACTTCTGGTTGTAAAAAGCATTGAAAGCTATTATGGGAAATCATAATCCGTATCCACATTGCAAATAATATTATGACATACAGCCAATTTTCTTATCGAAAGTAAAATGGAAAAAGAGAGACGAGAATAAGAAAATGGGAGGAAAATCTCCATGAAATAATAAATGTAGATGATTGTGATGTGAAGGGAATAGAATGAAAAGAAAGGAAAAAAAATATTTTGCTCCGGAAATTTGGGGTTCATAAACACGTGTTTTGCCACAGCCTTCCATTCTTTAGATGGAAAGAAAATTCATGGAGCTCTAAAACATACTGCATGTATACTCCTTTCTCATCTTTATTCGCTGATTTGGAACAATGCGGTAAATATAGTGGAAAATTAGATTGTTTTTCATTGTTATTACTGTTTACTGCTTAAAACCCATTTCAGTTCAATTGTTTGATTTCCATACTTCACTGCACTGACCGAAATTTTTGTTGCTCGACTTTATTCATAAATGTTTGCTAACTTCAACAAACGATCATCATCAACATCATCTCGATAAAAGTTTTATATTTCCCACAATTCATAAAAATCATGAGATTGAAATGGAAAATGTGCATATTGTTGCCATCACTCGCATATTTCTCTCCTCATTCCTAATCCTTCTATTCAATAAAAACCAACATGCAAACAAATTAATCTCTATTGTTATAACTCTCAACTGCATCAAGTCGTACGTACTGGAGGAATGTCCTGTCAGAATCCTTCAGGGCAATAAAAGAGAATGCCTGATGTTTAGTCCTCTATTCTAAAACATATCCAATATCCTTCTTTTTTCAAGTCATAAACAACATAATAATTTTTATTTTTTTAAATTCATCTCTTCCAGCTAAATTCTGGTTAAAAAGTTCTTTAAACCCTAATTTTAATCCCATTATTCGGAAAGGCTTTTCTCTCTTTCTATACTAAATACGTACATACATACATGAACATAAATGTCCCAGGAAGATAAAATTTCCCTTTTTTTGTCATTTAAATCATTGTAACAAGGCTTCAAGCATTTTGGCTTTTTCTGGGCTACTAATTGCAATTCAGATTTTAATTCTTTCATTTTTGGATATTAAAGAAGGGTTACTGTCAACTTCTATGTGGATGCAAATTTGCTTATGAGTTTAGCTTTTGTTTGTTAATTAAACTTACAAAAGTTCAGATTGCACTGGGATTTTTTGAGAAATTATCCAAATACTTCATATCATATTGACATAGCAATTTTTGATAAATCCTAATCATATTGCTAATGCTATATTCGCACGGAAGAAAAAAAGCATATTTTTACAGTAATTGTATTATACATTAAGCATACAGGAATTAACAGGAAAATGAAATGAAATGAAAAATATATGGCAGATCAAAATCTATCAAGGGTTGCTTTGTGTCACAATTATACTTACGTCGTTTCCCTATTTAAATTTTTTTATTTTAAATAACATTAAAATTTTACAAGTAACGCGAGAGTTATGTAAGCATATATTGATTTAAATTTCTGCTGTATGTACATTTATGCCTGATTTGTTTGCGTTGTGTTTTGATTTTTTAAACGGCTTAAGTACACTCACGCATCCCTCGTCTCATACATTCACTCATGTTTGTGTTTCTTTCACTCTTTTTATATCGCATTTAGTGCTCTTTGCGTGCTAGAGATAAATGGTTAAAAATTATTTTTTAACCCCTTCAATGCTGCTGTTGCTGGTTGCAACTCCTTTAAAACTGCTTTATTATAAAAACAATGAAGAAGAAAATACCATATAATAGGGGATGAAAGTGAATATTGAGCATTTCGAGGAATGAAAAAATTATGAAATTTTAATTTTCAATACACAGCTCGACTTTAGCTCTCATTTTAATGCAGGGTGTGAAAAGCGATCGATAAAGAATAATTACCATGTGATATGAAAACATAATGAATTTTTGATCATAACTTTTATGTAGTTTTGCTTTTTTTTGTTCCTCTATGAACTCACTTTTTCCCTTTAAAAAAATATATGTACGTGTAAGTACACTTTAAATGCCGTTTATAGTCATCATCCATGTTTATGTTATGTTATGTTATGTGTATATTATATTTCTTTCCTTTTTGTTCGTGCTCTATATGCCATTGCGTTTTCAAACATGTAAGCAGGGAATGAAAAATGTGATAAATATTTTAAGCAAAAATGTTTACTTAATTTCTAGTACTTATTATTTGATGATGATGCGGAAGAAGACAATGAATGAAAAATTATTCATAGATTTCTGACACACCGCATAATGAGATTTTTATATGTTTGTATGATGAAGAAGTGTAGTAGAAAAAAATTTGATGAGAAATTTTCTGACTTGTTAATTTAAATATGTACAAAACATTTAGGGAAGTATTTCACTCTGGTATTTCGTCTAGAAAACATCATGATCAGATGGTTACATGTCAAAAACATGCATAAATTCATATATAATATTAAACTTTACAGTATGAAAATGTTGCAGAAATTTTTTTTGTGTGTTTCTGTTTTTACCATGTCCGTAATAATTTAGTTTACTTTATGAGTATAATTAAACTCTTTTTTTACTCTCCTTTTCTTTTTCCCTTCATGGAAGCTTAGTTTGAATGAAAAACTGTCGAAATTTTTACAAAAAAATGCCGAAATTTTTTTATTCCTTAGTTAAAAAAAAGGGCAAAACCTCCCCGAGAAAAAGTTTAAAAAATAAAACAAAATGTTTTTCGGGGAGAAAGAAGAAAGTTTTGTGTAAATATAAAAAAATGAAATGAAGCGAGCAGCGGCAACAAATTATAATTCCTGAGGAAGAAAACGAGCCAAAATTGAGAATATGAGACAGAAAAGGGTTGCAAATTCTACCCTCATTTTCTGCAATATACACTCTCACATAAGTGTATATGAGTTAAATGGAATTAAAAAATGCTATAAAATGGTTGAATTTATTCGTCTAAGCCGTGGCTCATGATAATATGATAAAAACAGGCAAGCATTGTGAATATTTAATTTGTTCCCTTCTTTCATTTATGTTGATGTTGTTGCCTTTTTTTTTTAATTTTTTTCAATTTACTTTACAAACATTATATTTTTTAAACGAATTTTCCTGTTTTTTTTCATCATCAACTGTTAACTGTACATCCATTATAATTGCATAAATTTTCATTTTACATCAAATAAATATTTCATTATATTGCATGAAAATCAAAAATTGCAATTTAAAAGTATAAATATTGCAAAATTATTATCTTAATTGATTTAAAGGCCAAGGCAAAAAAATATATATGAAAATATGCTCTGACTGCAATTTCATTATAATTTCACAAATAATAATAATAATGGCAATAATAATATATTTTTTAATGAAAATTTATAAAATAAAAATATCGAAAAAAAATGGAAAAATATGCTTGCAAATTGTAAAATAATTTGCGGTTACCATAAATTTGCTATTATGCATTTTTCGTATGAATATTATAGATGGTGTGCCTTTTACCCCTTCGTTGCTGAATTCAAATTAAGGACTCCACGTGTTCGAATTCAGATTCTTTTTTTGGCTTTTTGAAGGGATCAAATTAAAAATTTATTTAGATTAGATTTGTGGTTTCTTATAATAATTTTAAAGGTAAAAACTTTAACTCGGAGTAATTTCGATAACAAATGTTGTTTACTAAATTATTTACAATGCTTAATTTTTGAATTCTAAACACTCTATAACTTGCTCACAATTCAAAACTTTTGTATCTGAAATATCAACTCGAAACCTTTTTTCCATTAGCATCAAACTTTATCATTCAACTCCATCAATTTCAATTTTAATTTCCTTGCTTTTTCTTCTGATTCATTTAAAATAAAATAAAATATCCATTTTCTTACTTATTTAAATTATCGTTGGAAAAAACTATTTAATAACAAAATAACATGAAATAGCATTAGCATGAAACTCATAGCCAGGTTTAGCAGTCATGATGAAAGATAGATGTTGATGACGATGAGAGTGAGAAAGAGTAAGGCGGGTTTAAGAAACGACTTAGTAGTCTGAATGAATATTCGGGAAATTTAATTTTGCATTTAATATTAAATTATTTATTTTATCTTTTCAAGCATAGAATTTTAATCATTTAAAATTCCCCAGTTTCTTACACGCTCTAGCTGCTTTTTCCTTCATTCTTCTTCTTATGAAAAATTCTCCATTTATCCTTAACATTGCTAAATGCCGGAGAGAGATTGTGTATGGAATTGAAGTAGCAACAGCAGCAGTATCAGGAATGGTGGTATTGCGCAAAAAAAATGTTAAAATCTAGGAGAAGTTTGGTGTGAAGCACAGAAGAGCAGAGCGTGGGTAAAATTTCAACGTCAAGTTTTCAAGCGAAAAAGGAAAAAGAAGTGGAGCGTCTGAAGAGCAAGAAAAAGGAAAGGAATGGAAAAACATGGAAAATTGCTTTTATATAAGGGAAATAAGAAAATAACATTTTCTATCTCTCATACAAGAATTATATTTTTTTTTGCGAAAAATAAAAGCGATGAGAAAAAGTAATAAAAATTCTTTACCAGTAATTTTGCGCGAGAGAAAACAATTTTCCGTCTAAAAGATTTTCTTCTTTTTCGTCATCTCCTTCTCGATCCCCCCACGAAAAATAAGAAGAATGAAATGAAATGAAATGAGATGCTCCGTTGAGCTCTTTTCGTACATATAGATTCTTGTATATCTACATTTTTGGGATGCGAATTTGATGTATTAAATTAAAAATGGCTGAGGGAATTTTCATCTTCGGAAAGATTCTTTTGTGAAAGGCAGTTTCAAAAAAAAAATACATAAAAAATGGAATGGGTGAGTGAATGGCACATGATATGAGTTTGTATAGAACTTGATATAACCATGATAGATAGCTAAATAGATAGATTCTTCATTTTGCATTATTTACGCATATATTCAATGCATTTCACATTTTCACCCTTCATTCCCCATACATACGCTCAGTCAACCTTTCATTGCGCCGTCGACAAGGAAAAAAGTTTTCATTAACCAAACATTTTTATTCTGTATAAATTCTATTATGGCTGAATGTTTTTAATATGAATAAGGAAGAAGGAAAAAAGAGGTCTACTGCAACTTAACAACAGGCAACAACAACAAGACACCACTCCTTCCAATAGGATAATAAATCACGAGGACAAATTTAATTACCAGAACGTCGCGCGATAAGAGAATGAATGAAAAGATGAATGTGAAATTTATTTATGGATCGTTCCTTCTCTACTGGCTTTTATGTGAATTGTGTGTACATACACATTTGAGAGTGTGTCTATATAGAGAGATATCGTCCTTGTAGATATACCGTTAATATTATATAATTTAAATTTGAATAAATTTAGTATAAGAATTGGATATTCCTTCAACAGAACAGTGATTCTCAAGGTATTTAGCAAGTTTTCCAAATAATTATTGAAAATTGAAGTGACAATTTCAAAATTGCATGTTTAGTGTATCACGAAATTTTTCGCGACATACCTGATATCCCGTTGTGACACGGAACAATAGTATGACATGGAACACAGTTTGAGTATCACTGTTATCCAGAGAGTAGCGGGAGGAAGGAGAAGGCAAGGAAGGCAGTGTGAACATACAAAGGCGAAATCGATTTCTTTTCATCATCATCAGCAGTAGTTAATGCTTTAAGGGATTTTCAATATAGAGCACACAAAATTTTCCACCATTCATTGAATCTTTAGATCTCCTTTTCATTCCTCTCAACACAACGTAAGCCAAGCAAGGGCGAACGAAAATTTTCATCTTTACCGTAAAGTAATGTCGTTTTATGCCGTCTATTATTCATTTTAAAATGCGACATAGAAGTATTTATTATATTCGAGATAAGGATTATCTTTCTCGAAGCAATTGCAAACTTTAAAATTACTTAGGCATTCAAATATTTTCTTTACAATGTGATGAGAGCATTAAAGGAGAGGAAGAAAATAGACATTAAGGATATTGCTTATTTGAACTTTTACTTTTTGCGTGAAGAACGAGAATCGTTAGTTTAACGACTTCATTTTCTTCCTGAGGAATTTGGCAAGAAATTTTTATATCAGATTCCATCATATTTATAAATGTCTGTCTCACGAAAAATTCAGAGAAATAACATTCAATCTTCCATTGGAATAACGATGTTCTGTTCTTAAAGATATTGCCTTCATTACCACATTTCTCATGTTTATTTCAAAATTACAAAATATATACTAATAAGTGAGGTATTAGAAGCATTAAAATGTTGCGAATTTTAAATTAGAAACGCCTTCCGTAAAATGCATGCATATTGTGTTTACCTTCAATAGTGCGCTAATATTATTTTCTTGTCGTTTATTCCTATACAAAATAAAAATAATAATAATTTTTCTGTTCCATTGAACCATAAAACAAATCAATTTTTATGGCTCGCTCTCTGTGTTTTTTTATTCATTCTATAAACTGTGCAATGCTTGCTTTTTGTGTTACTTTAGCTTTAGGTTATTATAATGTGGTTTCAATATATCCCTCTCACTCTCGCTTCTTTTTTTGTGTTTTCGCACTCAAAACTTTATATTTATCATCATTTCAACAGAAAAACCACAACTGAGGCCGGAGCAATTATAATTTTTATGTACACACATATTATGTATATATATATTTTTTCGGCATATGGAATCAGCATCAGATCAGCGGAAAGTAAGCAAAAAATAATAAGAAGATGCAGTGATGTGTAAACGAGATTAATAATAAACCGTGATCATGTAAAACTGCGTCGCTTAATCTATTTCCCTTAATTCTAAAAATTGACACAAAAAGTGACGAAAAAGAAATTGAAATGCACACTTAATGATGTGTTCTTTTTCATTTCTATCTCTCTTTACGGATTTTGTCACGATAAAGACTAAAGAAAAGAACGAAAAGATGATGAGATGAGACGAGAAATAAGTGTAGAAAATAACGGACTATAAATATAAGGTTAATTAAACATTTTTCTCGAGAAATGAGCGCCGAAAAAACCGCACACACAGTATCATGCTCGAGCATGTGTGAAGCGCTTATTGGCACTCAGACAAATTCTTCTACTAAAAGGTTCATTTACATTTCATGCGTTTTTATTCGACTCAAATTGTATGAAGTACATTCCTCTTCTTCTTTTTCTCATTTTTCTTACTTCGCCATCATGATGATGGTGATGATGATGACTTTTGCTTGCTTACATCTATTTTTTTTTGTCTTATGTGTGGAATCTTTTTTAAGACAAAAAAATAATGCTCTTTCTCGTTGCAAACAGCTTGTCATTTTCTTCATGCTCCTTGCTATCTTATTTTTTACTTCTTATTTCTGTTAGTTCATCAAATATAGACACAATTTTATTCATGATGGAAACGAATTTAAGGTTGTTGTTGCTGCCGATGCTCTTGTCTTTCTTATTCTTATTCTATTTATATCAATTGAGTTGTTTGTGAATACATACAAATGAATGCACGCGTATGACGATATGTGCATCATCATAATAGCTCTGTGTTGTATGAGGTGAATAATATTAAATGAGATTTCATAAATAACTTATTAGACTTATGAGAGTATTCATTTTCTTCTTTCTTTGTTGTGACTCACTGACTGAAAATTCATCTTGAATTGAATTGAAGAATGATCGTCAACTTATTAGAATGTAAACATTAGCGCATTTACTACATCACCTGTAGCTTTCAACTTTATTTTCTGAGTACTCAGCAGTAATTGAGTATGAAGTGTACAAAGTAATAACTCAGTCGGTCAAAATGAAATAAACTAGATATGCTTCAAAATAGAATCGCATTTAATTCACTCAACAACGTGGGTACTCACTTATTTACATCAATATAAGAAGAAAGAGAAAAAAAAGATTTCTTCTTCGTGTGGAATGTGACTGATTTTCTAAGAATTTCATTCCGTTTCTGAATCACTAAATATCTCTTTCTCAATTCTTTCTCCATACATTTCATGTATGTCTATTATTATTTTACATTCTTAATCTTGTGATTTCTTTATTTTCATATTTCTTCTTATTATTTAAATCATCAGTCCATATAAACTCTCTATCTTTCTAACATAAATGTATTATTATAAAGTCCAAATTAATATAAAAGGATCAAGCAGCAATTCCAAAGAACCCAGGCAAAAGCTGTTTCTCCCGAAAATAACAAAAAAGAATGAAATGGAAAAGAAAGAAGAAAAAAATTGAAATTTTTGTTCTTTATTCCTCAACGAAGCAAATAAATCATATTTTTATAAGCAGCTTATACATTTCGAAAAAAAATACGAGAAGAGATGGATTTTTTTTCCTTCTCTTCACTTCAACATTATCGTTTCAGATATGGAAAGACAGAGCAAAGACGAAAAAAATTTAAATGAATAGATTTTTTGATGTATTACCAGATGAGATTTTTTTCTACACTATTAACTTCGATATATTCTTTATATAGTTTTAATTTTTTTCTCCATTTCGTCGTTCTTCTAAGTAAAAAATTGACTGAGTGAGTGACTGAGCGAGAGGTTGTGTGTTGAGATATGACGGAGACCACATAAAAATGTCTTCGGAAACAGCACTAATGAAAACTCCTGCTGTGAATATCTTCTTCGTTTTCAAGCAGAGAGAAATTTTCTTGTGTGTATATAATAATAATATTTATTTCTATGTGGATATACTCTTCTTATTCTTCTTCTTGTTCTTATTCTTTACGATAAATATAAAAAATTTACTTTAAATTAAAAAAAAAAATCGAAAATCTTTTTCATGCATTTCAAAAATAATCATATATGAAAGGAAGCAGCCGAAAGAAGAATTTTTCTTATATTTGCAAAACTGAAAATTCGTTCCAGGTTTCAGTTTGCTCTGCGAGATCAATTGCAGAACAAAGAGAGACTAAAGATTTTGTTCTAAAGGACATTGAGACATTGCTCTAAAATGGTCCGTCTTCCTTACTTAATACCCTTATCACAAACTTGTTAGGAATCTTTGAAAACATCCATTTGACAGAAATGCAAGTCATCAAGTGACTTTTATTGAACAGAATATTATCCAATTTCTATTTGATGTCTAATAGGATCAAAATGCGCTTAAGTCTTTCTCACACATTTTTTTAAACTTTATTTACCTGTTCACTAATTCCTTAACTTACTTAAAACATAGCGCATTTAACTGCTCTCTTTTCCTTGCCCTTCTTTTTATTCTATAGAATATGTACATTGTAACTTTTTTTTTCTTTTTTCCCAAGAATCCAATTGTTTTGTTTTATCAATAAATGGAAATCTTTCACAAAAATATATATAAAGCACTTTTTGATACGTTTTTCTTTGTCATTTGCTCTATCGGAATATTATGTGACTCTGTGTCGTTCATTTCTTTTATTTGCTGTATTGTAAGAAAAGAAAAAGATCAAGAAGAAGACGAAAAAGAAAAAAAAGTAGAAGTATACACCTCATGGTGTCTAAAGTCACAGACATTTTTAATACAATTTTTATTTTTTGTTTTGAGAAATAAAGAAAAATATTATAAAAATGTGTAGAAAGAGATATTAGAGGAAAGATATTTTTTGATTATGGCCATTCCGGCTTAAATGAGCATTTATGCAATTACACCTTAGGATATTTAAACATCATAACAATGACAAGCCATAAAAGGTTTTATGAAGGGGTCTTAAATAGCCTATGACGATGTGTCCATAGAATTAAACTCGTTTTAATATGATGATGATGAATAAAATACAAAAAAAAGTAAGAAAAAGAAGGAAAAAATGTCATAAAAATTGTTGTGTTACAACCTCACGAAGACGACGTATTAACGGTGGGTGTTCTATCCTAAAATATTCTTTCTCTTCGTTTTTGCCTTCATAAACAATTCTCAATCATATTTATGAGATTGTATGTAAAGAGATATTAAATTCTCACGTTAAAGGAGAAATTATTGCTTTAAGATTGTACATCAATAACAGACACAAGAAGTAAAGCACGAAAGAGAAGACAAAAAAAAATCGATAGATCTTTTGCATAGCATTGGTGACTGTTGTGTCAATAAAGAAGCATAATGCCTTCATACATCACAACCATCCCACATGCTTTATGTATATAATATACACCGAGAGGTAATCGATCAAATTTCATCATTGTCATAATTGCAGTTGTAATTCTGATCCAGCTGATTTTCTATAATACCGACTCTACTTTATTTTCACAATCTATCCACTGCACGTGACTGCAAAAAATAATTTTTTTTTCGGCAGAATGAGAAAGAAAAATTTTCATTCTTATTTTAAAAACCCGAGTTAATAACATCGAAGCGCTTTAGTGACTGTAAAATGAGACATGAGATATAATAATGAAGGGAATGCAATGACGTATAACGCATAAAGTATAAGAAGAATGTAAAGTAACTCCTCAGAGAAATTGAAAACTTTAGTCAAGCGAAAATAGAGAAAATGGGAAATTCTATGAGGGTTGAATGACAACAGCGTCGAATTCGACAAGGAATGGTAAGAAAAAATAAGAAAAATGGATCACCATTAAAGCTACTTAGTCAGCCATCAGTATTTGAATATAATTACGTGAAAACATTCAATAATTTTATTAAATCTTCTAAGAGCATTCTTGCTTTCCCTAAGATTATTTCCTCCTATACTTCTCCTACAAGCTTGTAGGCAAACAGCCAAAAAAGTTAAGGGAACTAGAAATTCCTTCGAAAATAGAAAATTATTCGAGAAAATCCCACTAAAGCATCTAATCAACAACACAAAACGAAAAAAATTCTTCCCTCACAATATTTTTAAACGTGATATTTTCTATATTAGACATTAATAATAATAATCATAACTCCAAACACTCATTGCAATAGAAAAACAACGACGACGCATTAAGACATTTCTTGGCCTTTCGCTATGGAATGCCTTTTACACGAAATCACACTTCTGGAGATGAAATATGAAACGAGATCGAGTGGATTGCTTGTTGTGGTGTAGGGTAAGTGTTTTGAGCATTGAATGTAGAAAAATATTCAACCCTCACATAATTTTCATTTTTTCTTTTTTGAAAATGCATGAAAAGATTCCAAAAAAAAGAATAAGAGAACATTAAATTGATGCCAATTACCAGTCGACAAACACCCATACGCACATTTTCATTTATAAATGATGGAAAAAATGTTTGAATTTTTTTTTTGAGGGATAGAAAAAATCAAATTTTCTTCAAATGCTGAGGGAAACTGATAAAAATTTCTCATCATTCGAAGTGAATTTTCTACCCTAACCGATAATGGGAAATGTGAGACAAATATTTACTTTTTTTCGTGTTACGTTTTACGGCTGCTTAATGCTGTTGATATTCTCAAAATTCTATTTGCTTTCATTCTTACAAGAAAATTTCTGCTGTTCATTCTATTGTTTTTATACTTTGTATGTACATAGAAAAAACAAGGAGTAATAGGGAATGAACGTATGTTTGATATTTTTACCTATATTACACTAAATACACATTAAATTGCTTGCAAGGATCTTAAAGACTTCGTAGGCAATTATTCCATTCATGCAATTTCAGATCATCATCATCGTCGTTGTGGATAATGAAGGGAAAAAATAGCACACATACAAGCATGTGAGATATCACGGAGCTATTTTTATTAAATCTCCATTTCAAGCTGTGATTTATTTGCTTTCTTTTCACCAGAAAGAATTCATTTGTGTATGTTTCCTATTATCAGGGCATTTAAATGGATAAGCATATTTCGCATAAGAACCAAGGAATTATATGATTTTTCGTTCTTTCGTCGTATGTTGAGGGGTTAGTTAAAGCCGGTAAGAAGACATTTGTTTTTCCCTGTATCCTAATAATAATGGCAGCATATATGTATATACAAGAAGAATGAAAAGAAAAAAATCCATTTCCCTCTAATGTTGTATTGAAACAATTAATTTTATTGCATAATATTGAAAATCTCTAATGCAGATATATCCTGAAAAAATGAATGAAGGGATACAAGCAAATATAGACATGTAGCAGAAGCAAAAAATTTAATCATTTATTGCTTCTTTTTCTTACTGCCTGTTTCATATTTATCGATCAAGTTTCCATGCGTTTAGTCTGCTATTTTTTTCCATATTGTTATTAAACTTTTTATAAGTTTTCAAACTAAATAAAAAGAAAAATGAAAAAAAAAGTCCAATATGGCTGTAAAATTCTTTCTCTCTTTAATTTTTTTGGTTAATTTGCATTTTCAGCTATTTTGTTCTCTACCATCAAGCGAAATCTCTATATGCCCAATAAAGTGTTTTATTATTCCCTACATTTAGCATACATTTTGATATTTTTTATTCATAAGAAATAAAGCATTTTGTTAATAGCCATAAAAACACGTTTCGAGCTAAATTAGAATTGTAGAGCTTAAAGTAGAATCGCGTGACTGAAGTAGGAGTGGTGGATGGTGGTAGAAAATCCATAAACTGAATTTCATTTTTTTTCTTCTTTTCATCCATTTCGTTCATTTAATATTGATAATTTAATTGTGAGCATTCAAAAGTTAAATTTGAAGTCAAGCAAAGATGGTTTTATGCCTTACGGGGCCCATCGAGCAAGCAATCAATTTCGAATGGTTGAACAACATTTGTTTGCGTTTTTCTCCGTGTTCGATTTTCATTTCTTTTTTTTTTTTTTTTTTGAGTTTTTTACTATGAAATTGTGGATAAAAAAGAACTTTTAGTCTTGGTGTCATGCAATCTGAATTTATTTTCCATTTTGATGTTTAATTGATGCCTTCAAAACATTTTTTTTATTTCATTTCGTGTTCATTTCTTGCCATATTTATTTTCAGGTTCACTTAATTGTTTGATTTGAATCATCACACACCAAAAAAAAGAGTGAGTATAACAACAAATTATTGACGAATCATTAAGTTACGTTATTGGATTATGATTTTATGATTATTTAAATTTGAATAAACAAACAATATAAATTTACTTAACATACATTAATGTGATGCATTGCGCATCTCATTAAAAATTGTTTTTTAACATCAAAAAAAGCCAATGAGATTAGAATGTATGAGGGTGCAATTGATGTTAACCCCATCAGGAAAATTTTAAAACATTTATTCTCGTCGTATTTATGAAAATTATACTAAAATTAGCTCATATTCACTACCCTCGCTAAATAAATACGTAAGTAACTTTTTATGGGATGCTATGGCTTTTATTTTTTTCTTTTTCCAATTCCCCATGAGAATATTCTCACAACGTTGTATGTCTTTTGTTGTGGTTGTCTTTTGAATACTTTTCAAAAGAAGAGCGAAGGCATAAAAACAGTCATTCATTCGTTTATATATATATTATTGTATTTACGCACTCCTGCAGTTATTTTCTGTTTACTTTCCAGAAATAAAAATTTAGCAGCGAAATTGACGGGAAAAAGAAGATAGATTTTTTTATACTGTGTATATTTGCTTCTACTGTGCAGATCTATGCAGAGCTAAAGAAAAAACCTGAAGTGAAAATAAACAGCAAAATAAAACCATTTCTCTCTGCGCGTATTTATCGAGGTTGAGTAAGACGAGTGAGGAGTGAGTGAGTGAAAAGAACGAGATAGAGAGTGTTGAGTCAAATGGGAATTTAGAAAATTGAAAAATTATGTGTATTATGAAAATTGTTTTATGAAAATTTAATATTATCGAGGGTGTCATAAATAAATAAAAATCTTATACGTGATCTCTATTCCGGGTTGGGTTTTTCGCATGCTTGCTGCTCCTTTTTTTCTTTGCTTTCTTTTAAAACATGGAAAAAGGAGGCGAGAAGTATTTTATGCGGTTCTACGTAGAAATTTTCCCATATATATTGGTCTCATTATACATTCAATTTACGTATTTCTTAACAACAGCCTTTTATTCGCGTAGCACAAAATTTTTGACAGGGGTACAGCATCCTTTTTCCACCTACAATTTTGCTCTTAAATGATTAACATCCCTTGATATCATTTATAATTTAATAGAACAACTCCGGGCGACACAAGGCTGCATTTTTGGGTAACACGAGGTTTAGAGTTCATTTGGATTCCATAAGGATTCCTTCGTATAGTGTGTGTTTGATTGGCTGAAAACTCTTTGCTGAAAAAATTGTTGAACCGTTGCAAACTTATATACTAGCTATTTATGGTATTTTTCTAAGTGAAAATCAATTTGGGGTTTCTTTTTTTATAATTTTTAACAACAAAACATTTATTTTTTGTTTAAAAAATAATAAATTCCACGATCATCGCTAAATGATCGAATATTTTCATCATCTTGTTTCTCATAAACTGTTCATTTTTTTTCATTATATAATTTAAAATTGCGTTTTAATGTGATTTTGTATTTTTTTGTATTACTTTCAATAAAAAAATAATAATAATAAAAATGTTAATCATCCTTATCCACGCAGAATATAGAAAAGGAAATTTTCATTCGTTATACATTTTGTTTTTTCATAATTTTAAGATGAACGAAATAAGAATTTGAGAAAAACAAATTTTAACTAAAACATAATATTTGTTATAAATTTTTATATCTTTTGTTAAGGTATGTCAACCTTCAAAAGTTTGAAGAATTTTAGTTAAATGTGATTTCTGGATTATTTGATTGACAGTATTATAATCGTGTCTAATCCCATCTGTCAGAATCGAAAGGATTCTCAGAAGGTATTACTAAAGAGGTTAAAGTTAATTAACCAGGTTTTTTTGGAAATAAGCATTCCTTAATAAAATATTTTGAGCTGATTTGCTTAAAATACTATTTTTTTTATCCAAAATCCATCAAACTTTTTAAAGTTCATCATTCCTAAACATTTTTTTTATCAAATTTTCACTATAAAATCGGTTCCCGAAAAAAGAACACAAGAGAAGCTAAAAATATATTTATATTCCATAACTGCTTGCTTTCAAACTAGAGCTCAATCCTAATGATATTGATAAAATATCGTACATTAAATTTTATGCTAAATTTACTCTTAATTTATATGCATTTCATATACTTCATTTTGTAAAAATCTTTTTTTTTATATTTATTTTCATTTTCCATTCTCAACTTTTTCATTCGCTGAATAGAAAAAAATGAGAGAAAAAATTTCCATAAAAGATAAAAAGACCTGGAAAATTTTCATCGTTATTATTAATTCATTCGATTGTTATTTAAAGAGAGTGATAGAGAAGAGAAGATAGAGAGATTGATAGGTCGGTTATTTATTGTTTGTCGCGTGATTGATGGGAAATAGTTGATAATAATTTAACATAGATATATTCAAAATAATAATGATAATAGGTATTAATAAGTAATCGAAATAAGACAAAAACTATTTTTGTTTTTTCTGTTTGTTTCATATTTCTTACGTTCAGTTTCATTCCATCATTATAATACTGTACAAATACATACAATATTTTATCAATATTCCTTTTTACATTCAAATATTTTCATATTTTTTATCATCGGAAAATGATTGAAAAGCTTTTGAGAAAATGTTATGTCTCCGAATGACACAAAATGGCAGTACACAGGTGCTCTAACGGCTACTATTCTTTAAATATTTTGGCATTATAGTCATATAGTTGACTGGAGTCTATATGACATTATTTCATCCTTGTGTCATTCTCAATTGATGTTTTTAGTCAATTAAGTCAGTTTAATGGTTTATTCTATGACAGAGGTATCACATTTTTTATTTGGTTGGTTCCATTATGATCACTTTTATCAAGATTTTAGAGCAAGAAACAGTTGTCATGAGAAAAAAACACAAAGTTTTCATGAAATTCTTATCAAAACTTGTTCAATTAAATAGGGAAGAAATTTTGTACAATTTTAAGTTATCTTACAAGTTTATCGGATACCTCTTCACAACCTAGATGACGTACATTGTCATTGGATGGATCGAGCAGGTTAGAACTTTAATTATTTTACCAAAAACTTTTCAATCATCTCAGAATCTTCATTTATTATTTTTTTGTTTTTTTCATTTTCTTAGAGGAAAAATTGAAACTAGCGAATGACAAAAACTATTTTTTTGAAGGAAGTAGCTATATAAGAAATAATGCAAGCTTGGTTTATTTATTAATTTTTTTGTATTCTTTTTTTCGATTTTTTCATCATATTCATTTTGTATATTAAAAAAGCTAATTTAGAGTTAGACTTTTTTCTTCTTTATCTCAATCTGCCTGAATTATGGAAAAATTTTATACTATATTTACACAGATGAAGCAACATTCATGTATTATCATAACCAAATCACAAAATAATTATTTTAATTTTTTTTCCTCTTCTCTGCAAGAATTTATTTTTTTTTCATCAATATTTTCAATTTTTTTTTCGTTATGTAGAGTAAGTTAATGGTAAGTTTTCATTTGTTCATATTAATTTATTTAAATTATAGCACTATTATGTTTAATTCGTAAAAAATATACACAAAAAATCTATTTGATTTAAGTAAATCTTTTATAGCAAATATTTGTCCTTAGTTAATGCCCATATAGCTTTGTATTATAGTCGTCAAGTATACCTAAGTGTTATCATTATATATCCTCTAGAGACTTACTTAAAAAAAACTTTATATTCTTTATTTCACTTCATTTGTTGCTGAACATTTTCATTTAGTATGTTTTATATCATTTCATCGCATGCGATAATGAATGAATTTGATGATGATTCACGCGATATATCGTTCAATGTAAAATGTTTGACAAGTTTTTTTTTTTAATTTTATTTACTTAATTTTCATTTTTCATGTGAAAAATATGTAACTAACTTATTTTCCATCCTCATTTATAGTAAAAAATATATAAATCTTAAATTTATTCATCTTTTTGTTGTGAAATTTTTTTAAAACATTTTTTTTCGTATACTTTTCATTTGAACTTACGATTGGAATTTTATTCATTTAAGTTTCGTGTGTTTTTGCTTTTGTTTCTCTTAATTTTCAATCAAAAAAGTGAAAGAAACTTAATTTAACTAACAGAAATGAAAATCAAATCAACTCGAGAAAGATAATCGAAAGTTGATTTTTTCATTCTACAGCAGCATTAGTAATGCATTTCAAAGAGTGCGTAAAGTAAATTAGATTTTCTTTCGTCACTTAATTCCAATAGTTTTGGGGTTTTAGGTAGAAATATAGACACAACAAAAAAGATTCGATCGCCAAGTAACTAAATGACTGCTGGAGGCTAATTTTAATCCATGTAATTAAGTATACGCGTTGATGACCAAATTGCTAGGTATCTAACAATGTGGTCGATAGAGTGTAATTCACACGAACAAGCCATTCAGTTACCAGAAAGATGAATTAAGAATGAAAGAAACTTAACGCCTCGCGAAATAAAAAAAAAGTCTATTTTTCATGATTTCGTATCAAATATCATCAATAATGATTCGTATACAAAGTTCAACCGAGAAAGTTTTTATTGGACACAATAATTTGTTAAATTCATATACCTTAAAATATTCAAAA
Source organism: Chironomus tepperi (assembly GCF_022539635.2). Lineage (NCBI taxonomy): Eukaryota > Metazoa > Arthropoda > Insecta > Diptera > Chironomidae > Chironomus > Chironomus tepperi. The sequence continues at coordinate 2,361,347 of NW_027226498.1, read as the reverse complement.
ATGAAAGCATTTGATGTAATTACGTATACTGTGTTATCAATGTCTCCGTCACCCGCCATTATTATTATGATTATCGTATATCATATGTTGAATAGTTAAGGAAACCAAGATTATGGAATTACATAGCTTATGTCTTTGAAGTAACAAATACAAGAAAATAAAAGATTCATGATCAATTGTGATCGCTGAATAAAAGCATTAAACTTAGCATTAATTTGGGCGATTTGACTCTCATTTTTCTTGCTTTTTAAAATACTAAATAAATTTCTTTCATAAATTTTTTTTTGTTTCATTCTCGTATACTCATATTCATTAATAATTTGTGGAAATAACGAACAAAGATTTGTGAAAAAATTAATATTTTTACGAAGATAATTCAATCATAATCAGTCATTTATTAATTACGTATATCGTTAAGAATTAAAAGAATCTATTCTTTTTTCTTCTTCATTTTTGATTTGTCCATTTATGTTCACTAAGAATGTTCATCACTATGTTGATTATGTTGATTGTTTTTAGACACAAAGAACTAATTTTTTCATGCAGACACAATTGGAGATTCGATAGGAGTTTTTTTTTGAGATTTTTTTTAAAAATACCATAAAAAAATTCGAGCTAAATTAATATAGTAGAGTTGGGAAATTGCAGAATAGAATTGGAAGGAGAAATTCCTTCAATGTCATTGAAAATAATAACAAAATTAAGAATGTCAATTGATCTCAATTTAATGACACGAAACGTCATCAAAAAATGTTAATTTTGTTTAATATATTAAAAAAAGTTTTGCATTTAATCATGCATTCGCGAGAAAATCCAACAAACACACAAATAGTTGTATTAAATTATTGAATCAGAGCGACATAAAATGTTATTAGATATAAATCTAGAAAATTGGATGAAAAGAAATTCCTTCAATTATTTCCTTGTGTGCTCTCGTTTAATAAGAGCACTAAGAAAAAAATAATTTCGTTTTTGAAAAAAGATAAAACGAAATCTTCAATTACACATATGAATGTATAAAGTAAAAGGTTATTTATTTATAAAAATTTTTTAATCCGATTATTATTATACCTTTTCATCCTTTAATGTTTCAGTGATTTAATCATGTGCTCTCTCACATTGTGTGGTTGTTAAATTTTGCGCAAATGTGTCTGACACTCGGCGAGCTATATGGGCTTCTTGCAAAAACGAAGTATATTCTCTCTTATCACCACCATTTTCTTATTATTTTTCTTTTCTTATAATTCATTACTGTATTGTAAATATTTTTTTTATCTTTATGTATACACATATATATATATTTATGTATATATATATCTATGTATATATATATTTATATTTTCCTTCTTAAAATTAATTACGTATTTTCTGTTGCTGTGTTGCTTTCTTAATATTTTTTTTTCCTTAATAATTTTTTGTCTTGTTTTAATCTCATACAAAAAGAACTTTTCCTTCATTTTAATAATCTTAAAAACTTTTTTCTTTCAGTTACTTCTTCATGTTCCGTTCTCATTTTGCTGTTTAATCGTTTAATTAGAATGCAAAAATTTTCACTTTTTTTTTTTTGCTTTTCGCTGTGTAGCATTAATGTCTTAAGATCTTGTTGCTTATATTTCACTCTCAATGTTCATCTTAAATGATTTTTCTTGCTTTTCTTCACTTATGGTACTTTTTTGTTTTCATTTTTTTTAGAAATATACATGAAAGAGATAGAGAAAGAAAGAGAAGCAAGAGAATGAAATTTATTAGAATAAATGTTTTTGGAGGTCATTATTTGATCGCATATATGTGACACATATCAATTACGCTCAAAATTTATTGCTCTTTTTTATTCTTTTTGTTTTTTTTTCTTTTTAGCTTTTTTTCTTTTGTTTATGATGAGAATAATACTGAAATTTTTTTGAGATGTGTCATTATGCATCGATTGGAGAGATCAAAAACATAATTTGAATCTAAATATGACAAGACTAGGAAGAGTTTATTGTTTTCTGTTTTGTTGTTGTGAGGCAAAAACACGTGGTTCCATCACTCATTTTTATGTTAAGAGAATAAGAAAGCAAAGGGAATTCTCCTAAATTTTTTTCGTCTGATAGTGCGTGTCACAAATATTTCAGATCATATTTTGGCTCATTTACTCACATAAATTTCATTCTTTTCCTCATCAATCTTCTCTTTCATGTTGAATGTACTTTTTTGTATATAAATATTTCTCAGTATATATTTCAAGCAATTAATGTATATTAGAAATAGAAATTATTAAATTTCAGCGCGCAACTTCATTAATTAATTTTTTTTTTTATCTTTTTTTCTTTAATTATTAGTCAATTCATGCGAAGTTCTGGCCATTTTCCCAGGGCATTGTGAGCACCCGCTTCGTTTTTGCAAGAAGGTCATATGTAGTGTACTACGAACATGGGTGCACCACCGCGTTGTAGCTCGCCAAGATTGGACCATGTGCTCCCGCGAAGGGGGTACTCACAACGTCTGGTGTGCTAGCTCCATCTGTGTGTGATGTTGAATCGGCATTACTTCGGCCTTCTCCATTTGCATTTCCGAGTTCTGGTGGTTTGGTGGTGTCCCGTTCGTCGATTACTAAATCTATTGGCATTTTACCCTTTAAACATGAAATATAACGATGACAGAAATTGTCACATAACTCATGGACCTATAAGAGAGAAAGAAAAAAAGAAATAAAAGAATATTCAAAATTAGGGGAAATATAAATAGGTATTTATTTTATTAGGAATCACTTTGATTTAAGAAAGAAAGCACAAACGAAATGAATATAAAAGAAAAACATGTGAGCATCGACGTAATATAAACAGCACAACTTTATTGTTATTTGCTGTTTGTCATGAATGAATATTACGACAGTTATAAATTAAATTATTAATCCACCGTTTGATATATGATTGCAAATAAAGAATGAGAGTAAGTAGGAACAAGTAAGCTTTTATATTCCAGTTGTATTTTTTTTTACACGAAATTTCTTTAGAAATTCCTTTTATCACCACATACACACACAAACATAACAGTGAGCAAGAAGGTTTGCCGGGAGTCGTTTGTATTCTATCACAGAACAGTTTGTAATTTTGCTGTCATCAAAATGGTATTAAAATGCCATAAAATAATGATAACATGTCTATACGATATATTATAAATTTTATTTGAATCGCTTATATTTACGGAAAGAATGAGAGCTTCAAATATATTTATATTGAATTGTCGGATGCAATTAAAATAAAAATAAATAAATTTGCAGTTTCTGCAATTGCGATAAGACAGAACTTTTATCTATCTTATAGTAGCAGCAGTAGCAGTTGCATGAAATAGAGGCAGTAGCATAGTAACTTATTATGCATAATATGTATGCATAATGTTATTTTATTATGATGCATACATGAACTACCGAAGAAATGTAAAGCAGAGCAAATAAAGTGGAAAAGAAGAAACAGAACTGATTGAAATGAAATTCGACAAGATAAGAAATTTAATATTTTAATAAAGAATAATTTTTTCTGCTTTTGCTCTCTCTTGATCTTTCCATCTCACTCACTTGCTTGTATTCATGCTTTGAAATCGACTTTTTATTGCCAATGTTTTATTTTGGATTATATTTTGTTTCTATATGTGAAAGAATGAAAAGAAATCAGCAAACTGGTTGGCTTTATTTTCTTACTCCTTACGCTACTCCAAAAAGAAATTGCGAAAATATGCGCTGCATATACACATATATACAATATATAATTGCATTGAATTACACAATATGTCGCGTCGTTTGCTTTATATCTTACTCAATAATATCGTTACATGTATGTTGATATTATGCGTACATATTAGTATGATAATAAACCTACGCAACGTGCATTGCATGTATGAGGACAATATTATTATTATGCAATTCTTTTCAATTTTATATTTTGCCAATGAAGATATCTGCTTGGCTTCTACTTCTTTTTATTTCACATTATTGTAGAGAATAAACTTTTGCGAAGTTTATTCGGCGGATGATATTCTTTAAGATTTATATTATCATATCAGTAATGATATTCATCAATTTCTATAACTGGGTTTATAACCTTAATGCAACTTAATATGTATATAATTGCTTATGGTGCTTTTCTTCATCAGAGATTGAAAATTAAAGCCAACTGCAGACATGTCGAACTGAATATTTAATTTTTGCGAGGGAAATTTCAAAAAAATTAATACTTTGTTATTTTTGCAAAACAAAAAATGAAAAAATTAATTTAAAAACCAGTGAATGATGCGCGACATTTTATATATGCAAATTAAGATTCCTCTGAATATTTTTTTTTTCATATATTTTGTGTTGTTGAACGGGAGAGAATATAATTTTTGCATAAATTATCAAGCATGAAAGCGATTTTTTGCGGTAATTTTCATGCAAATTTTCCTTGCTTTTAAAAAAAATGAGAGGAAAAAAATATATATCGAAAAAGAAGTCTCTTTTTGATTCAATCTATGGTTATTATATGCAAAATACATTGATTCGCAAAATTCAAAGCACTTGCTTTTTTTTTATAATTCTTTAATACCATTTGCATGTTGCAATGAAAGCCAACTTGCTGGTTGTTATTGTGGTGCACAAAGGTAAGATCCGCATCTCTTTGTTCATTTCACAAACAAAACAACAACAAAAAAAAATCCCGAGCCTCAACCAAAATAATAATCTCTTAAATGATCAAGAATGCTTCATTTTCTGTTATACTGCTGACTGAGCAGAGAAACATTTTGAAAGAATAAAAAACAAGAGTAACAAAGAATCGTTTTTTTTCTTATTTCTTTTTTTATTTTTAAGCCTTAAACGCTTTTCTGAGAAATTTTTATAAATTTTACATTTGTGTGCGTCGATTTCTTAAATAAAAAAAAGCGACGACGATATTTGATCTTTTGAATGATCATCAAATTCCTCCTTGCTCTTGGAAAAAGAAAGAATGAAAAGGAAAAAAAAATATATAAGAAAGTCCTCTGTTTGATTGAGGGATTTAAGCGCATTTTTGTAACAGAGATAAGTATTCGATCAACGAATCAGTGTGAATTAGACATCAAATTATCAAAATAATCTTTTAAAATTTAAAAGATTTTTAAAGTTTTAAATTTTGCGCCAAAAGTCTAAAGTACTGAACATCGCTATAACTAGGCTAAACTAATTCGAATGCTCTATGACGTTCTTTGCAGTAGCGAATAAAAATGCACTAGTAAGCTCCCTTTTGTAAAGAAGGTTACAAAAATGCGCTAAAAATATGAGAATTCTCTTATTTCTTTCTTAATCGCGTCGCTCGCTTTCTTAGTTACTTATTTTTATATTTTCTTATACACCAAATAAAAATTTTCTTCAATTTTATTCCATTTTTAAAGTAAAAATTGCGTCTGCTATGTGTAACAATAAATCTGTTTCTTATAAATGTCCTATGTCTGTCATTGGTACTTAGTTTGTTGTCCTTTAAACACATAAATGAACATGACTTTTTTGCTTCACAAAAGGGTAGTAACAGCAGTTAAGAAGGATAAACTCATGTGACTATTGGATCAATAAAGAGTGGAAAAGGTATATAATGTGTGCGTTGCCCGAATGAAATGTCATTGTAAAAAATTTTCAATTTGAACATGACGATAGGGCAGTAAAGGAAATAAAGGTAGAAAAATGGAAAAACTAATAACCAACAATATGATTTTTTATGATGAAACTCGGCACACCTGACGCTTTGTAACAAATGCAAGAAATTATTATGCCAGAGAGCTATATAATTAAAGTAATTGGCTTATTGAAAATGGCGACATTAAACTCGTAGTATGGTGATATGGAGATTATGCACAATTTCAATTTAGCAATGAAATAGAATGAAAGATAAATCTTTAATATATCTTCATTATCTACATTTAACATTCTTTTGTGAAATGAAATGAAAAAAAAAAATATAAAATGTGAATTTATATATTCAATCTAAAGAATCGTTCATTCCTTTTCACAAACTTCTCACACCGCGCGCTTGATTTAACAGAAGCAATGCAGAGGAAAAAAAGGCATTCATTCTCCATCGGCACATACATATTTGCATAAGCTTGCATACATGCCGCGACGTTGACCTTCAGAATGTCCGCAATGAATGCTTTTTCAATACAATTTTTAGACATCCATGAGATGTTCAAATGAGATAATGTTATGTTTATGTGTTTCGATATTTATGTCTAAAATTTAACAAACATGGATCTAAATTGAAAAAACTTTAATATATTATATCTGAACATAGTGAAGTAAAGATGAAGAAATCTTCACTCCTTAATTTTTTTTTTCAGAGATGGAATATTTTGGATGAGCTCAGATGAGCTTAATGTGAAGCATGACGAATTAAAAATCTCGTTCGTATTAACTGGACGCGTCCATATTGAATACACATAAAACACAAAAGGAATGAAAAACAAGTTCACCATTATGGATATTTTTTTTCTTAAATTTATTTTTTTTTTTCGAAAAGAACATTCTTTGTAATCAAGCAAACATTCCATCGAGCCTTCACTAAGCACTAAGCCGTCATTTTCATACACATATATTCATTTTTTCGTTATTTCTTTCTTTAGCTTATAATTTTTTGGATTCTCTTGATGCTTCTATTGCTATTGGCGAAAAAATATACAAGAAAAAAAATCAGCAAAACACACGAGAGAAAGAGCGAAATAAACGTAAAGCCTGATAGAGGAATAATCATCGAAATATGCTAATAAGTGAATATGTGGCCTTTGGACAAATTATCAGAAAAGCAGAAATAAGAAAGAAAATAACATTAATGGATTATAACGAAACGTAAAGGTAAAAAGATGAAAAAATATAATCATAATAAAGAAAACGAAAAGAATGAAAGAAATGTGAAAAGCGCAGGTCTCAGTGAATTGTATCCACTAAAAGCCAGAGTCAGGATATATGTCTGAAGATGTGAAGTCCATTAAAAATTGCAAGATGAGCAACAAAAGAAGAAACTAGTAATAAATTTCAATGGACATATCTGTAAAAGCGCATTTTTAATATGGCTAGCTTTTAGATACAATTTGAATATTTTTGAAAATATTTAGATGAGAATTACTGAGAATAATAGTAAGTTCTTCCATATTATAACCCGAGTGGACAAAAATACGTTAATGGCAAGTTAATGTCTAGTCTATATGGATGTCCATATATTAAAGAGGAATTGCTACCACCCAAACCATATGTATACATGAATGCTCTCACGAAAACGTGTTGAAAAGCCAATTTTATATATAATAACAATAATGTAATGATATTCCTCATCGTCATCGATTGAATGAAATCGCATACAGAAAATATTGCACATATAAGTTTATTTGGCGCGCATGAGATATAAATATCGCAATTGAAAATATCCATTAATCTAAAAGGAATGAAGAAATGATTCTCATTGGTGATTTTCTTTGTACGTATTTTGTATGTATATTTTAAATGTACATACCCTACAAATTAAAAATAAATTAATAATGTTTTTAACAACCTGATGAAAAATATAGTTGATGATATCCGTCTTTCTTCTGTATGTACATCTCAGCAATGAAGTTAAAATTATAAACCTTGTTTTTTTTTCGCATATGCGAAGCAGCAACAACATGGTTTAAAAAAAATGAAAATAAGAAATTGAAATGGCCGATTTGGAAACATTAAATTTTATTACACATTTTTTTTTCCTTTTCTTTTCATTTCACTCGTTGCGTTGAGTTAAGTCCTCTCTGTGAGAAAACGATATAAATTTTGCGGACATATGACGAAAACAGGTTTTTCATTAAACAACAGAAACTTTTTTTTTCTTTCCTTTCAGTTCAGTTCTGAGAAACTTGAAATTTCATTGTGAAAATTGCAGTTTTGACAACAATAACACCTTAATTTAAATAAAAATATTTATAATGAAGAGTGAAAAAAATGCTCTTTTGTCTTTTCCATAGCATTTCATCGTATTTTGCGCTCAATGTCTCTGTCTCTGTCCCCTCTGCGTAGGAATCTTTTTTAATGTTATTAATATTATTTTTTTCTACCATCTTTGAATACAATTTTTTTGCCTAACGAAAATAATATTATGTATAACAATAGAACTCAACGAGTCGGGCGAGTGAGTGAGAGAGAGAGATGAGACCAAGAAAACAAAAAAAGAAAAGAATATTAAACGGTGAGGTAAGACATTAATGATACACCTTTTTGTGTGTTTTTATACTTATGTGCTTCATTTTATTATTGTACTTACAAAAAAATGAGTAAAAAAAGGAGAATTTCATACAAGTTAATTGTTCTGCTTCGTGAAATAATCATGTACATGTACATTATATTCTTTTAAATTTGGGTAGCTTGCTATGTATATCTCTCTAATCTAATATATGACTGAATATTTATAGTACATTATTTCATATTCTTTTCATCGTATGCTATGTATTTTCCAACTGAGGCAGTCGATACGGTTTTTGATTTTGTAATTATCATTTTTTTGGTTGTCCTATACTAGAATTCCATTGTGCGCTTATTTTCTTATCTATGATCTTTTGTTTCCCTTACTCTCATAGGTCTTTATTTTCATCTTTTGAATAATGGCGATAGTTTCAAAGAAAGAATAAAAGCGAAAAATAAAAATTGAGTTGAAACAAAGTTAAATAAGCGCAATAAATTCCAAATTAATTAAAGTTTCTTCTTGTTATGTGTAATCTACAGCATACGATCAACTGCTTGTGCTTTTCATATTCAATTCAATGTTAAAACGACACAAATCTACTAACGAAAAACGCAAATTCATTGAAGAAAATATTTTTCTTTTCTCAACAAGGCGAAATTTTTCATGTTCAATTCACAAGCTGACACTGAACACCACTTGTGAGTATGTATGGAGCTAACTAAGAGACTAAAGGTGATTAGCGCACAAATTTGTAGCAATTATGGTAATTTTTAATTATTTTTATTTTATATTCTTTTCTTCTTTTTCTCGCACGTTCAATTTCCAAAGTAGTTTATGGTATGGAAGCAAAAAAAATATATCTCAATATAAATTAAGTAAGTAGTAGAGGAGAGTGGAATATAAGAACGAGGAAATTAAGAACAAAAGCTCATAAAAATCTTCAACCAAAAAAGAAGAAAATCATCATCACTATAAGAAATCAGTTTTGCTCACACTATATTCCGCTAATTGTAAATGCAAATGTAATTCTCTACGTTATTAGACTTTAAAGAATTTTTTTTCTTCCCTTTCTTGCTCTTTTTTTCTTTCTCTGTTAAGCGTGGTGTGTGCAGTCATTTATGTTATTCTCCTATACTCTCGGCATGGCAAATGATTAATTACAGATTGTGCAAAAAAAACAGCCGAGAAGAAATTATTTGAATTTTAAATTTTTTTTCATATATTTCATTTCATATTCTATTCTTCTTGTTCTTGATTTTCGTGTATAAAGAAAACAGTGTGTGGCGGTTTATTTCATTTAAATGTATCCATCACATGGATGCTCACAGTTTTCATCAAAATAAGAAATATATATCCATGGAAAAATATGGTGGATTATTCGCGCATTTAAATCTTTTTTTTCTTTTTGCTTTGTTGTGCTTTCATTAAAATTTCTTCTTTTATATTCGTCTACATCAGATGATGATAAATAAATTTAAATCACTTACCTTTTCCAGTTCTAAAAGATGAAACCGAAGTACTTGAATTGCTTGTACCATCTAGAAATATCACAAAAAATAGAAAATATTTTAGTCAAAAGTGAAGTGACATTTTATAAAAAAAATATTGTTTTTATTTCATCATCAATTGCATTACCATGTGAGTTATTAAGACATGCAACAAAATTTATCCGTGTAAGGTATATTTATTTAAATAAGCGACAATGAGAGAGCGACCAATGTATCTTCTTTCATTTTATTATATTGATTCACACCGATGTGGGTGGTTCATTTCTTGTATGCATGTGCACAAAAATGAGAAAACGTGTTGAATAATTTTTATTTTTTTTTGTGCTTTGTTTCTCTCTGTTTTTGCAATTGCATTCGACTTTCTTAAAATAATATTTACTCTTTTTTCATGTTTTCTTTATTAATCAATCATATTTACGATAAGTGCAACAAGCAAGTAATTTATTGTGAAATCTTCGAATGATAAAATGGGAAATATTAATTTTTAACAACGATTTTTACTCCAATTTAACATGTGAATTTTTTTTTTGAGATAATTGATATTGAGTTTTTATGTAATTTCATTGACAAGCATTTGATTTATAATTTCTGAAGTTGTTTGTCTATGACATGACTCATCAAAATTTACTATTAATAGGTTAAGAGTTTCAATATCATTTTTCATAGCAGGATTATAAATTAACTAGACATTTACAGGTCAAAGCTTGTCTAACATGATTCTTATTGCACCTGATTTGCTGGATCTTATGAATTTTTTATTTTCCATAAATTGTAAGTATTCAAGAACAAAATTCTAACTAGGATTATTCATTCAAGATTCCTGCTATGCTAAGTTGTTTATTGCTGCTTAATTAAGATCTAAATAAATTGAAATAAAGAGTCTTGTCGATAGTAATAAAAAATAAAAAATTAATGCGACAGGAATGTGCGCTTCATGTTGTATTTTTGCATCACCGATCAATGCAATGTATTGCAAAAGAATTGCAATTGCAAATGAAAATAAGAGAAAAAAAGAAGAAGGAGAAAAGTTACGATTCAACAGGAAATGTAGGAAAAAATATTACAACATCAGGAAGGTGTTAAACATGTTTCAACTGATTCTCTTCTGTCTGCTTTTGACATGAAACTTGCACATTTTGAAATGATTATTAATCGAATGAGAAGGAGAGTAATTTCATATACAATATTTTTTTCTTATAATTGAAATATCTTGGAAATGTTTTATTTCATTGCCTATATTTAACTGAAGAGAAATAAAAACAAATAAAACGTCAAAGTTAATTAAATAAATAGTCCAAAGCTTGTGCTGTAAAAATTAAAATTGCAATTTCACACATGAAGGCTTGTCAAATGAAATATTACGGTCTAAATATTTACTTATTTCTTTTACTTTTATAAATTTGTAATTTTCAACTTTAATTCAATTAAATTCTTATTTTATTATTTACTCATACTCTCTTGTATGATTGCATATTGCACATATTATGGATAATGTTTAATTAATTTAACTCGGAGAATGAAATGCAAAAAATGAAATTTAAGTTGAATAATTTTTAAAATCTAAGATATAAACACTTACAAGTGAATCAACTTCAGGATCAGCTACATAATAAGGTTTCTCTTGGCGTATCTGAAATGAATAAAAATAAAGAAAAAATGAAATAAAATGAGAGAATAAGAAAATTATTAACAAGGCGATTTCAGTATAAGGCTAAAAATTAATTAGCATGCATTGCTAATGTATATAAGTCATCTCATTCGTACGTATACTATAGTAATAAGTAGAAGGCTCAACGCAATGAACAACACGATTGTTGGAGATCAGCATGTGGTCAACGAACAGAGAAATCCACATGGATAATTGCAAATTGACGAAGAGATACACACAACTTTTATAAATCATTTTTAATCCATCATTTAAAGCCTTAAAGTTTCTTGCTTCATAAAAGCCAACCAGCCAGCTAGCTAGCTATCCAGCCACCCAAAGCAAAGAAAGAAAAAAATTATGTTTAAGAAAAATAATAACATAAATGTAGCCGTAATAAATGAAATGAGCTTTTTGATGATGATGATCGTGACGGATAAAACCAACAAATTATTTCACGTATCTTAGGTCAGGGATTAGTTTTCAGTAAAGCAATGAAGTGAAATGAATGAGTGAGTGAGAAAGAATAAAGAAATAAAAAATTGCCAAAAAAGTTATAATTTACTGTTTATGTCATCCCCTCATCTCTTCTATTTGTATACAGTATTTATATTTATGTAAATAATCAATGACAGTTTTGTTCAAAAATACCATAGCAGACTTTACAATTTTCATAATAAATCTATACATCTAATTTATCTTATTTCTCTCCTTCTTCTTTTATTTGAGTCTCTATATCAAGAAGCTGATGATGATGAGTAAATAAATCATAACATTGATTGAACTCACCCTACCTCTTTTTCACTGTTTCTTTGAAATATCGTATAGATCATAAAACCATTAACTCTTGAGAAGATCTTAATATATAGACACTTTTGACACAATAAAATGTGTGAATTGCAAGAGACATAAATTCTTCTCTTCATTTTCGTTTACGAGAAAACAAGAAAGTGATTTACATTTTTTTCTTCTTAAAAACTCAAATACTTATACCATACGAATATATGGCATAAAAGAGCATAAAAAATTTATTTTTAAAAGAAAGAGATAAGTTGAAATTAGTTATCGCTGCTGTTTTGATGGCTGTTGTGGATCATAAAAGACAAACATGGTCTCAGTTACAATTTTACTGTTTTATTGACCGTCATATATTAATTTAAGTTAAAGAGATTTATAGAAAAGCACACAAAACTGACTGACTTTAAAACAGGTAGAATTATTTACATCTTCTTGTGCCTTGTTTTGCTTTCTTACTCACACACAATATTTTTATTACTATTGTTCATTTTGTAGGTCTTTAATTTCCTTGTTTTGTGATATAAATTTTAGAGAGAAGAATAAGAAGAAATTCGTACAACATTAAACGGTACTTTAAAGTCAAATAAATTTTCCACAGGCTCATTCTCATCTTTCATCTCATGAAGAGCCAAAATAAAAAAAAATTAACCATAAGAATGCTTCAACAAATTTTCTTTACATCATGTGTAACATGAACTTAAAATAACAAAAGAAAGAAGATGGATGTGGATAGTCCCTTCCAGATTTTGAAAATAAAAGTAGTGAAATGGTTATATATGTTTCTAATATGTTAAGCATATGTTTATCCTTGCCTCTCGCAAATGTCATACTGTGAAGCAATAAAGTGCGTATCCATCATGCGAACGGATAAGAAGAAGATGAAAACAGACAAAAAATAAGATTTCCAGCATTGAAGGTCATGTCAAAAATAAATATGAACATAAAACAGGTAAAAAATTTTTTTAACTTCTTTACATTCAGTCAATTGCACTTTTTTTCTGGTAAAAAGTTCTCCTGATGCTCTTGTGTTTGTAGCAGAAAAAATCATAAAACAATAAAAATGTTAACTTCATTTTATGAATAAGATTATATGTACTTATAAAATACATTTTTATGTGTGAAGGTTGAAGTTAATGCTCATTTAATTAATGTATATATGGATGAGGAATATGAAGAAAAGATGGAAAAAATAAAGAACAAGAGCATATCAAATTTCATAAAAATATCAAGAAGTATATCAAAAAATTATTTTTATGACTTTATGACTTCTTTTAAACACTTCATTTTCAATTGTATTCGAAATATTTTTCAAGCCATTCCTTTTCCTTCACTTCTTAACATTTTGCATAGAGAGTCAGTGAGTAAGTAAGTAAGCAAGCAAACAAACAAAAAAAAATGTTTCAGTCCAAAAAATATTTTATTCAATTCCTTTTCCACATAGCATGTGAAATCAATCGCTCAATTTTACACACAGTCCATACAGTTTCATCATAATTCACGTCTTGTATTGAGTTGATGGAACAGTGGAATGTTTCTTTGACAATTTTTTTTTTTATATTTTTAATTTCTTTCTCTTTTTTGTGTTATTCATAAGGAATTCATAAGTACAAGTTAAAAAATAAGTCACATGATGACGACGATGGTAATGATAATGGTTGTGGACTTTTCGTGAACATCTTCATAACACATATATGAAAATATTTCATATTTTTGGTACGCAATGGCCTGTCAATTGTTAATTGATTATCATTTTCGAGTTTTTGAGAAGCAATGTAACATAATATGTGTGTCTGATAATTTATTATTACTTTTTGCAATTTCTTATTCTTATTCACTCAGTATTCTTCATTATCGACATGATCAAGAAGAAAACCATTCCCATACTTTTTTTGTGAGTTTTCTTGTTTTACTATGTTTATGCAATTTCTTTTGTTTCGAGTATTAATAATACCAACTCTTGCAGAACATCTTCTCATTCTTTATTTCTCTTCTATACTTGCTTTCAGTTAATCAATCGACGATCAATATAGAACAATTATTAAGTTTACGTAGTCACGCATAATTTCAACTTTTTTTACATACCTACTTACTTACTATTCTTATTATTTAACTGCAAAAATAATATGTACACACTAAAGTAGAGAAAATTTACTGTGTTATAGATTTTGCGTTACCAAGATAATTTATTTTTATGTTTAGTTCGAATGTGCATGGTTCATATTTTACATGCCAAAGGCTCGCTTTTTTGGCAGCCACTAAGAGAAAGAAAGGAAAAAAATTGATAAAAACGCAATATTGCATGTCACGAACGTTTATCGCTATTGAGAGCAATGCGATTTCTTTTGTTGTTTGGTGGCGGGCTTGAATACAGGAATATCTTTTTTCGGATACGATACACGAGCAGGAAAAAAATTAAATTTCTCTGAGTTTTTTAAACCAAAAAACTTATAGCAAGCATATTTTTCTACAAGCATTCAAAAGAAGAGATGATGATGATGATGCTGCAAGGTTTATGTTATTTGTCATTATATTACGTGTCAATTTTATTTTGATATTCTATCACTCATTTATTTTTATCGATTTTTTTCCTCTTCATTCTTCAATGAAAACATCAACAGTCACAACAAAAACAGCAACACTGCTATTCTTGTTGTTGTTGTTGGCAAAAAAAAAAAGATATAAAGAGCAAGTGGAAAAAGGAAGAATGAGAAGCCTTCAAACTATAGAATCAGTAATATGTCAAAATGAGGTTCATAAATCACCACAAGAATATTTTTCATGAGCACCAGACGATTTGTTTATTTAAAAAAATTCCTCTCTGATGTACAATGAATGTCAGGATGGAAAAAGTGCTCTTCAAGAATAAGAAAAATCTATTTTTAATGAAATTTTAAACAATTCAAATTGATGTAAACAAAGCATTATCGGTAGCAATAGTAAACAAGTTGGAGAAGATCATCAATGTTCCAAATAATCTTTTTGGCGCGCATTTCTCACACTTTTTTTTCCCTTTCGTAAAGAAGCAATTTTTCAACAAATTGATAGACAGACAAAGTGTTGAAAGAAGTAAAACAATATCGAATGTTTAAATTATTGAATGAACGGAATTGTGCCAGAAAGAGAACGGAGCCAGAGCAATTAATAAACATTCCAGTTAGGATGAGTTTTTTTCTGTAATTGATATATTTTATCGTTCCTTGCTTTTATTCAACTTTACATCTCAACTGTTTCTTGTACACACAAAAATTATTAGATTCTCTTTCGTATGTGCTTAACTTTCCAATCGATATTCCATTTCTATATCATGTGAATCATACGGCGCCATATTTGTAAAATATTTCATGTTTACATTGTGGCTCGCACAAGGAGGCAGACAAATTATTTCACTTTTATACGCAATTTTCAATTATGTGTGTATATCACTTCTTTCAACTTCTTTCTATCTCTCCACTCTTTTCTTCGTCTTCATTTTAATTTGAAAAAAATATATTTATATGTATAATTTTTAAATTCATGATCATATATATCATCATTGTGATTACAAAACACCCCCACACATGTGAGTACAAACAAACGATGAATTGATGATGATGCTCAATTTTCAGTCTGAACCGAAAATATTGCATTTTGTTAAATGATCCATGACAATATTAAAAGTCATCAACAATTCATTGACCCATCTATGTATGCTTTGCCTGAACGAAATAAATATCTGACGTATCTGTGAGTCTATATAGATATATAAATACATAAATGTTCGGAAATTCAATTTCCTTTTCGAAAAATGAAAGAAAAATATTAAGAAAAGAAATTGACGAGATATAGAAGACGAAAGAGAGATGGGAATAGTTTAAGTCTGTCTGCCATCATCACAGAGCAAATCACAGAAATAACTTTATAAGGAAAGCATCTATCATCAATGTGAATATATATTTCTGTCATCAAATAGGTAATTTCAAGACACGCTCTTAAATATACTTCACGATTTTTTTCCTCCACTTCAAGTCTGGCTTTAAGTTTTTTTTAACATTGTATTCAATTCATTTTTTGTGTATAAAAAAATGATCTTTTCTGTGCACATGTACAAGCTACTCCATTTATCTAGTTTCTCCGCTAGTTTATGAAAATAACCTTCTTATTTTTTCCACAAAATTAAAAATTTTCCATGGTGATAATGTTGATTGAGCGCTTTTTGACTCTTTAGAATGGAAACAATAGCTAAGTGATCTTAGAAGTTATTAAAGAATTAATCCCAAGCTATTTATTTTTGTTGTCATCAAAACATCACATTATTTCTGATCTGACGGAGCTGCATAGCAACAGAGTCATATGAAAAGCATTTTGTTGTTAACTAAGTTCCACATAGGAGCATGGCTACAGTAAGCTAATCACTCAAAATTTTATTAAAATTAATCAAAAAATTCTCTGAAAGACAGGTGCTCTTGGAGAATAAGTCAGAATGAAGACAATGTCTCAAATTTTTTAAAACCTGCACAAAATCTTATAGTTCCCGATAAGTTCATTCCCTATTCTATATAGCTTAAAATTATAAATATAAAGATCTACATTCTCTTCTTTTTCTTTTCTTTAAAATAAACTATTTTCATTTTCAATTTACAATAATGAAAAGAAGCGAAGAGATTAAGTAAATTGTCTTGCCTTATTTTTTTTCATAAATATTATAGGGAGGAAATTTTTTTATATTTTTAACAAAAAAAAAAATGAAATTTAAAAAAGAAAGAATTTTTAAAAATAACCTCGAAAAAAATCTCTTGTTAAGTTAAAAGTGAATTTGTTTTTCGAATAGACGAGGAGAACGTATGTTTCAAGGCAGGTAATGACGCAGTTGCAAAACTGTGGTAGTAAAGAAAAAAAAAGGAAATTCCAAAGAACTCACAAAGAGTCTTCTGATCCCTTTTGTTATTTTTACTATTTCTTGTTTTTCTTATTTTATATTCCTTAAGGAAAGACCCTTCGCGCATTACCTACATTACATGTATACAGTAAGAGAGAAAAAAAGACATGTGTGTTATGTCTTTGGGGTCTTATATGATCCTTAGAAAATCCTTCCAAAAATTGCGTGAAGGAAAAGTCGATTGTATTTGTAAGGAACAGTTACTTAAATAGAACTAACCAAATTGTTTGTGAAACTGCAAAAAGTGCAGATATGCGTTTTCAATATTATTAAAAGTCGCGTGTACAAAGAACGAAAAGGTAATAGAGGCTGGTAGGTAGGTAGCACAGAGAGAAAGAACGACATGTAAGTACGTGCATGTACATAGGGGAATAAATAAATATTTATGCAGCAAAAAGCGCAGTTATGTGGTATTACACAGCATGATGGTACATTCTTTGCAAGGTTTGTTTTTATTTCTTCGTTATATTACTATTTTCTCTCATTCGTCTCAAATACATTCACACATGTATACGTCTACACATATCGTAAACATATATATAGATATATTGAAAGTCATCAGTCAATGTTCTAATTTGTGCATGGATATCATCGAATAATTGTATAGACTGTTAAATGAATAAATTATATTTCATTTTGAGATGTGATCTGTTGATGATCATCATCATGCTTTGTATTATTGTATAATGTGAAGGTATAGTTATGAAGGCCCAGAAGAAAAGAGAGAAATACCTCAATTATATTAAATTATAGATTATAGGTGTGTATTCATATAATTTAAAAACAAAACAATTTATTCTGGGAATTAAAAGATTTTTGATTTAATTTTTTTAACATCTGGTTTTTTCATTTCATTTCATTTCTTAATATTATGCTTTTGGAAGTTTTAAGCAGAAAATTTAATGTTTTCACGATCATTTCTCTTTCATTTCTTTCTTTTTATTCTTAAGAAAACATCAGTGTTCTTATAATCATCATCATCATCATCATAATAGTGATCTACATCAAGGCTATATTTCTGAATTAATTACTTGTAAAAGAAATTGATCACTTCATATAACTAATCAATTTTGCACTCCACATACTTCTGTGCAACATATGTGCACCATGACACATCTCGTTCACTTAATATGATCATCATTTATAAATTCTGCTTTTAAAGCGTTTATTCTTTTATATATACTCGACTTTTGTCACTTTGATAAGGCAGGAATGGTGTCATTTAGTATTACCATGAAATTTAAATGAACAAAGGACATAGGAGAAATTTTATGATGGAAAGACTCTACAAATGCAGCTGCTGAAAGTGCGCTTAAGTCTTGTAAACCTGATAATTTTATACTGGATTTTTTATTCTTGTTACTTTATTCCTAACACATGACAAATTCGAAAGGACAAGAGGAGATCATTGTCATTATTAATATGATATACTTTTTCATATAATATTGCTGCTGCTGCTGTTGCAATGCAATGTCAAGAAGAAGAGATGGATGAAGGGAGCATCAGCAATAGCAGTACAAAAACTAAATAAAGAGCAGAAGGAAAAAAATAAAAAAAAACAACATGAATCAGCAGCATGAAAAATAATCTTGCAGTTTAAGAATTGCAAAAAGAAGACGAAAAAAAAGAACTTGGCGAATAAGGGAGAATGTAAAAATTCTTAAATGTGCGATGCACATTTTTTTAATTTATAAAAATATATAAAAAAATATTTTGAGCTAAAATGAGAAGCAGTGAAAGAATATAATTTTCAAAAAGGGCATTATAAAGTATGCAACAGCTAAGGCGAAATTCTGAAAAATTCTCTGTGTTGTATTTTTATTTTTATTCATTCTGGCACTTTTTGTTTTGTTACGGTATTTCAACTGCTGCTTTTTTTGTATTCACATTCTTTTTCATCATATAATGTATGAACGAGAGGAGAGATAAGTTTAGTTGCAAAAAAAAAAAAAATAAATATATTTCTAGATTATAAATGAAGGAACATTTTCATTCTATTTTACGATCATCGTCACTTGATGTACTGTTTTCTCCCATCTCACTCATTTTCATCTTAATAAATTGCGCTATGTACACTTTACAGTATATGAGTGCATATATAAAAATAAATCAAATTAACGAATGAATATCCATCCATGCAAATCTATGAGCTGCAACAGTTTTTATGTGCACATATCACTTCAAGTCACACTTTTGAGAATGTCATACAGAAAATTAACAGACGTTTAAATATATATCATATAATATGCACTTACATTCATAAATCATTTAGGAGAGAATATAATGCGAAAACACCTGAAGAATATAAAATTGATTCTCATTCCATAAATATCTTTTTTTTTATTATTTCATTTTTTTTTGTTGTCTCTTTTCTACCACCCCGTTGAGAAAAAGAGAGAGAAAGAATAAGCATGAGCATCAAAAAACAATAACAACGACAAACAGGCAGAGCAATAATAACAACAACCATAAAATAGCGTTTTTGGAATATTAATTTTACCGGCTGTTTTATGTAATCATCGATAAGTGATAAAAATTTCAATCAATTGCTTTTTCATATGATTTAATCGTTAAGTTGAATCGGTATTTTATTAGTTTTTTATGTGCATCGCTGAACGAAATTGCGACGATTTTCTGACAAATATATAAACGAAAATATTTTATTTCGGTGTGTTGATTCATCATAAAAGATAGTTTCGGCACTTGAAAATGAAAATGTAATTGTTATAATGGTCTCGTGTGTACGAAACATTTCATTTTATACTTTTATACATACATATATCACATGTCATATGCATTCGTTTTCATTAATGAATTTATCATTGAAGAATGAGTTTAATTAACAAGTTCAATTTTTAAAACTCACACAAAATAGGTGATTAATACATAATCATCATTTTAAATGTTTGATTTTCTTTTCGTCTTTTTCCTTTGTATTTGGTTAAATAAATTGTAAAATTGTCGATTGTAAAATTGACGCATTCGGTTCGAAGTGAAAAAGAAGAGGGAGATATGGGGGCTATAAAGATACAGTTCATTCATTTGTGATGAAGAATAAAATCCAAAAAAAAAATTCGAATATATAAAAAAGAAAAAAAAAAGTTTTATGACTGTTTTCTTTAAGAAGTCATAAAATGTATGAGATTTTATCAAAAGAAGATGATGAGATGAGATGTAAGAGAGTGGCGTATCATCTGTTGTACTTTAAAATTGTAAATATTTGCGGGACTATAAAATAATTTAATGTGTATATGTATATCACGTAAGAAATAAGGAGCAAACTTAAAAAAAGAACAAAATGTGGTCTTTGGCTCAAAACTATTAGACGATCATTATGACGAAAAAGATGATCATCATTGTGACTTTATGAATCATCATATACAATATAATCCTTTAAGCTATGAATATTTCTCATTAGATTTTATACGATATCTTTTTGTGTGCCAAATGATTCAATTCAGTCAGCCATTCATTTATGAAGAATCAAATAAGAAGATGATGTGTATAAAAAGTCACAAGCATTAATAGCATCACTAAGGCCAGAATTGAGAGGCACATAAGTGTTAAATAAAGTATAACACCATATGCGTTAGATATTTTTTGTGTGAGCACAATAAAACCATTCATTTCTCATAACATAATCTTCATATGTACAGAAAAAAATTTTTTTTAAAGGAAAAAAAAATATGTATAGTATAATATAAAGAATGTGTATTAAAATATTATATGAAGAAACACCACTGATGTGTTTTTTGAGATGAAGGAAAAAATCACATTTTTCTTATTTTTTTTCTTCTTTTCTTTATAAAAAGCCACATTAAAACCGACACATACTGAAAATGATTGTGATGACATCAAGGTTTATTTTAAGAAAATCTTGAGAGAAGACGGTTCTTATCTAATTTTAGAAAAAATGAGAAAGAGGGAAAGAAAAAAAGGAAAAGAAAGATTCTTTTACGTTGGCTTGTTTATTTATTTTTTGACTCTTGTTCTCTCTAGCTCACTCACTTTCCATCCATTTCGATCATATCTTTCCGTTATGTCTAATACATGCACGCATCAACTGATGCATTGAAGAGTGTTTATCATATGGTCTTGAAAAAAGAAGAACTTAGAGAAACCTAATCCAGTTTCATATTTTTACTCACTTCAAAAAAAATATGCCCCGAATTCTACTTAATGGAATTAATGGAAAATAGATGAACGAAATGTTCATATTTACAGGAAATGCGTAGCTAAATAAAAATCAACGCCACGCTGCCTAACGATATCAGAAAAAAATATATTTATAATGAATCTTGGGTAACCGAAATATGTTTACTTATATCATAAAAATTAACGTTAATTACAAATTGTCGTTATAGCATTAATACTTCCATTTCGTCACTTTTTCCTACCAACTAAGTTCAATTGTACGATGATATATTGATAAGATATACTTTGATAAGAGTAAACAACAAAACTACGAATTTTTTCCTACTTCAAACACATTTTATGATAAAAAAG
This sequence comes from Chironomus tepperi, assembly GCF_022539635.2. Taxonomy (NCBI): domain Eukaryota; kingdom Metazoa; phylum Arthropoda; class Insecta; order Diptera; family Chironomidae; genus Chironomus; species Chironomus tepperi. The sequence goes on along the minus strand of NW_027226498.1, from coordinate 2,339,789 downwards.
TTATGTTTAGAAATTGTTTTTTTTTTCGGATTCAACCAGCAATCATCTATCCATCCATCCATCTAACTATCTATCTACCTATTTCCCAAAAAAAAAGTTGTTAAGTCAACAAATTCAAACATGTGAGCACCTAGTAGTCGAATAAAGTCAATGTCTATTTATTTACACACTCAATACATTCTTTTTTTTTTCAAACATCAGCTGATGCAGAGGTGTAGGTAGGTCAAAAACATCAAGGTTATTTATTATTTCCAATTAATACAGTTACGTCAGTATTCGTTAAATTATTGTTGTTGCTTGTTTTTATTGTGTAAGAAGAAAGTGCTTTCTCATTCATATTATCCATTCATCACCACAAAAAAAAAAACAACCCTTAAAAAAGTTTCTCGACTCTGTCCAAAAATTTTCTCTAATAAAAATCATTTTCACTATGCCTTCCATGAAATTAAAAGTAAAAAGCAATAAGAGAAATATATTGTATACATAAAAAATGAAATACATGTCACATTTAATTTGATCGATTACGTTGAGCCTACGAGAAAAAAAGAGTGGTGTATGAATAGTATAAAGTAAGTAAAAAGCCAAGTAACTTGTTGGGATCGAAAAAATGAGCGATAATAAGCTTAAGAATCATTAATTAATCATATTTATTATGTATTGCTTCGCTTGCTCACTTAACAACTTTTTTTTTCTCCTCTCAATGGAAGTGAAAAATTCTATTCAAAAAAATTAGTTTTATGGATAGAAGTATAGGAGCAAGTATAATGAACCAAAAATTCATACATGCACATATATTGTCCCACAAATTTATTTATTCTAGTTGCTCAATTTTTTTTAATGAATATATAATTTTTGTGTTGTTGCTGTCGTTGAGAATGAGAGTGACAAAAAGAATAATGATTTTAAATGTCAGCCAGCCAGTCGTCAGTAAATATTGATGAAAACGGGGATAGAATGTTTATAGAGGAGGGGTTGGAAAGTCAAATGAAATGATTATGCAGAAATTTTACGTTGAACTCAAAGGATAGTAAAAAGAACTCTTTTCTCACTTTTGAAGGAAGAAGAAAAATTAGGCAAAAAGTTAAAAAGTTCTTCTTCATCCAAATACATAACAGAACCACATGCTGTCAAGTATAAATTAATGTGAATAGAAACAGCAGTTTGACTGTAGGAGATCGAGACAGTGTCTCCCGCTCTCTCTCCCTTTGATTGCCTGTTTGTCGATGACGTTCATTTTAAATCAGTACACGAATAAAATAATTGTTGAAAATCAAAAAAATGAGGGAGGTAAGAGAACAATTTTTCTAGCACCAAAGTCCACGAAAATCAATTAAATAAGTAAACAATCGTAAAAAATCAATTTTATTACATACTCGAATTTTCAGCTACCTAATATTGCCTCTCACAAAAAAAGGGGAAATCTTATCAGAAACTGTTTTTTATGATTTCCCCAAAGAACGAAGTATTTGAAATAAAAATACTACAAATATTAACGTAAGAGATAAATGTTCATTTATATACGCAAAAATATTTTCTTTTACTTTTATTTCATCGTGTACTGCTGCTGCTGTTTGTGAGAGCTATACGCATTGAAGCTGCTCATTAGCTATTACGGAACAAGAGTTTGGCTGATCATTAACTTCTAAACAATTTTTTAATGTTATTTGTTATTCTAAGGAAATCAAATTAGTCAACTGTCGTCATATGAAGAATAATGATAAAAAAATTTGAAGTATGTTTGTGATATATCAATGAACACACACGTTGTATGTACTTTTAATTCATCGTGTTATCAAAAAAGTGAGCCAAGACCGTAAAATTTTTTACATTGAAATAGAATATAAATAGTAATCGAATTTGATAACGACGACATGCTTTCTGTGCTTACCTGTTTACTAAAAACTGCAACATCTTCACTAAATGAATCTGATGAACATACGTCGCCTCCTGCTACGCCGGGTTCTCGAGGTGTACATGTAGCAAGCTCACATTTTTCAAATATTAATGCCAATAGTGGAAATAGTGGATGACTGCAATGAGATAGAAACAAAAAAATTATAATGTAATAAATATTCTTATGTACATAAAGTCATTTAAGTTTGTTCTATGAGAAAAACGTGAAGTACGTTCACAGTTTACTCATGATAAATGTAATGAAAAATATCTCTTTTTCTCTCCATACAACCATGTGCCCCAAATCTTCTTCTCTTCTTTTTTTTCATTATTTCATATACATATTTTTTGCTCTTAATGCCTTCTCGCTTTATTGCCCATATGAAAATACATTTGTGGCAATATTTACACGAGGAAAAAAAATTTAGATCGTTTAAAGTCATATACAGAAGCAAACGCGGCTGTGTGACAATTCTACCGGGTAGCTGACTGAATCAGTAGCTAAATCAACATAGATGAAATTTTTATAACATATACAGTGAGCCATATTTGAGAGAAATATGTGTAACGCGCGCATTTGAGCATTTGTTATTTTTCAGCTATGGAACATCAATTCATAGTTTATGTACAAATACTTAAATAAATTATCCTAACGTTAAATACAAACATATCTGTATCTCCACTAACAACAATAACAATATCTTGCTAGTAATTGTGCGTTGAACTAAATAACAAAGAATCATGAATAGCAAAAAAAATCGGAACATTCTTTCCTATATTTTGAAGCAGACATACTTATATAGCGAAGAGGAGAGCGAAAAACGAAAGAAATTCTATGAATTTTGAATATCATCGATAAATTATAGCACAACTCGTAATTTTATGCTATGTCATTGAAAATAGTACCTAAATACATAGAAATATATAGTTTATTGTACATAGCATGAATTGTAGCTAATGCATGTTATTTTATTATTATTACATGAAAAAAGTAGTTATTTATTTTATTGAAGAGAATTTTTCTAAGTCAAATTATCAAATTTTGTAGATAAATTTAGATGTATGAAGGCACACACTATACTTTACAGCTGGAGAGGAAAATAGAATTCATCAAATCATAAACATTTGATTAAAACGAAAGAAAATAATTTTCAAGGTTGTCATAGTATTTTCAATGAATTATTGTTATTATATGAATGAAAATTGATTACGTCACATTAACTGCCATGAATAAATATTTTTTTATAGAGATTTGACCACGATCGTGGGTATTTATTACGAATTAATTTTTACTATAGACGATTTTATGTTTAAACAAATCAAAAAATGCTTATATCTCTATTGATATAATGGACGTTTAGGTTGATTTATAAATCAAAATATTTCAGTCTGCTAATAATGAGCTTGAATGACAGGTTTTCATCTTTAACACATATCAAAAACTCTTATCAACCATCATGACAAAATATAAATGTCAAACTCCTGACATTTAGTATGGAAGAATTATTTTTGATAGACTCACATAGAACTTCATTCTAGAATCACAAAATAATGAAATTTTTATGATTTCTCAATATATTTCTACAAAAATTGATATGATATTGAGAGTACATATTATGATTGATTGTTTCAGCTCATCATGACTTGAAACTCCTGATTAAATGTACACTTTAATCATTAAGGTATTGATACTCATAACGGCTGTCAACAATATTCATAATTAAAGTTAAAACCTTTCCACTTCAAATGATGACTAACTCATCCATTCGTCATGCAATCTCGTTAATTTTAACAAAAGAACAAATCTGATTTGCAGAATGTCTTTCCGTTGCACAAATTTTAAAGTAAAGAAAAGGCAAACGAAACGCAAAACTTGAAAAGGTTTCCCAATATATTTTTTCTTGATCACTTTACTGCCCAACAATCACGATTTCCATTAAAAATTATATTTATTTGCATTGTTGTTGCTATTTATATACCTAGTAGCAATATTAATTTGTCACTCATAATAATCTCGAAAGTGAAACATTATAATGCAGAATATTTTTGTTCGATATGCAATACAAATTATAATAATTAAGCACAAAATTTTTACGACTCAATGTTGTTGCTTATGCATTTTGAATTGAGGCATATAAAATTTACATTTTAATATAAACCGTAAAAAATGAGGTTTTAAAGTTCTCGTGAAGCATTTCTCGGAAGTATTGCTCACTTTCCTACATGCTTATTTTGTATATGCATGACAAATTTTTGGGTTATTGAACATGAATCGTCGCCATCGTCTACAGAGACGTCATTTACTCATTCTTTATTTCCATTAATCTTAAAATGAAGAAAGAGAAGAAAATGAAATGTTTTGTGTGATATTTAGGAAATATTTATTTTTTTCTTAAAAGTGTCGAACTACTTCATTTCATTTATTGGCATCTATTTGAAGAGATTTTTTTTTCATGTTGATGGCGAGAAATGAAAAATGAAAAAAGAGGAAAGAGCAAAGAAGAAAATGACGATATAACAAAAATAGCGCTCATTAAATTTAAACTGCCTATGTGTGTCTGAATATATCTGTTTGTTTAAATCGTCCTCATAATGTGATTGTCTGTAGTCAGTCATTTTTGCAATCTATTCCAAAGTATCAAATACGTTCAATTATGAATGGTAAGGCGAGAAATATAAAAGAAGAAAACAAGCGATTTGCAATTATTTTAATATTCTACATAAAAAAAAGTCATTAGAATGCAATAGTAAATATCCAGTATGCATTTGTGGTGTGGCAACAAATCGACAGTATTTCTAATTCGAAATTAAAATGGAATGAAAAAAAAAGTTGATGAGATGTATTTACATGATAAGCACAAAAATTAATTTAAATTTAATTTTTCCACAGCTTATCGCATTTCAAATATCTAATAAAAATTCCTCAATCATGATCATCACATGTGAATGTCTGAATGTCTGTGTGTAAATATAAAGCATGTGGAATAATAATAAAACAACAGTTTTATAATTTTTGGACATGCACATGACTTAAATATTGCTTGCTTTAAAAGTTATAAGAAAAATTGTATCAAATTCTGTTATTCTTTTATTTTTATTTCACATTATATTATACTTTATTTTATTTTATGTTTGTTGTTGTTGTTTCCTTTAAAACACCTTTTGCAGTTAATTTTTTTATTGCCTTTTCATGCACTTGTGATAAAAAGAACGAGAAAGGAACGAGATAGGAAAAAGAACTGAAAATGTGGGCACCATCAATAAAAAATTTATCCTTTTTTATACTCTCAAAACTCATTTATCTATCATGAATGAGAACATGAAATGTTAATTTCTGTCAAGCATCAAAAACTGTTTATACAGTCTTAAAAGTCATGTTAAAGACAAATTTCACCTATGTTCTGCCTAATGAATTTTTTATGACCTAATTTTTTGAGCTTCAGCAAAAAAGTGTGAGCATTGTAAGTTAGAAAAATCGTCATGTCTCCTTCAAATTCACTTGTACAAAGACATAAAGAATTTTTATTCCTTTCGTTCCTTCAAAACAGTTTTTGAAAAAGGAAAAAATGAGAAAAAGAAACAAAATGCATTCATAAATTTTTTAAAACATATGACGACAGATGTTATTATACGTATGCGCGTTTGTATATTAAAAAGAGCATAAAATATTATTTTTTTTTAAAGAAAGGAGGCTCCACAACCTCTATCTCTCTTTCCTTTTTTTCCTTAAATGCTCACTTTAATATGATATTATTAGAGTTCCTAGCATGCTATTCATCAAAAGGTGATAGAACTGCCCTCGCAATCTTTCAATACATAAATATTTGTGCAACGATCTAGAACGATCATCAGTTTTATGTTTTAAAAATTATAACCTTCGATTAAGGGAAGGCTAATTTATAGTCTTAAAAATATTTCAATTAACAAAAATAGAATTTATAAGGATCATGTTTGAAAAAAGAAATTTGTGTCGTTTAGTAAAACTATAATTACTAAATTATCCTCACACATTTAATGATTATAATTTTCTCTAAATTATACAATTAATTTCATAACAAAATACTATGACAAAATAATTTAAAATTAATTTGAAAAGGAGATGATTCAACTTACCCATAAATGGCTTCTTTATCACGTTTGTCTGGTTGAACAGCACCCCCCATATGATTTGTTGTCTGAGATACATGACTAGGTGTTCCATGATAACCATGCATTCCTGCCGCTGCATGATTCATATGTGGTGAATGGTGTGGCGGTATTCCTGGCAAACCAGGTCGATGTCCGGAATGTGGATCATACATTGCTGCTGTAGGATCGGTCATATAGCCATGTAAACCATCGTCATACTATAATGTTAATTAAGTAAAAAGAGCAAAAGAGAAAACAAATTATTATAAGATGAAAATTTATTTTATATTTAATATAAATTGTGCAACTTTATGGGATTGCATTTCATGAAGTTCCTTATTTGAGTGTTTTTCCACTTCTAAATTTCTGTCTTTTTTTTAAATTATAAATTGTAGAATTGTGTGATGTGAAGTGTCATTGCTTGATCCACATATATGCAAATATAAAATTTCCAATTTTTGTTTTGTAAGACATTTCATTTAAATGCATAAGTTGAGTGAAGAGGAGGGAAAAAAATGTTATTAAATGACATTGTCCGAGATGGTTAGTCTCAGCTCAGTTACATTAAATTATTATATTATAAGTATTTTTCCATCTTTTTTATATAAAATATATAAATATATATATATATATATTGAAAAGAGCGAAGCACAAACGGAGAGAAATAGTAAGTATTCAAGGTGATTCGGTTTGAATTTGTAATTTAGTGTCAGATGTAGATGTGCCTCATTTGCATTTGTTAAGCCGATATATTGCGATTGCATTATGAGGCTTTAAATTGAACCTAAAATATTGCTAAGCCGGTTATTTAAATTCTCACAAATATTAAAAAGACAGTTTCTTTCTCTTTCCATCTCCCTTTCTCGGTTTCAATTTTTTTTTTCTGCTTTGTCACTCGCTAAACTTGTCAAATGATTTAAAGATTTTTGTCTTACTATCATTCCATTCCTTCGCACATTTTCATGAAATTGTGTAGTATAAATAAATAAAAGTTTATCCATGAAATTGAAGTATATATTGTTGTGTATTAATACTACGTTGCCATATTTCTTTCATTCCCTGCAATCTCCTCGCATTTACAAGTCCAATAATTTAAAATCAAATAAATTTTCTTCTGTGTCATTCGGTCCCGAAATGATTCTTATTTTCATATTTCATTAAAATAAATATTAATTTCTGATTGGATTTTTCAGAAATTTATAAATTTTACACACAACATCAGTAAGGTCTCTTTGGTCGTATCTCGTATACTACATTTTAAGACAGACTTGGAGATATCATTACAAGCTGAAGATGTGCACATTAAAAATGTCATTCTTTTGTTAAAGAATCGAAAATTACCAACCCTGAATTATATCTCAGTGGTCAAAAAACAAGTTTTCACTTCATTCTGTTCTATCAGACAGCAGTAATGCTATATAAATTTCCTTTACGATGTGTTTTATTCATTGACAATTATTATAAATTTTATTAGTCATTTTCGTGGACAAATTTTTAATCTTTTTGGAAATCATAATTTTTTTTATTCTTCTTAAAGCCAGTTGGATGTCAGGTCGGCAATTTTATTGATGTTGCTGATTTTTTTTGTGATTTTTTTTATTTCATACACAAAAAAAGTAAATTCTTCTTTTACACTTTTGTCTCGTATTTGCTCTAAAATAATTCGTCTTCACGAATCGTTAAAAAGTGTGTATAATATAAAAGAGAAATGAAGACAAGTGAAGAATGAAGTAAGAAAAAAAAAATTAAGGTATTTCTTGATTCCTCTCGTGTTAAATACACATTTCACTTTTCGATTTCGTTGCTTTTTTAATTCAATCGTCTTTTTACATTTTCAAGATGATGGACAAAAACATTTAGTTAAAAATTCTGTTGACAAGAACCATTAACTTGAAATTGCGTGTTTTTAGAATTTTAAAAACTTTTTTTTCATATTTTTTTGCCTTTTTTCATTAAAACAAGCAAAGAGAGGTTTTTAGTTTTCATGAAAAACACTTATTGGTTTCTCGTTCATTTTAAAAAGAATGTGTGAAAAATATGTTTGTGGCTGAGATATATTCAGATGATGGTTATTATTATTATTATTGTTGTTATGATCCCTCATCGCAATTAGATGCTTTTTTGCCTCTCTTCAGCGAAAAGAAATTTTTAAGATATTTTAGTTGTGCTGTGCGGTAAAAGAAAGGAACGAAGATTGAGAAAAGTGGATGAAGAAAATTTTTATCTTGAATTTTAAAGTTAAAATCAAAGATGCTTTTAGACGCTCTGGGATTATTTAATTAATTAAAGTTGGACAAAAATGAGAATTTACAAGACAGTTAAATGTATATTTTCATATCTTCTTCTTTTCTTCTCTTCAACATTGGTGCTGTAATATACATAAGCTGGGAAAAAATATGAAAAGGAAAGAAAAAAAAAATCTTCATAATTTAAATATTTTATCGAAGTTTTAAGATCTTTTTTGTTCGCTTGTTATTCAACCATTTTAAATATATGTATACTTCTTTAACACAAGACATAGAGGAGAAGAAAAAACCTGAAATCGTCCAACGGACGCACCTAATTTTTCGTGCTTCGCTTCTCCTTAGCATCTACTCACATCTCTTTATATACACATTTTTTTGTTTTAAATCTCAATGACTTCTTTTGTCACACAAAAAATGTTAACTTTTTTGGATGAATAAAAATTCCTTTAATTCCTCTAATGAGATTGTATGTCTATTATTTTCGAAAATGAGTATTCATATTTTTCTCTTTTGATTGATTCGATATAGGTCCGTAATCAAGTATACCAATTTATACAACAATACGCACAACACAACAACTCCATTGAATTGAAATATGTACAAAAAGCGAATGAAAATTATTATTAAAATGATAATTTGTCTTTTTTGCATCATATAATCATTTCATAAACTCCTCATTCTATAGACGTATAGAGGCATAAAAAAGACATTTAGCATCAAGAAACCATTCCTTGGCAAGTTAAGAAAAGGAAAGAAAAAAAAATTATTATACCTTAATTACTTCACATTCTCTTCTGTCTTCTCTTTTATCTCATTCCTGTTACTCACTTTTTTATATTTCACGAGCAAGCACATATGACAATTCGATAAATATATTTGGTGACAAGTTTATTAGTTTGTCTTGAAGAAAATTTTATTTATTTCAATTTAGCTTGCATAACTAAGACAAGTGTCAGATAAATATTGTAACATATATTATTTTTTAATTATGGAAGTTTTTTTCTTCCTTTCTCTCCTTCGCTTACTTGCTTGCTTGCTTGATGATGTGATTTATTGTACATGGAAGTGTAAATTTTATAATGAGACGATGACTACAGAAAATAATTAATATTTCAAATGGTAAATTCAATATGTCTGTATGTTGATTTCTTATAACTTGGTTTAATTAAGTCCAGAATCTCTTATAGTAGTTTAAACTTGGTTTGGCGGTTCAGATGGAATAAAAAAAAAATTATAATATAAAATGAAATAAATCAATTCACGGTATTTTATGCCATTTTATGTTGCTTTTTCTGACATGATGGTCTATACACAATTTGCTTTTCAATTTCAATATCATATAAAAAATTTAATCACACATGAAATTCATTTTTTAATTTTCCAATTTAAATGGTATTTAATACAAATATAAAAATCAGCAAGCAGAAAATTGATGAAAAAAAAATTCAATTTTATCTTTAAAGTGTGACTTCAATGCCCGCGGTAGAATCAATTTTTTTCATATTCACATTATATGTATACACGTGATAGGTATTTATTTATTTTTATTTTTTTTATACATTTCACTATTTTTCACTCCACTTTCTCACCCGCTCTTCGCATAATATGATATTAAATACATACATTTATATATATATATGTATATGCATATATTTTTTTATATGAAATTAAAGTGTGAAATTTTTCGCCACATATATAAATTTTATAATATCTTTAAATATGTCATAAACAGACACACTATATTGCATTCCAGTCATGTTAATTTGTCATTACGTATACACTATAAGATTTATAGGTTCAAAAATTTATGTTTATTAATATTTATTCTGTCTTTGACTTAGAAAGATCTTTTTAAATATATGTAAAATGGTTATCTATTTTAATTTATGGTTCCGAAGAGTACTAAAATTCAGGTCAATTGATCCTTTGTAATTTTGCACTAGGACAGTAATAAATTTAATAAAAGATTAACATTTTGACTGAATTAATTTAGAGACTAACAAATTAGCTAGTTTTTTAAGTACATTGTGTGAATTATTGTACGAATTAATACCATTCATATATTTTTCTCTCGATCAGGAAAGTTAATAACATCTATGACTTGTGTTTAGCTTTAAATACTTATATTGACGTTTATCCATGAAATTATTTGTTCCAATTAATTTAATTTCACATTTACTGCAAACTTTTAATATGTTTACCCACACAAAAGTAGCAGTAGTGTTCATTGCTTTTGATATTAATTTCTTAAATCAATATCAGCAATTTAAGTAAAATAATTGGCAATTTTTCATTAATTCCGAATGATGATATTCATTCATTTAGTCTCTAGCATTTTCTTAATTAAAACTTTTGTCATTATACTTTTTATCTTCAAAATGATTCAAATACCTATAAAGTCGAATTTTTTTTTTATCTTTACGCATTTTGTTTCAAAATATTCAATTCTGAATTTTCAAAAAGAATATACAATGACTAAGCTTTTCCCATCATTTGTTCATGTTCATTAAAGTATACTGATGATATCAATTGATTTCAATAAAATACAATAATGTGAGAAACATTTATAGAAATTGTTTTTGTTAAAATATTTTTTCAATTTAATTTTCTGTTTATCACAAATATATTTGCTGTTGTGAAATATTTATTTTAATTACAAAATTAGAAAGCGGGATGAAAGTCATTTAATTATTTAAGAATAAAACTTATTAAAAATGGTTATTGAGTGCACCAGTTGAAAGTTTAAACAATCTTTAGATGATCAGCGGCGATCACACTTAGAAAGATTAGCACAAAATCTGCCATTAAATTAAGTTCATCAGCACAACTGATCATAGAAAAGGGAGAGAATTCTAGTTTTTGATTAAAGAAGTTTAAATCAATTTTATTTCCCTCATGCGTGTTATTTGCGCGAAGCGTTTAGTTAAATACCGCCATCATCTGACATCATGAACGCAAGTATAAGTCGGAAAAATTATTATTACTTTTGTAGAGCAATTCATGTATCAGTTCATTGTGAGATCTCAATAATTTTATTTGACGCAAGTTTTCTTATGATCATTGGAATTTCTAGAATAATCTTTTCGGATGTCATTTCTAATGTTAATGTTAATGCGTCTGCAAGTAGGCATAATTTTAACTTGAGACAAAATGTTCTTTAAAATCAAAGAGTGAATTTGCTAGTTTTCTTGCCTTCTTTTCATTCAAATTCCCTTTTTTTTCGTTTACAATTCCCAAAAATTATTCAAATGAGCATTCAGGCAAAAATCCTTTTCTTTTCTTTTAGTTTTTATACTTTTTGTGCTTAATATTCCATCTATATATACATATTGAGACGTAAATAGTTGAGTTTCTTTTATGAAGAACAGATAGATAGAAGAAGGAGAAGCAGAAAAAGGGAAAAACTAGAGCTCAAAGCTGAACATAAGAATTCAATAAATACAGAAGAATTTTTTGTTTTCAGGATAGGATTCTTTTAGAGTTCACTATAGCGTGGATGATATATGAGATTTTCTACGACTTTTTTTTTGTGTATATGAATAGTGTAAGTATTAATAATAATACATGGCACAGTGCATTGAAATAAAGCTGAAAAAGAGCAAATATTGCCTCATATCTAAATAACACACACGAGATGAAAATGCTTTTTTGCTATTGACCTATTGAGAGAGTACTTAATGGATGGATAGATAGACGTATGGAAGAAAAAATAATAATGTTAAGATATTTAGCGCAACATTTTAAATTGAAAACAAAATTCTTCTTTATGGTCGCAAAGCTGTCGATTTTTCATCTCTGTTTTTATATATTCAATGTGACCATACATTCGACGATTTAAGTCTCACATCTTACTTATTTTTAAAATTTCCTCATTTTTGAATACGTAATAGGAGATACTTCTAATTTCATGTTTACTAGTACGTAGGAATGAAATCATATTAAGTCAACTTTTTCTCTCAACCTCTTCATCCATCTTATAAATTTAACTTTTAAGTTGGCTGCTCTAATGATTGATAAAAATTTTAAGTATAAAATTTTTGAAGCTAAGAAGAAAATTTTCATTCAATTTGTGTCTACCGAGTGCCAGTGTCACATTAACTAAATTTAAACTTTTTTCTTCTCTAATTCTTCTTTTTCTGTCTTTATATTTTTTTCTCTATAAATTGATTTCCTACAATGTGTTCAAAATGTTATGCTTTTGAGACTTGTCTTTAAGTCTTGTTATTGTTGTTGTTGTTTTTTTCGTTTTTCTTTTTGGGAGAATTTAAATAAAATCACATTACAATATACAGTCGTCGTATATACTACACTCATGTATTAGATGTGCGTTTTAGATGAAAATGAAGAAAGAATATCTATTGCGATATGTATGGAGACTCATCGTTTTATTTTATTTTAAAGAGAGACGGTTCAATATTATGTATCGAGACACAGAAAGTCACAGATTCTTATAGCATTTAGATGTATATACAATATATTATATTATATGATTTTTCTCTCGTTTAGACCAGCAGTATATCTAATAAGTTGAAGAGTTGTTCTCGATGAAAAGATGTATAAGTATAAATTGTGTACAGCTCTTTACAGACAGCAACATTTATTCTCTACACATATTGAGACCATAGCATTACATTTTAGAGATACATAAATATGATTTTTTTCCTTTTCTCCTCTCAATTTTTTTGTTTTTTATTTCAAAATGGCTGGAATTGATTGATGGTTTTTTTTATATTTTTTCTCTTCTTAATATACGCGCATGCCTTAATTTTTTGTCAACAAAATATAAAAAATCATCATTTTTACCCTAAAAATAGTTTTTACTACTCGTCTGTGTGATTTTTATGTTCTTTTATATCTAACATAATTTTTTTTATCTTGTATGCACTTTTTGGGGTGAACGAAGTGGAGATAGTAGAAATTTTATGTTCTAAACCCGTTTTGATATGCGGAATGGCACATCTTTATATTCATTTACGTGCGCACTGATCTACAAATTAAATTGCAATAAAAATACTATTTGTTTATGTTTACATTTTTAGATATTAAAGATAAAACTGCTTGCTTATTTTTATTGCCGTGAAATAATAATTTTCTTAATATTCTATTTAGTATTAAATAAATTTCTTCGATATGGCACGAATATCACATAATATTAAAAGAACTAAAATAATTTCATACACGAGAAGAGTGAAGAATAAAAAATATAAAAATTGAAGTAAATGAGAAGATGATCGCATGCGATGAGAAGAAAAAAAGTGAACGTGATGTTTATTATCAATGCCGTCGCAAAAACGGTAGGAGAAGGTAGAAGTTGATGTTTCGACGGGAGGTTAATGTAATTAATCATAAGTTTTTTTACCGAATGCACTCAACGTGTTTTAATGGAAATTTATTTTAATATTTTTATTCTGTTGTTTTTTCTGGGTGGATCACACAATGATTATACACGCACTGAGATCTAACTATTAGGTATCATTAATTAACTTCTGTATAATATCACTTTAACCACACTTGGATGAAGAAATACACAATTTTTGACAAATGAAAAATAATGCAAAATAAAAATGTATATTTACCCTTGGTTGAGCCATGCTCTGAGGTGGGGCAAAATCTGTGGCCACTTTTATAAAAATTTCACTTCAATTATGCTCAAAAATGAAACTTTGTTATATGTGTGATTTTTTTTTATTATTATTATTTTTTTTTTTATTCTATGATTAACGTCTGTTTCTGTTTCTTTTACATGTGTCCTTATGATAATATTCTTTTGTTATTTCACCACAAAATAATTAATTATATATTTTTTGATACACTTGACCGACGAATCAAAATACACAAAATAATAAATGAATTTGCATTAATAACTATGTTCTTTATGTCTGTCTTGTTCTTATCAGTTGTAGCACATTTATTTAAACTAAAATTAAATCTTTTTTTTATTACAATATTACAACTTTTTTGTGAATTTTTTGAAATCGGGTATTTTAATCACACAATTAACACACACCTTTGCATACGGATATATTATGTATAATATATAGATAGTATATTTTTAGTTTTTGTCCGGTGAAAATTATGATGCAAATTGTGTGATGCACTAAAATTAAAAATTTTGTGTATCACGAATGAAAGTTCAGTTTATGAAGCATCTTCATTTCATTAAGCATATTTATTATTTTTATTTGTATGTTCAATTATATTCAAAAGTGAGTAAAAAGTGTTTTATTATAATTATGCAATTAATAATTATAATTTTAATATATCATGAAAACCGTATACATTCATGTGTATGATTAGCTTTATAACATATATTTTCTATCATTCAGCACTTTATATAACTAAGTATATCCAGTTCTGTGTTTCTTTGTATTCTATTAAATTAAAGACTTTTTTTTAGAGTCTAAAAAATAATTTTTTTTAATATTTTCATACTATATCACGTGAAAATTTTCGTATAATTTGTTATTTCTTCCATTTATCACTTTAAATCGTACTTGTATACATTTGTATTTATTTATTTTATTTTTTTATGAAATAGTTTATAAATTATAATTGAAACATGATCCACAAAAAATATTCAACACTTCCCGTTGATATCCTTGTTATTATATTAACTGAATAGTGTATAGAACAGAAAAGATGAAATTACACTTTTTTTTACTATAATTTCTTCTTTGAAATACGTAAAGAACTAAAGCGTATGAACAGTTCCGACGATGTTTAATAATACTTAGAACTTTACGCGACTCACAATAAATAGCGAAATTTTTAAGAACAAAATGATTGAGGAGAATTTCTATTTCCGTATAGAAATTTATTTTATCCCGAATAAATAAAATTAATAAATTTTTGCGAAAGAACTTGAATTAAAACTTTTACTGTTTTTTGATCGAATAAAAGTAAAATATATTAATAATATTTTTTTCGGTGCGAGTCTTCTCCAAAAAAAAATATTCCGAGACCGCGAGTTGTACAATAAAAAAAATATATTGTTATTATTTTCAATATAAACGACGTCGTTAAAAAATACGTCGTACGCGATTCAAAGGCAAATTTTTACTGTTCTGTCAATCAACATTTATCAAGCACCAACTACTATGAAAAACGTATTATGGGCGACGCCCACTTTTGTGAAACATTCATTCGTTATTTTTCGATGATTCCACCTATTTTTTATACATATATCTCTCTTCTCTTCTTTTCGTATTCCCAAAAAAGTATTTTTCATACAAAAGCAGCAGCAGCGGCAGCAGAAAACATTTCATCTACTACACACACTCCATGAACACATTCATTCCCTTCTTGTTTAGAGCTATCGTTTGAGCGATTTGTATGAACTGGAAACACTTTTTTTTCTTTCGTCTTTTTTTCGTTTTTTTCTCTCACTCTCTTGAATGTTTTACATCATTGTTGTCAAGACTTAATGAAGAACTGCTGCTCTCTGTGAATGCTTCTTTTCTTTTTTTTTTCATTCCCATATTATTTCTCTTCTTTTCTTTTTGATCATTTTATGTTGTATAGCATACAACATACATTCAGCATACATACACGTATATTATTTTTGTATGTACGTACAAGACACATATATTCATTCAGAGCGCACCAAACAAGAAGAAGAAGAAAAAGATTATAATAAATTGTATTTCTCAGGATTTTCAGAAAAGAGATGGATGGTGATGCTACCTGACTCTGGACGTATTTTTGTCATATGTGTGTGCGCAAAATAATGATTTCTTCTCTCTACATTATTATTTTCTTTCTTTTTTCAATTTCTGTTGATCTTTTTCAGTCTTTTTTTTTTTTTTGCTTGCTTGCAAGCTTTCCTTTTTACAGCCAGCAAGAAAAGAGGAGATGAACGAACGAACAAAAAAGTTAAAAAAAAAATAATAAGAAGAAGTCAAAGAATAAGTTCTTACTGCACTTTTCGCATTTCTTGCTGAATTTCTTTATTTCTCATTGTATAAGTGATGTTGAAACAGCATTAGGCAGGCAGTTCTACATCTCGATTGTGTAAGAAAAAATGTTTAAAATGTTGCCTTCTGTAATTCAACTGATAAAATGTTAACCGGCATTTAATGTTCATGTCTTGATGCAAAAAAAAGAAGAAAATATCCTCATGACTTTTTTCGTGATGTAAGCAGCCGTTAACAATTAATGCAAAATCATTTTGGCCGCTAAGACACATAAAAGTGCTTTATCACTATTATCAGACAACAAATATTTTTCTTTCTTTCTTAGACTTCTCTTTAGCCTGCTACTGCTATATCTAAATAGAACAAACAGAAATAGAAAGAGACAGAAAGTGTTTTTCGATGTTAATGCTATAGTAAAAATAATTTTCTATGTTTTTCTTTGCTTATCATATATAGTTGTATTGAAGGCAACAAGCTGATGTTCTATGCAAAAGTTTAGAAACTCTTTCTATTGTTTCTAACAATGTTGCAGGAAAACATCAGGACTTTTTGTAGTGATGAGTCCTATCTTTATATTTATGAATAATCATGTTGACTTTTTGGTAAATGAAAAAATAATTTATAGATTCTTAATAATTTATTTATAGAAATGTTCAAGATTTTTCCGAACGCACAAAATTATACTTCATGCTTTTTTATGCAATTTTAATTGTTTTCTTCATTTCGAGAATTTTTTAAAAAGCCATCAATTTAAATAATAGTGATAAAGTAATGCAATCAACATTTTTATGATATTCATTTATTATCATGCCGATATGTCTGTCGTTGCTGTACTTATTTTTTGATCGAATATATACGAGTTCTTAATAAAGCCTATATTTAATTGATTTTAATTTTTAATTGGCGTTTAGGTGATATTATTATAGGTATGTGGTTTTAAATTTTTTTTGAAAAACTTTGTAATTTTGATTTAAATTATTTTAAAAAGTTTATTTCACTATTAGCTTTCCATTAACATTATATTAGCATTATTTTGGATTTTTATTTTTTTTTTTTAATGATTTTAATTTCATCTAGATTTTAATAGTTTTTTTTGAAACGAAATTTTTGAAAATGATTTTTTCTTTGTTTCAAACTTGAAGTTATTAAAATTAGAAATTTTCAGAATAATTCAGTAAATTTCAGTTAAACAATCTTTTTTTTGTAAATATTATTAGGATTTCACGGTTTTTCGGTCCCATCAAATCTGCGAGAACGGGACACACTTTTAAATTCATACAGCAAGCCAGTGAAATATTTTTAAGAATTTCGTGGATAAATAATATCAAATAACAATTAAATTCATTTACAATCAAATATGTTAAAAAAATATATTTTTCGAGTTAATTAGGTATGTCAAAAATTTTTATTTTTGTTCCGCGAATTTACGGGAACGGAAGATCGTGAAAGCAAAATTTTACTTTTTTAAAAAAGAAATATTAATTCTTAATTTATCAAATTTAAATGAACAAATAAGTCCTATCAATAAATATGAAATTTAAATTTAAAAAAATCTAAAAATTTCCAATTCAAAATTAGTCCTAAAATAAAATTCTCCTTGCAGATATCTTACACAGTACAATTTACTAAGTCAAAAAGCTTAAAATGTTCAAAGTTTTTTGCATCCACATCTTATTTGCAGTTTTTTTTTTTATAGAAATGGATTCTCCTTGATATTTACGTGCACAAAAATTTAACATTTCGACGGATTTGATTTAAAAAATTATCTTTAACTTGAACTCGAATTTTAAAAAACAGGCGTGACTTTTGAGTTTGTTTTATGTTAGATAATTATTTGAATAAATATATATTGGGTATTTTCTAAGAAAATTATTTCATGTCTGTGTATAAAAGTCATATTTGAATGCTCCGGAATAACATATCGAAAATCGTTGCTAATTTAACAAAAATAATAAATTATGATAAATGTCAAAAAATTACAAAAATTTTAGTAATTTTTATAATTCATATATGAAGTTACAGCAGCTAAAAATACACATCACATCTTTCAATCACAATTTTGAGTATTTAACAAGTCAATTTATCGAACATTTACATTAAATCAAGCTTGAGCGGAAACAAGTATAGCAAATTTGTCTGATTAATTTGTTAATCATTTTGTAAGCTGTCTATTTTTCATTTAAGTCGCTTAGCATTAATTTATTGGTGAAAGATTCTTAAATACAGGATGTCTATTTTGGTCGAAAACTGCCAATAATAAATAATTTTCGTTAAAATATAGCGCAACAATCAGTATTGCAAGTAGGTGTGAAAAGAACGATTAAAGATTTTTTTTTTTTTGAGACTAAAACTTAGAATTGATTAGCTTAAAGTATCTAAATCATTAATGGAACTAGTGGGAAACACTTACAATCCATTAAACATATCATATCTTCTTAAAGCTTAATTACATTTTGCAAAAGTTACACTATCGTGTTAAATTCCTGTTAAATAATGATAACAATTGACATCTTTAACTTCGAAATTTGGAAAACCTTTAAACCTTTCTTGCAATACCTAAAATGTGAAGGATTTAAATTATTTTCTGGTGCAGGTAAATTTATTCATAAGATGAAAAAATACAATAAACTTAAAAAGATTAAAAATATCCATCGAATATATGTTGTGAAAGTAATAAGGACACATTACTTGCTGAAAACCCGTTTTCTTTTATTTATTCGTTAACAAAATTACTTTTGAACTTTAAGGAAGCAGATGAGTCTGCTTCACTTGCTTAAATAATTTGAGATATAAATGACTACTTGATAGTCAACTGTCAAGCACAACTTTCAAAATTAAGTTAAATTGCTTTTATTAATAGTTTCTTAGAATTTTTGACCGGTGTTGATACTAAGAAATGCATTTTGGAGAAAATTATATTATTAAACTAAGTGGTTTGTTGTTACTATGTATTTTTATTTTATATCTCTTCTTTTATTATTTTCATAAATTTGTAGGAACAATTTAATTTCTTCAATAAAAATTAGATTACTAATATTATTGAAAACTGATACATTTCATTAAGTGTCCATTTCATTAAGCGGCAAATCTCGGCAAAATTT
The DNA here is from genome assembly GCF_022539635.2 of Chironomus tepperi. Lineage (NCBI taxonomy): Eukaryota > Metazoa > Arthropoda > Insecta > Diptera > Chironomidae > Chironomus > Chironomus tepperi. The sequence continues at coordinate 2,320,508 of NW_027226498.1, read as the reverse complement.
CAAAATCAAAAAGTTTCCAATAAAATTCCCAGCTAGGAATCGGCCACTTTTTTACAATTTAAATTATATTCTATTTTTTATTGATAACATAATTAATAAAAATTTATGATTAATTAATAAAATTTAGAAATTTTTATGACTACAAAACTATTATTATCTCATATTTTTCATATTTCATATATGTAGTTTTAACGATATTAGATCTTTTCTGGGAAAATACTTGGAGTTAAATATTCGCTAAAAAATGATCATTTTAGGGGAGAAATGACAATTTTCAATTACCCAATACAGTAGTTACTTTGAACGAATAATATGCTTATTGTTTGAAAAATTATCAAATGGATTAAAATCCATACTTTCAAAAATAAAAAAATGTGTATTACATTACAAAGGTTATCGCAGTAAGAATAGGAAATTTAATATTATCGGAGAAGTAAAAAAACTATTTTTAATTAAGTATTCATAGAAATCGACGACTTTTTGAAGCTTTACTGAAACACAGAAGCTTGAAAAAGAGTACTCTGCCTATTTGATTTTCAAAATTTATAAGGATAACTTTGGGAAAATAATCGTGAAATTTCTAAATTTGGCACTTTTGTTTAAATTATTTCTAGTCTTAAAGAACTAGATAAATTATGTTAGAAACTTCAAAAAAAAAATTGTAAAAAATTAGAACATGATTGAACTTTTTATATTAATTAAAAATATAAATTTCATACCATTTTACATACTTAAATGCAAAAAATTATATTTTCAGTAAATTTTTAAATTCATTTGTTTTTTATTAAATTAACATTTTTAATCAAATAAATATATTATATTCTCAAATTAAAGTCTAAGATTAATAACTTTACAATAAAAACATTAAATTAGCACTTTTTTGATTTATATTTGAACTTTCTAATAAATTCGTGATGACGTTCAAATTGATTGAAATTTATTTCAATGTCGACCACGTCTTGAATTTAATTTGGCCAGAAAAAACTTTTTTTGTTTTCCTGAACTATAATTTGGTTTGATTTTCATCTGCGTTGATTGAGGTGCTGGATCATCTTCAGATATGTGTTTGTAGAAAATTGTGTGGACGGGGTATGGCCGTGGTACAGGAATCTCATACTTTTTAATGGTTTCTACAGGAAAAGGCTTTTCAACCTCGACTAAAATAAAATAAAACATAAAAATAAGTTACTGTTCAGAATTTGATATGTTTTGTTTATAAATATTACTTGGAAAAGGCTTTTCGACAGTATAAAATTTAGGCTTTTCGATCACTTCAGGCACCACTTTGTAAACTGGAACTTCAATTGGATGTTGAATTTTAGTATATTGTGGAAATGGTTGAGGTATTGGAACTCTGATGTAATGTGGAACTGCATATGGAATTGGATTGGGAACATTGACAGGTACTCTTTCAAAAACTGGCACATGTACTGGTCGAGCAGATTCGGAATGAGTTGTATAAATATTTTCATCTCCAACATATTCACTTATATCGTCACAATTTGAATTAAAACATTGAATGATAATTCCGAGCACTAAAAGCTAAAAATAAGATAGGTATAAAATTATTTTTTGAATCATTTTCGTTTTAAAAGACCATCTTCGTTTCGTTTCATATTTTCAATTTTAATTTAATTTGTCAATGTTAAATTTAAGTTTTGTTTTTAAAAAATTAAATTATTTTTTGAAACTCAAGAAAAATGCAAACTTTAAAAAATTTAAACTTATTTTGGGTAGATACTGAGAAAAGACTTAATTTTTGTCGATCATTAAGAGAAATTCAGTAAGTAAAATATGTGAAGATTCTTTTTTTTTTGAATGCAATTATTTCATTAGAAAATGGGTTGCTTGCAAATTATTATTTTTAAATTGCACTGACAATCAAACTATTTAGGAAAGAATAAGCTTTTTCCAATACCACTTCAAAGTTACGATCAAATCCGGTAATACTGTCAAACGCCCTCAAAAGAATCCAAAGATTTAGTAAATCAAGATTTTGCTCTTAAAAAGTGTGATACTCTAGATTTTAATCAGTGAAAATTCCTTTGATTCGTGCTTTCTGACACATCTTGATTTTTCGATCATATCAACAAATCCTGATGTCCATTTGAACATTCTTTCTTAACAGTTAAATTATTTTAAAACATTATCTTGTCTGATTCTAAATTTTTTGCACGATTATAAATTATTCAGAGAAATTAGATTATTGATAAATTTCACATGAAGAAAGAACACTTACAAAAGTTTGTTTCATTCTGTATACTAATATTTCACACCTTATCAATTAACCAAACTAAAATAAACTTCAATATTAAACATCCCATCAGTTTTATATTGAAAACTTTATATGAAAAATTTACAATCGTCGAGTGGGAGGTCGAAATAAAAACTTTTTCTTCTTGAATGAGTGAAGAAATACTTCCTAGAAAATAACCGAACTAATTGCTCTTTTAAAATTAACAAGCATTTTTAGCGCCGGCCGGTCTTTCCGATGTGAATGAACTTAAAAGATTTCATGCAATAACAAAAATTAAATTCTTTGGAGAATGGATAAATGATAAAATTTATTTTATTATGCAGATAAGAGATATGGGCGAGCATTTAAGTTGCAAAACTACCAAAATGAAATAAACTGGTTTAGAAGAATCTTAATTAAGATAATGAAAAAACACACGAAGAAGTGAAAGTGAACTTGAAAATATGCACTTTTAATTTTGAATGTTTTATACGCATTAGAAGCTTTTGAGCAGTCATGTGTGAATGGCGAGTTAATAATCATGTTTTATTTTAAACGAAATTATCAATGTTAATATTTTACTTCCTGTCTGCATTTTAATTTAAAAGTTATTTAAAACTTTTTAAAGTTTTTCATTCATTAAACTTAAATTTAATATTTTTGAATAAATTTCAATTAAAAATTAGAAAGCTCTATAACCTATCTTCATTTAAAAATTTTCATATTAAAATCAATATGCTTAGAATTTTCATACTGAGTTCTAGTTTAAAATGCTGTAACTCAGAAAGATTCTTTATGGGATGTTAAATTTTTTGCATTTTAAAACTAAATTGTTTCTGTTCAAACAATTGTTTCGACAAACTGATCCTTCTGATCTCTTTGCTATTCAATATCTTAATTACAGAACTAACAATTTAATTTAAAGTCAAAATTTAATTTGATGGGTACCCAATATAATTTTGGTCATTTTTCTGTCTGTTTGTCATTCCGCTAAGCCTCGCCCTGTTTTTATAAACATCAAGTTCTTTTAAGAAAACATTATTACTAGTTGAGAAGCTTTTGTATTTTGAGATTTGTTTTTCTATCTGTAAATTTTTTTGGGAAACTAAAATCTCAGTTTTTTCATAACTTATGAAAATTTTCTGTTAATCGCTGTTAATATATAAATTTCCATAAAAGCACGGGGGAACGTTAAACTAAAATCTTTTCTAATAATAAAATTGAGAGAAACTGAAAGTATAGAGAAAATTTGAGAAATAGTAACGTTACATAAGTGATGCATGAAACCTAAAATCATGAGATTCCTTTTCCTAGGTCAAATTGGACCTTTTTAGGCACATTGTGTCTGAAGGAAAATGCACCTCATTTTTAAAAACATTCAAGCTTGATAGATAAAGTTACTCTGAGTATTAAGAGGAAGATTATTTATTCGAAAGATCCCGAAAAATCTAATAAGAAGCTGAAATCATTATATTCACATGTGATTGTAATAAATTGTTCAGATTGGAAACCTGTTTTTGTATTTTCCGTGAAAAATTATCAAAATCATAGCTTTTAATCCTAGATTTAACTATAAATTTGAAAATTTTTTTCAATAATTCATTTGTGTTTGTGTTTTAAGGAAATACTTTAGCTTACCTAAGAATTATTTTTCTAAATTGATATTACCAGAATATGAAATGTAGACCTACATAATGTTAGTTAATTTTTAACTCAAATCATTTGATATATGTACAAGCATTAATTTGGCAGTTTTCGAGCCTTAACTTTTTTTTAAATTCAAAGGTATCAACTCTGCTTTAAACCAGTGGGATCGTTCACTTATTATGTTACACAAAAACGAATTTTTAAACCATATATTTTGACGTACACTAGAAAGCTCAAATGATCAATAAAAAATTTGGAATTTTGGATATTTTTGTCTGGCAAGTTGTAAAGAAACTAAAAAATTACAAAAGTCTTTGAGATATTGATCGAGTAAATTAACCGAATTTTTGTCGGAGCGAACAGTAATTGATCCATTTGTATGAAGAAACAAGATGTAGCATACGAGTCCCTTTTACGACCGAAAAACAAGATCTAACTAGGTTCAAGACACTTCATCGTCCGAAAAACATGATCCAGTAAATTTCAAGTTACAAGATATTACAAATTTATGAATTTCATCATTTAACGGATTTTTATAATTTAAACATTTTAACGGTTACGACAAATTAAAACTCTGTTTAGGAAGCACTATGAAAACATTGAAAAACAACGTAAAACAATGAATAATTTGATTTTTTGTTTACCCTTATCAAAAATGGTTAATAATAAAATTTTGGCGTTTATTTAAAACTTTTTAATGCTCGTTGCCGATATAACTCGATAAAACTGAGTTATTAAAACCAACTAGAGCTCTCTACGATGTCTAGTTAAAAAGCTTTTACGTCAGCCGAACAAAGTGATTTATTAGGAAACAAGTTTCAAAAATGCGCTTAACTGCTAGTATTTGAACTTACTGAACTGTGTTATATTCAAATAGTCTCCTTCAAATGCTGAAATATCATAAAACGATAAACTTAGAAATAAAAATAGTAATTAATTTCGTTGATGTTATTACTAATATCTGATCTTAGTGAAATGCTGCATTATTTTGTATCTCGGTCTTTCATTTTAAATAACTTAATATATTTAAAATAATTTCGCAAGGATAATCACACAGATTCGGGATAAGCAATGCATCCAAAATATATTTGGAGCTGTACAAATCAACTGGTTGTCATCCAAAAACTATTTGCACGATTTCTGAGTTCACAATCTGAAAAGTCAAACTTAAAACACAATAAACCACAATATAATTCTTTTGGTTTTTAATGAATTTGTTTATTCATATGTACTGAGATTGATTGCGTACATTTAATCATGAATGTAAGATTAAATAAAGTATCTTGAAATTTAATCGAGCTGAAATTATACAAATAAAATTTGTTAAAATTGTAATGTTGACATTTTTATGATCAAATTAAGTTTTACCTTCTTGAAACCAATATCTTTAGCGTACTCTCTAAAGCACTGACGGCAAATATTTAATCCATATTTGCGGATGATACCATGTCCATTAGAGCAGGCACGGCTAGAATTTTAAATATAAAATTCAGATATTAATAAAATATTCTTGTGATTGAAAGGTTAGAATATATTTAAGATAAATAAACCACTTTTTTGTCCAATTTTCATAAGAATTTCATGCTGTACATACCAATGGCGTGATCCTGGTCCATAATTTCTTGGATGAGCGTACCAAACACGAGCGAAACCCATGATTTTTAATTATTTTAATAAAAAGCGTTCACGTCTGGAAAACTTCGAACGAAAAGGAAGAAAAAGGGGCATGGAAGAATCAAAGTAAAAAAATTTTGAATTTTAAATGACCGTTTGAGGCATGAAATTGTAATTTTGCAATTGAAGAGCCCCCTGTGTAAACATAAACACGAGACAATTTAGTTGAACAAAAAAAATTAATTAAAAGAAAATCATGGTAAAGGCCAAGAAATGTAAACATCATGGAGTTAAAGATCCAGAAAAACAGCGAGAGGAACGTGAACAAAAGTAGGTCAATCATCTTTCTCCAGTAAAGTTAACTAATGTTTAAAATTTGCAGACTTGTTCAGCTCAAAAAAATAAACAATCCACCAAAAGAGGATCAAGAGATGTCTAAGCGATTCAAAAAGTTTATAGAAATAAAGAATGCAGCAAGTAAAATTGGCAAGAACAATAAAAACAACAAAAGTACGTTAAATATTAAAAAAAAATAAAAATCAGTTTAATAATTTATTTAATTTAGAAAGGATAACAGTTCATGATGATTTCGTGAAAAGTGAGGGCATTGGAAAGAAATTGAGGAATGAATCAAATAAGCAGCATTTAAGACGAGTAGAGCATCTTCTTCATAAGAAAAAACAGGAAGCAGAATATGCCAAAAAGTTTAATGTCCAAATTATTCGCGATGAAGTAACTGGGGAAATCAAAATAAAGAAAGATCCACTAATTAAGGCAAACCAAAAGAAAGCTAAAGTTAGCAAAGAAAAAGAAAGCAAAGATGACGAAGTGACCACAAGTAAGAAGGAAGAAGACATTCCTGAATTTCCTTTGGTAAAATACCAATTGAATGCTAAACAAAAAAGAAAATTAATGCAAGAAGAAAATACAGTTCAAGATCATGTGAAGTTCGGAGAAGTTGTAAAGGAACCGCCTTCGTTTAATTTACCTCAAAAAACAAATGCAGTTAAAAGGAAGAAGAATTTCCTTTTTCTATCACAATTAAGCAAATAAAATGAAATTTAACGGCCGAAATATTTTTAAAAATTGTTTTCCATTTATCACTTCAAAAAACGCGTTTTAATATTATTGAAAAAGTGTTTTAATTGTTCACCATTCTAAATTGATCAATTTAATTAATTATTCTGATGTCAAGGTAAAATTCATAGTGTAAACAAAAACGCATTGAAAGTACTCTTACAAATTAAGGTAACTAGTGTAAAGCTAGATAAGCGGTGTGAATGCACTTTTCAAGTCGATAATTCCTTTCATTTTGTAAGAAAAACTTCACTTGCAGCAAGGGATTTTTCTTCAAGATTTTCATTTCTTCATTGATTTTTCATTTTAAAGGAAATTAAAAGATTTAAAGCCAAACATGAGCTATCAAAAGAATCCTCCTTGGCATAAAAATGTGCCAATTACAAATTTTCAACAACAAATGAGCTTGCAGCAGCTTCAACAGCTTGGATTTAATACAGCTTTTCAGCAACAACAATTTCATCATAACCAAATTCACTTGCCTATTCAACAATATCCAGCAGCGAATGCAAGAGTCAATACGATGGCATTTCAACAGCAACAACCGCAGCCGACGATTTCTCAGCAAAATAATCAGACATCTCAACAACCGACTTCATCAAACCAGTCAAAATACAATGCTAACTTAAAAGTATTTTCAGGAACCGGAATTGTTTCGAAAATACAGAATGACATAGGATTTATAGACGATGAAGTTCTTTTTCATAAGAATGTCTGCGTTAAAGGTCTTTCTCCAAAGGTTTGTTTAATTTTTCTATGATACCAACATGAATATCTTATATAATTCCATTATTTCCCTGTATGTGGTAATAGCTGGGCGATCGAGTGCTTGTTGAGGCTGCATATAATCAAAATATGCCATTTAAGTGGAATGCAACTCGCGTTCAAGTGTTGCCTCGAGCAAATACATCATCATCGAGTAATTCTGTTGACACAAAATCTTACAGTCAACATGAAACATCCAATGATTCTTATAGAAATCGTCGCTATTCTCCGGAAAGAGAACGTCGAAATGAAAGACGTGCACGCTCCAGAGATAATCGCGATAATGATGTAAGAAATATGCATTTTAAAAATTATATATCTATATTTATTGAAATTTTAAACAGAATTCTATTGCGCAGGAAGAAAATGATCGTAAACGACGCCGAGAAGAGCGTGAACGTCCTCGTCAGCGTGAAAGTATGGAGATTCGTGACAGAACAAAAAGTCCAATAAGACGACCATCACCAAAACGAAGACGACCTCATAATATTCCTCGTTACATGGTTCAAATTCCGAAAATTTGTCTTTCTCTTTCGAATCTGGATGTTTTTGAAGTCAAACGTCGCTATCCAAATCTTTATATTCCATCTGACTTTACTTCCCATGAGAATAAGTGGATGAATGTCTTTCCAATGCATAAACCATTTTCGATCCAGAAGCCATGCAGTTTTCACATCATGAGGGACGTTACTCCAATCGATGAAAGTATCGCTGAATGTGTTCTCGATCCAAGTGATGCTGATTATACATGGTCGGCAAAAGTCATGCTCTTATCAAGTAAGTCTATTTTTTGTTTACTAACAATGCTTTGTTTTACTTATGTTTTTCATTTAGTGCCAGCAATTTATGACATTTACAAGAAGTGCATTGTTCGCGCTGAAGACAGCGACAAGCACGATGATGCTGACAGAGATTTCGTTCATCCAAGTCGCTTAATTAATTTCCTCGTCGGTGTTCGTGGTAAAAACGAAACTATGGCAATCGGTGGGCCTTGGAGCAAAAAACTTGATGGTAAGCTTTAAATTCGTCTTCCCGGTTTTTAGAAAGATAATAATATGTTTATTTTTTTAAATTTAGGTGAAAATCCAGAGAGTGATCCAAGCGTTTTGATTCGAACGGCAATCCGAACTTGCAAGGGATTAACTGGAATTGATTTATCAAAATGCACTCAATGGTAAGTGAATCAATACGATTATTTAAGAACATAAAACGAGAGTATTAAAGCCAAGAAAAAGAAGAACTCGATGTAATAATTTCCTTTTCTAAAGAGGGTTTATTAAAAAGTTAGAATTTATTTTGCATGTTCTGTGTGATACTAAATTCTGATAGATTTAATTTGATATCTCACGAGATTTATCCAAGAAAGTCTCAGGTGTGTCTTAACTGTTTTTGTTACATATAATTATTATTAAATTAAATCTATTTTCGTGCACTAAGTAAGTATTGTCCTTATTTATTGATTTTGGTTATTTTCTTTTTATTTTTTAAACCGTTGAACCTGAAATGAAATATTTTTAAACTGAAAAATTATTAAAAGAGAAAGTGAATGCTGGATTTTTTAAAATATTAATGATATAAAAAAAATATGGTTTGATGTCCTAATATTGCTATTTTTATAGTATTTTATTTTTTTTACTTTTGACGTTTGTTATACAAACGATCTCAAAAAATACCATTTATTATTTTTTTATTGAAAGCAACTAAATTTGTCCACCATCCTTCATTTGTTCATCAATAGGTATCGATTTGTAGAATTAAAATATCGTCGTACAGAACAAATTAAAAAAGAGGGCGATAGTGGCAGCACGATTAAGCCAGCACGAATCGAAACTGTTGTTATATTTTTGCCTGATGTTCACTCTTGTATGCCTAATCGAAGTGAGTGGGATGGCGTTCAGCAACAATATAAGCAAGCATTAGAAAAACTTTTAACAGCTGACAACGATCCAATAATAGAAGAGGAAGAGGAGATAGTCGACAAGGTCGATAATGTTGCTGCGGAGGAGAATAATGAAACTGTGGCTACATCATCAGAAATTTCAGCGAATATTGACGAAAATTCAACAGTGACTGCGATGGATGACAAGGAGAATGATTCGAAAACAGAAGACGCTTCGGACGGAAAAGATCTTTCAATTGTAAATCTTGCTTCTCATAAATCACATCGATTGACAAAAATCATAAGTTGTCTATGGTTTTTTTCTTTTGTTGTTTGGATCATATTTTCTAATATCACATTAATTTTTCATTTCTGTATCAAAGAGATCAGGAACAATGAAAAAAATAGGATCCAAAACAAGCAAACATCTATCTTAATTAACATTTTATTGTTTGGATATTGCTAGGACTAAGAAAAAAATTCAGAAGATGATGAAAAATCCAAACTTATTAATTAATCAAAAATCAAATATGAGTGCGATTGTGAATGTGTCAAAGCGGAGTGAATGCGTTCAATTATGATTAACATAAAATTTTGCTTCCTTCTTATTACATTTCAAAACTTGAACTGGAAAATTTCATATCTTTTAATTTTTTAAAAAAATGTTAGACAATCGAAAAATACACAAGAAATTTCCATTAGATTTTTCATATCGTTGTTACGAATCAAGACATTTAACACTAAAGATATTTATATTTTACAGGATGCTGATGCCAGTGAATTGAAAGATGAGATTAAAGCCGATGGAACTGAATTGGATCCAACAACAATGAAAGTTACTGAACTGCGTGCTGAACTTGCAGCTCGTAGCTTATCAACAAAAGGTAATGAAAATTTCTTTTTTTATAGTATAATCAAAAATAAACCTTCTGACGACTTTCTTTATAGGTTTAAAGAACGAACTTGTTGAACGTTTACAACAAGCACTTAATCCAGACGCAATGGAAACTAATGAAAACAATGATGAAAATGCTGACAAAGCTGATGAGATGCAAGTCGAGGAAAATGAAGAAAATGCCGAAAAAAATGAAGAACAAAAAGATCAGGACATGGACATGAATATTGCCGAAATGGACATGTCTGAAGTTACTGTAATTGACGAGTATGACTCTACTAAATGCGACGAACAGGAAGAGAAAGTAAGTAGTAAGAAAAAAGCGGAACCGAAAAAGATGGACGAAAAGGAAATAGCAATGTGGCAAAAACGCTATGTTCTACCTGATTCACCACATATTGTTGTTCATCCATCTAAAACTGCCAGGAATGGAAAGTTTGATTGCACAGTCGTTTCTCTATCATTACTATTGGATTATCGAAAGGATGATACTAAGGAACATTCATTTGAAATTGGATTATTTGCTGAAGCTTTCAATGAAATGCTCATGAGAGATTTTGGATTTAATATTTATAAATCATTTAATGTTTTGAGCATTAATAATAAACCAAAAGATGTTAAGGATGAGGAAAAAAAGAGCGATGATGCAGAAAATGAGAAATCTAATGACGCTTCCGAACATCAAGAAGAGTCGAAGGAAAAAGACAAAGACAAGAAGGACAAATCTAAGCGAAGTGGAACAGATAAACGTCACGAAGAGTCTGATGATCAAAGTGATCATAGTCGCAGACGTGGCGGTGAAAAAGATCGTATTGTAAAGCAAGTTACTGCATTTCCCGACTTACTTCTCTCATTTAATTATTTCGATCAAACTCAATGCGGATATATCTTTGAGAAAGATATTGAAGACTTATTTTACTGCCTCGGTATTAATTTAGCTCGGTCTCAAATCAGAAAATTGACTGAAAAGTTCATTACTCGAGATTCTCTGTATTATCGAAAATTAACTGATCGTCCAGCTGATGCACCAGCATCAAATCCATTTGAAAGTCTCACTGAAGAACAGCTTTTAATGATGGTTCAAGGAAATAGACCACAAACATCACAAAACACCGAAATTGTCACTCAATCGAATGAAATTGTGACCTTTGAAGGAACAACAGTTAATTTGAGACAAATAATGTATCAAATGAAGAGAATTGAAACTGCTTATGAAGAAAGTGAAAAACAACTTGTTGACTTGAAGAAGAACAATTCAGATTTGAAGAGCTCCAATCATAAGAATGAAAAACGTATTAAAGATCTAAGTGCTGATTTAAAATCAGTCTCTCGTAAACTACAGGATACTGAATCTAACTTGAATAGTGTTACTGTAAGTATAATTATGATTAAATTGTCCAAATCATATTATTAATTCCTATTCTCCTCCTATAGCGGAAGTATAATGAATGCTTTTCAACTATTCAAACAATTAATGAGCGCATTGCTCCAGTTATTGCAAGGAACGAAAGATCTCGTGATCGTGAAAATCGCAAGTCTGAAAAATTGGATAAATCTGATAGTAAGAAAGAAAAGCCAAAAGAAGTTATTGAAGTTAAGTCATCAACAAGTGACAGCAAATTATCAACAACTGAAAGTAAGGCTTCAATAAAGGAAGAAAAAACTGTTAAGGTTGAAAAGGTCGAAATCAAAGACGATCAACCTAGCGCAGAAAATAAAGAAGAAAAGGAAAAGATTGTCGAAGTAACATTGTGAATTGCTAAAACTTATTAATCACTTCTATTTTTCCCTACTAATAACAGTTTTATGAAATAATTAACGATTACTGAACTTATGAATATTGAAGATAATATAATAAAAACTTAAATTGTCAGAATAATCAGGACTTGTAAATTTAAAAACCTCAAATCTTAATAAATTTCCAGCAGAGATATTCAAATTCTTTATTTCAAACTAGTGAACATAAAAGTATCTTAATCTATAAAAATATAAACGTAAAAAAATATTGTATTGAGACCCTCAAAAAATAATCTAAAACTTAATGCATTATAAAGTTACGAAAAATTAACTATGCTGCATTTAATTTTTAGAAATTTCCTCAAATGCTATGCTCTTTTTAAATGCTGTACGTCTGGCTTTTGCTGACTTGGGAGTGTTGACCTTTGATGCTGACAAAGGAGTGCATCCAAAGCAAGTAGCCGTATTATGTCTGTAAATAATATATGTATTAATAAATATTTGATTTTAAAAAAAAAAATCATTAATTTGAATACCTACCTTGGAGTATCACCTGTCTCCGCAATTCTACGTGATCGTCGAGTCGGTGTGTCAAGGATTGTCTTTCTGGTTCGTCTTTTGTTCTCTCCTGTGGTCGCCATTAATTTAGCTTCCTGAATAGATTGTAAATTCGTTTTAAAATGCTCAACTTGGTCAAACAGCATCATCCAATAATTATCAATATCGTCTTCTGTGATATTTTTAGGCTCAGGCGAACTCTCGAACTTTTCAAGGAGATCACCAAAACCTTTCATTTTTTCAGAAATCAATAAATTTCCTTGTTGAATTGTCTGATGAATATTACTTTGCATATCCTCAGACAATTTATCAATAAAACTATCCAAATTACTTGTGAAAGCTTTCAACTGAATAGAAATGTAGGCCACTTGATTGTCTAGAGATGATTTGTAGAATTTGTACGTATTTGATTGAACCTTTTTACTGACTGGTTTGGTGACGACTTCTGATGTCTCAACCGTTGGAACAGGACTCTTTGGAATTTTCTCCTGTGCTGATTCACTTTTGACAATTTTTTTCTTAATTTTACTGACTTGCTTTGATTCCACACTTTTAGCAGGTTTCTTTTCGCGAGTTGAACGCTTGACAGGAACGATAATTTTTGCAGTTTGCTTTTTGGCTTCCTTTTTCTTCTCATCCACCAGATTTAATTCTTTATTGCTTTGAACTGGCATCTCGTTCTTTTCCTCAACAATAGGATTAGATCTTTTGACGGGAGTTACAGTAATTGCGATTTGTTTTTCATCTTCAACACTTTTCTCGGTAAGCTCAGCATCTTTATCAGATGGTACATTTTCATGGAAAGGTGAAGGCAATTTTTGAGGAGATAAGATCTCTATTACAGATTCATCTAAAATATTCTCCTGCTGATCAGGAATAATTTCGAAAGTGTCATCAAGACTTTGAGCTGGTTTAACAGGAATTTTTTCTTCGTTCCTTGGAGCATTGTTGAATTCTGTAAGAATCTTCTTTCGTGATTTAGCTGGTTCGTCCTTCTTTGATTTCTTTACTACTGTAGCATTCTCCTTTCTAGCTGTTGTTGCAATTTGTTTGATTGTTGATTTCTTAAAAATTTTGCCATCACTCATCAAAGCATTTTTGATTGGAGTGGAAATAGTAAATGCCTTTGGTTTTTTCAGTGGTTCCTTTCGCTCGACCCATCTTCCAACTGGCACATATGGAATAAATGGGCTACGTTGTTCAACCTTTTCCTTTAATTTAGTAGTTCTTTTCTGCTCAATGTATGCTTTTAATTTACTTGACTTATCTTTAATTTGTGATATCTTTAACGGTGCTGGTTTAATTGGTGTGGTTACAGAATTGTCAACACTATAAAAAAAAAAGAAAATCAGTTAGCAATTACACAAGGAATGAATAGGATTTTAAAGATAGGATCAATCTTTTAGCTCCTTTGAATAATTGAGATCAGAGATTTATAATATCTATGGTGATGAATACATAAAGTTATGAAATTAATAAAATTTTGTAACTTACTCGACATCAATTTTTCTGTTTGCAGCAAATCGATCATTTCGCATTTCAACTTGTCTGTTTTTGTCTCTTTTGACTCTTTCGGTCATTGTAAGACCTAAATTGGTCGCTTTATACAAACGCTTCCTTGTTTCCATCTTATAAATCGTAGATTAAATTAAATTAAGTTGTTTTAGTAAATCACTAAATGACGATGTAAACTGTTGTTTTGAAACTTTGAATTTAAAAAAAATAACGGCCGCTGAATAAGTTTGAACAACATTCGTAGTGACAAAGGCGCTTTATATTAAGCACTTTGTCCAAACCGCTTAGTAAGACTTTTATAATTACTCTGTCCTCAATAACCTAACTGAATTCTACCAAAATACCTGAAAATTATCTGAAAACAATAATACTGACAAAACTTTAATCGCAGTTTACTAAGATTATAAAAATTAAAAAAAAAGTTTTGAAAATAAAATCTCAATTCAAATTATGAAGAACAGCATGCAAAAATTTAGATCTCCCCACAGAGCTCGAAGTCGACTCGGATTTTGTATGTAAAAGTCGGCTCGTCTTTTTATAAATTTTGAGTCGAATGTTAGCTCTGGTTTATCATGCATAAGAAATCATTCACATATTTTAATTAAAATTCGTTGTGATAATCATTTAAAGCTGTATAATCATTACATTTCTTATGGAAAAGACTTGATATTATTTAGAAGAACCTAATGAAATTTTATTTCAATTGAACTTATGTCCACATTTCTGTGTTTTCTTTCTTCTAATTTTTACAAAAGTCATCTAGTTACAACTTAGTTCCTGAAAATCGTATTAACACGAGAAAATGAAAAACACTGTTTATACACGCTTTTTTGAATATTATTCAAAGATTCACTTTTATTAACATGTAAGTGAAAAGCAAGATGGAATTAGATATTAGGGGCGAGTAATTTAGAACTGAATCATTTGTCCCTTTCTCTTCTTGTCACCTCCCAATTCAAAATGTTTGCAACGCTTCAATGGAGACTGTTTACGATATTTGCATTCGGTACATTCCATACGTAAGACAATTTTCTTGGTAGTTTTAGCCTGAAATGAATTGAAGTATTTTAGTTAGCTCTAGATTTATAAGATTGCTACAACAAATAAAATTAAACATTATCGATCAAAGACATGTTTTGCAATAAATCTTGCTTCATGTGTACATGTATTTAATCAAAAGTTTAGTTAAAGTACCTTCTTTCTGAAGATGGGCTTAGTTTGACCACCAAAACCTTGTTGTTTACGATCGTAACGACGACGACCTTGTGAAGCTTTCCTTTCCTTGGATTTCTTGTACTGGGACACTTTATGAACGCGATGAGCGTTGCATTTTTTGCAGTATGTTCTGCGCTGTTTTGGAACGTTTACCTGAAAAAATAATTACAATAAAAATTATTTGAGAAATTTTGTGTAACCTCAATGATTTGTATAGGAAATATATTTTAAGTATTTTATCACAAAAATCGCCATAAAATAAAGTCAAATTTATATGCACTCAATAGTATTGATATTTGTGAATACTTTTATGATAAATTTAAGATTAAAATACTTTAACTAACCATTTTAATTCCAATTAATTGAAATTTGTGAACACGATATTTTTGTATTCAGCAAAAAAGAAAGAATTTTCTCGCGGAAAAAATAGACTTCATCGTTCTGGATTCGACTTTTTTTTTAAAAATATAAAGTTCGTTAAATGAAATATATTAAAACGGAAATATAACTTTCATTAGGCCACAACATTAAATTTTAATAATACCAATTGTTCATTATTTGCTTTTGACATATAATTCACTGTAAAACATAATAAATCATCAAACGATAAGAGAGAAAATAGCAAAAAAGGAAAAATTAACCGGCTTATGAGTATACTTTTGTATACACTTGTTGACGAAATTTAGAGCCATATGTTTTGTGTTTGTTTTGATATTTCAATTCTTAGTGAAAATTAATTTTTATCAAATAAAGTGAAAATGGAGACTTTAAAAATATTAGAAAACCCCAATATAAGTGAAGAACAGAAAGCTAAAGTGATTAATGAAGTTAGTGAATCGTTTGATGCTCTTATAGCTGATAAAAACTATAATGTGATTGAAGTCCTGAATATTTTTATGAATTATCTTAATAATGGAGAATATCAATTTTTCTCGGAAAGTCCAACACAAAAGGTACCGTATTAAGTGCTAAAGATTATAAATAAGAACAATTGAAATTCTAAATTTCTTTATTTTTGAATAAAACTATTTTTCTGATCTTCATACAATGTTCCATAGACTCGAAAACAACTATTGGAAATGATGCATAGATTACCGGTATCAGAAACTATTCGTCCTCATGTGATTTCAGTTTTATCACTTATGCTTACACTAATAAGAGAAGATAATGAAGAAAATGTCCTTATATGTTTGAGAATCATAATTGATTTACACAAACAGTATAGACCACCATTTTATCCACAAGTAAGCTTATAAAATATTGACTCAATCCCTCCAGTATGACTTATTCTTGTTTATTTTATTTATAGATCAAAGAATTTTTGGCATATATTCAAAATATCTACTCGAATCTGCCTCATAAAATGATTAAAATTTTTGATCCTCGATACTCTCGACTAGATAAAGCAAATTTCAATATTGACGATATTTATACATTAACAGATAAAATTATGCCAAAAGGAAGAAATTCATTTAAAGTCCTTCAAGAGCTTCCTATAGTTTTGGTTCTTTTGTATCAACTTTACAAACAAAATGTTCATGATCATGTAGTTGTCTTTTTGCCTGCTATTTTAAATACAATTACATTGGAACCAACAAAAGAATTTCGCGAACACGAAAAATTCAATAGAGAATTGTTTGTGGATTTTCTTGGAGCCCAGATAAAAACGCTTGCATTTCTTGCATACACGATAAAAACATTTTCCGGAGGTCTTATGGAAATCATTGAGAATCATGCCAAAACCTTGGTTGAAGGGATGATTTTATTATTACGTCTATGTCCAAAAGAAGTCGCTCATTTGAGAAAAGAGCTCTTAGTTGCTACTCGTCATATATTAGCAACAAATTTAAGAACACATTTCATACCTTCGTTAGAACTTCTTTTTGATGAAGATTTACTTCTTGGAAAATCTGGATACACAGCATTATGTTCACTTCGCCCTCTAGCATTTTCAACACTTGGTGATTTTATACATCATGTTCGAATGGAATTAAATCTTGAGATATTGTCTAAAGCAATTCAGTTATTTTCAAAAAATGTTCATGACGAAACTCTTCCATTGGCTATTCAAATCATGTCTATAAGGCTCTTACTGAATCTTGTTGAATGCATTAGAACGCAAAGGCAACTAGATATGAACATCAATGATGCAACTGTTCGTAAAACTCTTCTACAAAATATGATGAAAGTTTTCATTCTCAAATTTCATACAATTGGCAAAATGCAAATGCCAATAATAACAGAAAAATGGAAATCAACTGGTAACCAATTAGCATCGAGTACT
This sequence comes from Chironomus tepperi, assembly GCF_022539635.2. NCBI lineage: Eukaryota > Metazoa > Arthropoda > Insecta > Diptera > Chironomidae > Chironomus > Chironomus tepperi. The sequence continues at coordinate 2,303,086 of NW_027226498.1, read as the reverse complement.
GATTCTTCAACAAAAGAATTCACATCTGTTGAAATAATACCGGAAGCCATTTCAAAATTAACGAGTATAGGTTTTACTCCTCCGTCAAATTTAAATCTCACAGAATATAAATTATTGATAAAATCTCTTATTGGAGGAATCAAAACGATCATGTTTGGTATAAGCTTTATTGATAATGGAGCACAGCCGAATCAACAAATTTCAATTGTCTTAACACCTCAAGAAATCCAGTATTTCATTAATTTCTTTAATTGGTCGCTAGATGCTTTCTACGTTTATCGAATTAATACTTTGGGAAATAATCAACAAAAACTAGCGTTATCAGTAGCTGCACAACGGGAAGAAAAGGAGTTGTTGGAGTTGTTTAGTGGCCTATTCCTAAATCTTTCAAGCCAAAACTTTCAAGAAATTTTCACGTCTTGCATAGACACATTAATTGATAAAATGAAAACGAATCAGAATCTTCAAATAATCATAAATACATTTTTGTCATATCGCGCAACTTCTCCTATATTTGCTTCTGTAATGGTTGAATTTTTACTTAAGAGAATGCAAGTAATTGGCTCAAATGATACAGAACTTTCAAATCTGTATTTAAAAATGTACAAATTGATATTTGGAAGCGTTTCGATGTTTTGTATTGAAAATGAGGGAATGATTCGCCCGTATTTACAAACCATAGTTGTTAATTCAATGGAAATGGCAATGAGAGCTGAAGAACCTTACAATTACTTTCTCTTATTAAGAGCTTTATTTCGATCTATTGGAGGAGGAACATATGACATTCTTTATCAAGAATTTCTGCCGCTATTGCCAAGTCTTCTTGGTGGACTAAATAAATTACAAAGTGGATGTCACGAACAACAAATGAAGGATTTGTTTGTTGAATTATGCCTAACAGTTCCAGTTCGATTATCTTCGTTACTTCCATTTTTACCAATGTTAATGGAACCGCTTGTATCAGCATTAAACGGATCGCCAACTCTTGTGAATCAAGGATTAAGAACTTTAGAATTATGTGTTGATAATCTTTTGCCTGACTTTTTCTGTGATCATATACAACCTGTTCGAGCAGAACTCATGCAATCATTGTGGAAAACACTTCGTAATCATGACAACTCATCAATGGGTGCTTTTAGAATACTTGGAAAATTTGGTGGTGGCAATAGAAATATGCTAATAGAACCACAAAAACTAGAACATCAAGACATGGAACATGATTCTATGATGCTTAAACTATCCTATTCAAATAAACGCGTTGAATTGCCAGCTGAAAGCATAATAAAGTCTGCTTATCAAATATTAAAGACATCGAATGAACCGTTTTATCTTAAAGAAAGCTGGAACGTTGTAAAATTGTTCTTGCTTTCGAATATAGAATTTGAAGATGATCAAAATTCGATGAGGAATTTGTTGCAACAAACAGAATATATAGTAATGGACAATGTTGGACAGAATATTGTTAAAACTTACAATAATTTTGAAAACGAAGTGATTCAAGTTGCATTTAGTTCTATGTTCTTAGCATCTCATCTTAAGGATGTTAAGAAGGAATCACTACCGATTACAATTCACATAGTAGAAAAATTAACGATAATAGCTATTGGCTACCAAACTGGAACAATTCAAAAGATTAATGAAGGATCACTACAAAAACCTCTTTTGATGTTCGATGGTTTATTTTCTTTAATGGACAGTGAAGATAAAACAATCTATAACTATGGAACTTCTATTTTACAAATAATTATAAAAATTACTACGAATGTAATGGGATCTCTCAATCGCATTGCAAATTTACCAATGATACAATATATGTTTGAAAGAGCAATTGATTTGCTATATGAGAAATCTTCATATTCTCAAAAAGGAGGGTGTATTATTCTGAAGTTTTTATGTGAACAACTTCCGTCTTCACTATTCTTCAAAAATTTATTTGCTATTTTAAAAGCACACTTATTTGTTATTCGAGACTTATCTGACAATGTCTGCAGAGGTACTATTGATGTAGCAGAAACAAATGTTGATTTTTTGTTGGAAATGATAATGAATTATGTCAGCTCTAATAATATGACTGAAGAATACATCAAAGTATACAATAGTGTAGTGAATGAATTAGTACTACAAACAGCAAGTCCACATAAGCTTATACGAAAAGTAGCAACAAAATCTCTGAGAAAAATTGCACAACTACAAAAAACTACCATTTCAAACTTACTGGAACCATACAAAAATTTCTTTGCCGAAGTAATCGTTTTTTCACCTGCAAAAACATATCTTCGACATCAGCCACTAAGCACACAAATTGGAATACTGGAAGCCAATTATTTTTGTACATCTTTAGAACCAAAATTAATGAAATTTGATAACTTTCAATTTTTGACCGATGTGAAAATTATTATCAAATGTGATGACGACACTATGTCAAGATGTGATGCATATAAAGACCCAAAAGTGTTACCAGAATTACGAGAAAGTGCGATGAGGGTATTGGTGTCATGGCATTATATTTATCACAACCAACATTACGATACCGACAAAGTAAAAAATATAAATTTTTGTGAAGATGCATTTATCACTTTGTTCAAAGCTTTGGAGAATCATCAGAATCTTCAAGAAACTGCTTTTGAATGTCTCAAAAAATTAATAGACGAATGCAAAGAAAAAACCGAAACTGGATGGCCCGTTCAACATTCATTTTTGGAATCTCTTGGTGATTATAATAGTTGGACTTCCAATAGCATAAAAAGACTATCTTATTATTGCTTGCTGTTCCCCAAAATGTTTACTGAGAAAACCTGTGAACAGTTATTCGAAATTGTAAAAAAGTTAATTCAAAATTCAATTATTGCCAACAAGGATCAAAACTATTTGAAAATTGCAAAAACTGGAGAAACAGAATTGAAAATAGCAGCTATTATAGATTTGTTTCATTTGATTCCAACATGCTCAGCAAAATTTGTTATATTATTAATACGTTTAGTAATGACATTTGAGGAAAATGTGTCAATTGAAACATCATGTCCTTATAGAGAACCACTCATCAAATTTTTATTGCGTTATCCTGAGGAAACAATAACTTTTCTTTTGGCAGATGAGCAAATTAAAAACCAACAATATAACAGATTTACAATTTTCCTTCTCAAAAATAAAGATGGTAATATATTTAAATCTGTTATGGAAAATAGAAGTAGTAGACTGAAGGAATTGATATTGAGAGTAAATTCATCACCAAGTAAAAACGAGCAATATCATGCTATTTTGATAATACATACAATAACTGTGCTTAATAATCAATGGCTTTCATCTCAAATGGGTATTGTTGATGCTCTAAATCATATCTGGAGAATAGATTTAAATAAAAACGTCGATCAATATAATATGGTGTGTGATTACTGGCACTTGGTGACAAAAATTTTGCTGCACTATTTTGAACATAATCCTGGTAAATTTTTTTGTTTAATTAAAGGTTTAAAAAAACTAATACAATTTTTTTCTAATAGGAGATATTGATCTACTTTTTCAATTACTCAACATTTTCAATGTCAGATTTGTCCCGGATTTTCAAGTAAGTTAAAAATGATAAAAATCATGTGCAATCTTCTTGTTATCTAATAATTCCTTACTATGCATATTTATTTTTTTTAAAAATATAGTTTTTTCGAGATTTCATCTATACTATATGTCAAAATTACACCGTTGATTGGAAGAGAAATGCATTTTTCATGTTTGTGGAATATTATAATCGACCCACAGTCACTATAGATCTAAAAATCAAAATATTAACGATGATTCTCATACCAAGCTTTGCAATAAGCTTTGATAAAGGCGAAGAAAGTCGTTTGATTAGAGGAATAACTCAAGATGAAGAAAGTAACATTATTTCAGTGTTTATTAATAAAATTGTTAATCCATTTATGATGAAAGAAAATGATGATGGTTTGCGAATAGTTCTTCTACAATTTGCCTGTCTACTGGTTGAGCGGGCATCTCCATACATTCAAAGTAACAAGAAAGAAGACATTCGACAGCTGACAACTTTTGGATATTCAAGTTTGTTGCATTCAAAGAATTTTTGGGATCCAACTGCAGTATACAATGGACATTTACTACTTTCACACATTATTGCTAAACTTGCAAATAAAAAATCATGGCAAGAAGTGGTATTCAAAGTCTTCCACTCACTTCTTAAGGCACATGCTATTGAAGCCAGAAACATAGTTCGTCAAACATTAGAAGTGTTTATGCCAATGATGCCACTAAAAATGAATGATCAATCTAATTTATCATTAATTAATCTCACAAAATCAGTGATTATCAAAGATGGACACGCAATATTGCAACTTTATCATGTTTTTCAAGTTATAATCCGACATCATTCTATTTATTATCCAGTACGACATGAGATAATTCAAAATATGATACAATCAATGCAAAGATTAGAATCATCAAATTCAATAGACTATAGAAAACTAGCGATTGATATTGCTGAGGTAATAATAAATTGGGAACTTAAAAGAATCAAAGATAATGCTGAAGAACAAGAAAAAATGTCATTAACAGGCGGGATTAAAAGAACCCACCAGGAACTTTTACAATCGTCTATAAAAAAACAAGCAGTAGGGGAATATTCTCCACAACCAGGACCATCTCAAATGTCACTAATGTCAATTGACGATGCGTCAAACAAACCAATTGAGTACGTTCATTGTAAATCTGTAATAAATTTCTTATTTGATTTACTCTTCATGTTAAGTGAACAAATTACAAGTCAATTATCATCAATCGTCTCTCCTAATGAGGTAATATCGAAACACAGTCTGAATTTATTGAAAAAAATTCTTAAAAAAGGTGTTTGGATAAAAGAAAACGAAGATTTACAATTGATTCGATTAAAGAAGGTGTTCGAGGAGCCATCAAAAGTCAGTAGCACGACTGTATGCAATTTTCTGGAAATTTTCATTCATCTTTTAGATGAATTGGATGAAACAAAATTACTTTCAATCATAAAAACTCTTCAACCAGGTTTAGCGATTTGTATTACAAGTGCACAAACAAAAGTTTTAAGATTAATGTCAACATTCCTTTCCAAACTATTCACGCTTTTTCCACCTGAAGTTTACATGAATCATGATGAATTAAGATTTTTGTATCAAACTGTAGAAAAGGCTATAAGAAATGGACTTGAAGTTTTCGAAAAGGATACTGAAACTCCGACAGCATCATTCTTTGGAACCTTCTTAATATTAAAGACTGCTTTCTCAAATGATAGTAAATATTTTGAAAAGTTTGTAGAAAAGTTCACTCGATTTGTAGTTTTGCTGAAAACAGACCACCTGAATGTTAATTCTCAACAACAAGCTCCAACACAAGCACCTTCACCAAATAATGAATTGACTAAGGAAATGCTAATGCAATCACTGCATTTATTAAAGAATTATTTGAATATTATGTCAGCTGAAACACGTAAAACGTACATCAGTGTTATATTAATTGAGCTAATTGAAAAAAGCAGTGATTCTAAAATTATCAAAACAATAATTCAGCTTCTTGAAAGTTGGTTTCATTTGAAAGATCCACTCAATGAACCATGCTTAAGAGAGAAAGTTATACTTTTACAAAAATTAACCTACCACGTTGAAAACAGATTTAATAGTGATTCTGCTCTGAATGGACAGTTCTTAGAGTTAATATATTATATTTTCTCGAATTCACAAACAAACACTATCGAATTAACATCCAGATTAGACCATGCATTTTTGGGTGGCTTAAAGTGCGCTCAATACGAAATAAGGCAGAAATTTTTCACACATTTTAACAAAACTGTTGAAAAGAGTGTTTATACTCGGCTTATGTATATTTTATCAACAAGAACATGGGATTCAATAAGCCATCACTACTGGATAAAACAATGTATTGAACTATTGTTTTTAACTGTTGATTGCGAAAGTATATTTAATATGACTGCTAATGACTACAAAATTCCTAAGATAACAAAATCGATTGACATGATCCAAATGTTTGCACAAGAAAATGAAGATTACAAAGATTTCGATTTCAATGAAAACAAGGAAGATATAAGTAATTTTATTAATATATATAATGCTATTGGAAGTCGTGATCAATTCATTGCGAAACTTGCATCATCGCAAATGAAATTTTCAAAAATTTCTCAGGAGTTTAATACAGAAAATTTTCTGAAAGGTGTTGTTCAAATATGCCATGTAGACAAAAAACTTTCAGAAAAGTTGTGGATAAAGGTATTTCCACAGTTATGGTCTAACTTTGAATATTCACAACGTAATGAATTAGCAAAGGAAATTATTCCGTTTCTATCAAATGGAACTAAAATAAATTTAAATGGTGTCAATCAAAGTGCTCTCAATACATTTGTACAAGCACTTTCAAACTGTAACCCCCCTGTGCCAATGTCACCAAAATTGTTAAAATCTATTAGCAAGATTCACAATACTTGGCATACTGTTGCATTATTAACAGAAGATATGCTTGAAAACTTTATGAAGGAACGAGAAAATTTAGAATTAACAGAATTCGATGATGAGCCAGAAGATGAAATGCTAACAGAAGTTTTTGGATCACTTTCAAGTCTATATTCCTCGTTAAAAGAAGAAGATTTATGGGCTGGCTTGTGGAAAACTCACGCAAAGTATCCAGAAACTAATATTGCCATATTTTATGAACAAATGGGATACTTTGAAGAAGCTCAAAATAATTATGAAAATGCTTTGCTGAAATTTAAACAAGATGTTTCAAATGGAATTAATACTGTGTCTATAAGTGACGAGATAGAATTGTGGGAAGATCACTGGATTCGTTGTACAAAGGAACTGAATGATTGGAGCAATTTATTAAATTATACTTCAACAAATAAAGATAAATATATACTACATATAATAGATTGCGCGTGGAAAATGTCCGATTGGAATTTGATGCACCAATCATTTTTAAGAGCTGAGCAGTTAATATCCAAACAAAATGACAGTAAAGTGGGATTATATGGTGGATATATTTCTCTTTTGTGTCAGAAGGAAACTGTTATTGCCAAATACATAGAAAATGCGTCAATGGCTTGTTTACATCAGTGGAAATTCTTGCCACACGTTATTTCAAATGTTCATATTCCAATTCTACAAAATGCACAACAAATCATGGAATTGCAAGAAGCTGGTCAAATACATCAAGATCTTTTAAGAAAACAAGCTTTGCCATTCCACGATATGAAAAGTATTATTAAAACATGGAGGAACAGATTACCAATTATATCTGATGATTTGTCACACTGGAAAGACATATTTACATGGCGTCAACATCATTATAAGTTGATTGTTGAAAACGCAAGTGGTAGTAACCATGTCGTAGCAAATTTGGGATCTCAAGCATCAGCACAAACCTACATAAAGTTTGCAAAAATTGCAAGAAAGCAAAACTTGTCTGCTTCATGTCAAAAATCATTAACTGAGATTGACTCGATCGCGTCGATACCATTAGCAGATTGTTTCCAAAAAATCGTACAGCAAATTAAATATTTCATTAATTTATCACAATATTCTACCGATCCAAAAATTAATCTTGCGGATGCATTGAAAATTGTTGAGAATGTGAACCTTGATTTATTTCAACCAGAATTCAAATCTATTTTATATGGATACGAGGGATACTTGCAAACATATATAGGAAATACACCAGATGCTAACAAAGCATTTCAAAATGCAGTTGAACTTTGTGACAATTCAACTAAAGTCTGGTCATTTTATGGAGAATATATGGAAAATCTTTTCAAAAGAAATCCTAAAAAGGCAATATCGTCAGGAATATCCGCATTAACTTGCTTCCTTCATGCATCACGTGAACATAATGAAATGAAATCAAGAAAATATTTGGCAAAAGTGCTATGGCTTTTGACATACAATGAAACTCGAACTGAAATGTTTAAGGTTATGGACAATTATATGTTCGGAATTCCAATGATTAATTGGCTTTCATGGATTCCTCAACTATTTAATGCACTAGTACAATATGAGTGCGACACAATTATGAATTTGCTAAATCAAATAGCAAAAATATTCCCACAAGCCGTTTACTTTCCTATACGAACGCTCTACTTAATGTTGAAAATTGAACAACGTGAAAGATATAAAAACATTGAGCACTTCAAAAGTTTTGGTGATCAACCAGGAACTTCTTCAATGAATCAATCTAATTTGTTGTCAATGAAATCGACACCAGCAATGTGGCGATGCTCTAAGATTATGCAATTAGTAAGAGAAGTTCATCCAACAATCGTTTGCTCTTTAGAAAATATTTTAGATCAACTAATGTCAAAATCAGACTTGGATGGAATACGCTGGTTCCGTGAAAATGTATTTGAAGAAAACTTGCATCAATTAAAACAAGGTTTGACAAAATGTTATGGAATCGCATTTGATAATCGGTTATCTATCAATGAGGCAACTACTACTCAGCATACAGTAAATTTTATAAGGAAACTGATATCAAATTTCTCAATGGTATCAGAAAATGCATCAGAAAGCTTACTACAAGATCCAGTATTCAATAAACTTCGTCAACAATTTATAGAGGGATTTAATTTTCAACAACCTGAGAGTAACAAACTGATAGATCTTATAAAAAGACTCAAAGCTTGCATAAAAATTATGGAAGAAAAAGTTAAATATTTGTCAAAGTAAGCTTTGTTAGTTGAACTTCTATGCTGGAATTAATAACATTTTTTTTTTTTTTTTTTTAATTTTTTTAGATCTTTTTTGATAGAAGAAAAATACAGATTTTTATCGAACTTTAGTAATAAAACAGCGGAGATCGATTTGCCAGGAGAGTTGTTATTACCACGACATTCACATTATCATATTAAGATAGCTAAGTTCATGCCAAGAGTTGAAATCGTGCAAAAGCATAATACTTCGGCAAGGAGAATATTAATCCAAGGAACAAACGGAAAAGTAACAAATATTAAAAAAAAAAAATTGAACATTTTTAAATTATTTATTAATTTGTGTTTTACAGATCTATCCATATTTGGTTGTAAATGATTCTGGAATGATCGATGCAAGAAGAGAAGAACGAGTGCTTCAGCTATTGCGAATGCTTAGTGGTTATCTGACCAAATTTAAGGAGACCAGTAGACGATTCCTTTCGATAACTATACCTCGAGTTATTCCAATTTATCCACAAATGAGACTTGTAGAAGATAATCCTTCAAGTAATTCTCTTTTGGATATACTTAAGATACATAGCTCCAAAATGAACACTGACTACAATGCTGCAATATCTAGATATTATGAACGATTAATTGAAATTCAACGAAGAGGCGCTCAAACAACACATATAATATTAAAAGATATTTTCCTTGAAGTTCAAAAGAAAATGATTCCTAAAACAATCTTAAAAGATTGGGCAAATCAAGCATTTACATCATCAACAGATTATTGGTCGTTTAGAAAAATGTTTACACTTCAACTTGCACTTTGGTCTACAGTTGAATATGCATTCCACTTGACAAGACTTAATCCAGAACAAATGTATGTTCATCAAGATACTGGATTAATAAATGTGTCGTATTATAAGTTTGATTTGGATGATTCAAATGGTGAAATGAGTTCACCAAAACCAGTACCATTTAGACTTACTCCGAATATTACTGAATTTATATCAAATGTAGGAGTATTGGGTCCATATACTGCTTGCATGATGTCCACCTCACGATGCTATTTGCAGCCAAACTTTCAGGTAGTATTAACTATGTTATTTTGAACATGTCATTTATTAATTGTTTTTTGCTTCCAAAGGTTCCAACGATTCTAAGAACCATTCTACGTGATGAATACATCATGTACTTTCGTCGTATTATCATGAATGCAACACCAATTGATTTAAATGATGATCTTTCACAAGACAAAAGCTACAACGAAATTAATTCAGATAATGTCATTGAATCCATAAACAAATCAGTAAATCTAGCAATGAAACGCCTGGAGGAATTAATGACATTTGATTCATCGGAGGAAGAGACAAAAGTTTCGCAGCTAATTGAAAAAGCCAGAAATCAAGACTATTTATCTCATATGGATCCAATTTGGTTCCCTTGGTTCTAAATTAAAATTTTATATTATTTGTAGATTTAGTTACTTATTTGTAAATAAAAATAATAATAATAATAATACTATGATCCTAAAATTAAAAAGAGATTTCATATTCAGTTATCCTTTTAGTACTTTATACATCGAGTTTGACCTCTCATCTTTCAAACTCGTAAGTTTGTTAATGAATTTTCTTAAATCTGTAATTTTTAATTTCTATTCTGATTTATAACTGAAAGAGATAATGTGTGCTTGCAATCACGTTTTTCATTTTTTCTACTTTTAGCTATATTTTGCAGATTTCTGAACTTTTGTTCGTCGATTTTCTACAATGTACACTTTCATATGAAATTAAAAAAAAACTAAAGTAAGTTTTTGTCTGTAGAATATTGTAATATATTTGAATGAACAAAGTGTATATGAATGTTGGACATAGGAGAAACTTAAAATTTTAGTCAAATGCTTTCATTTACGGATCAGATTTTACAACATTCCAAATCCTTTTGAATAATTTATTGCTTTCAGTAAACGCTCCTCAATTTTTTCTCGTGAACTATATTCTGGAAGTAGTAGAATGTTGAAACATGTGTGACTTGTCGGTAAACGATCGCAATCAGGTCCGTGACGAGCAATCACTAATTTTAGTTTACTTAATCCACCAACTGGAACACGATTTGATCCTATATTTGAGAGAAATTTTAATTTTTAAAAAAATATCTCAAAAAATTTACAGCTGAAAAAATCGAATCTCTTACCTGTCGTAAATTGAAGCAATTTTCTCTTGTTTTCTAATGATAATCCATGAACAACGCTCCAGAAATGTTTGATAATTTCTGTTTCAGCAGTGTACCCTCCTTCATATTCTGTTGACTTTTCCAACTCATCAAAATCAAAGTTCTTTGAACCACAAACTAATAACTCGATCTCTTCAGGACGAAAAAGAAGTTTTAGTGGACTTTCATCTGTTACCATTTGGAATCCTTTCTTAAAGGCTTTAAATTGTTTTTCAATGCTTTGATTTAGGACAAAATTAGCATAAAGCTCAACAAATTCATGTTTATTATTTTGATTTACTGGAATATTTTCTCCGTCACTTTTTAAGCAATGCTTTATTGGGGCTCCAAAAACATTTTCATAGCCAATCTCAAAAGTTTGTGAAAAAACTTCTTCCATATCAGGCTCTGTATAATCCAGAATTGCCTTTAAACTATTATAAAGGATTGGATTCCAATCTTTTAAATCATGCCATGAACTACGTACATCCATTAATTTTTTATAGACGACCATAGGGAAATTCAATGGCAGAATTATACTATTATATATGGCTAGACCTAAAACTATTCCAATAAGTGTAAATTGTGCCTCATTCTCAAATGAAAATGAATTGAACCAGCATGTTTGAGTATCCTCATTAGTTGTAAACATTCCATAGTCAGGATTAAAAATCTCTTCAACAATAAGCTGGAAGAATTCTTTTGAGACACCACCTTCATCGATTCCTTGCTCACCATCAAATTCAATAAAGATTTGTTTCTTGAGATCTTTTGGATTGCTTAAAGCAACCATTTCTAATTCTGCTAAAGCATCGTCGATTATAAAATCTCTACGAATTTTTAGTTTTAAATAAGGATTTAACAACATTCTTTCTGTATACATTTTAAAACGACTGTCGAAGAATAATTTTAATGTCTTTGCTGACGGTGTTAATATAAAAGAATAAACGATGAAACTAAATTTCTTATTGGAGCTAAATGGCATGGAATTGTTATCATTAAAAACCAAATTTCTATAACGCATGTAATCTTCATCAGTTTCAATGACATCACACAATGGCTCATTTTGGAATTCTTCATATGGAATAAATGGTTCGTTGCAATCGTGCACAGAAAAACCTAATTCTTTCATTAATGGATCTTCAAATATTTGTTTGTTTTTTGACGAATCAACTTGATACAATATTGAACTAAAATCATCCTCGTCTTCCTCTTCATGCATTGATTCTTCATTACCGGATGCTTTTGATTGCTCAGGTAAATATTTAGGTAATTCAATCATCTCACTAGCGAGAATGTTAGCACAGAAAACAATTTTCATTACTTTTGTTGCGTTTGCAACAATTTCATTGTCGTTAACATGGAAATTACGATGATAAGTATTTGAAATGACTTGAAGTGTAATGATTTGTTGTAAAATCAACAAAATTGGTCTTAAACCTATAAATTGTAGAAAATAGATATCATAATAAACCAACATAATATTTTAAGAAACACAAACCTTCTTTGCAATGAGTACTCCAAATTTGAGCAAGTTTTGCCTGCGCCCAAATTGGAAGTTCTGTTATAGCAGTTAACGTACGAAATATTGATTGCTCGAGCATACTTGATCCAATCTGGAATATTTCGAATAAAATTACTATGCAGCATAAAACCTCTTCAAATTGCTCATTCTCTCTCATAATTCTCATGTCAATTTGAATTAATGTTGCTAAACTTTGAATAGCATTATCTAATGCTTCAAAAACTTTTGAATTTTTCTCATATAATTTACGGAAACTACGTCTTAAGCTCTCAAAATCAATTGTAGAATAGGGCGGTACTTTTTCGTCTTTATTCTCTTCGCAATCCATTAAGTCTTGATCTTTTTCATCATCCTCTAATGTACGAATATCTTCCTTTTTCATAGTCTTTATAGCACTAACTTGTTGAACTCTATCTAATATTACGTCAATTGAGCTTTTCGGCTTTAGCTGAAAACTTTTTAACACAGAATCTTTATCTGAAAAAACTCTTCCTAAAGATCGAATTATTGGTGCAAAATTGTTTGTTTCCACACAATTTTCAATCATTTCATCTAATTTCGCTTCATCAATGTATGAGAGTTCTTTTGTTGGTGAACTTGGTGATAGATTGTCATTAGATTTTCTGTTTAGACTAGAATGTGATGGTTCGACTTTTTTCATAAAATCAGATTCCGTATTGGTCCTGAAATGATTCATAAAACTGTATTATATAAATAAAAAATTAAAATATTAAAGTTTACTTTTTATTGAAGGGTCCTTCCATTTCAATATCCTCAGATGATGGTGAATTATTTTTCTGAAGTTCTTCTGTGCCTTTTAAATTTTCGCACAGTTTTGCTTCTTCAACATATAGTTGAATAGCTTTTACAGCAGCTTGATTTGGTGTTAATGATTTTTCCAAGTGTCCTGAACTTAAGCAATATTTGTTTTTACAATCGGCATTTCCACATCCAACAGTTATTTGAAAAAAATATTTTTCAATTAGCTTCTTCGCTTGAGTTTGTTTACTATTTCGAACATTCGAATCCATCTATTAAAATATTAAATAAAATTAGTTTTGTGAGTTTCAATGCTGTAATTAGGTTCAGATTAATTTTATCGTTGTTATATTTAGAAGTTTTCATTAATAAATAAGTATTTTAAAATAATTTCGTTCATAAAATGCATTGTCACCTTGAAGTCAAATAATTTTCTTTGTTTTGAAAAATCAAGATTTTGAAATCATCAATTTTTATAAAACTTTTTTGCTAATATCTCAAATTATCACTTTAAAAAACTTAAGTAGGCGTAAAAATACAATTTAAATGCACTTTATTTCTTTGAAATTTTACTTTATTTATGTTTATTATTCTAAAAATATGTGAAAAACATCAAAATTAAAAAATATTCCTTTTAAATCTACTTAAACAATAGAGGGGCTTATAACTTTACTGAGTAAGTCCATTTAAATTTGAAAATTTTAAATTTTCGGTTTGAGTAACAGTTTTAATATGATGGATTTTTTATTTAATTTATTTTAAAGCTTAATATTTATTTCTTAAATTCAACTTAAACATAATGTTTTGCTTATTCCTTATTATCATATTCTTTATTCTTTATTTTAATTTATTTATTTAAGTATTAAAGAAAAACCGGTGTTGTTGTTAAGCAAATTTTTCTGTTCAGTTGTTAAATTAAAAAAGCTGTTTGAAGACTGCTGCCAATTTCGTTTTCCTATTTTAACAGTTCTTATATTTTGAGGAAATGAAGGATCACTAATGAAATTCAAAATATCATCAGTTAATCGTTGAGGATCATAAAAAACTTCAAAATATCGAAGACTTCTCAGCTCATGAGTGATTATCATAAAAACCTCATTTGTTACGGCTTCATCTTTGATTATTAATACTTCTATTTTCGTATTTCTCTGTAAGAAGTTGATCCAATCGGCTGGTGTAAATGAAGATGTGCCATATATCTCGAAAACTTTCAAAGTTGGGAGAGTAATTTGATTGAAAAAATCACCGTAGCAGTTCAAAATCTTCAATGATTCAATTTTAGGAGCTGATCGTTGAATTTGAACCATATTAATTGGTTCTAGTACACTATTGATTTCTATTTCAAGATTTGTCAAATTTTTGAAGAAACCAATAATGGTATTGAAATCAACTGGATCCAATGGGCTTCCATATAAATTAAGATTTTTAATTGTTGTGTTTTCAATTTCCAGATTTCTAATCTCATTCATTTGTATCTTGTCTATTTCGAGGCACAATTTCGTCAAGTTTTTCATGTTACATAAAACGTATACCAAAATTGTTTGTTCAATTTCTGACACCATTAAATTCTCTATAATTTCAACATTTTGATGATCTTGTAGAAAATCTGTGATAACGTTAGGTGGATATTGATGGGGCAAAGAAATGTTGATTATTGATATTGAATTTGATTTTTTTAAAAGATACAGAAACTTTTGATCAGAATTTCTAAAATTCAAAGTCCTTAGATGTTTCATACACTTAAGTGGTTCCATAACTGCTTCATGAGAATCCAAATTGCTTTTTAAATAAGTTGTATAAATAGACAATGTTTCCAAATTAGGCAATGCTTCCATCATTTCAATGAAAAGATCTTGTGTGAGGATGCATCTCATAAGTTCTAAGTTCTTTATTTGATCCTTAAACGTTTTAAGCACTACCAGAATTGAACTATCGATCTTGTAATTAAATTTAATCAGCACTTTCTGATGTTTTCGCTTACTTTGAGCTACTGCCAAATTTTTTGATCTTTCAGTAATTAGAAGATGAACTTTTTTCATTAAACTTGGTGTATTGCTGATAATATTGTTAAATTGCTTTGATACCAAAGTTAATGGAAGTACCTTGCAATAGCCAAAAATTTGAACAAGAATTTCGTTTGGAAGAGATGTTAAGCTAACCATTTTAATTAATAATTTGCGAAAATATTATAACAAGTATGATCAAACGTAAACAATAATATCAGGGGTTAAGAATGTTTGTATTTTTTTGCAATGTTTTAATAAAACATTAAACATTGCATTACAACATTGAAGCATCAGTAAATTTGAATTTTTTGCAATGTGCACATTTTTAACGACTATTTTGCCAATTTGAGTTTATTAAAATATAGACCATAGATAATCCAACTAAAATAATAAATGATATCCTCCTCAGAAAATTAAAATGATGACTTTTATATTAAAATTTCTGAATTGTGGTAGCAATTTTATTTTTCTGATTTTCAAATGTTTATGATTCTCAACTTAAATTAAATATCAAAACATGATTAATAAACTGACCCGATATAACTAAATCAATTGCGATCAAAATTTATTAGTAGGATTTAAAAATAAAAAAATCTTTATGCTTCTCATTCCGATTATCCAGCTTTTTTTTACCTTACAATATACTTATAATAATGTAGAATTATAAAGATAAAGTTTAGTCCAAAATGAAAAATCCTCTTTAGCCAATACTATCCATACAATTTTGCTAAAAAAATCACACTCACTCAACATAATCACATAAATGGAAAAAAGAATGAAATGACCGAGCTATTCTCCTAATTTTTTATTTTTTTCCTTCTACATGGCTGAGAAGTTGAAGATAAAAAATGGATGAGAATTTGAGTTGAACATTAAATTGAATTTTTCCACCCACAATTCGCCAAATCTGATGGAAATTGTACACATTTTTTTTGTTATGTGATATGCTGCCATAGAATGAGAGTCCAATTTTGTGATATACTTTTTCATCTTATATTCTCAATTTTCCTTATTTTCCAGTGGAAATTTTCTTTCAAGAGATTAACATGCGGTACAAAAATGAAAACATACACAACACATTCATTACTGAGTTGAATGTTGAGAAATTCAGAACAGCTTGATCGAATACTCTGAAAATAAAATTCACAATTTCTATCGAAAATATTGAATTCTGAACAAACATAAATACATACTGATACAGACGCATATGTGAATAAATAGAAAAGGAATATGATTGAATCAAAAAATAATAACTCACTGATGAATGAATAGCCTTCCATTTCACTCATTCAATAAACATCGTTAAAATAATTATTTCATGTGTAAGCGCAGCAAAAAAAAAAGTAATATAATTTTCCATATAGAGAAAAAAATAACATCAAAAGTGTATATGCATGTATACGAGAAGAGGAAAAAACATAATTGAATATTACACATCTGCGGAAGAGCATGTGAAATTTAATTGAATTTTTTCCATCCACATCTACCACCCCGACATAATACATTATATTTCTGCTCACTGTTTGTTGTTGTTTACGCAAAAAAAATGATGTAATTGAAAATAAAAGCTGGAAAATAATTTTTAATTGAAAATCATTGGAGTGAAAGGCGATTGAAAGGCTGATGGGATGTAGAGAAAGAGAAGAAAATTGAAATTATTTTTATTTCTAGGCTGAAATTTTCAGAAAGAGTGAGTTTTATACCTTCTTTATTTTTTTATTTGTTTGGATATTCACAAATAATTTATCGCTTAAAAACTGTATTGCGTTTGTAATATATTAAAATTTGCATATTCATATTCATATTCATTACCAAAATAATTTAATCCCTAGAATTGTTTGTCTTTATTAAATAATTGATACATCCGATTGGATAATGTTAATGTTCAAATTATGCGATCTGTTAGACGTATCTTTTTTTAATTTTAAGTGCAGAGTTTATATATTTCAAGGCAACGTTTGAAGGAGGAGCAGGTCAGAAACTTGAAGTATAAAGCTAATTTATTTGAATTATTTAGACTTAAAAACTGTATTCTTGATACTTCGTAAAGAATAGTTAGTAATCAAATGTATTAATGGGATGTGTATATGTAACGGACCATAATGATCGACACAAATAAATAATAAATTTGACACATAAGCTTTTTCAACGGAAAAATATAAAAGGAGAAAAAGATTAAAAAAAAGCATTTACTTAATCCGAATTTTCCTGTTTTTATAATACAAATTTGTAAACATAAATTTTTGATGAGTCTCTGTTCTAGTAAAAGGATATAATACACTTTTTTCTGATTATTATTGTTTTTACTATTATTGTTATTATCTCCGTGAAAACGCGTGCGAGAAACTAATTAATTTTAAATTTAATTAAAAAACAGTTGATGCCTATAGCGGCACATTCATTTTCTCCTCGTCAATCTACATTTAATTGAGTACGTACACCACAACAGTGTCGAGTTTAATTATAAAATGAACACAAGGAAAAGTTAATTAATTAATTAATTAAAAATGTATTTAAAAAGCTTGAAAATAAGAAATAATTAAATTTATACAACAACAACATTACAGTGGAAAATTCAAGAATATCTATGTCTATATACTCATACATAAATTTATTCATAATGAACCTTGCCACGTTGCTCATAACATCAGCAGAACAGAAACGGTGCTGAGTTGACGAAACTGAATGAATAAGAAAGTTAATTAGTGATATCTAGGTACAGAGGTTGTTTCTTTATGTAAATGTAGCTTCATATAATATATATGTGTATGTATATGACAAAAATTAATTACTGAAAATAAATACCATAAGCATTAGTTTTCCTTCTCGTCATTTGAGCATTAAGATTTACTACATGTGTGCATGAAAATTTATCAGATTAAGCAGCCCTTAAAATGTCATAATTTGTTCTTCTCGGTGTCTTATGTACACACAAACTCGGCTCATAACGAAAGCGAATATTTTAAGTAATGCACGTAAAGAACTTAATTTTATAATTTTACATAGACGTTTATATGTATCCTCTTCTTTGGTATCCTCATATCTCTTTTCAGTACCTTATTTTTTTGAAAATGTTAAGGTTAATGTTACCAGTTTGGGTGGATAATTGAATGTTATATCACAAAATATCTTATTATGGGTTTAGTGTTTTAAATAATAGGTTTTGTTACAATTTACATGTATATATGATGGGTCAAAAAGAGTATACACAGAACTTCATATTTAAATTCACAAAAATGCACTCTATCCATCCATTATATAGTAATTTTTCTTCGCCGATTTTACCTTTAACATATCTATACATTCATTTATAAATTCACATAATAATATAATAATATGAATATGCAAATTAAATGATTATTTATTGGATAGTTTCAACGTGTAGATAGGAGCGGAGATCACATGAATAATATTGTTATTTTACGACATGTGCGACAATGAAAATTGAATCGGTGCTCTGATGATGATGATGACGACGATGTGAGGTGTACGTATATATAAAGCTAAAGAGACATAAAGCGAGAAATGAATATGAGGAAAGAAAAAGAAATTGATGAGAACATAAAAGAAGAAGGGGAAGGAAAAGATTGGGAGGATTATATGTTAATGATTCTGAGATGTTTATGTTACCATAACAAATTACCATTTTCGAGATAAGCAGATATGTATATAGATGTACAATATATACATGTTTATAGAAGGAATTAGCAGAATGGAGTAGGGAGGTAGGAGGTATTTTAGATGAGAATGAGTGTTAAATTTTGCAATTTGCATTTAATACCATAGCTACTCGTACCCTTACCCTCACTCAATTGAAAATGACAAAACCAGAAAATTCAATCAATCAACTCTATAACGCTCAACATCAATTTACGGAAAACTTGATAATTAAATTAATTTAAATAATTAATGTGGATGTGAAAATGCAATTATGCTAATGAAATTTCAATTTTATGCTATCACAAATCAAGCGTTTGTACTTTTCTGGGTTCGCCGCATAATGGATTAATTTAATTATTATTGAATTTTCATTATAATTATAGGCTAAAATAAATATCTGCATCCATATGTATGTACATACAGACATATGAAATATGACTAATTAAAATAAGCATGAGGCTATGTTGCGACAAGTGGCAAAACTAATGAGATATCAACAAATTAAAATTAATCTGAAAAGTAAATTGGCTTCGTGTTGGGTGGTAGCTTGTTGATACTTTTATTTATGCTAAAAATGAATAGCCATACTGAATTTAATGCAATAATTGCACATTTTAAAGAAAACTAGTCAGTTTTAAATGTGTACATTGAATTTTTGTTTTTCAGGGGTGCTAATAATTTCAAATTGTATTTTTATCATCATTTTTAACATCATTAAATTTTACTAAAGTAATAAACAATTTTAATAAACTTATGGCAACTCAAATTACAAATAAAATGCAAAATTCAGTCGAAGATGAAATTTCAAAAAAGAAAAAAAAAATCAATTTTCTAGAGTGTAAATTTATTTTATGTTTATTGAACTCCCCAAGAAAGCCAAAAAAAAAGTCCATAAATTTTTCCCGATATTATTTTTATTCCATCTTTTTTCCTTTAAAATATCCCTTGGTGGGATTTTGGATAATAGCGCATATTCACACATAAAAGGGCACACACATTTATACACACACAAAATAAGGAGGAAAATCCACTTATTTCAAACGAGGTTGAAGGAGAATAAAATTTATTGAAAAATAAACAATCTAAATGCCATTATATAAATCACCAGACAAGAGTAAAGTTACTACATTCGATGGAGTTCGATTTAAAATAAATCATTCCATTATACGATAAATTTTTTACTTTTTTACGTTTTTTTCCTCCTTTAACATCTATTGTAAGTAATATAATATACAAAAAATCACAAAGATGATGACGGTGCTGATGATGGTAATGGTTGGTGAAGGAGTATCAGAACGGAGAGGCACTTGATGTATAAAAAGGGAAAAAATGAAGAAAGATTAAGTGTCAGTTATTCAATGTTTGTTTTTTAAGAAAATGTGTATATTTTGTTTACTTTTTATACTTTTTCAAGTATCCAATTTTGTTTTAATGTATGCTCTTACAGTTCTATGACACTGTATTATTTTCAAAATATTCATACACTATCATTAATATCCATATAATTGAGTATGAAATTTGTTTAAGGTATTATCTTCTGTTATTTGTACTTAAGTGAGCCGAAGTGACCGAATTGTTTAGTATTTTGGTACCTAATAATTTAAATATCGACCATGTGATCATGGACTCGTTCGAGACTCAACAGGAGAAATTTTTCAACTGTCATTTTTTGAATAGTTTATTGTAGAAATTCAGCTTACAAGCATTCTTTATAGTCAGTAAGGTAATCAAAAAAGTGGTTCTGATCCCACTTTAAACTGAGTGCAGAGGCCTGGTACGTCCTCACTCTTCAAACAATTTTTATTCACAAAACGCCCCATCGCAGTCATTTATACATTTTTTTATTTTATGAACACTAATTATTTGACGTAAACATCTCAAACCATCTTTTGTATGAAAAAGTGTAAAAAAAAACGAAGAAAAAAATGCATAGAATAAGAATATAAGGAGAATGATCCTTTTTATGTCGATAAAATGATTTAATTTTATTATTACTTATCAAGAAAGTGGCATTTTTCACATCAATTCCCTTCATTCACTTACAGTTTTTCTTTTTGTTGTATGTAAGGGAACTAAATTGAGTAAATAAGCTCCTTTGAAACCTCTCATTCTCCCCTTCTATAACTGATTCTATTGTTCGAAATCTTCTTCACAATAATAATGTTCAACGATCTCTATATAATAGTATATTCATAGTATAATTTGTATGTGGTATGAGAAAATTGGAAGGATTTTCCAATGAGAGAAAATTTACCGAGAGAGAAAATTTCTTCATTTGAGAATGTCTCGTACTCGTGCATATGAAATATATACATTTCATTGGCAAACATACAATATACGTACACATGCCATTAGCAAACAATAAAGGAACATCAGATTAATTTAGTTATTCAAACATTTGATAAAAATCTTTTCAAAGTACACAGAATTATATAATTTAAAATAAAACAGAAATTTGTTAGAACTAAATTTTTGTTGTTCGATGTTTCTGAACTCTAAAGCAATAGATCAACAAAGGAAGTTAATTTTTGATCCATAAGTATTTTTCATTTAACTCATTACACCAATAACAAAAATAAACTTTTGTGATGTTAAATTAGAAACAAGGTAGTAGTGCTATTAGAAATACAATAAATAAATCTCTATTTCATTCGTTTACGCTTTTCAACCTCCATCAAGTGAAGGAGCTTTTAAAAAACTAAACCATTTGCCTTTTTTGCTTTATTTTGATTAAGTGTGCTATTATGTTTAGTTTGGAAAGATGACTGCTGTTAGCTTTGACTGAGTAATTTCTGATTTTCTTCGAAGGATCTCTATTAATTTGATGTTAGTAGCCAAAAGTAGCACTAACAAAATAGTACATACCAACATATGCATTAATGTGCTTCTCAAAATATATTTCTTAAGAATATTAAACTTATTTCAGTCAAACTGCGCTTCAATCATTAATGGAGTGGAAACTTTTTGGAGATTTTTTTAAAAAGGAAAGAAAGATAGAAAGCTAATAATGAAAATAGATTGTCCTTTTTTGCTGAAAAACATTTTTCTGCCTTCTGATTCAATTTGTTAAAAAACGAGAGAAATGAAAAACTACATAGAAAATACATTTATTTCGATATAAATTCAATATAAGGAAGAAAAAAAGGAATGAGAAAGAGAGTTTTTTTTTGTGGATGGGAAATGGACATGAAATCGAAATAATGGGATGAAAATTGTAAATAAATAAATTATACTTCTGAAAAAAAATGCTACATGCTGCCTTTTAGATCGAAAATCCTCTTCTTCGTTTTACTGTTTCTTGATTTTCTTTCCTTCCCTTCGGCCTCTTTTCATGCACATACCATCTCATTTTTTCCAACAACGTTTCTCTTATTATGAACATAATCCCAAGAAAAACCAGTACAGATGAGGTCACTCGTGTGCAACGAAAACGCATTTTCCTCGTATAGAATTAAAATGCAATAAATAATGATTAAAGTATGCAAAACCTGAATGAAGAATCAAAAAAATTTTAAAATGATCAATTATCATTAATTAAATTAATATTTTGCCTCATCAAACAGAGTTCAGACAAACAGATTGACAAAACGCAAACAAAAGCATCTTTCCATTTCCTAACATGAGCTAAAAAATGGATATAAAGAAGAAGAAAAAACACAATGAAATAATAATTTGAATGTCAATCATCGAATTGATATAGAAAGGAATGTATTGAAAAAAAAATCGAGACACAAATGGAAATTGAAAAAAAAATATATATATATACATAATATATATATATATATATCCATAATATCAAAAGAGGAAAAACGAGCGTAGGCAGTCAGAGCAGTGTTTTTAATATCCTCATGTGCGTATTCGTCAACATCATCATTTCGCCGTCACCAAAGTTTGTGGATTCAAATCTACGTGTTGCAAAAGGATTGTAATAGCAAAAGAGCTCAATGTGAAAAGTCAACAATGGACATGTAGAAATCAGCCCAATATTTTTCATTTCATTACTTCTTACTTATTTTCTATATTCTACTGTGTACATCAATCCTGTTATTGCTACCACTTATTTACTTTTTTTTTTTCACTATATGATGATAATGCGCAAAGTGTAAGTACAAGTTAATGGTGTGGAAATCCTTGTTTGATGCTTGATTGAAACTTATTTGATTTATGTCAGTTATTCTCTGAAGAAGTTCGAGTTTTATTCCAGGTGGAACGTGCATTTCTCTTTGAAGACTGAGAAAAGATTAACCTTTATACCCTTTCTCGAAATAATGGAATTGCAAAAATGAACTTGATTACCTACTCACCCATTGGTTTTAGCGCATTTTGGAAAAGTTTAATTGTGAAAGTTATTGGAAATTTAAAAAATTTACTTTAAAAATTGAAAAAATAACTCTAAATATTTCTCATATGTAAAAAAATAAAATTATTTCAAGAATTTATAAGAGAAAAAAATGGAAAAATTTCTCATCTCCATAGATCCAAGTTGCAACATGTATTATTATGATTGAAAAGTGGAAAATGAAATTAGGAGTATGTATGTGCACATATACAATTTTATTTTATTTTATATTTTTTTATTCAACCGTTAGATTATTTTTGTGAGAGGAAGGAAATAAAAAACGAGAAGAAAAACTTTATATCCACTGCTTTTATGAAGCATATGAAATTTATGTATAGTTTTTATTGCTGTAGCGAGTCAAATTTTGATGAGAATGACTTCATTCGCGTCCACACAATCAATTTACATATTTGTCGTTTTGTTCATACTAACCCTCTAACATTTTTCACGTCTCATAGTTCCTACACAAATATTCTTTATTATTCTCCATGTTGCAAGCATTACCCGTAAAAATTCAATTATTTTTTTTTTTGCTTCCACAATTGTTGTTTTTTTATTTTCATTCTACTGTTATGTCCTGAGATCCGTTTTGATTAATTAAACTCACGAAAAAATGTTCCCGCTATCTCATGCATCATTGCGACATCAGAAAAGCTTCGAAAAAATTAGATATTGCCTCTTGTCTATGTATGTATTTGTGTGAATATATAAAAGATTTTAGGACAACGAACATCCACTGCTACGTAACATAGCAGAAGAAGCAAGCTAGTGGATGGGAAAGAGTGTGGGAAATACAGTTCTATGATGGAAATAAACAACACCACGTAGAAGAGACGTACTGATAAAAAATGAATTGAATTTTATCACACAGGCGATTTAATACAAATTTTTAATTAAAAAACTTTTTTCATTTTTCCTCATTGCTACTGCTGCTGTTGCTGCTGTTTTTCTTCTCTCTGCTATTGCTGTCTCTCCTTCTTCTTCGTTATTATTATATTGTGTGTGTGTCTATAGATGGACAAGTTTTCTTTCTTTTCTTCTCTCCCTTTTTAATGCCAAATATGAAAATTCCTTAGTATAAGTTGCTTGAAAATATTCAATAAATGTCACATCATTAATTTTATTATGACGGTAATTTGGTCTGCATTTCAGCTTTTTTAGCTGAAAGAAAATTTAATGACAAAAATTTTTAAATTAGTAAATCAGCTGAATTTATCAAACTTCATTTTGTTACTTAAGCATAAGAAAATCGCAACAAAAATGGACTCTATTCTAGTCAGCATCAAAGCTGTAATTAAATTGCAGCTGTAAATTAATTTTTCCGTTGGCACATTATGTATACAGCTGCAAGTTACAGATATGATTAAATTTTTATGCAAGGAGTTACTTAAATTTATATACAGCTATAATTTTCAGACATGCCTTACAAACTTTTTATACAGCGTCCGGAAAAGCTTTTTAAGTAACATTGTTCTGTAAGGTTTCATCGTAAAATATAGCTGTAATTTAATAACAGCTGTAATTAAATGCTTACTAATATAGAGTTAAATATTGAATGAAAAATTAATTTATCTTTATTGTCAGATGATTGATTGTTTTTCATAAGCATCATAATTATATTTATTTTTGCACCTTTTGCACCACAATAAGGAAGATAAAGTATTTTTTTGGGAAGGAAAGTTTAGTGCAATATTGTTTCTATTATGAGCATTATCGTAATTAAAAGAAAATTCAAACCGCCCAATTTTTCGTATAATTTGATACTGTGTTGCCCTATTTCATACCAAACAAAAACAGTAGAGTGGGTAGAGGATCATATAATTGTTTTTATTTTCATTTAGGGTATCGTTTAATTAGATGAATTTTTTCGAGTTTTGCCATAGCAAATTGTTTAATATATATTTATATATATACATGTTCAGTTTTTTTTGTTCGTTTTCTCCTGCCCATGAACAGGCTAATTAATTTAAAGGGTTCTTTGGTGCACAGAAAAGCAAAGAGGATGGAAATATTATCAAATGAAGCTTTTTCATTTTTTTCTCTCTCCTTTCCCTCCAAGCTTTGTTTCAAACGTCTGTAATTAAATATCATAAAGTTTACTTTTAAGCCCCTTCTCTTTCTTGCCCTTGTGTTGGATGTAGCTCGAAGCTCATTTTTCCTTTTTTTTCTTTGCTATGCTTTTTTTCTCATCTCGTTTTTGTTTGCCTCAGAAAGAGGCATAATTAATTAATTTTTGCGAGTACATGGTACATCGTTAGGTTCATTTTCATATCCTTGATGCTTCAACTCAACGAATCTCATTATAATTTTAATTAGACTTTTTTCCATCGTTGCACATGGTTTCTTATTTCAAACTCATCTTTCATTTCTCTCTTTCCACTTTACTTTTTTCCCCTTTTATATTATTTTTCAACTGTGTTGGTGTTCTGACACACAAAAATAATTCTTCTTTTCCCCATCATCATTAAGCAATGTAACATGGTGCAGTAAGTAGAAAAATTAAAATAAAAGAGAAAGTTTTGTAATAAAAGTACTTGTGAACGATGAAAATCAACTTCGTTGTCTTTCTCTCATTTTCATTAAAAGTAAATTTTTATTTTACTGCGGTATATTATTTCTTTATTCACATTCATCTTATAAATGAAAATTTTACTCGTTGCATGTCATAAAATATTGAAATTGAATTTTATAGAATGAAAAATTCATTAGGATAAAAAATTGGAAGTTTCTTGGTAAGACAGATGAAGGATGAATAAGGTAATTAATTGTAACAATACTGTATAAATTCAGTTACAACCAGGATCATCATGTTTTCAATCTAGTAAAATCAAAAACTTGACTAATTCGATAAAATCACTACAAACACAGTCTATACTGCATTAATGTACGCAAGCATTATTTATTCAAAATGTTCACAAACACATAAAATTTTCCAATCTGCATATTATGTGTCATCGCCTTAAAATTATAATTATCAGTCCTTTTCAAATCTGCATGAAGGGAAATTAAAAAAGTTTACTTCTCATTCTTCTGCCTGGTTTGTTAGATTTTTAAAAGCTAACCAGATTTTTTATGTTCATTATTTTTATATAAAAACCCCCTCAATTTCATTGCTATATTGCAGTAATGGATAAACTGCGTGTCTTGATGTTCCGTGAAAATTTAAATTGACCATGAAAAAGCTTATAAGGAAAATCAAAAAAACCAATATTAACTTTTGAAGTCGACATGTGTCCTGGCATAAAAAAATGTTTCCCTCCACTGCTCTATTGTAAATGAATAAAAAGAACCAGACATAAAAGATGAAGAGTAAAAAATAAATTAGTTTTATGAACTCAATTCTGAGAGATTCCTGATTTTTTTGCTTTTTTTGTGTTCATAATTTAAAGTTTGACCTCGTACAAATTATATATATTATGTATTCTGCTTGAAATATTGCACATTCTTCAACGTTGTTAATAACTATAATTGCTTTTTGGAATCATATTCAAGTTAAATAGGTTTAGTTAAACATTGATGTCTTAAATACTAATGTAATAGTAACAAACGATCATAGATCGTACTGTCAATTTTTTTATGAACAAACGCATATTCTATTATATTCTATTCAATTAGTGAAATTTGTAAACCTCATAGTAAAAATTATCTTATTTTATTGAAAAGACAACATGAATATTCTTAAAATAATGCGCATTAAATTTTTACTTTATAATAATTAATTTGATACTTAAAAATCCTATCCTATTTGCGGAACAAGCTTTTAAAATTTTCCATTATAATTGAATAATGAAATTTAAATAAGAAAAGATGTTTGCAGAGATTGAGAAGCGTGTGTTCTTCGAACGGATGGTGTGAGTAAATCCTTCTTGTAGAATACTAGTAAAAAAAACTAGCATGATCTAAAAGTTTATGTTATTCATACAGCAATTATATTTCAGTTCCTCTTTTCTACCACATATACACACTCACTTTATTTTTGTCGATAAATCGATTGGAGACATATAAAAGCTTTTCTGCATAAATTGTTTCATTATTCCATTTAAAATTCGTCTCCTTCATGAAAATTTCATTTCAACAAGGATTCAAATTTCCTGCAATGACATCAAATTTAATTAAATTAATTGATTTGGAAAGAAAAGGGAAGATAGAAAACGTAT
Organism: Chironomus tepperi; assembly: GCF_022539635.2. NCBI lineage: Eukaryota > Metazoa > Arthropoda > Insecta > Diptera > Chironomidae > Chironomus > Chironomus tepperi. Next base: position 2,275,755 of record NW_027226498.1, on the reverse strand, counting down.
AATGTGAGGATGTATGGATAGTGTGGGTCGAAAGAGAAGAAAATGTTTTTCGGAGATGAAGAGGAGAAGGACATTTTGGGAATTTTCAATTTGCTTAGATTGAAAAAGGAGAAAAAAAAAATTGAAAAAATATGTCTTTGGATAGAGTTGTAGGAAGATTGGGAAATTCACATGCAATATTGAAGCATGCAAATAGAAAATTGTTGAGATTTTTTTTTGCAAGATAAAAATCAAGCTTTTGCAGAAGAAAACTTTTTCCATTTAGATGCAATAAATTTCCTTTCATATGTTGAAGGAAAATAGAGTAAAAAAATTAAATCAAGAAGATGAGAATAGGGAGGAAAAAATCAATTTTGTTAAAATATCCATTTTCTAACCGATTTCTTCTTTTTTATTATTGACATATGCATGTGTTGACTATAAGATTCATGTAGATATCTATCTTTCTTATACTTACTGTGTATCTATTATGATCGATGGAAAAGAATTAGCAAAGGATTATATGAGAGACATTCTTAGAAATTTAAACTTTTTGCTAATATGAATCAAAGCGCAATATGTTAATGAACTCTACGTAGCTCAACGTAGCATTCTGCTATATATTGATGAAAATTTTTATCAGCAGCATCTTTTAAAAAGACAAAAAAAAAATCGTTCATAACAAGACGGAAAATTTAATTCATTTCATTTTGTTTCATCATGTCAAAAGCACTCAATGATATGAAAAATTCCAATTGACCATGTCATCTATATGCAGCAATATAATGAAATTTTTTCTCGTTTTTCTAGCCAACTATCTCTGATGTGAGTTGGTACAAGCAATAATGTAGAGGAAATAAAAGAAACTAAAAGCTTCTCATGCTACTTAGTTATAATGCACACACAATAAAAATAAAAGCTACCCCCATTCTATCGAAAGCCATCAACGATTGAATGAATAAATATAAATTTCTTTTCAATATATATAGATAGAGAAAAGAATTCAATTAAGTGATTTATTTGAAAGAATTTTTAACTTTGAATAAAATTCTCCAATTTGAAAGAAAATATCCTTTTTCTTCCTTTGCCATGCTCTCTTTCACTCTACAATGGCATTTTCAAATAAACATTTTACATTGAATGGAAAGAAATAAACGAAAGGCAAAAAAAAAATGTATTCGTGCTTTTTACTCATTCTCTGAGCTATTCTGCCTGTCGACTATACTTTCTTAGTTTATTTTGTATTAGCATTATTTCTTATACACCGATTTTAGAGGAACTATTGAAAATTTGTCTGTTTCAAGATTTAACTGGGATTCTTCCAAAAAAAGTTTTATGCAAAACCTTACTTTTGATGATAAAATATTAAATTATAATTTTGGAATAAAAATGCGCTTTGCAAAACTTCGTCAATTCAGTAAGTTTCTATCAGTTTTTATATTATTTTTATTTCATTCCGTGAAAGGGATGAATTCAAGTCGAAAATGCTTATTGAAAAATAAACAATCGCAAAATGCTTTTATAAATAAATCACTTGTAAAGTACAAGTCAGGCAGCAGAAATTTCAATTTAAAATAAATCATCCCTCCCATTATTGCGATCTCTCTTGAGCTTTTTTTGTTGCTTTGCTTCCATTCTACGTTCTGTGTTGTATCATTATTATGCTTCTTATAGTTATGTTTTTAGACGAACAAAAAAAAAACAAATAGGAAAGAGGAAGGTGGTGGCTTAAGGAGAAATTTTCTGTTATTATTCCGGTAAGTGAATGTGCATGCAACATTACCCAAAATTTCATTTAACATATTTTTGCAATGGGATAAAGTAAATGATAATGAATTATCCTCTCGAGAACTTTTTATTGCATTTAACTATAGAGGAAAAAATAACAAAAAATCTGCATTTATTTCTCTTCTGATCCAATAATTTACCAAAATGGCTTTTATGAAGTTTAATGGAATGAAATGTTTGGTGAAGTATTTTTTCATGCTGCTTTTTTCCCTCAAAGTTTTATTTTCCCAACAAGCTTGAATAATGAAATGAAAACGAGTAAAATATTTTTGCACATGACTTGAATACCGAAAAATTGCGATTGCATGAATTTTTCACTTTTCATATACCGTAAACAATTTTCATAATTGAACAAATAAATGTTAAACATTCTATCTTCTTTCTCCTCTCGCTTCTCTTCAATTTCATCATATCAATAAATATCATGAAATGATTTTCACATATCAAAAAACTCAGGCTCACAATTTTTTGATAGACATTTTTTGCGTGCCCATGTAATGGTATTATAAGTGTATATTCGCACATGCCTCTGAAAATTTCAAAATAATTCACATACGATGAGAAATGAACAGAATAAAATAATAAAAAAGAGAGAGAAACAATTTAGAAAATTAAATTTCATTGTTGAATATGTTTTTTGGTGGGGGTGTTTTAGCTGACAATACATAAAGCTAGCTGAACGATACATGGAAAGAAGGATGAGAATAAAGTCTATTAACTAAATTACAAATTTCCTTCTTTTTTTTCTTGTCTGTACATATTGCGTTATAGGAAAAATGGATCACCATCGATTTGGATCGATTTAAAAATTGTTCTTGGATATTTCCTGTAATAATGTAGATGGTATGGATATGAATATTGTTATTGGTAGTTCATTAAAAATACCTAATATCGCAACATCTTTATTTATGGTAAGAAGAAAATAAACATAATAGTCGACAAGTTGAAAAATATTAATTTATAAAAACACTCTGAATATGGTGATATACCAGTGGTGATAAACCTTTTTACACAAAGCCTCTCTATATCAAACAAATATTTGCATACATCACATATAAGATTTTTCATCCCACCGGTGAGATCCCACCATAGTGGGAGGAAAAAATCATTTACGAAATGAGTAAAAATAATCGCCGACAAACCTTAATAGGCGAAAATGTGTTAATAAAAACGAAAAACAAGAAATGAAAAGAAGACGAAAGTGGCAGTGAAGGAAGAAAAATTACAGAAAAATAGAAGCGAAAATTAAATAAAAGTAATTTCTCCAAGTCTCAAAACTTTTTCTTCTTCATCCTTATTTTTTTGGTCAGAGAGAAGTGAAAGCCACCCCTTCTCGAGATGGCTGGTGAAAATTTCTACCCCGAAATCCCAGAGCATAGAAGGAAAGGAAAATGGCATAATGAGAAAAAGACAAAAAAACAGTAAATGAAGTTTTTTAATTAAATCTGATTTATGGGCGATTTCCATTGACGTTACGTTCATGAGCTATAGAAAAAAAAGGTATTGTGTTCGCATTATAATTATAATGAAGTTGATGATGATGCTGATGGGATATTTTTCCACATTTCTTCTAACCTTAACAATTTGGAAAATATCTGCCAGCCATCATCTCCCCAGCATTCATTATATCATTCCTTTTTGTTCTCAGTTTATTTTTCTACAATAAATTTATTTTTTAACGTTTATAAATTTCTACTGTGGCGTGCAAAAGAAATGCGCTAAAAATCACTTGTTGCTGTTCATTTTTTTCGACTAACGCATCATAAGTTTCAATTTTCCCAACAATTTACATTCAAATAGGGAAGAAAACGTTTTGGGAAAGAAATAAATTCAGCATAAAACTTTTTTCATTTTCTCTTTCTTTTATTTTATTCTGTTTCTATTGCTTTTCGTTGCCCACCACCCTGTATGGTGTTCCATTTCACTCATACCACAAAACATTCCCATTCCACTTCCATTTTCCTTATGGTTATATTGCAGATTTAATTCAAATTTTTTTCAATGCTATTTTCGCATCCATTTAGAAAATTGTTTACTGATTTTTCTTTTTTCCTTATTCGTAACTCTCGCTTTCTCTTCTCTCTAGATTCACATTTCTCTCATTTTCCATGATTTTTCCATTCGGAGAAGAAAATTCTTTCATATTCGGATGGTAAAAATTACAGAAACACAATTTATTCATCGCATTGTAGTATCTGTTGTTCATCAGAACGGTTCATTATTTTCGTGTGGAAAACTTATAAAGTCACATGTAAAAGACAGGCAGCACATTATCCTTTTCACTGTCTGTTACTGAAATGTGAAAAGTAAGAAAGTTTTATCAGAATATAAATTGAATTTATACAGACATACACATGAAAAAAAAGTTTATCATGAATATGGAAAAGAAATTTATCGACAATATAAAAGTTGATGTGTGAAGCAGTTGTAATAAAAATATATAAAAAAAAACTGTTAAGAAAAAGAAAATTATATAGTGACAGTTAAAAAAAGGGGGTAAAAAAGAGAAGAATGAAAAACTTTTTAATTAAAACGACAAAAACAACAGCAAAAAGTTTGTAATTTCAATTTGTGCAAATTGTTTCATTAATTAAACGTTTTGGCATTTTAATTAGACGACTGTGTGTCGTACATACATAGAACTGAATATAATATAAGAAGTACAGACGTATAAACAAATCCAAAATCTGTATGATTATAGCACAACCATACGGAGACACAAAAAGATACACTAACTGTGAGGAATAGAAGGCGATTATCGAGCAAAGAGTCTCAATGCTAATTAACCCGTTCATTACTAGCGTAACACATATGTAACGCTAACTTTTACGTTAAATTCTCTTTTAATATTGATTAAACTTACAACCAGATTAATAATTATCATGTAATAATGCATAAACTTGCATATTTACTAATTTAAATTACTGCAATATGCAAATTAGTAAAGTTAATTAAGTTTAACTTTTGTGTTGCAAAATGTATGATTTTCAAACTTAAAATTTTCAGTCTTTAATCCACATTTTTAACCAGAAATCAAAAGAATATTAAAGTATAACGTCGAATATTATCAAACATAACTTAAAAACACAAGAATAGCTTAATTAAATACATTAACTATTCGCTGATAATAAATGTTACATATATGTTACGCTAGGATTTTGACGACATTTTGCCTGTAACATATATGTTACGCCAGTATTTTACAAGTGTTTTATTGATTGAGTCAGAAAATAATTATTTAATTATTTAATATGATTTAACTAATATTTGAGCGTTGTTGTTTTGTGCATTAGTTAGTTATTATGAAATAGTTATTTTTGGACAATTATTTTTAAAGAATAGCTCATTTCAGTGGATTTTTTTACATATGAATTTTTTTGATATGAAAATTTGAGGTGAAACTTTTCAAGTGATTTTAGGTCTATTTAAAGAAATGACATCCTTCTTTTGGTGCTTCAGGTGATTAATTAAGGTGAAAGAAACTCCTTATACATAGTTTGAAAGCTCCAAAATAAATAGTTAAGAAATTATGATGTGTAATGTGAGAGTAATTTTTTTTTAGTTTTTAACAATTCTGTGCATAGTTGAATATATAAATAGGACTCAAATGATCAAATATGGCACTAGATCAACATTCGAGCTCTGTTTGTTAGTCAAAAAAGGAAGGAAAAGGAAAAATTAATGAATAAAAATTTTCAGTGGTGAAAAAAAAAATGTTTGCAAAATACTAGCGTAACATATACGTTACACTAAACTTTTGTTAATTTAACTAAATTCAGTCATTAAATAGCTTCAAACTCTTCGTAATCCTTATTTTTTATCTATTATGCATCACCTAAATGCATTCTCAAGTCCTAAAAAAACTCCGTAAATAACGGGTTAAGTAAAATATAATAGCAGATATAGTGAGAGTAGAAGGAGAAAAGAGCAAGAAAAAAGGGTGTTGTTACCGGAGTTAGTTGCTTAATTAATTAAATTGTGTACACGCCGTTTGTGTTATGGGAATAGCAGTATAATATGATGGGGTGGCGCATAATAATCGAATATACTATGTGCTTTCGTAGATACTGTTGCCTCATCCATACAACTTAACGAAGCTAATTTATCCCCACTGGAATAACATTTACACATCATTGCCAAATGGATTGTATTTTTCGTAATTTTCCTTCTGTGCAAATTCAATTAAAATGAGAAGCGGATTATTTGAATGAGTAGAAATTATATTATAGTGTAGTATGGTGGATACAAATCACAAGTGGTGTTGTATAGTGAACATGTTAGTGGGTTGAGTGTTGTGTGGGGTTGAGTTTAATAAATAGCAAGCATCAGCAAGCAGAGCAACAGCAACAAAAAAAGAAAGGAAGAGGAGGAGAGAAGAAAATAGAAATTAATTAATTAATGAAAAATACATGAACCATTCCATCTTTCTCTCTCACTGTACATCGTCATCCTCGTCGTCGTCGAGTGTTAAATGTGTTTTTGTTATACATATAGAATACATGCTGTAGATATTTAGACATTGAATTGGTGGTAATATAATATCACATTTCGTCATGACAACGCAAACCATTAAATGTGTGAATTAAAGAGAATGATATATATATATATACAAATATATGGCAAATTAAGAAAATGAAATTTAATACTGATATCGAATAAACATCAATTAATTATCAAGCTATAAAGCCCTTAAGATAACAATAACTAGAAGGATTTTATCTTTTATTGCCAAAAATTGTTTGTTGATGTTTTTTTTTCTGTGAATCATAAGAGAATAGAGAGGAAAGAAAATATATAATTAATTACAATTTTACAAGTGTTCCTACTTATATCTTCTCTATAATCATTTATTATCTCATTCATCAATCAATCAATCGAAGGAAAAAAAATATTTCTATTGAATTAACAGACACATTGTGATTATAAATAAATATAAATGAAAATGGGATTAACGACACTCCAACATCAACAGCAGCAGCAGCAACAACAAAATCAGAATCAACAACAGCAACCATCGGCTGTGCCATCAGTATCTGATATAACATCACATCACGGATGTTCAGCAACAATGCAACAGACATGTGAGACATCATCTTCGCTATTACCAAAAGAATGTGCTGGCTGTGGAAAAAGAATAGTAGAACGATATTTATTGAAAGCTATAGATCTTCTATGGCACGAGGATTGCCTCAAATGTGGATGCTGTGATTGTAGACTTGGTGAAGTAGGCAGCAGTCTATTTGTGAAAGCAAATTTGATTTTATGCAAGCGAGATTATTTAAGACTATTCGGTAATACCGGTGCATGTTCAGCTTGTAATAAAATAATTCCAGCTTATGAGATGGTGATGAGAGCTAAATATAATGTTTATCATTTAGAGTGCTTTGCTTGCTTCGCCTGTCAACACAGGTTAGTATATAATAAAAGTATTTTTGCGTACGTTTACAAGTCTACTTACCTCCCTGCTGCCATTCCATATATGTTTACATTAAATTCCCATAAATTCAATTTGAGTGATGACTTATGAGTGAGAGAAAAAGTCACATTTACAAATTGGATAAACATATACCAACATTCATAAACTCCATCCAACATCCATGTCACTATGTCAAACCAAATGAAAATTCTATGAATTACTGAACATTCTTTTTTCTTCTCCTTATTCTTATATAGATTTTGTGTTGGCGATAAGTACTATTTATGTGATAACAAAATTTTATGTCCATACGATTACGAAGAGCGACTTGTATTTGCTGGTTTAGCAGATAATCCGACAAATTTAGCACATATGAAGCGTCAATTGAATAATTTGCAGGTAATACTTTTTTCATGTTTTCAATGTGCTTTACTTTTGTTGCTTCTTTATTTTTTTATACATAATTTAAATGTCAGATTCAAACACGAGAAAAAGTTGTGCTGTATGTAAAGTCAAACTGACATAAAAGTAGATTGATGTAAGTCCAATATCCTTTTCCATTCTTCCTACCAATTCTCCTTTACTCTTATTCAACTCCAAAAAACCGGCAAACATAAAATTTCCATTAACATAAAGCTCAGGGAAAAGTTATTTCATTCATTTCTCGAGAGTGAGTTCGGAAAGGAAGAGAAAAAAAAAATGTGAAAAAAAGAAAGTTTCGACAAAATCGAATTATTCTCGTACCGAAAAACGCTCTTTGCATTGCATGATGTTGTTGTTGTTTGTCGTCTCCAATATACATTTCCATCCAATCCATTTAAAGCATCAAGTGAAGTTTATCGATTGAAAATTGCTAATAGAAATTTATTTTCTATATAAACATGTGCTTTGAGCAAATATAAATTCACTTACTTTGATGATGTTGATGATGATGACGATAATAATGGTGAATGATTTTTTATGTGCAGTGCATTGAGCTTCTTGCTTGTTTTCCTATTTATGTTTACAATCATTTTCCCATTGTTCTACGAAAACTATAGCTTTATTGCTCATTTTTATTTAACTACCTTAATCTGCAAGTCTTATATTCAATTACAATAAATAATTTAATTCATTATGAATGAGCTCATTAGAAAATAATAAGGCGTAATTAGAATGAAAATTATTTTTGATGAGGAGAGAAGTTTTAAGGAGCATTTAAGTTGAGAATGCTTAGTGCTTATCGAACTTCTAATGCATAAAAGTATTTACTCATATATTTTTGATGTGTGGGTGTAAATACAACAAATTAATTGGGTATTAACTTTTTTGTAATAACCATTTTAATTGGAATCATATACTTCTGTGGTGTTTGTGGGCAATAGATAAATTCAGCATTTGTAAATGACGTTAGATTTTCGTCAAAATCCCATTTGTCGGTCAAATATAACACACCCAATTGCTTATATTGAAACTTCATATAGTTCCCAAGTAGACAAGGAGCATAGATAGTATACTCATTGTCTGTTAGGGTTGAATGAATTCGTGACGAAATAAACTTAGCAATTTGTATCCATATTAAAAATTTGGATTTCATGCACTTTTGTCAAGACATTGAGTTTTGAAAACATTTTGATAAAAAATGTCGAACACCATTGCTATATCTTACACTTAAAATTAAAAAGTGTATATAATAATTTCAATAATAATTTCTTTGCTGAACAATGAGCATGCTCACGATGAAACTCACGAGTATATGATGAAACGGGCTCATTTGAAGAATTTCTCACTGGCTTATTTACATTATTCAATCAAATTAATTAAATTTTAAATAAAAACCTCATCCTACCTTATTTATTTTAGAACTTGTAATCATTGACTCATTCAGCATATATTTATTTTAATTTCCATAAACATAACATGTAAAATTTCTTCTTACCACAATAAATATTTTTCATGTGTATGTGTATTTTCTATTTCATTGCTACACGATTTTGAATAAACTTTATAATTAAATTAAATTAAATTAATTGAATTTAATTAATTACTTTCATTCATGTTCTTCATGATATCTACCTCCCTATATTCGCACATTTGTATATATACATACACATATGTTATCTGTACGTATTCACTCAAAATTCTATACAAAATTAAATTAATTTCAAAATATGTTGACTGTCAAGAGGTTGTCCATACACACTTTATTCATCGTATTAATGTATGAAAAAAAACCATTAGATTGGAGAGAAATTGTGTGGACAAAGTAGGGAACATTTTTTTATTTTTTAAACAGATGCTGATTACTATGAGATGACGGCAATAAGATATATGTTTATATCAGTAAAATTATAAGAAGGACAGTAAAGTGCTTTCTCTAAATGTTTGTTTTCTTCCGTTTTTGTGACTATTCTCATTCTACTAGAATTCTTTACAACAGGAATGAGCAATAAAAAAAGCGAAACATTTTCTATAATTATATGTTGCCATCATCTAATATCTGTCTGACATCCTCTAAACAATAACAGTATGGTGTCAATTTTAATTGAGAGAAACGGGCATTTGGAATGGAAATTGTGTGTATTTTACGATACTATATGAATAGAGAATATTCAATCAATTTACTTTTTTTACTAATTTGTATGAGGTTTGTGAATAGGTGAAATCAAAAAGTACATGCATATCTTGTGTTTTATAAGCATAATAGAAACTCATCAAGTGAGATAGTTTTTCATATTTGGCAGTTTCTTCTAATTATCAAATATAATTTCAGAGGTATCGTACCTTTTCGAAATTCATTTTATTTCCATTTGTAGCCTCATTAAAATATAATGAGTTCAAAATGCTCCTTATTTTGATACATTCAAGAAGTTTTATAAAAAAAATTTATTTAACAAATAACTTTGAAATCAAGAAAAGATCCCGAGTCCATTAAAACATTTATCAAAAACCAAAAGTGATAATTTTAACCCAAATGTAAGTAACCCCTTCACCGCCAATTCAAAATGAAAAGATAACTTTTTATTTATCTTCAAAAAATTAAGAATTAAAGCAATTTCCATTTGCTTGGCTCTGCTGTGAGACATTAATCTTTAAATGCTTCATCATAAAATTCATGATATTTATAGCAACTTGATTCTCCTTCCTACTCTCTTCCATCCACAACTGCTCTTTTTACATGCTTCTAACTATTTAACATAATTCTTTTTAACATTTCACAACCATGTGCCCAAGACATCAAGGAAAAAAATTTCCTTTAGCTTTTCTTCTCATTTTTTTTTTTTTTTTGAAAAACAACATTAATTGAAGAAGTAATCAACAAACTTTTACTCATATTTAATGGGTAATGTTTTTGTTGCTACTCCTTAAGAAGAAGAAAATGAGAAGAAAATAAGCTGTACACGAAAGATGAAGAAAGAAGCAAAAGGAAAAATGAACAAAAATGTTGTTTTGTTGGTAGAAAATTGTTCATTCAATTTTATTTACATTCATCTCACTCCACGGTTTTAAGCATGGCAGAGGGAGCAGCAAGTAAACGAGCAGAGCAGAGCAAGCAAGCGAGCAAGAAGTTTATATTCCCTTGCAACATTTCTTTTTTTCTTCTTCTTTTTTTCAAAAATTAAATGGAAAATTTATAATGATGTTGGTTTTTGGTTTTTCTTCCTCATCATCATGCGCATCCTCATTCTTCTTCCGTCTCAACTCGCCTCACAGTACATTTTATTTGAATTCCTTTTTATACGAAATAATTGAGTTTTTATGTCTAATAAGCCTCGTTATAAAATGACATGCTCATCATCATCAACATCATTATCATCATGAATTTGATTCTTTACCCTCATTCATATGCAATACATTGTACAAAGTAAATAATGTATCTTAGTCTCCCTTTTTTTGACTTTGTGATTTAATATAATTCCTCCTTTTGTTGATTCATTTATTTATAAAATAATAACGCAAACAACACCAGAGATTTTTTTTAATATTTCTCAATAATAAAACTAAGAAAATTGTTTTGTTCTAGCCAGTCACAGAAAGTCGAAATAACAGCATGCCTACCACTTCGAGTCTAGCACGATTTGGACCAAATGTGCACGAACATGCCAGCACAAATGACTCATCAATGAGTTATCATCGTATACGACCCGACAGAGATGACGCATCGAGTGGTTACGACTCACCAGATGATTCAGAATCATTTGAGAAGCCACATCAGCTTGTTCAACAGCAACAGTCATAAATTGTATATGAATAATAATAACAACGAGATTTTTTCATTATTATTATTATTTTATGAAAATTTTCTTTACAAATTTCCCTTATATTATCGTCGTCCATGGGAAAATTGGCAAATTGCTAACCACAACCAACATACAAATCAGTCAATCTCTTATTATTATTTTAATGGTGGTATGATAACTGTAATAACAAACTTCCATTTGAAAAGGAAATAATTATCGATGTAAAACAATTTTATGTTTCTTTGAACAAACAAAAATTTTTAATTGATTCGTGAGTATCAATACGATGGAGAGACATATTAGGTACATAAATAAAATAATTAAACGATTTCAAATGAAATGAAAAAATTAAAAAATTGAATAATAAAATATTTTAAAAAAATATTAAATAACTACTGCAAAATTAGTGGAAAAGTGGATGAAAACTTATTTTTTATTTTTGTTATTTCATGTATAAAGCGAAAAAATATTAAGAATAATAAAAAATATAATGACAAATATAAAATAAAGACGAGTTTTTTGAATAAAACACAATATTGCAATTTCACTTTCTTTAATACTTTCTAATGATTTACAATATATTTTGTTAAAATTGTGGATTTTTGAAATATTTCATATTTTTGATAAATGCCTCAGAAATATTTATTTTGTGACACTTTTATTCAATACATAAATCTTATATAATTTTCTATTTTAAGGACCAAATGTATGCTATTTATTCATTTTGTTGACTGTAACGGCATACTTTCTATAGGGATTATGTCGATTGCCCATTTTCACTTGCCCACTGATTGTTTGCCCACTGACATTTTCCCACTAGTCTTTTTCCCACTGGTACGTTTGCCCACTGGTACTTTTGCCCATTGATTTTTTCCCCATTCATTTTTTGCCCACTGGTACGTTTGACCACTGGAAGTTCTGCCCACTGCTTCTTTGCCCACTGGTACTTTTCCCCACTGATTATTTTCCCACTAGCTTTTTGCCCACTCGTACGTTTGCCCACTCGTATTTTTCCCCACTGGTACGTTTTCCCACTGATTATATTCCTTCAAAAGCAATGCGTTTGAAGCCCTGCCTTGACTGACTTCCTGGCTAGACAAAAGTTCTACGCAGGAAGAACTTAGAGACTTCGGGGTTTTTGCATTCAATAGCGCAAAATTCGTAGAGGTGGTTAACACTTTTGGTTTTTTGGACTTAACTTTATTGTTTTTAATGGAAACATCATTGATAAGTAATTAAGTAAGTAAGTATCTCAACTGCATGTAATTATTATGAGTATATTGATTCTCGATTTTATTATTATGGAGTATTGTGTCTGAATTTCAACTGGATCTTTTTTTTAAGAACATTGTGTGTCTGGAAGTTAGTTAGATCTTATTATGTTGCACATTTAACGATTTTCGATCGAATAAGATCCAGTGAACATCCAGAATCATTATACTTATTTACTTACTTCCTTGGCGAAGGCGCACGAGGGCCTGTCTTTAGATAATTTCTGCCCGCTTCTGATTCCCAGCACTTTTGCATCGTTGCTCACACAGTAATCTCATGAGCTTACTAGTCTACCTCCAGAATCAATATACTCATAATAATTACATGCAGTTGAGATACTTACTTACTTAATTACTTATCAATGATGTTTCCATTAAAAACAATAAAGTTAAGTACAAAAAACCAAAAGTGTTTACCACCTCTACGAATTTTGCACTATTGAATGCAAAAACCCCGAAGTCTCTAAGTTCTTCCTGCGTAGAACTTTTGTCTAGCCAGGAAGTCAGTCAAGGCAGGGCTTCAAACGCATTGCTTTTGAAGGAATATAATCAGTGGGAAAACGTACCAGTGGGGAAAAATACGAGTGGGCAAACGTACGAGTGGGCAAAAAGCTAGTGGGAAAATAATCAGTGGGGAAAAGTACCAGTGGGCAAAGAAGCAGTGGGCAGAACTTCCAGTGGTCAAACGTACCAGTGGGCAAAAAATGAATGGGGAAAAAATCAATGGGCAAAAATATCAGTGGGCAAACGTACCAGTGGGAAAAAGACTAGTGGGAAAATGTCAGTGGGCAAACAATCAGTGGGCAAATGATCAGCGGGCAACCGAACCAAACCCTTTCTATATCATCCTATGTTGCATAAACAACATGTGCACATTTTTCAATCTCATAAAAGATGTTATGAAGATTTAGATTCAATGTGATGATGTTACTTAGTATAAACAGAATGTCTTTGACTTATGATTTATTTATTATTACATTAGATGTCATCACAACAGAAGGTTAGTAAAGCTATTATTATTGTTATTTTAAATAAAAATTTTCATAAAATCAAATATTATTTGGCAATAGATTTTATTTTAATTTATTAGGGAATTACTGACTTCTTGCAGAAGCGTATGGGAGATTTCAGGGCAATTCCGTAGAATGGTAGTATTCCGTTCGCTAGGATATGTCACTGCAGAGTATCCATTTTTACGGCAAATAATGCATTATGCCACTCGGGGCTATTTGAATATATTTTTACAAATAAGATTTTAAATTAAGAAGCTACAAACCTATAAAATAAACATCGCTTCCAAATATATTATTTTAACAAATGTTAAATTTTTAAATTGTGATTTGGCATGAACTTTATGTGGAATTGCCCTTTTTATAACCAATTACATTGATTATGTTATGAAAACATCTTATGGATTTGAAAAAAGGTATCCAATACGAATGTTGAAGGAGAAATTGATGGAGAAAAATGTAAAATAAAATAAAATGAAAACAAATATGTATATATGGGAAAATGGATGGATAGAGAGAATGTAGAATGAGTCAATTGACAAATGGTACTTGCTTGATACAAGCTTATGTGACATACATTTTCCATTAGCATAACTTTCATCTAGTAAATGGCAATGTAATTTTATTCAATTGCTTTCTTTTTCTACAATTTTTCCTTCTTTTTTCAAAGATTGAAAAAATCCCTGCTCTTTCGGTTGTTGCCATTCTTTTCTTCCTTTTTTCGTTTCTTTTCTCTGTAACTGCCAATATTCCTAATCCATTTAAAAACATCAAGTAAAGTGAAGGTATATTGATTTGAAATTGGTAATGGAATTCAATGTTTCGGAGAAGATATTGCCCATATATTGCCAATACTTTAGTTCACTTTTATTCTTTCATTTTGCTTGCTATTCGACACACATTGAATTTGAGTTTAACATAAGAAGAAGAAAAAACTGAGTTATTTGTATAAAGTTCATATAAAGTTCATATATTTTCTTACATCCCACCTCATTCCAAACTGTATGCAATCATATGGTAAAAAGCTTATTACAAATTCATTCAGTAGAAGATTGAGTGAAAAAAGAGAAAGGACAAGAGATGTAGTGATGATGGAATAAAAGCTTATTCCTCTCCATCTGTTGTATGTTTATTTTGGATAGACGACTATGATTATTATGACGATGAAATGAGTCAAGCAAAATAGAACAAAACGAGTATAAATGGAAGCAAAAATTTTACCTCAATTTTTTCCGTAAGGTGTGCGAATGCTCAGTCACGTTCACCCTTTTTTGCTGCCTGATTTTCTTACATCCCACCTCATTCCAAACTGTATCGGACAAAAGCAATCTTCGAATAGAAAAAAAATAATGGTAAAAAGCTTATTACAAATTCATTCAGTAGAAGATTGAGTGAAAGGACAGTTTCTATCGACAGCTAAACAAGGACAAGATTGGAGATGTAGTGATGACAATGGAATAAAACGTATCTATTCGACTGATCAACTTTGCGGCATCATTGAACCTCTCCATCTGTTGTATGTTTATTTTGGATAGACGACTATGATTATTATGACGATGAAATGAGTCAAGCAAAATAGAACAAAACGAGTATAAATGGAAAAGGAAGGATCAAGAGCAAAAGCTGAGGAGATTAGAAGAGACTTTACCTCAATGCTCTTATTTGAATTTAATTGTAATCTAGTATGTGATAAAGAAGGAGTTCTAAAAGGAGCATTTCAGCGAGCTTCTAAACGCAGGTGGAGATGGAATTTCCACACATAACAGGCAATCCTATGAGATTGATGATTCCAGAGATTTCGAAGCACCATCATTAGAGGAGGTAGAGGCGGCTATTAGCAGACTTAAGAACAACAAAGCGCCTGGTCTCGATAACTTACCTGCTGAGCTGTTCAAGACGGGTAGTGAGGAGCTTGTTAGCACACTTCATCAGCTAATAGTGCAAGTCTGGATGGAAGAGAAGCTTCCGAATGAATGGATGATCGGCGTGATATGTCCCATACACAAGAAGGGATGTAAGATGACATGTTCAAATTATCGTGGAATCTCACTCCTTCCATCAGCATACAAAGTACTGTCTAAGATCCTTTCCTTGAGACTGGAGCCGTATACAGAGCAATTCTTGAGTGAATATCAAGCAGGGTTTAGGCGGCAGCGTTCGACATCCGATCAGCTTTTCAGCATACGCCAAATTGTTCAAAAGAGCTACGAGAGGAATGTAGAAACACATCACCTGTTCATCGATTTCAAATCAGCATATGACACGATTGACAGGGAGGGGCTGTGGAACATCATGTGGGAGTATAACTTCCCTCACAAGCTGATCAGATTACTCAAGGCAACCTTGGCAAAGGTCATGTGCAGTGTGAAGGTTCAAGACTCAACATCGGGCCTTTTTGAGTGCAAAATTGGACTGAGACAAGGCGATGAACTTTCTACGAAGCTGTTTAATATCGCACTGGAAGGTGTTTTCAGGAGAGCCAAGTTGGAATTGAACGGAACGATTTTCACAAAATCCATCCAGTTGCTGGGTTTTGCTGATGACGTGGACATTGTTGGTAGGAACATTAGGTCCGTTACCGATGCGTACTCTAGGTTGGAACGAGAAGCTAACAAGATTGGACTACGTGTCAATGAGGATAAAACGAAGTTTCTCATGGTCGCTGCAACGGAGAGATCAAGGAAGCTTGTGGGATCTCATCTAGTTATTGGTGATAAGAAATTCGAAGTAGTCAATGATTTTGTCTACTTGGGATCCATTATTAGCAATAACTACGACACAACACTGGAGATTAAGCGAAGAATTTTGGCAGCCCAGCGAGCATATTATTCAGTAAGACATATTCTAACGTCAAGGAAAATCTCAAGGCATGCCAAATTAACGATATACAAGACGCTCATCCGACCGGTAGTGTTATATGGTGCTGAGTCATGGAATATGACGGCTGCAGACGAACATGCAATTGGAGTTTTTGAGAGGAGGATTCTAAGAGTAGTCTTTGGACCTAAGAAGGAAGGAGACCAATACAAATGTAGGAGTAATGCGGAACTGTATCAGCTGTATGGTGAGGCTGATATTATAAAAAGAGTCAAAGTAAACAGGCTCCGATGGGCTGGGCATATTATCAGAAGACCTGCAGAAGCTCCACTAAATAAAGTCTTTAAATCAGATTTTGTGGATGGTAAGAGAGCTCGAGGTAGACCGAAAAACTCCTGGAAGGAAGCTGTTGATAGAGACAGCATTGCATTTGGTATTGGCAATTGGCAGGCGGAAGCCGGCGATAGAACCAGTTATAGGCGACATCTGCGGGAGGCCATGGATCACAACTGATCTGTACGGCCAGCGAAGTAAGTAAGTAAGTAATCCTAAAATAAGTATTTATTTTATTTACTTATCTTAATGATTTAAAAAATTTGGGTAAAAATAAATAATTTTAACAAAATATGTATCATTAGGAAAGATAGTCGTGGCTTAATTGAGATTCTAATAACTTTCAAAGAAGTAGGTAAACAAAAATAATTCTCAGATTCAAGGATTTTCAACAAACATGCTTATAAGGTCAAAAATCGACTGCACTCGTACTGTTTCATCCATTTTCGTACAGTTACTAATTTTTTCAGTGATTGTATTCCCAATATAAAAATGTAAGATCCAGTAGCATACAGGACTATCAAAGATCCAACTTAGTCTTACTAAAATTAGTTTATGAGATTGTTGTTGCTGTTATAAAATATTCAGAAATGTAGTAAAAAAGTTTCCGAAAGAAAAAATTGGATGGATAAGTTTGACTATCCAAACAAATAGATAAACAAAGTGACTTTAAAACAATGGTGGACAGCTTTTTTAAATTTTTTGAGGCGCATTAATAAAATAACTCAATGCAGCATCAATTTTTAAAAAATTGGGTAATATTTTGAATTTTTTGTCAGCACAAATGTTGCCCACCTCTGCATTAAAATCATATCACAACAAAATTTCAATGCATATTTACTTGAAACTACAAATTTATATTATAAACATCAATCGAATCATATCATTATGCTCTTTTGAACAGTACAATACACACATTGTACATATGAGTGAATAGACGATAAAAGTTGAGAGAGGTGGAGAATACACATATTGAAAGTTCAATTTGATCAAATTTAACTCGTTGAGTAGTGTGATGTATATAGTGATAGATACTCTCATGCATATTGAAATCAATATTTTATGCTTTTATGAATGCAAACAAGCAGATATGAAATAATTTAATATCATATCATGGCTCAGAGGGACAATTTTGTGTGCATGTTCACAATTTTCCGAGGCTATATGACTGTGTATATATGTACACATTGTTGCAGAAATGATGCAAGTGAAGCTACTATTATTTGGCAGTCACTATGAAATAAGGACAATCGTTTGATGATGAAAAAGCGTGGAAAAAATTATGATGATGATGAAAAAATATTGAACATGAAAAGCACGTGGGAGTGAGTAACGACTCTGAATGAGAGGCATCAGAGTCATTATACATTGAAAAGCTGTTAAATTGGCTCATAATTCATCAATGTTCATACACAAAAGTATGTACAATATTCATTTTTGCCAATCACGCATGAAAACAATTGAGATCACATATATGACGATAAGAGAGATACAATTTATAGAGAAACCTTTTTCATCCCATCAGGACATAAAAGTGTATTCAAAAAAAGAGAACAGCAGAAACTGATTTATTAGCAGCACCTCAACATCATCAGTCTCATTCCAATTATTATTTCATTATTTTTCACATGTAAAATGATTTTAATTTTCAGCTACATTTCGCTGCTATAGACTGAAAATAAAAAGAACAATTCTCATTCTCTTCATATTTCCATTACTGTCTATTTTTGCCCAGTCGTGTACATTCAATTCATTTCATTTAATTTTACAATAGGCAATGGAGCATGAAAAGAATGAGGAGAGCTTGTAGTATTAAAATGGGTAGCAGGGATCATAGTTGATAATTAATAGTTGCAGTATCATCGTGATGATGCAGTATAATTAAAAACAAGACAGAGTAGAAACGACGACGACGACGATGACTGAAAAAAGGAGAGAGTTTTTGAGCGTAATTGCATTCCCTATACACTCATAGCTCTACAATATTTATTGCTTCCATATTTATATACACGTATGTATGTACATACATATATTATAGAACTTTTAAAAAAATTCTCACACATCTAGAGTAATAAGCTCTATCATTTCTATCCTTACATATACATAAATTTATGTATACATTCAGTTAAATGAAGTTCATAATTGAGAGAACATCAAAAGCGTTTCAATAAAATTCTCATGATGCACATAAATCATAAATTTTTCTACTACAATGCACTAATTGGCTTAACTCAAACAGCTGAATTATGAACATGGGAGTGCTTTAGATGAAGAAAAAAAAACCGTATCAACAAAGGAAATTTTTCTGCATTTTATTTAGAATGAATTTAAATTATTTTCCTTTCTTTTTACATACACTCTGTTTATTTATGCTTATTAACAAGAAAATAAATTAAACTGTGCCGAGCATTTGTAGTTCTGGTTGCGGCAGTACAACCGTAGATGCAATCAATGGTTTTGCAAGTTTATCCTTCACAATTAAAACACGAACTATTGAGTTCTCTAGAGTCATATCCATAGGGAGTATATTTTCCGATGTTAATTGTATTCTTACGTTGAAATCGGTAATTAAAGGGATGCCTATATGAATGACAAATTTATTAATTAAGCTAGTATATTGGGTAGAAACCCAATGTAGACATATTCACACCGTATCATAAAAAGTAAGTTCAAATTATTTACCTGGAACCAGCGGTGTCAATTCTGCATACATTCTCTCAATTTTATAATGATTTGGATTTGCATGTAAGATTATTGCCAAATTCGTGATTATTTTTGTTGCGGAAATATTTTCTAATGTTAAAGTCAAAAGGAAATCTGGACCTAAGCCATCAACTTGTGCCTACAAATACAAATCATTTTGTTGAAATGATATTTTCAAGATGTCCACGAACTTACCAATAACTTTAATGGTGTCTGCAAATCTCCAGAAAATGTTGAATCGCCAGTTCTCAAAATATCAACTGTCACTTTTGCTGCTTCTAGACGCATTCGCCATAGTTCACTTTGAAAAATATTATGAATAGCTGCCGCATTTTCACGTTCACGTTCCATTTGTTCGAGAAATATTTTTGATTTCTTTGGAATACTTAAACTTGTTGATTCTTCTTCATGTGTATCTTCAGTTTCTAAAGGTTTTGAAAAGTCAGCAGTCCTTTTGAGGATTTTTATCAGCAACGAGCCGCCTGAAAAATATGCTCATTACTAATTGTATGAAAATTATTGTTGAAAAACATACTTCTTGTAACTAAAACAAGTACTTGCTCTTCAAGCCCGAGTTTTCCAAAATACATTGCTATAACAGATCCGTTAATGTTAAATTCATCTACAAGCTTTTTATGTGAGTAAAATTGGACTAATCCATTTGCCAGCGCAATGCATACCTTTGACGAATTTGGGAAAAAATTAAGTTTCCTTAATGAGCAAATCAGAGGCGTTTTAAAAAAAATTTAATTGATTTCTGCTTTGAGTTATGATAAAAATAGATGCATGCAGCATGTCGACAGACATTCTTACTAACCAAAAGACCAATGGTATTGTATATCTATAAAATTTTATCAAACCTCAAAATGCAAATATTATTGTCTGAAATTAATATCATGAAAATTTTACCAATGAAACCCCTAAATGTGGTAAAGAGACAGGCGTCATGCATGTTACAGCCTCAGGCATATTCAATGACCACAACATTTTTCCTTTCTTCGAATAGCACATAAGTGAATTACTCAAAACGACAATTGTTTGATCAATTTGCAATAATGACATAGACGTTGCTGGTTTTTCCAGTTTAACAATTTCACGTCCCTCAAGCCATCCTTTTCTGAGTATGCAAATTGAGCCTTCACGAGATGATATAATAATTTTGAAGTCATTTTGATAGGAGCCACTTGCTGAAATTAGATCTGGCGTGGCTTTAAAACTACAAGCACGAGCTTCGTGCAGAATACTAAAATTTTGCGGATCTATAATGAATATATCGCTTGCTTCTGTGGCAATAATTAAGCAATTTGGTTCTTTTTCTTCCTCGATATTCTTGAAAATTGTTGTCATGCAAACAATACCCGGCAATCTTTCGAGTTTCGGCTCTGAATTTTCTCGTATAAAATCTTCTCGTTCAGATTCACATAATGATATCAATTTTTGAGATAATGTCGACATTTGTGAAATGTTCATTGTCGATTTAAGATCATTGATTAATTTTTCATAATTTGCTTGTCGTTCAACTGACAATTTTTTCCATATTTCCTCCTCCAATGGTTCAATCATCAAACTCGGCATTGTATATTTGAAATATGGCTTCATATTTCGATAAAAGAGTATTGATGGTCCAACGCTTACCGCAATTACTGGAAATATATACCAAAGTATACATGAAAGGAAACGATTTTAATTCAAAATTATAATTGAAAATCAATTTTAATGAGATTTACTTGGCATTTTCGGTTCAATTTCATCAATATAAAGGCTTTGAACGGAACTTGGATACCCAGGAAGTGCTTGATCATTTACAACTTGATTGCCTTTGTAAACTCTCAAACGTGCTGGCTTATTCTCAAGAGACAATGGAACTTCTGCCGCAATAAGTTTATAGTAACTATCACACCTTAAATCACATACAGTTAAACAAGATGATATTGTTGTAAGACCTGCTGAGCCATCAGACAGTGCATCAAGCCAATGAATACTTTTTCTATTTTATTTAAATGCAAGGTTAGAATTTTAAAATTAATTTATTTTATAAAATTACTTACTTTTCCTCCATTTTCAATTGAAAATTTGTGTGAGCAATTTTTCAGATTCAGTCTTAATTTAGCCGTGATGCAGTTGAATTCAATACTTTGTAACTAATTATCCAATAAATTGGCAACAATATAAAATAAATGTCCATTCAACCTAGAAAACAGTTTTGTTTATATCCTCAGTGGTTGCTAAGTTACATTCAAGCATTAAAAAACACTGCCCTACTGGTTTTTGTTTACACACAAACAACACATGATATGAATGTGCTCTAAATCTACAAGTGGTCTTGAATTAATACAAAATCTTAACGTGTGATTTTTGTTAAAATTTGGAGATAACTCGTGAAGATAACATTTTTAAATTCCAATAAATGTACAGTTAAATTGTAATATTCATGTCAATATGCTGAATTATAACCAAAAAGGATTATAACCGTATAATTTTAAATTTCTGAGAACGGAGATAAATTAATTTGTATTCTAATTTGAAAATTTTTTGACACGCACAGTAATCACGAAACAATAAAATTAAGCATGATGAAATTTTCTACACCCCACTCATCCCAAAATAAACACACGCACTTAGAGGTGTTTCAAACGCATTTCATGAAAAAAAAAGATTATTTCACAGAAAATAATGAAATTGAGTTATCATATCGCGATTTTAATTAAATTTTTTCACGAATATTATACAAAACAAACGCGACCGAAAATTAATTCAAATGTCAATCAAGTTGATGATTGACGCACAAGAGAAAAAAAAAGCTACTGGTACTGAAAATTTGTGAAGGCATATTCATGCAACAAACGAGAAAGGAATGTTGAAGTATGAGACATATTCAAAAAAATATTAAATTGAAAAAAAATCCAGCAGGCAAATGGCAGTTGGGCACAAAAATGGAGTCATAATTTACCTTCTGTCATCAAACAATATGAGTATACGAGAAAAATGAGTGAAATGACATGAAAGTGGCGCACACAAAAAAGGAAAATTTTCATGTCATCGTCATATGATATGCATGTTATTAATTTTTGCCATTTTTTAATTTACACACACAAAACATATAAAAATTGAAATATAAACAAAAATGTTGCAGGAACAAAAAAAAAACATCAAGTGAGATGAATGGAAAATTGGATTTTTTTCTTGTGCTTTTTTGAGAGTGTTGGTTTTATGAGTGAGTTAGGATCATAGAATTTGAAATTTATTCAATGTTATATGTTTCATGATCTTCTAGTTTTTGTTGTGTTTGACAGAAAAGAAGATGTGGAGCAATTTTAATTAAATTTTATTAGAATTTGTGACAAGTTGGTAGGGTAATATCATCGAGGATAGAAATTTTAATGAAAAACATGTTCTCGTTAACTTATGAAATTCTGTGAAATTCTTTAATAATTTATGGATGGTTTCCTTTTTGTCGAGAAAGTTTTATGCTTAACATAAAAGTATAGGAATGTCATTATTCAAAGCATAATTGTCTTTTGTAAATGAATTTTCGCTCCGAGAGTTTTAATTAAAAGCCGAATTGAAAATTTTAATTCATTTATCTGTCACATGAAATAATTTATGCCTAATTTTTCTTAAAATGAGTTGAGAATCTTTATTAATTTGAAAATTAAATAATGATTTTGTAGTTTGAAATCTGTTCCTTTCTAAGAACCATATACTTTGTAAAAATTACATATCAATTTCAATTCAAGCTATTTATAACTTAGAGATAAGGTTACCATTAAATTTTCACTAAATTCCTGCAAATTTAGGTTGTTACTTTAATTTTGAAATTCACAATTAAATATCAATATCCATAGATGCAAGAATAACCGTTAAATTAAAATCTTCTCGCCATGCTTGGTGGGATATTACTCCAAGAAAGCACATAAACGTGCACATGGCGTGGAATTATATCCATTATATATAGTCGAAGTTCGAGCATTGCTTTACTAATGTAGTTAATTTATTAATTATTTAAGAACGATTTGGAAAAGTAATTCTCACAATAAATTCATCAAAAGAATTTATCCATTTTTCAAAAATCAGCAAGGAGTAAATGGAAAAGTTTAAAAGAAAAGCGGCGTTAAATCTTCTTTATATCCTCAAAGAAGAATTTTTCAATTTCAAGTCAACTTTTTAATTTAACCCAAGATGAGATAGAGAAAAAAAGAACTAGATGAAGAAGAGCGTAGAAAAGAAAATATTTTTCATAGTAAATAAATTTTATGTTCAACATCCCAGTTTTAATGTAAGAAACTGAAAAAAAAAGTTTTATAAAATTTATACATTCAACATTCAACAACATCTACTTACAGTGCACACAAGGAAAAAAATAATTAGAAATTTCTCATCCAAAAAATAATTGAAAATTTTTGCTGTTTTCCTTCTCTTTCTTCATCATCATCATCTAAAGCTCTATTACACTCTTCCCATACTTCTTGTTCTACTTACAATGAACTCTCATCGCAACCATTTCGAGAAATTATAATTAATTAATTTTAATTACACTCTCTTACAATTTCCAATTATAATTTTTAATTAGACGCCGTTGGATGCAAGCGTATTTTTCACCACATTTTCTTTTCTTATTCTCTTCTTTCAGCTCCACCCTATCTACACTGTCTCATACTTTAATGAAAATGACTCATACTCAACATCATCATCATCCACCTACTCCTACCTATACTTTTTTTTTTGAGGAACAACAAATAATAAAACAAGAAGAATCTACGTCTACATTACTTCATACTTCATGAGAGGATGAGAAAAGGAACAGCATATAAAAGCAAAATCAAGAAACTTTTTCTACTTTTTTCCTCCAATTCTTTTTTTTTTTTCAATTTCGGTGGCATTCGGCAGCAGTGGGAAGGGTAAAAGTGAATAGGTAGAATCCTCCATTCTAACTTCATTACGAATTTGGTCGTAGGAAAATGAGCGGAAAATTAATTTCTGCTTTTCTTTTAAGGATTTTAATGTATTGTATACGTGTATATAACTTTGTATTTTTTATTTTGTCTTTGAATGAGGATTTTTATGTTAACTGACCTGTTTAAAAGTTAAGTGGGTGAAAAATGCATTTATGTTTGTTCTTCCTTTTTTAATTTTCATCTGTAATTAAATAAAGGAAAATAAGAGATTATTTTTATGGTCACAAAATGCGGACACATGAAAAGGATTAAATGTTTTTATTTTTTTTTGTCTCCACTTATAAGTAGTAAAATTCAATTCAGTTGCATTTTTAAGCGCTTATACTTTTTTTTCAATGAAGATTTTGTATTTAATTTTAGAACTCCAAGTCGATTCGGATTTTGTATGAAAAAGTGACAGACAATGAGCACACTCACCTAAATGAGCATGCTCATGAGTGAACTTAATAAATGTTAATGATCATACTAATTTTGGTGAGCATACATACTCATGAGCATGCTGCTCGTCTGTTCGAGATCATCAAAAACCAGCAGACCCTGCAGCAGACACAAGATGCTATAAAATGCTTCAAGCAAAAACATAGCATGGTCGTAATTATGGACAGTACATAATGGAATATTTTGGAATATTAAAAAATAAAGAAGCAACCAAGAAAATGTAAGACTAAAATATAATCGTATAATACAATGGATGTTGCCATTGCTTTTCCTTACTGACTTACTTACATTCACATTCACATGTAAAGCAGTTAGGACAATAAAAAGCAATCCGCATAAAAAGAACACATAATAAACGGAGAATACACAAGGAGAGGAAAAGAGGATGTTACATCAACTGCTCACAGAAAAGAAAAGAAAAAAAAAACTAATTATTATTTACGTTAATGAGATTTTTTCGTCTGCTTAATTAATTTAGATTTTGCCGTGTAGATAACCGAAACTCGTGGCAAAAAAAATCAAGAAAATGGAAAGGAGAAGGAAGCAGAGTAGAGGAAAGAAAAGTTTCATTGAATTTTAATACGATACTAGCAATAGCAATAACCATTAATGAAAATGAGGAAGATAATCACCAAAGAAGAAAAAAAAAACCTGAGAATGGGAAAGAGAGGGAATGAAATGGATAATGATTATTTTGTTGCTGAATTAAAAAAAAATCTCGAAAATTATAATAGGGGACATAAGCGCATTTATGTATCTGATTTTGCTCAGCAATCAGTGATCGAATAAAAATCCATCCAATTTGTACAACGGTACTTAGATAATTATAATAATGAATTTTTGGATATCATAGTTAGCAGGTATGGAAATATTTTTTGGAAATCAACTAAATATTGCAATTCTTGTATGAAAAATAATAATAATAATAATAATAATTTATTACCGAAGGTATTTCTAATGTACTTTTGTTCACTCGGAAATTGATAAACCAGTAACTCGATAGTTCCTTACTCTTTGATACCTTACTCTGCCAGCCAGCCATTCAAAGTGAAACTATAAGAATAATTTTTTAATGATTGTGCTTAAAAGACAGAACAGAAAATTAAATAAAAGTATTTTTTTGTTGTATTCTCAAGATATCTCAACCTCCCCGTCAATTAAAGACAGCAACAATGGGAAAGACAACGAAGAAAAAAGAAAGGAAAGTGAGTACACAATATGGAAAAAAGCGAGAGAGAAATGCTCATACAATGAGTCAATAAGGAGGAAAAATGAGAAAGAAGGGAAATGAGAAACAATAAAGATGAATAAAACGAAGTTTTTTAATTAAAAATAAAAGTTTACTCGGAGGTGGTGGTGGTTGATTGCAGCAGAAGCAGCACGCCTCATATTTTCTTCTTCTATTGAAGCATTTTCCATAATTTCTTTATCTTGGGTGTACATTGTTCCTGTTCTTGAACGATGAAAAAATTGTTTGAAGAAGATTTCACCCGAAATTTCAGTAATAATAAATGAACAGCCTAATTGTTAAGGCTATAGTGGCCTTATAAAAATCTGCTAATAAAATTATTATCTTGTAATGAGTTCAATTGTATCATTTGGGCTTTTGTGTTTAGACATTGTTGAATAATATACCCGGTTCTTCCTTAAAATTTTATGTTTGCTGCATGATTAAAATAAAATAATGAAAATATTGAGATAACGCTGTTTTGATTGCATGCGCAATAAGGATAAAATTGTTGCAATTAACTAATGCAACTCAAAAAAGTTGAGATATATTCAGTGTCGGCCAAGGTCGTTAATTTATTAATTACTTTTTGAAAAACTCGTAAATTATTTTCATCTAGCCACAGGGGCGTAGAGGCAAAGCCAGGGGTAACTTTTGAAGTTTTGATATTCTTTATTCTTTTGAAACTTCATCCTTAAAAATTTCTGGCTACGTCTCTGTCTAGAGTCTCATTTTGTTCCTGAAGAAAATTACCGTATCCATGCCTGGGTTTTCATGACACATTCTGTTTAGTTTCGCTATAACTTAAGCTCTAACAAAATTATCCAATAAAATAAAACTCTTTGCACATTACTTCATTAAACTAATGGAAATATTTTGCAAAGCATAACTCTTTAGAAATAGAGTAATACAATTTTATTCATTCATGAACGTACCTTAAACCTTTTTTAATTAACACAAGTGCATTTAATTATTAAAATTTTCATTCATCACCCGAGTAGATTAAAAGTGAAAACCTCAATGAATAAACAACTCGAATGATACTACATATTATAATTAATTTACAAACACACTCTTCATGGTTTATTTTACATTTTTTCGATGTGTGTTGAAAAATAAAATTAATTTTTCTTCTCTCAATGGTTCTTGTAATTCACTCACAATTTTCATAATGCACCTTACCCACTTTTTGTATTCAGCATTCCAAGCATATATAAAAAAATAATGTGTTCAACTTATAATTGAGCGAACTGACTATTAAAATTGTATACGAAAAAATTTAATTATCTTCTCTTTATGTTGAAAACAGGGATTTTGAACGTCAGCATCTCATTATTTCATAATTTTGTACTTTGGTAAATAATAGAATTTTTTAATTTCATTCCATCATGCTCATAAACCCCACAAGCATTATTTCATTTTCATCATCTTTCTGCATTAAATATAAATTATTATTTTTCTGTGTTCATGAATTGTGTAATTAAAAATATTATAATGATCCTCTGCACCACCCACATTGACTTTTGGATGTTATTGTTGCTGCGACTCATGTGGAAGTGAATGAACAGCTGAAATTTATTTTATCATATTAAGGAAGCATTTGGTGTAGTGTTTTCATGAAGAAAATAATTAGATTGAACATCATTCCAATACACGGAGGGTATTAGTATTACTGGGACTAGCTTTTCAACTTATCCGGGATATCCTTCCCTACACTAATCGAGCAGGTTGGTCCTTGCTTGGTTACGTCTTTTTTTAATATTTCTTATGGATTTCTTGCTCTTTAATGTCTTCTGATATTAACTTCAACCCCATTCTTTTAATTTTCACATACCTACACATATAAAAATATTCATGTACAAAAGCTGCAGCCAGACATATATTTATATTCATAAAACCATTAAAAAGGGAAATGGGAAATGAAATTAAATTAAATTGCGGATTAAAATGATGATTTTTTTTTCATGCTGTTGTTTTCAGCATAAAAAAGGCATTTTTGATTTTGATTTAATTAAAAAATAACATATTTTCGCTTTCCTCCCCACACCATTAAAATATTTTTCTTCTTCATCCAACCTCTTAGCTTTTGTTGATTTCCACATTTTCCCTTTCCAATTCATTCTTTCCTTTTCTATTTTTTATTCGAATTGTGATGGAATTTTTTAGCAATTTTCCTTCGAATTAATTGAATGTAAAAAGATTCCTTTTTATAAGAATTCCTTTTTATTATTGTCGTACTTCAGTTTTTAATGTTCTTAAAAAGTCATGCTATTTTCTTGATGATTTCGATGCTAATTAAATAGTTTCTAATGCTAAGCTCAACAAATTCTAATCCTTTCTAATCTCCTTTCCCAGCTGTACATAATTTTCAATAAGTTCATATTACAAAAAAATGAAAATGAAAATAATAATAACAATCAATTTAAGTGATGGGAAGGTAGTTCTATATTATGACCCATGTGTGTATATTAAAATATCAAAAAAGTGCTCCCTACACACCCAAAACGTAAATGAGAGAAACACCAATAAATGCATACCATTGTGTATATGTGTAAGGTAATAATGAGGCACTATAATATTGATATCGATATAAATGATCCACATCTTATTCTATGGACACACATATATCTCTCTCAGCTAACTCATAAAAGAAAATTAAATTTTTTCCTAACAACAAAAAAAAGTGAAAGTAGATGGAGGAAATGGAGAGAGGTTGCTAGAAAGTATGCAAGTGTATATGTGTAAAGCGATTAAGTTGACAAATTTCTTTCTCCTCTTATTTCCTTTTTCTTTATTTTTTGCCTTCCTTCTTATATTGTAGAGCATACACACATTTTTCCACATGAGATCTTTTTACACATTGAGCAAAAGGCGAGTAAGGAAAATTATCTCATTCTCGTCATTCCATCACACACATCATTCACACACTTGAACGTCCCATCAAATTAAATTCCTAATAATCGTAATTGGACTATAAAAATTCCTACTTCTCGTTTCCATTCTCCGATATCATCGCCAGAAATTTTTACCGAATTTAATGACTTTTCTTTTATTATTTATGTTCGGTTTTTATATGAAATTTCTTGTTCTCCTCATATCCATCCCTCTCTCTATTTTTTGTCCTTTTTTGCCTTTTTCCATCACAATTTTTTTATATGTACACATCTTTTCTTCCTCTATGGACCGTTTTTTATGTAGCGGAATAGATGGGATGAAAATGAAAATCATGAAATAGAAAAATTCTTAGAATAATAATTGCTTGTGCTGCTTCCTTAAGTGTTTACATTTTTGGTTCTATCGTATCCATTTTTTTTTTGAAGACAAGATCCTTATTTTTTGAAAAAGTCAATCCTCAGAAGATTTATACTCATATATATAGTTGGTAAATTAAACTTGTTGCTTTCATAAATCCTCACATCCTGTCATTTTGAGCGTTCACATATTTTCCACACAATTCGTCGCACACATATACACATATAAAATACTTTTATAATGTGAAATGTTTTGGAAATTTTGTTTTCCAAATTTTCAGCCTCAACTGCTTTCACATCGATGATTTACGCTCATTGATTTATGATGTTTGTGTCATGAAAAGGAAATATCAATTATTTAATGATAATTAGTCAAAAAATTCGATTTATTAACAAAATAAACTGGTTTATAAAATAAATCTTATTAATTAGTGTTTTTATTGTAGAATTGTTTTAGCTTTTGTTTCTGTAAAAAAAATCTTAAAAAGCGATGGCAGAGTATCATGAGAGCTCGATCATTAGAACACAAAAAAAGAAAAGGAATCACTGATTAAACATTTAATTAAAAGAGATGAGAAAAATTTTTCATTATTTTAATTAAAAATTTTTCATAATTTCTTTCAACTTGACTTTGGCACATTTTTGTATTATTATAGAAGTGAAGTTCCTTTTTGCTGAGTGCAATTTAAACTATTATTAATTAAAATAAAGGAGCATAATTTATATCTACATATAGTGTGCAATTAAATCAAAGAGTACCGAGAATTCTTTTTCTTTCATTTAGATAAAATAATAACAGATAATTAAATTAATTGGAACTGTCTGCTCTGCTCGCTGTGTGCATAACTTTCCACAAGTTCTTCCACTCAAAATGCCATTGCGACAGAAAAATAAATATCAAGAAAAATTAGTATGAAAATGAAAATAATTGAAAAAATTTGCATTTCTATAGATAATTTTTAGTCTTTTTAATCTAAAATGATTCTTAATGAGATTCTTTTTCATCATTGACATATCTCATTATGTGCTACAAAGTTATAATTTTACAGCGATTTTTCTGATTAAAAAAGACGCCATTGTTCGCATTTCATCCCTGTGTCCAACTTTAGTGTGTCTCCTAACTACTTCTCCTATTTAAGCTTAATTAGGAAACTAAGTAGGTAAATTTTTTTAGTTTTTGGACCAAATAGGTTAAAATTTAGAGTTTTTTAGTCATGTTTTGATCATAGGTTTTTTATACATTTTAACTCTATGCGGGGAAAATGCGCCTTTGTCGGTCACGAATAACCAAATTTATAATAGTTTCTTCATTTTATCAAAAATATTGTTTTTACATTTTTTAAGCACCCTATCTACTACAATTATTATAATTAATCATTTTAAATATTAATAATAGATTTTCATTTCTTAGTTTGATCTACTGGCTCTTCTTATATTCAAAATTGTTGAGTTCATCATTGATAGTTTAGAATTCGTCATGTCTCACAAGAGCCTCACCTGTGTTAAAAAGCAAATATTAGTATGTATGTATTGTAATTAGAGGTCTTCTTTCAACAATCTGCACAAATGTACAATTTTCGAGTATTATGTAGCATTTGAAAGAAGAAGTTGAAACCTCTATTCTAATGTTTCTGCTAAACTCACCGAAATCGGTTGCTTGTGATCCAACGAACACATCATATTTGCTGAGTATTTCTTCTTTGGTTAATTTTTCATCTGAGTCTGCATCCGCTTCATAAATTAAATGTTTGCTTTCTGCTTCAGCATGGTCGAAGTCATGTGGAATAATCCATTCTCTTACTTCCTCATTATTTAAAAATCCATCATGATCCTTATCTCTAAATGTCTTGAATGTTTCTCTCTCATGTTTAACCCATTCAGGTTCTTCAGCATCATCGTCTGTTACGCGATACATGTCTCCAATGTATTCTTCTACAGAAATTTTTCCATCATTATCCTTATCGATATCCTCAACTGTCTCAGACACTACAACATCGCGCATGAATTCGCTTTCTTCTGGATGTAAAAATGATGTGAATTCTTCTCTTGTTAATGAATCATCTCCATCACGATCAGCAACACTCCATCTTCTTCGATCACGAGTGAGCATAGCCTTGTATGAGAATCCATTGTCTTCCTTTTCTAAATCAGCTGGGTCCATTTCTTCCATAAATCCATAGACATTTTTTCTGTATACATCCCAATGAATTGTATCATTATTATCTGGGTTATGGGACCTCCACTAATGTTCATCGAAAAAAGAAAAGGGATTTTAATTAAAATCATTACTAAATTTAAGTTATGTTTTACAAACCTGTCTTTCAACATCATCTTCAATATATCGTCTTTGGGTAAATTGAATCCATGCCTTTAATTCACTTAAGTCAACAAATCCATCCTTATTTGTATCTATTTTATCAACAATTATGCTGCAATGAATTAAATAAATACAGTAAATGAAAAACGAAGTGTAATTTGAAGAAAATATATAAAGTAATTTAAATCTTGTGCGATAATATAGTTCATTTCCTCTTCTTGTTATTTTAAATTGTATCGCATGCACATGTCATTATAAGCGATGCATGAAAAATTAATTTTGGATTAAAACCAGGCGAATAAAAAAATTAAGATTAAAATAAAGCAAGCATACCCTAAACGTCTACGACTCTCTTCTGGAGCAAGTTGATCAAACGTTTTTGCTTGATCTTCTCCCAAAAATTGCTCGTGATCATACTGTTTACTATGTTCTTCACCTAAATGTTGTTGAAAATCGTGGTCCAATACACGCTTTCCTTCTTCTGTCTTTGGTACTGCACTTGCTGCTATGGAGATGATTGTGAATAGGAAAATGACATACTGGTAGTTTCGGATCATTTTGATCTTCTGTTGTGTGTTTATTTATAGAAAGAAGAAAATTTCTAGAAATTGAAATAAAAACAAAAAAATTCTGGGTTATTCAATGAACTCTAGTGCGAGAGAGCATGGATTTTTGTCTTATCAAAAATGTCAAATTGTGTCAAATGTGCGGTACATTATGTATACACACATTCATATGTTAATGGCATAGAGATTTTTCCAGAAGCAGATTTTAATGGAAGTTTTATGCTGCTTTTAGTAGTAAAGAGTTGGAAAAGTTTATAAAACGAAGGATGTAAGATTGATGTGGAGATAAAACGATAGTGCATGTTAAATGCTCCAACAATATAGAATAATAAGAAAAACTGCTCTTTTTTTAGCTGATGCACATATGGGAATTTAAGATATAAATGCTAAGAGCAAAAACATGTTTTTTATATTATAACAGAGTTCGATTATGAGGAAACAGCAGAGAAAATTTTTCTTTTGTAAATGAAGGAAATATGTTGTGATTATGATGTAAATCTTCTTATTCTTCCTTAAATCGCTTGTATGCATTTGCAAATGTTTATTTTATTTATATTATTTACTTAGATTCGTTGATTATTTCACTAACTTATTTAATATCGGAATGAAAAAATACAAAAATTTGTTTTTATTATCAAATGATAAGAGATTTAATTTAGCTTTATCAAAAATATCAAACAAACACGAATCAAAACAAAAACAGATATTTGCCGATATGTAGGAATTTACCTTTTTTGTGCCTTTTTAAACTAGACACTTGAATAATTTTATTTGAGATTGATTCTCGACACCGTTTGAATTAAAACTGAATCAACTAAGTACTGAATTATATTGCTTTAGGGTTTGTTTTAAGTTAAAACTTATTTAGTTCCAAATCACAACTTCCAAATCATCACTACAGTAAGAACTAGCTTTATGACCCCCTTTTATATAGCTGTTCATACTGTGTTATGTATAAAACTTGATGTCTCGATATCGCGAGTTCTACTGTAAAAAAATGCAATCCCCTCTGAGATTTTTGAAATTTTCTTGACAGTTGATGGAAAAAAGCAGCATTGCTGCAAAAATTATTTCAAATTTTTAAAAAACGTTGAGTAATATAGAATGGCTTCAAAAATAATTCAACCCTCCATAAATTTTTTATGATTTTACAATTCATTTAAATAACGTTTTCTCTTAAGTACAATGTCGCCTATAAGACAATTAGGCTTAAACAAAAATGATTAATGCTCCTTAAAGCACTTACATGCTTATCATGATACATAGATTCGGTAATATGATAAACATTGAAGGATTTGTCATACTTCCAGGTAAAGTACATGACGTAAATTAAAGTATGTGGTTATCTGTAAAACAGTTTTAAATGAATCATTTAAATCCCTTTTCAACTCCATTTTAAGTACTTCCTCTTTAATGATAATGCAGGTAGTTTTCAAAAATTCATGTGCATTTTGTTATTTTAAGACAGAAAAATCTCATCATTTCTGAATCGGCAGTCATCGAGAACACAACAGTTTATTTTTTAGTGAATAGTGAAAATATTTGAAAAATGAAGTTTTGGGTGTTTTTCCTTCCATTTATTAGTTTTCAAGTAACAAATTCTATTCCAATTTTAAGTAATGATGAAAAATTAAACTCAATTGTAATTAGTGAAATAAATTTGCCAACGGAAGCATCCTTAGTTATAGTAGATCAGGAAATTGTTGCTGAACCAGTAGCTTCATTTGTGGATTTGGTTGAAAAGTATGAAGGCATGTATGGAAAGGAAACTGAAAATGAATTTACATTGCAAAAACGAAGTTCTACGGATGATGATGAAGATGTTGGTATCAATGATCCTGATGCAGGTGGAAAATCCTTAATTGATAAAATTGAAATACCAGATCCGGAAGTAAAAAAAGAGTTCGAAAATGAACTTCAACTAAATCAAATTATGAAGGATGACGATGAGACAACAGAAAACACGAATATCGGAACAGAATATGATCCAAATTATGAAAGAAAATTGATTGCTTTACCCCAGGCTAATGAAAATATCGCCGAAGTTCGTAACGAATCAGCAGAATTGAATATTCACGATAAGGAAAATTTACAAGTCCAATTGGTAGAGCAATTAGTTCATCAAAATGAAAATCAATTTGAATTTACAACAATTGTTCCGGAAGAAGCTTTTACTGATCATACATTAGTTCTAAATCCTGAAATTGTAGAAGTTCTAGAACATATTGTGTATGAAGTCAATTCTGAATCAAAACCAAATGAACATACAACATCGGTTCCGATTCCAGTATTAAACATGGATATAGATCCAATTGAAATAATTCCAAAAGATCGTCATCGTGAAGCAAAAGAAGAAAATTCAACTGACTTAAATGACAAATTTGCTGGTTTTGTAGGAATCCCAAATGAAGATTTAATCCAACCAGGTGAAGAAACAACTGAGCCAGATAGTTTCTTTAAGGAAAAGAAAACTGAAGATGAAGATGATGTTAATCCTGTTGACACATTGCGTGAAACTTTGGAATACGTCGCCATCTACGGAAGATCATTAAACAATGATGATTCATTTATTACAACAGAAATACCACAGACAACAACCATTGAACATTTAACAGCAACTCCTTTAATTTCACAAACAACTCCAGTCGCAGAACAGTTTTACGAGACAAAAACGGAAATTGTTGAAGTAAATGTAGATGTAACTATTAATAATCAAATAGGAAGCGAAACTGACTCTAAAAAGTCATCATCAAGTGAAGAATCGAGTCAACAATCGTTACCAAGTAAATCATCTGAAGAAAATGACAGCAAAGAGGAAAAGGAGAAAATTGAAAAGAAAAAAGTTGAAAGTCCTTCTACGAGTTCGGAAGAAGTTGAAGCTGAAAATTTAGGAAAAGAAGATTTAAGTGATGAGAAAATGGATTTAAGAAGTCTCGAATTTCCTGTTACTCAAAGACCAAATGTTTTGCCCGAGGAGATTTTTAAAGACTCAACCGTTCATGAAATTAAAAAGAAAGACAATCCCGATGGAATTGAACTTACTTATGAATTTAAAGGACGGCAATTAAGTAATGATGACCCGGTAACTGAAGATGGCTCAATTACCATGACAACAGTAATCGAGACCTTTGAAGAAGTCGTGACAACAATTTCGGAAGGAATTAATTTGTCAAAAGAATTACGTCGACATGTTGAGTCCTTTCGTGGTGATTCTGAAGAAAATAAAATTATTTTGGATACGGATAATGAAATTATTTCATCAAAAAATTTTAAAAATCCTTTGGTCGGAGTAAATGATTTAGAGATGATGAAACTCAAGGAAAGATCATTTGAAGAGGAACCAAAATTATCCGTCGCCATAATTCCCTTCGTGGCAGTTATGTCTACTGGCATTTTATTCACATTATATAAATTTGTGAAAGGAAAAACTTCTTCTGTTAGACTTTATTAAGATTGAGCTCAAAAATGCTCTTACAATTTTTTATGTTACTTTAACAAAAATTAGAATTAAAAACAAGCTTTATTTTAACATCAAATCATCAAGTTAGAGAAATTTTAAGTTCTTTTTTTTCAACAAATTTTAATCATTAACAAATAACTTTTATTTTGGCTAATTCATTACATTTGAAGCAAATATCATTTTATTAGCATTTGAAAATTAGATCAACCAAAATTCCGATAATTTTTAACTTTATGTCTGAAAATTTATTAATAACTGTAATAAAATTAAGAACAACAAATTAAATTTTTTGCAGATTATAGAATTTTATTAATTTTCTTACAGCACTTTTATTCATTCTTAAATCATTTGCCAACTTTTAATATAATTTTTAAGTTAAAACTAAATTCCTTAATTCTATATTGTATTATATAAGCTTACCTGAGGACATAATCTTCTTTCTTTTATAAAAAAACTCTTTCAGCCCTTGTTATAATAATTCAGTATGCATTCAGGTCCATTCTAGTCACGGGAGTTCAAACATCGTAAACCGAGCTCACAAGTTGTGCTAGCTTCTTTAAACAATTCCAAATAGAAGATAAAAGAATACTACCTACACTTAACTAATTTACACAATATTTCATTTTAAGCAGTCAGAATATATTAATAATACAGTTTAGAAACATTGAGAGTTCACCCTAAAAGCACCTGAAAAGCAAATAATTTTTGAAAATTTCAATTATCTTAAAAATTTGTTTGCTCAATTAGAAATTTAATATTTATAACCTTAAGATAAAATCTATTGCAGATTTTTTTAAAACATTGAATTTGCAAGATTTGACTTTTCGAAGTTAAAGACAAGAAATCAACACTGACTTAAGTAGAGTAAATTAAATTAAAATTATTTAAATTTTAAGGCGACAAAACTTGATGTAAACAAAATATTCTTAAATATTAATGCGCCATTGTTTTCCGCAAAAATTTACCTTTATCTTAAAGTAGGTAGAATTTCACCTGTCGTCACAATGTTTTATGAATGTTGCACCTTATGCAGACACGAAACGCCCATAACTACTCTCAAACTCAATTATAAACTACTTGACTATATTATTCAGGACTGTAATAAAAATGTGATCGTAAAACTTTTACCTTATTTAATGTATAGACATTTAAATAATTCTGAAAATATTTTCACCTGAAAAATTT
Organism: Chironomus tepperi; assembly: GCF_022539635.2. Classification (NCBI taxonomy): domain Eukaryota; kingdom Metazoa; phylum Arthropoda; class Insecta; order Diptera; family Chironomidae; genus Chironomus; species Chironomus tepperi. The sequence continues at coordinate 2,238,818 of NW_027226498.1, read as the reverse complement.
TTAAAATCAGTTTCAATCAATTTTCATCAATATTAATGCAGTCATTTAAATCAAAAATCATTGTTCAGGATGCATCTTCGTCTATCTCAGATGAATAGATTAATAAGTAGAAAAAATAAGCAAGATATGAATGAAATTTTGTATTTTAAGAATATGATAAGCGAATGAAGAAGATAAATTTATGAAATGTTTATACTTCATAAATACTTTTGTAATTTTGAAGAGATTTTTGATTTTTTATCAACAAAAGATGCTATAGATTGGATGCTATAGTTCTAATTTCAATTAAGCTTGAATTTTTGTAGCCTTAGCTATTTTCTAACTGTGAAGTTTTTCAATTTTATTAAAATTGTTCACCATAACATCCAATCCTTGAAATTAAGTTTACTATTGTTAAGCAGCAAGAAGTGTAAAAGTGAGTTGAAATAACATCGAAAGCATGATTTAGAGTTTTTCTTGCTGAGCTCATGCAATATGAAATAAATGTCGGTTGTACCTTGATATAAGAAAAAAAAAAAAATATAAATAAAAATTAAAAAAATAAAAAAGATGGTGAAATATTAATCATATAGGGCTAGTTGTATGAAAATGAAACATGATAAATGGTAAGAAATTTTGTGTGTTTTAAATTTTTTATTTAATTTTTCAATAAACCTTTTTGTTTTGATTTTCTCATCAAAAAAATAATAAATTTTCAATTTTTTTTTCATTCCTTTTTACTTATGATTAAAGGTTGGTTATATATAATAATGTGTTATGTAATAGCATAATGTAGTATTTTTTATCAATGGTAACAATTTTTTTTAATTATAGCATCAAAAACTTCGTCCTTAAATTTTCCTCTTCAAAAATTTGAATTAAAAAACATGTGACAAAAATTTTTGCATTTATTAAAATTTAATCAATAATTCTTCTTCACCATAACTCTATATCATTTATATATTAAATTTTCATCTAATTCAACAACAAAAATAAACTTTGAATCTATATTATATTTTAAAAAATAAAAAAATTAAACATTTTAAAGAAAATAATTAAAATTATTGATTAAATTTTTTGTGTTTCAGCATTTCTTGATTTTTTATTGCATCATGATGGAATGAGAGAAAGAAATGGGATAAGAACGCAAAACATATTGAAGAGGTGTAAAATATATTGATTTGAATATGATAGCGGTGATAATGAATGTGATTGGAGACTTACTTGAAATTCAAATTCATTTAAGTCACCAAGTCACATGCTAGTAGAATTAATGTAGGATTTGTTTGCACAATTACATGAAATATATATATTGATACACATAGAAGAAACAAGAATAATGTATAAAATAAAATGATCTGTTGATTATAAATGAATTAGATAAAATGGAGCAAATATGAAATCGATTCTGTATCCGTAGATTTCTTTCATCTTCATTTTTTTTTGTTTTCTACAAACTAAAATATTTTTTAATAGTTTTTCTGTTTTTTTTTTTTTCTTTTCTGAGGACTAGTTTCCCACCTAGTTTCATAATAGCATATATGCATCATTATTTCCTTAAATTTCCAATTTTTAACAGAATATATATTTACATAAATTTTTTGTTAAATATTCATCATTTTTAGGCTCAAAATTCAATCTTTCAACTTCCAAACTAGTTTTTTACTCAATTTTTTTTTATCTTTCTATTTTTCCCCACACATAATATTCATGTAATGTAAATGTTATGTAAATTAATGTTATTCTATGTCTGACACCAACGCAAACTCATCTTAAGACCCTCTTTTGATTTTTTTTATTATTTACTTCTTATTCTTAACTATCATTAAGTTTTTTATTCATTTTATGTTTTTTATGCTCCATATTTTAAAAATTTTATAAATGAAATAGAAAACAATTTATCAATCTAGGATTATACAGACTAAAAGAATTCAAAATGATAATTTTTGGAGCTAATGAAAAATCAGAGTGACACTGAATTTGTTGACCAAATAATATGAAAGAATTTTGGCATTTATTTGCAAAAATGCATGGCAAGATTTACAAATTATGTGTCACTCAAAGATGATAACTAAAATTTAATGGCACACAAAATTATTAGGCATTAAAAATGATCATTTTGAACTATTAAAAAATTGGTTGTAGGTTCGTAAGCTTTAATGAAATACATTTAGAAATAACAAAAACAAAATAAAAAATAAAAACTCTTTTCTTCCGCATTTTATATTTGCGAAACACAACAATTTGTTAGAATTAATTGATTTATCATTAACGAAATGAAGGATTTATGGTTTTATGGTTTTTGCGTGTTTGATTGTGATTAAATGTGCTATGATTTTCATATAAAACAAATATTCTTGATTAAAGTTTATAAGATGAACATTTTAAGGACTTATTATGATTTTATTTTAGAAGAAATATTAAAGGTTTAAATTGAAATTTGAGAGGTGCAAGTTTCTTTTTGAATTTTTTCTAAGAAACTCACCTTAACATCAAATTTTTTGAAGAAAATAATTAGATGGTAAATTAATAATGAATGAAATTTGAATCATTACTTTCAAAACTATAATAGAAATCAAACAGTAATTGATCTTTCATTGTCTAGATCAATTACTTAACAAATAATAAATGCATCAAAATTTTTTTAACCACAAGTTCATAAATTTAGCTAAAGTAATATACATCAGAGATCGAAGTCGACTCAAATGAAAAAATCTTTTTGACTTTAATAAAATTTGTGTCGACTTCGGACTCTGAGTAATATTATTGGCAAAAAAATTGCCCGATCATGTTAACTGCCATAAAAATTGCCATTCGGATGTCATGAAAAACTTGTGTCGATCGGGGTTGATTGAAAGTAATGATGAAAAAAATTTAGTCTAAATAAACTCTAAATAAAAATGATAACAATTGAATATATTGAAAGATCTGAAGATAACAACTTGTTTAAATATGAATGACATGAATATTATATAGATATTTTCAAATGTTTGTTTTATGTGATTGTGAAAGAAATTTGTATGTCAACAAGTATGCATAAAGAGAAAGAAATTACAACTTTTATTTTCTGAAATTCGTCTTGAATTCATTTTTATTTGAATTTTCATTTTAAAATTTGTAATGGATTTTTTTTATCTTCATTCATCATTTTTTTATAATTAAATTTATTTATTTGAGTGATTCTTCAATAATTTGAAAGAAATTTGCACTAAATAATGTTTTTTTTATTAATTGATATTTCACTTGTTAATGCGACTAATTAATTTATTTAATTCATTTAAAATATGCATTAATTAATAATGTGTTCTTTACCATCTTTCATCATTTATTTCTAAAGATTAATTAATAATCTTTAAATGTGTAACATAATGTTTTGTTATGCTTAATGTGTTTGAAGTGTTTTTATCAACTTTAATGGGGCATTTTTCAACTTTTTTGTTATTTTTTTTTATTAATTTTTTTAATCATGTGTGAATATCACAGAACATTTAAAACCTATACACACTGCATTTTATGTCCTTTGTCACATGCTATCATGTTACGTCACTTCTTTTCACTGTATTCTTTGCAGAAATTTTAGTGATGAGTCAGTACGTGAGAACTCAAAAAGTTCTATCAATTCTAAGATGTCTAACCCATCACTAAATTCCTTTAATCCTGTGTTTGATTATTGAACTTGCTATTTTTTCTGCATGAAATTTTCCATTCCCTCTTATAAGTATTTGATTATTTTTCTTCTGTTTTAGTAAAAGGAAAAAGTTTGAGGTTAAGTGAAATAAAACAAGAATAAAAAGTTTTTCTTTAGAATTGGCGTAGCTTTTCAGTCCTGTCACGCTTTTTTAAGCTACCTTTTCATAAGCATTCAATCTAATCAACTCTTGTTCCTAAGACTTGTTCTTATTTTAAGAAATTCTTTGCGAAACTTCTTCATTTTTTCTTCGTGTGTTTTTAAATCTCCTTGCAATGAAATTTTTCTACCTCATTTAATATTTTTTTTCTCCCATTTCTTATTTTTTCTTCATTATTCTCATTAAAGAAATTAGGAAACTTTAAAAGAGGCAAGAAGCTTGTTCCTTCCTGATATATTTGAGAAATTTATTCCAACTTTTTGAGAACAAATAAAAATTTATGGTTCAGAGGTTTTTCTTGTTGGAATTTTTTTTGAAGTTTGTAGAAATTGTTGCGTAGTTACAAACTGAAAGAATTTGTCAAATAAGAATTGTTTCAATTATACGCGTGAAATTTTTAGTGCAACATATTTTTGTGATGAGTTGAAAGTTTTATAATGAAATTTTTTGATTAAGTACATGTGAACTCTTTACTTTTCAGTTCTTTGTTTAATTCCCTGTATCTTTTTAATTTTACTTTATGTTTTAAAACCAGAGATGACTATGAAATTTTTGTTACTAACTTTAAAACATATGAAAAACTCCCTGAAGCATTCAAAATTTAAAGAATCCTCCTAAGATACAAGACATTTAAATATTAATCCTTCAGGAACTGTTTATCTTGCTCCAAAATAAATTTTATATAAACCTTTTTAGATCTCAAACAAACAGAATGGATTGCTTCAATGCAAGGTGTAGGAAGAAGCCTGTCTTTCCCTTTCGTTACTCCATTATATTATGTGTATAGAATAAATTTTCTTTAAAAGTGGTATTTTCTTTAATTTTCTTTATATTAAATGTAAATATTTCTGCTGCAAGTGAGGAAGGATTTTCATCTAAAATTTATTTAATATTATTTTTTTATTTTATTTTTTTTTGTCTTAAAGCCGTGCCCCTCAAATAAAATTATTTTATATTTTACGGCATGAGAGCTTTTAAAGCCGTTGCGTGCCTTATTTAACGGGCATAAGTTTTTTTTTACAATTTATTTTATTTTATTACCTAACAGAAAACCTTCCTCCCGCAATAATAACTTATATTTCATTCTACTACTTTTTAATTTCTTAAAATTCTCATCATTTCATAAAAACTTAGATTGATCTCGTCTCTTTTTTTTCATTCTTATTTCATCTTAATTAATAAATATTTTAGCTTTATAAACTTGTGTGAAATTCTTTGTCAAAAATCGCAGTTTTTTTTTATGAAATGTGAAATTTAATAAAGAAAGTCTTTATTTGGAAAAAATCTAATCTATAAAAAGATCATTGAATTTTTAGAAAAGTGGAATTAAGTTATCTGACTTTTAAAGCTCCAAAATGACTATCAACACAATACCCTAATAGGTATTAAATAATTGTTAAGATATTTTATTTTTGTATTCTTATGGAGCTTTTCACAAAACAAATTTGAAAACTTAGGCTGGTATATATTTTCAAATCGAAAATAAGACTGTGCATTAAAGTCTATTGTGGAAAGAAAATTCAAGGAATTGGAGTTTCTGGAGCATGATGAAGAACCGATTCTTTAAAAAATTTAAAAAGTATGAAATGTTTATGAAAGGAGCTTATAAATATGCAAATGTGAATTTTAACATGAATTCAATGTAAATTTCGTCTAACATTCTATATTCTTTATTTTTAGAAATTTAACTTTCGCTAGGCAATTTAAATGGGTTTAAAGATTTTTTTTTTCTTTTAAAGATTAATGAAAGGATTTTTTTTTCTTTATAAATTTTTTACTAAGGTACCTTTATAGTCAATGTATAGAAGTACATTATCTTTTCTTTATATTTTTGCAATTTTCTTCTGAAGAAAAGTCAGAGATAAATATTTTTGCTAAAAAGTGCAGAAGTCAAAACTTTGATGCTCTTCATTGCATCAAACAAACAGTTTACGTTATTTTCTTTTTCATTGTGTGTGGTTTTGTGTATGCATGTATGTGTAAATGATTTGAAGGCATTCATTTTCATAAACTTTTTTAATATGATTATAATTATTTATGAGTGTGTAATTTCAATTTTTTAATGGAAATGGAAATTCTTTATTCCTTTCTGTCTATTTTTTCTCTTTGACTCTTTTATTCTCTTCTTTTTTTTTGGCAAAAATACGACAAGATTCATATGTTCTACTGTGCTTTAGAAATGTCATTTATGTAATTTGATTTATGTAGAAAAAAAGTTGAATGTATTATTACATCTGCATAGCATGACTTTCTTACATTCCGAACAACATATTTTTTCCCTTCTCATTTTATTCTCAAAAGAAGCTTTTTGATCATTTGAAGTTTAAAAAGATGACACGACTTCTAAAAATATTTTTTAAAGTTTTTAAATTTCTTTCTTTTGTACTCAGGATTTTACGTCATTTTGCTTCATTTGAGAAAGCTCTTTAATAAATGAGAGTCTATATCCTTATTGTTTCTGTGGTGACAGCTTTGAAGTAATTTAGGAAATGAACTCAATTGAGTCAATTTTGAAAAACAACGAGATGTTCTTAGAATTATAAGATTCTGATAAGCAAATAAAGTTTTTTTGTGAAATACGATTTTAAATATTTTTGAAAATATTTTTATATCAAGGTTGAAATCTTTGGTGTTATTGCTGTAAGGCAGTAAATTATTATTAATAACAATTTCAACATGCCTAATTTTGTAACTCTGATAACGCTAGGAAATAAAATAAAGAAATTAGTAAACTGAATTTTAAATAGAAACTTTGAGATAATCCATTCCAAAATTTTGTAAAGTTACAAAATAATATTTTAAATAATCTGGAACATATGTCAAGTAGTCGTTTGCAGATATCTATAATACAAAGAACTTTTTGGGTAAGTTTAGAAATTTTTTGAATAAAAGTTTATTTTTTATAAGTTGTCGTAAATAGAAAAGCTATCAACCAATTTTTATTCTCACTAAAATTCATCAACTTCCTTTAATTTCCTTCCTTGTATTAAGAAAGCTTTTTTATTTCGTTTTTCAAATGCTGTTTTGTGTCTTAAAAGATTATATAGAAAATAGTTGAATAGGTTAGATGAATGAGGAGTGGGAGAAATAAATAAATTTTTATTCCTTACTTTTTTTTGATAGATTAAAATTTTTTTCATTATTAAAAGTTTGATTCTACAAATCTACTACGAGAGAAAACCTGAATGTTCACACTAAAACTGGGTGAATCAGTGCTAGGATTAAAAATGGAGTGTAATTCATTTTGAATTTTACTCTTTATTATTGTTCAACGAGCTAAATATGAAATTTATCATGAAGATTCTTAAAATTCATTAGTCAACAATTTAATTCAATTAGTTTATCTACAATTTTTCATTTTATGTTTTTCATCGTCATTAATTTGAAAGTGGAATTGGGAAATTTGGTATTGAATTTTTGATAAAATAACTTCGGGATAGTTAAATATAAATTCAAATTAATCCGGGATTATGATGACATATTTTAGAGAATTAATCTATAATTCTGAAGATGGTAAAACTTACCTTTAGATTTTTTGGTGTCGTATATTTCCATTGCATTTAAAAGCTCAAATTTCATTCGAAATCCTTCCCACAATTGATACCAAAGTTCCGATTTCCACTTTAAAATTTTTAATGACGCTCAGCTTTTATTTATAATTAATACAATTTTTTTAACCCCTTTTTATGAATTTTCATTTACTTATTTAGGTCGATAAATTTATTTTGTAAATCAATTTGTTTCAATAATAAGTGTTATTATATAGCAAATTCACCTCTATAATAATTTTTTTCGTTTTCAATTTATTTATTTATCTTTTTAAATTGATAAAATTGTGTGTATATAATATTGACGGAATCTGTTCTTGTATATATTTTCTCTTATTTTTTTCGTTAATTATATACCGATTTTTTTTTATTCATTTATGAGATGATGTCTCTCGCGTGGAAAGTTCGAAGCGTATTAATAAATGTTTTCTTTATGCTTATATTTGTCTGGAAAAATGGAAAAGAATTGAAAGAGTGATATAGAGAGAAAGTTGATGAAGTGAGTTATAGAAGAGGAAAAAATTATGCAATTTTCCGGACTTAATGACTAAAGCTATTCATTGAATGTTTTTTTATATGATTAATCAATTGACTGAATTGTTTAAATATGATTCTTTTTAACTATCAATAAATTCAACTTTTCATGTTTTTTTTTTATCATGTCGTGCGTAAATCAGTTTCAAAAAGTTGTGAAAATTCCTTCATATAATGTGTAGTAATTTATATCATAATTCGAATAAATCCGCGAATACGATTAAGATTTTATTATCAAAAAATTCATTGATGAAAATATTGCTTCTTGTCTTCGTCTTCTTTCTGTTTTTTCATTAGTACAAAATAGGAATTGTTAATACTTTCTGATTTCCACGTGAAGCTGGTGTTGATTTACTAATATAAAAATTCTTTTGCCAATTTTATACATCATTTTATCATAATTTAAATATCTCACTATCATTCAAAAAAGAATAATAAGCAGGTCATTTTCTAGTTATGTTTGTATATACTATGAAATTTTCTCCTAATCGATTGGATAGTGAAAGAGTAAAAAAAAGAAAATATGAAGAAATAAAACCTAACGCTCATGTTATTTCAAAAGACGTATACATATTAATAGTCAATTCGCTCTTTTAATGTTTAGAATGCCAATTGTAAAATTTAGTAAGTTAAACATCCTTTCCTATTCAAATATTATGAATCTTCTTTAGATGAATAATTTTAAATCAGTTTTGTGAATAAGTTGACCCATTAAATTTCTGAGAGACTGATTGTTTTTGTACGTCCGATAAAACATGATTAAAGATGGTACGAAATAACGAATTTGGAAACGATTATAAAAAAAGAAAGAATTTTTTTAGATTTTTTTCATTCCTTGATGTTTGAAAATTGCTCTTCAATTTATCATTGTTGATTGAATTTTTTGGTGATTTTTTCATTAGTGATCAATCAATTGATAATAATAACAATGCATGTGTGTATATGTTAAATCAATTAAAATTCAGTTGAGCTTTATATAATAATTAATGTAATTGAAGAGTTTTTACAAATTTTGATTCAAGTTTTTTAAAGCATTGACAATTCTTACAAAATTAGTTTTAATAAACTTTTCTCAATGCTTAAAAATTTATCTATTTTCATAAATCAAAGAATATATGCAGGCATTGAATGCCAATTAATATAAATTGCCTTTAACTATTTATTTATTTTTTTTGTCATTTAAATCTATTGCATGTGATCTGTTATATAAAATGTATGCCTGAAAATCTCCTCATCATTCATGTAATCTTTAATTTTATCAGTTAAAAAACGCTTCACTCTTGACTAGAACTAATTTATTTAAAAATGTGTATGTATTGTTCTCCAATGATTTATTTATGCAGCATGTGAAATATTTTATTTGATAAACGTTAATGTGAATGTCGATCATCTTATATGCAAATTCGATTTAACTATTTATGATCAGAAAACTATAGAAATTGATGTGAAAAATTTATTTAAAAACTTTACTTTTCAGGCTTCTTGAATGTCCTTCTTCAAATTTTTTTATATTTAACTTGAATTATATCAATTACAGAGCAACAAATACAATTTTATTGTGATGAAGAATGATGGATCGATTATGAAACTTATTGAAATTTGGAAAAATGTACAAATGATTCTGAAATGATTTTTGTTTTTTGAGAAATACTCGGTATTCGTCAGGTAAAATCGAATTATGTTCAGGCTTTTGATTTAATTTTATTTCTTATAAAAATCTAAAGGAAAATTTCATAAAATGTCCATCAAAATTCTTCACAAATAACAAAGAATTTCTGCATCAAATGAAGGTCTAAAATTTACTTACTTACATTTTCCCTTCAGTGCCATGATTCCTTATGATAATTTCTTTTAAGAGCTTAAACAATTTAAAGAAAAAATCAGAAGGTATCGATGTCGAATTAATATAAAATCCATACTTATAAATACTTTAATTTAATAATTATTAGAATTCAATGTAACATGTTGTTATCATTATTATTATCATTTATCATCGTCTTTTTATTATAACCGCAAGAAATTTTTCTTTTTACTAATATTCGCATTTAACTAGAAAAACGAAAGAATAAGTAGAGATAGAAAAAGGAAAGTTTGAAAGATTTTATATTCCATTTCTCAAACGATACTGTCTTATATTAAAGGAAAAATTAACTAAAATTTTCATTGTTTTGACTTAACATTTTCATCGTTATTTAACATTTCAGTTATCATCTTTTACCTTATTTAATTATTTCATGACTATTACCTAAAATTATTTATTTATTGAACAAAGAAATATAATTTTTTTAAACATTCTTCTCTCTTCATGTATCATCAATGATTTAAAATATTAAAATCAAATTTATAAAAAAACAGTATTTATATTCATGACTCTCAATTTCCAAATTTAAAGCAGAACAAAAATATAAACATAAAATATGGAAAAGTAATTTTTTTAGTAATTTTCTTCGACCAAAGGTCGGGGTAATTGCAATTTTGGAAAGGATTCTTTAATCTTTGGGTAATTTTTCAACTTTGGAGCTAATGATGTGACGAGATAAATTGTATAAAATTTATTAAAAATTTGTACCCCATAAATTAAAAAATTGACCGACATAGTCTTTTAAAAATTCACGGAAAAATAAGCTCAGCCTAAACCCATTTGAAATTAAAAATGTTAAAAATGAATACCCTAGCTTTTTGCCATTATATTGACAATACTCCCACATCTTTAACGGTTCCATAAAATGTATGATAATTTAATTTTGACGATTCTCGAATGTCGCATATGAAATTTCTTGAAGAATTCATTTTTATCCTCCCTGAATAATTTATTCAATTCCAAAAGGTCTAAAAATTTAAAATATAAAAAATTTTCCTCTTGTGGGCGGATTGTACAAAAATAAATATTTTCAACGCTCTTTTGACTTTTCTGTTGTTTTACTTGTATAAAAATACCTTAAGTGAAAAAGAGCCATATGAGATTAAATCGAAAACTTTATCAATTCTCATTCTTTCCTTTCCAAAATTGCCTTCACTCAACTTGAGTTGTCCTTTTTCTATACAATTTTTTTTCTCATCTTTATCTTCATTTATTATCTCTTCCTCGAAACATACACAACCAAAATATATAAATATTCATTTTTTCTATTGAATTTCATTTATCATCATTCCTTATATTGTTTCACCTATTACCGTTTTCACATTTAACATCATCATTGTCATCAATATCCATATCATAATAATCTTAATATTTTATATTTTTCCTATATAAATCATACACAACTTTTCATTTCTCATGTTTTTGTAGTATAATTCATAATTTTTAAAAATTTAATTTTCACTTTTATGTATGTATATTGATTAATTTAATAAGGTGCTTCATGAATTCTTCTTCCTTTTTGTTTCCTCTTTTTTTTTGATCTCATGGATAATAATTATTATTTATATTTTTTGAAACTTTGAATAAATTTTTTTATTATTTATTATTTAAATAAGATCACTTTCCATTTTAATTCATTAACTAGATTTTTCTAGTCTTTTTCACTAAAAATATTTTCTCATTTTGTTTTGTATCATTTGTTAGCAGGGATTGATAGCACTTCTTTGCTTTTGATTCATTTTCAATCAATTGTTTTTAAGATATTATTGACATGACCTGCATTTTTTAAAAAAATTTTGGGTTTTTTTATTATATTAAAACAAAAATAATTCATCATAACTGTTTTTAAATTTGAATCTGCAAATTAGGTAGACATTGACGTCTACTACAGCTGTTTTCTTCAAGAAATATAAGCCATATGATAAACAATTAAAACGAGATCAAAGCAAAGAAAATAAATTAATCCCTGCAAATCATTCATAGTGGACTAATGGTAATGACAGTTTGAAACTTGCTGCTTATAACGTAGCAAGTCTATAACCAGTCATTACCCTTGTGAGAAAATATTTTTTTTTTTATAAAACTTTAATTCACTTTGAATGAGAGTGGAAACATTTTCATTACTAGTTTTTTTTAAATTCTAATTATTATTTAATAATTTTCACTATTCATAAATTTGATTATAGCAAGAAGGTGAGAGAAACAAACAGTGAAATAATATTTATTTTATCGGCCTTTAACTTTTTTTTTGTCTAGTCAAATTTAATCAATAACATGAGGACATATAACATATCCTCAATTAACTATAATTTGTCTAAATTCATGACTTTTTGAGAATATTTTTTTCACTTGAATTTAGAGTCATTCGGCGTGTGATAAAAATTGATTAACTCAATTTTTCTTCATTTTCACTAAGCGCATAATTTTTTTTTTGTTTTGTTTAATTTATTGTGTGAACAGAATTCAATTAATAAAAACAGTTGCATGATTTAGTAAATTCTATTGCAATACTCCAGCCGCTGCAGCTGCCGTGGTGGCATTTGCAATTTTTGTTTGACATGCTCGCTTCGTCTCCTCCTCATTGATTCTCTGTTCAATCAAAAAATGTGCTGTATTTATAGCTTGTGGTGCTCCGGTAATTGTAACAATACGATTTCGTGTGCCTGGAGCGAAGGTTCCCTTCTTCGAAATTTGTATATTGGCACCCGATATATGTTGAATTTCAACAAGACTTCGACCTCCCGGACCTTTAATTTTTTTTATTTAAATTTGCGCGAATTTTATTATGAATTTTTACATTTTTCCGTGTCAAAGGTTTTATAAATTTTTCATTTATATTAAACAATTTTCAGTGTGTTTTCGATGGCCGGATAAGATTTATATGTAGGTTGATAAAGTTGAACAAGATATAAAGTTGATGCAAAAAAGAGAAACAGAGAAATATAGAAATCATCGGTTTTTGCCTTTCTTAAATGTGTCTTTTAATGCTTCACAACAATAAAATTTTAAATTAATTTTCAAAAAGATTTAAAGGATAAGAATATATAATTTTTATGATCGATGCTTATGCTTATGTTTTTTTATGCACATTTATGCTTTATTATAAACATTATCTAAGAATGTCAAAATATTTTGTTATGTATTGACTCTTTTTGACGTCCTTAGTAAAGTTATTTTTTTTGTCATAATTAAAAAAGAAATGAAAATTGAGCAACCAGTAAAAATGATATTTAACAAACAAAAAGTGAAAAAATAAAATTAATAATTTTTTAAATTTATCCCGAGTAACACTGAACCATAAAATAGTATTTTGATCTGTCTGAAGACGCAATTGCAGGAATCTGATCAGATTACAGCAATTGCATCTCAGAGACAAATAAAAGATCATTTTGCAGCAATATGTTGCTCGGTTATGATTCTCATTTTATGTCATTTTGATTAATTTTGTCACGTCAACATGTGTTTAAAAATTAATTCATTTTTTTTAAAATGTTTGTCAACATTAAAATGTACTAATGAAGTGAAGGTTATTAATTTAAGTTTAAAATTTCTAAAATGCCTTTACGGATCTATGTATGACTTTAATGTATTTTATTTTGCGGTTTTGCAAAAATTGATATAATTGTAATTAATTCCTTTAAGATTGGAAATTTGATTTTCTAAAATGTAAATGTTATTTTAAGCTCTCCTTTATTTAAAGCTTACAAAATTTGAACACTTTTGACCTTTTAATAACTCCAAACTTCCTTTGCGTCTCGAGGAATATAACTTTGAACTTTAGAATTCTTTTACCACTCAAATGTTTCCATTTTAAGATTGAGTGTTATTTTGAACACATAAAGTAATTAATTTAGGTAGCTTGATTTTCACATTAATTTCAAATAACAAAAGAATCATGAAAATCTCATTAAATAATTGAAATTAACAATTTTAGATCGAAATAAATTTTAATTCTATTTTTGAAGAATAAATGAAAATTTGTAGTATTTACTTTATCTTTTAAAAGCTTCTTATTGTACAAAGCTTTTCAGTTATTTGTGGGAAGGTTTGCTGTTAAAAATAATTTCTGAATGAATGTAGGATGGCTTTACCTTAAAGTTATTCAATAGAATAACATTTTCTGTGAATTAATAAGTCTGGCTTTTCTTGTAAGGAGCATGAAAACAATAAATTTCCGTTCAATTCATTAGTACATAATCATTTGACATGTTATCTAAGCACATCTAGTCCAATTGAATCAATAAGAGACGAAATTTATTTCCAATTGATGCATCGGTTATGTTTGATTGAAAAAATTAGTATATGCGCTTTATTTATGGATTTTTCGGATCGAATTATTTGGTCAATCATTGGAAAATATTTATTTTTTAAAAAAATATTGTATTTTTAAAATCTTCTATTATAATTTTTTCCAGGGGCGTAACTAGGGTTCCTGGCACCTTGGGCATAATGTTGAAAAAAAGCCCCCCATGGATATAAATAAGCGCCCTCTTCTAAAGAAAAGAAAAAATAAAAAAAAATTAGTTATATTTGGCAGGGAAAGTGTTCCCATCACCAGAAATTTTTGTAAATTTCCTTTAGAAAAACCAATTTCAAAATTTTATCCAAGTAATATGGCGCCCTAACCCACATAAGCCACCCTAGTTACGCTGCTGATTTAATGATTGTGACATGTGAGATATAAAACCCATTGCTGCGTACTCAGAGATCACTAAAATACATGATTCGTAAGGAAATTGTGGAGATAGGGAAAATAAAAATTATCTGCTTTAAGTTTAGAAATTGAAGTCATTGAACTAGAATATGGCTTTAAGAGATAACAAAAGAATTTATTTAAATGAAAAAAAAAGACAATTTCGGGGATAAAAATTTGTTGACGTTACATGAGAAAGAGTAATTTTTATTGACTAAAAATTATAATTAACTTTCTTTTTTTGTTTAAAAATTTAATTTTGTATTTTTAATTTCAATTTACTTATAGGTATTATCAAAAAAATATATTCATTTTCATTATATATATTATTTCATATCAAATGAACAAAAATAGAACAAACAAAGAAAGGAAAAATATGCAAAATTTAAAAAAATATTTCAAAATGTAAAAATGTGAAAGGAAAAAAGTTAGAAAATAAATCAAAATTTTTTTTTCTTTTCGTAAAAATTAAAAAAATAAAATAAAAAATAATAAAAAAAAACTCAACAAATATTTATATAGGCATTAATAGATAATTTTTATGTACGATGCTGATCCTCGATAGAGTTCATTGGAACGCATTGCAGAAATGGATTGTAGGTAGACTGCAGGTAGGGATTACCTGTGAACAAAATAATGGAAGAGGTTTTCGCAATGTCAAAAAACAAAAATTAATAACAAAAATAAAAAAATAAAATAAAAAGTTCTAATAATAAGTAAGATAGACAGTAAAGATCTAAATAAGACAAAAATAATAGCATAAATTAATTTACAAAGCCCAGCAAACCAATTTAATCTCAAAACAAATTAATCCCTACCCTTAGTATGATCTTAAATTATAGCTGTTTATGTCGTTTAAATGGCTAGTATGATGATGCGTGACAACATCAAATTTATTACTTCACCTTTCTTAAGCTAATCAACATTAACAAAAATTTCGTCCATTTCTCAACTCACCTAAAATGGCACCAACAATCACTTCTGGGATTTCAACATTCTTAGCATCTTTGCTGCCAATTTCGCCTGGTGTTGGACTCTTACTGAGTGCTCCGAGCGATTGTGCTGCACCAAGTGCTTGAGCAGCTGATGCATTAGTTGCAGTCAATCCAAAATTATTATTTAATGAAATGGGTGCAGTAGCTTGGGCATTACGAAATGGATCAAATGTTGCATCATATCGTTCAATTGACGTTCGAGGCTGCTGTTGTGTCTGCGAATTGATGAATGATTCAAGATTTCCGCCGATTGCACCGAATATATTGCCGACAGTTGCTTGTTGTGACTGTTGTTGTTCCAGGCCGCTTACGTTTAAGTAGCTAAGTGGATTTGCTGATGTGGTTGTGTGTGTTCCATTTGAAAGACCGACACCGAGAACACCGTATTTTGCTAGTATCCCTAATGCGGCACATACTTCAGTATTTGCTGAATCGGAGTAACCTAAGCTTCGCATGGCAAGCTGCAATAAGAATTAATTTTAATGACAACAGCAATAATAATAACGATAATAATATTTTCGTGCTTGCTGGCTCGAAAGCTCACGAATGTGGAATTATAGAGATTCCAAAATTAACATCGTTCTTCAGTTGGAAACTAAATATAAAATTTATCTCAATAAATTGACACTTACTTTAATATTTTCTAACAATTGTGTTGTGACTGTGGGGTTTACGTTTGGATTTGGTGAACCTAAATTTAACGATAAATTCAATGCACTTCCGTTGACCAAAAGACCAGCAGCAGCGGCAGCTGCATTTCCAACAGTGGCAGGACTGAGGGCTGAATTTAGGGATGCTGTACTTGAACTGATTTGTGGATTTGCATAAGGTGAGCCTGTTGGATTGAAATTGGCTACTGGCCCGCTAACATCAGCATATGACACATTCAAACATGTTCCGGATGATGGATCTTCCATAATTTTTGCCAATATCATACGGCATGCTTTCTTATTATTTTCCTTCTCGCCAATTATCGTTATACAGCGCTCCTGAAGTGTTAAATCTTTTGGTTTCTGTGAAATTTGTACATAAGATCCACTCTCCTCTTTAATTTGCTTAATGTAGGCACCAGCCTTTCCAATAATCATACCGGCTGTGGAATTCGGTACTAAAATCTTTACTTGCTTATCACGCTCTTGTTGTTGCTTTGCATCAGCATCATTTAATGGCTTCGTCAAATCTGGCTTTTCACGTATTTTATCCATAATAAAGTCTAACACAGTCAATATTCCGTCCACATTACCGCTTATGAGACAAACACGTTCAGTTGTACCTGCAATTACGCAAATCATCATTTTCAATTCCTCTTTTTTGTCATTACTGTAACTCATATTATTCATTTAACAAACATATTTACCTGGATAGAAATCATGTGATTTCGACATTTTAACACGAGCGCCTGCATCTTTCTGGAGTGATGCAATGGTCTCGCCGCCTTTGCCAATAATTGCACCTGCTGCTACTGATGGCACTAGTGTTTTGAAATGATAAGTTGTGGCTGTTTCACCTGCAAAGTGAGGAAAAAAGATATTCAATTAGTATTTTCATTTCCAGTTTATGTAATTTATTACGAAGATTATTTTTCTCATCTTTCCTATGATGTTAGCATGGGTCATATGGTCGTGTACTATATTTATGTTTGTATGTCATTTTCATCATAAAGATCATAATTAAGTTGCACTATTGCATGAAATTGTCATTTCATTAGCGTGTGCGACAAATGCAATAATTAAGTCATAACATAAACACAATATGACAATTGCATTTAATTACCGAGATGGGCGATATAAAGAATTCCCTGAAGCGAAAAATTGTAGAGTTTTATGGGTAGCTTATAAGGTCAAGTTGTATATTTCAATTATCGGAACATGTCTTTTGTTAAGAAGTTTGATTTTTAATTCGATTTTGATGTATGCTCCAATCTTACGTCATTTGATTGAAATTTCAAAATGTTAGATAAATATAGAACAATCAAACAATCTGTCATAAAATCAATAGTATCATCACCACTATCATACATCAACTATTTTTTGAAAAAAGACTGAACCAATCTTTTTTGCATAAATGTGGGACATTTTTTCATTCATTTGATATATTGATTCCTCCTGCAATACAATTTAATTTTATTCAATGTTATTGAAACATGACAAAAGCTCATTGTTGATGATTTTGTTATTTGCATTTGATAATTCTCGTTACGTCAGAGAATAAAAAAAGTTTGTCTAGAAACTTTTCGACAACAGAAGAGGAAGGCAAAAGAAATTTGACATTAAATAAAAGTCACGTGCACTGAAATGTCACTTAATTCTCATGTCATTGCTTGAACTATGCATTATTGTACTTGTTTGCTTGTTTGCACCATACAATCTTATTATATGCGAAAAAAAAATTAATTGCTCATGCTTGTTTTTTAATGAGCGACTATTGTTCATGTCTATCATTATTGGAGAAGCAAGCAAGGATTTAATTTTTAGTGTACTTAAAAATTCATACTTTTTGCACGAAAAAAGAAAACTTCGTTGAGATGCATAGACAAAATAAACTACGACTGCATTATGCCAGCATCTGCATAACAATTATCATCATGAAATGTGTCATAACTCGGACATAAAATTGCACCATAAATTGACATTAAATGAAGCACAAATATACGTACTCATAAGCTTGATTAGATTTTATGGATTAAAACTTAATTAATGGTTCATATAGCAACGGACATAGCAATCCATTTTAGTTTATTGCTCACCATTTATTTAAATTGTCTATTGTGGCTAATGGTTATGGCAAAATATTTAATTTTTGGCAAAGAATTTTTTTTTGATTGAGGTAATTTTTATGCTGTGTATTCTGCAACATAAGAGAGTTTATAAACAATATTTTGAGTCAAGAAATATCAACCTCAGCTGATGATACAATGTATCAGTAAATAAAAGCTTGGTGCATCAACATTATTATTATCATCATTGATATTCAAGATGATCATTATGCTTTCGAGTTGAAAACATTTCATTTACAAATTTTAACATACCTACATAAAAATGTATGCTTAATGTATTCACAGAAAAAATGTTGATATTTTGAACCTTGCAAAAATTTCATGTCCGTTGCACCACAGATCAATGAGCCATATTTGGTTCATTGACTACATATATCCAGATGAGTAATACAGCAATTATTGCATTTTGTTTTAATGAGTTGCCGGACGCAATATTTATATTATGTTGATAAGAGTGCCATTGAGTGCGCTTTTATACTTTCATAATAATATGAATTATTGTACTCTTAACATACTTGTACATCAGTACAGATTAAATAGATCATCATCATAACTGTGATAAAAAACTATTCAAAATATATATATTTGAAGCTGTTATTGCCCACTGCTGATAAAACATCATCGAGTGTGACACCTAAACAATTTCATAATGAAATTCATATTTCGTTTGAAAGATTGTTTAATTCCATAGACAGACATAGTATGTCAAAAGCTATACAACGTAAGAATGCTTTTTCAAATGAGTTTATTGTTCTCATGTGACATGTTATAATCTCATCATGATTTCTTCTCATTTCACATCAAATGCTGTGGTTTGAGTAATTTATGGATGTAGAGTGGAGATGAATAAAGGATAATCATGAGGTCAAAAGAATGATGATATAAGATATTTTATGAAACGTATTAAATGATGTTTGTGTTTTGATCCATGAAGGTAAGTAAATCATTTCTCGCTTTATTGTTTTAATAATTTTTATGAAGTTATGAGTAAGTTTGATTTTCTCAAAATATATGAAACAAGATCCATAGTAAGATACGACATCATATAAACAGGAGGAGAAAAAACCTTCAAAAATCTATTCTCATCAAAAATAATAAATTTGCCATCATCATTACGTAAAAATTACGCAAATAAGTCTCGAAAGAGTAAAGTAATTAACCTTTATAGACTTTTGATTAGATATAATTCTTCTTTTGTTGAATTTTTATGCATGAATATTGATTTGAATAATGACGATGAAAAATGAATGAATTCTTTACGAATCAATGCGCTTAGTATATCGATTATCATTTATGATATTGCCGAAATAAAGAAGAAAGTCAAAAGAGAAAAGAATGAAAAAAGGCCAAAAAAGTATTTATGATAATTTTTTTAAATGCCTATTTTGGGCTCATTTCACCGGAAGACGTCAAATGAAAGGAGAGAAGGAACGTAAAAAGGTTAAGAACATGAAAATTAAGAGGTTATGAAAGAAATTAAAAGGAAGTACATGAGAAAATCACTTCCACTAAAATGTTTTTGTGTTTACCTCAAAGAAAAAGTCTACGCTGATGAGGTTCTATTTGCCACTATATTTTCTTTCTGACACACAACCCTGACCTCCTTTTCTTTCATACAGCGCAAGCGAATAGTTTTGGTGAGGACATGGTTCAATAAAAATTTATCGGAAGGATATAAAACATTGATTTATGTGTTGCGGATGAATTTAATGTTGTCGCTCGTTTTTTACTCGGTCCTTACTGCTTTTTTTGTATAATTTCTTTCATTTAGAGATTTCCAATATCACGCTATCAAGCATTTTATTGTCATTTACGGATAACCATTATGTCTTTATTCATGTGGACGTGTAAAGATGTAAAATAGATGAAATTGGTTCAATATAAAGTATTGTAAATGTGTCAAAGTAGAGGTGAACTGGATATGTACAGCAATTTTCCTCCATTACTACATAAAATCTCATTAATGAAATTACACAGGCCTTTTATTTATATCAAATGAAACAGTCTTGAAACACAAATCAGATGAGCGAAATTAACATGTGAGGTGAGAAAATGTGCTGTCAGATTAGCAGAACTGAGGAATAGGAATTATTCGTATGACAGGCGAATATCCAATCGACCATAAATACATTCTATTTAAACATGATATTAAATAACACTTTTTTACTTTCGCTTATTGTTCCTCATTCTTTCTTTTTATAAAGAGACGACAGATGATGTTCAAAATGTCAATGAAGATGATTTAATCTTTTGAGTGCTCTTGTAATATTTTTAAATTCTGAAGAACTGCATTTTAATCTTTTGTTTTTCAACGTATGATAAACAAAATACATTTTGAAGCATGTCACCTTTCATTTACGTATGAACGCGATAAAATGACTGAATTTAGAAATTTCGACAGTCTATTAATACAATAATGGTGTTGCAAATGAAAAATCACAAAATTATGTTCAAAATACAATTAAAATATTTCAAATTCAATCGGGTTTTCTCATTCATTTTTATTAATGTTGTGTAACCCTCAACTGCAGTGAATTTTCATTTTTTCATGTCATAAACTGGCTATTTCAATTAACAAAAGAAAGAATTTCTGCCTTGCATGTGAAGGATCTAAAAATGGATTCATACACGTGTATTCTGGCAACAACGCTTTTGATAATCACGTTGTCTTGTGTGACGTCACATTTTCTGTTGTTACCTTCTTTCTCATTATATATTTTTTTTGCTTCTTCCTCAATCACAAAATACGTA
Source organism: Chironomus tepperi (assembly GCF_022539635.2). NCBI lineage: Eukaryota > Metazoa > Arthropoda > Insecta > Diptera > Chironomidae > Chironomus > Chironomus tepperi. The sequence goes on along the minus strand of NW_027226498.1, from coordinate 2,217,833 downwards.
TATTATTGCAATACAATCGTTCTTCTCTTTCCTATCGTTATAAAAATTTAAGAGAAAATGTTTATGGAAGTGATACATTACATCGTTGATATTTTATGACATGAGCACGCATTAAAGATACCAGAATGCATTTTATTTATGTTTGTTCATGAATCACTAAATATATTTCGCGTTTAAAATTAAGCAGGTATTCATCATAAAAGAAGAATTTTCATTTGATGTTTAATGACACAATTTATTGATTGACTTCAAAATACAAACAATTAATAACACTGAAGAGACAAAATCGAATGAAAAATGTCGTTAAAAACAAAAAAGAAGCTATTGAAACATTGTATAGCCTTAATTGCATTATTGAAATACCAGGGGGGAAACAGTTAAAATAGACATTATTGAAAACCATTTTTAATTATATGTCTATTAACCGCATGAAATTATTTTAAGTTATTGTCCCCCTATAATGAACACATACATGAACTTAATAGTAGTGGCTAAAAATGCACATGAATAAGCGGCATAATTGCAGTATATACTTTTTATTAACTCTCAAGATTAATGTCAAGATCTTTTCAACTATTGTTTAATGGTGGATATTGAGATAGAAAAAAATTAAAATAGAAAATGAAGTAAAGTTGCACATGAAATGTGTGTAATGATGTTATTAGATTTAAAAAAAATAATTCTTTTCTGTTAATTCATGTTCTGAAATGATGAAAGTCAGTAATGTCTATTTGCATTTCAACATACTTATGTACATCAACCAGCCACATAGTATGTAAATACGTTATAGTATTTTTAATAAACATGAACTTTGTAACTCTACCTAAGCTATATACATTTACATATATACTAAGAACATGTAAAATGAGCTGCATGCGGAACTTGGATCAATTTTCTTTCCATTTTTCTTTTTAAAAGTGTTTAATTTTTTCGTTATATTATTCTTAATGTGTATGCACAGAATTGCCGCGATATGCTTTATATGATGTTGATATTGTATTTTGCTTAAGAAATATGTAATGGACCTTTTATTTAAATTAATGCCAAGTTGTTTACTTAAAAAAATGATTAAATTGAATTACGACGAGAATCTAATTCTCAAGTTGTTAGTATATTTCTAAACACTCAAATATAAGAGCATGATATCGATGAAAAAATAATAAGCTAAAGTTAATAATTAACATACTTTTTGAGTATATGTATATCAACAATATCTAACAAACAAAATTCTTCATAATTTCTTCTTTCAAACTTTTTTTGAACTATGCTAGGTGTATTTTAAATGTTTACTCCATGCATCTCATTATAAGCAAAAGGAACCGTACAGAACCTACATTTATCTCAAGAGTATACTCGAGTGCTGAATATTTTATTTACAAGTTTTTAACGCATGTTGATCTATGAAACTTGCTCATTCTTAAGTTTGAATAGATTGAAATATTTTTCCTCGAACTTAATGCATTAAAGTTTACAAATAATGCACCTATAAACCCAGTGACTGGTTCTTCAAAACTTTGCGGCATTTTATTATCAAATAATTTTTTCGTTGTATAACATCAGTGTCATTGGATATTTATAAGTTAAAATGTATCGTTACATTTCCAATAAATTCGAGGAATTTTATTAAGACATGATAATGAACTGCTGCTTTTATAAACAATATTTATATGAGCATTGATGATACTTTAAAGTCAAATTAATTAAATCAGGTTCAGTTTTGTAGTAATTTAGGCACAAATCTAATTTACATATTACTATGAATGAAATTTAAATTGCTGATTTGCTTTTTACGACACTGTAAGCGGTCACGCATTTTTTAAATCGGACACCAAAATATTTATATGTCTGTCCAATTAAAGCTTTTTTTTTGTAAGCTAGTAACTTTTATAAAATTAAGATTAGACATAACCAAAAATTTAGATTTATAATTTTAATTAGAAATTTGTTTACAATTTTCAGTTAATGCGGTTGCAAATATTAACAAACATAAATTAATAGTCTACGTTCTCGTATCATTTATCGTCTGACGCAGGTAAAACTACAACATTTTTATGAAAATAAAAATGAATAGAAAATTATAATTCATAAAATCAAATTTAAATTGTTTCAAAAAATATAGAAAATATAGCCCTGCTCACAAATAAACATAAAAGAAATAGTTGGATGTTAGAAGTTTATTGGCCTTAATAAAAATGCAAAAATATAAATAATAATTAACAATCCCTGTCGACCTTTAATGACGACGTAAATAGTGATTTTATTTTGTGTGGCTTATTATTTAGACATGCATAAGTCTTAGTATGTGTTTTATTTTTATGTATTTCGGGGCTTTTGAAGTTATTCATTCTGAAAACCAGTGTTGTAATTTAAGTAAAACTTTTAAACGAAGTAAAAATCCATGTAATTTTTAATTTTAGTTTAAAATATCCAATTACTCAGATAACGAGCATGTTAATAACTTTAAAATTTCAGCACAAAAAAATCTTGTTAATATTCATAAATAATATTCGCTAAACAGTCATTTATGCAGCAACACAGACTGCAAGATTATGTAAATAAAGAAGAGTGCTTCACCTAAATAGAAATTGCTTTTCCCCTTTCTCTATCTCTTTTGTAACTTCACTTGCTGATGTGATATCATCATATTCATGGTGTTAATTAATGCAAGCACATATCCTGCATAGTCCTAAAGCAAGATGAAACCAATTCAATCTTTTTTGTGTAACATTTTTTTGGAGATTATTAAACTAAAGTGGGTTCATCTGGTGATGAAGCAGAGTAAATTATGACCTCAGTACTCACATTTGAATTTTTTATGATATTATTTACTTCCACAGATATTTATTTTTAGTTCTCTCTGTAGTCTCTATTGTTTCATAAGGTGAGTTAGTGAGTGAATAAATAGAAATGATAAAATTGTTATTGGCTGACAAGAAGAAGAAACGAAAAAGGTTAACAGAAAGGTCTATGAAACTTTAAGTGTCTTCAAAACAAATATGACTTTTAAAATTCATTTTCTATGCTTTGTTTGAGTTAATGAAATTGTAAGGTGGGAGATGTTCGTTTTATTGCATAAATGCCGAACATTTACATTTAAATTTTGAGAGCATTTACATATTGGATAATATATGGATGGACATGGCTGATATATTAAAAATTTCTTTGCATTATGATCAATAGGAACAAAATATGATACAAAAAACTTTCTTTTATAAACTAACAAAATCATCGTCATTAAAACACTGTATACTGTTATTTAATATTTGCTGATATGGTATCAAAAGTTGTCTCATTCTTTCGTTATCCTCAAATTTACATATTTTTCATTTGTCGTCCCTAAATTTCAATCTCTATTCTTTCCTCATTTCCGTTTTGTGCTTATCATTAGGCTTAATCTTATTTAGGTCTTAAGTACATTTCAAGAATTTTGTTCCTTATTTATTTTTTTTAAAGAAATAATTTTATGTTAAAGATGTAATAAAGGAAGAGAACAGTAAGTTGAGAATTAAAGTCGGAAAAGTGGAAATCGAGAATAAAAGAACTAAAGTGCGATACAAATAACAGAACTAACAAAAGAGGGTAGGTGGGAATATTAAGATAAAAAATAAGCTAGAAATGCTGAATTGAAATATTCACAAACTGTGTCTATGAATAGTAGAAAAAGTTTATGCAAATAAAAAACTTTTGTTAAAAAATCATCTTTTAAGTTTAAACAAGATAAATTTACAGGACAAAAAGAGATAAATTTTTGTAATAAAATCTAGTTGACATCGTTGGAGATATTTGTAATGATAATGATGATGATGATGATGATGTGCAGGTGTGTCACGGTAAGATTAATAAGGAAGAACAAGTTTATTTCTCATATTACTGGGATTGATACTCGATCGATTTTTGTTACTCAAGTTTTATCGAGAATTTTTAAAGATAATCTTGGTTTGCATAAATCTTTAAAATATTTTAAAATTTCCAGCCAATTTTAAGTTATTATTTTCACTGAGAATATTGAGTATCGAAATAACTGCGTATATGAAATTGATGACTTTAGCATTGTGTATCAAAAACTTTTTTCCTCAATTATTGAGTAAGTTGAATATTCAGTATGAGTAAACCCTACTCATGTGGCCACAAAAGTTTCCATTTGCTAATTCTGACTAAAAACCAGGGAGAAGGAAGGAGTGTTTCAGATTTTGCAAAATTCATCATTGTATATAAATTTTAATGGAGATCGCACCAAGTATAAAAGTATTCATTGGCATACATGCTAAATACATGGATAAAGAACAACCACATCATAATCATCATCATCAACCATTACCATTTCCCACAAAATTGTGATAATTAATGCTCTTCAACTGATTAAATGTTCACAGCATGCAAACAGTAGTAACATAAACACACATGTGAATTTCTTTTTCTATGCAGTAGCAGTCTTTATGCATTGAATGTATGGCTATTTATTTTGTTACATCTATGTGTGTACTGGATTGAATTGAGATAAGAAGAGACCACTTAACGATTACTTTAACAATAACTAAATGAGTCCCTTGTGGCTCATGCCATCGGATAAGTGGAATTCATTATTTTTATAAACAAGAGCGACTTAATAAATTTTTATGACATAATTTTTACCAATTGCTGTTGGACTTGAAAAGCTTTTACAGTTTTAATGGTGTGAATGTTGAGGGAGAAAATTCGAACGAGAATACTGTCTGAATTCATTTTCTTAAAAGCATTTCCGCACGAAAATATCTTCCAATACTACAGAATTATTCAACATGGCATCAAATAAAGAGAGCTCTACGTATCCAATTTCATCGAAATCCCGGATTTTCAATTTCAGTTTCAATTTTGATTTTTCCGCATTGAAAATCTTCAATGACATTTGTTCCAATATGTTGTGTATCAGTAAATGATTCTATTAAAGCGGTCATGCGATTGGAAAGGGAGAGGAAAATAATGAAAGAATATTAATTGGTGACAATAAGGTTAATTTAGATTTTATAACTATCAATATACACATAAATTGATGATGATTTTTAAATTAGTACATAGCAAATCAATTGATGTGAATGCTGAATTTTGCTCGTATCTATTTTTTATTTCGATTTTTTCTAAAAGTAATCAGCAAGATTAAATATAATTCAGTTTCATTTTAAGTGAAAGATTTATCTTACTCATGTTAAATTAAAGTCAAGAAAAAGGAGGAGAGAAGTGTGGAAAGAAATAGAAAATTTAATCTTGGAACCTTTTTCGACCTTTTTCTACTACCAATAATTAATTACTTTGGAATTGGTTCATTGAATATAAGGAAGAATAACAAAAATATTTTCCTTTACCTCAATTTCTAATTGATATTTTCAAACAAATCGAGATACGTGCAATTTACTTTCCATTTTAATTTAAATGTTTGGTGACAATTTGGTGATTAAGGGATTTTCCAATTTTATGCCTAGCATTTAAAAACAAATGTAATGAGTAATTAAGGTGTTTCATAAATTTTCTCTGTAATTTTAAATCGGTATTTCATAATTCAATAATTAAACAGAACTCCATGAGAACTTTTTAAATATATGCTATGTTTTCATAATAAATTCAACAAATCTGTAATTTAGGATTCTAAAAGTGATAAATTTGCCATCAAGTTTCCCATAACACAATTTAAATTGACTTTAAAGAATCTCAAAAGTATGTTTGAACATTTAATTTATAAATAAACACTAATTGTGCACAGCATGTTTATTGACTGCATGACTTGTGGCAAATAGATGTATAGATTTATATATTTCTCTTCTCCACTCTTTCCACAATGAAAATGTATAACTTTTTCAAACAGTTTATAAACACGAGTAATTTATACAGCTTACTCAAAATATTTCTTCTCTTCCTCTTTCATTTTTTTCTCATTCAATGATCAAAAGTATCAAAACGCTTCTGTGCCCCCAATCAGTATTTTTCATTTGAAGAATCTTCTCAATATATAAACATCGTTGATATGTTTATAAATTGTTCATAAAAGACATAAAGTAGATCGCATTTGGAACTAAATAATAATGGTTTAATAGGTGTATAAAAATATGAATGAATTTACTTTGATATTAAAATCGAGGTAAGTACCCTGTCTACATTATTATACAATTTGTTTATTGAATCTCCATGAAATCGCATTATTTGCTTCTTTTATTGAAAACATTCAGATTCAAATTATTCAGTAGCGTAATCAACGAAAGTGAGTCTACATTCTGTTCGATAGAACGAGTCAAAAATGATTCGAGAAAACTGGAACAAATGTAAAATTTCATACAGCATATCTGTCACTAAATTCCTGTGTATTTTTATATCAGCTTTAGATCCTTCAAAGTTTTTTAATTTTACAACAACAAACATCGTCTTCAAACAATTACATAATTTAAAGCATAATTCAGACATTTCATAATGATTTTGAGAATTCTTAGGAAACTTTAGTGTAAATGCGCAGAACAGTTCTTAATTCATCATTCACAGTATATTGTCTCCATTTTTCCATATTATTTAAACTTATTTTTCGTAGCATTTCATAATAATTCAAAAATCATTTACACAACATTAAAAGAAATAAAAATACAAAAGAAAGCACTTAATGTTGATAAACCCTCATAACATTTCCTTATCATGAATATATTAATAGCAGTATTGTCCAAACTTTTTTGAGCCATGTTAAATTTCGGTTATAGAAACATTTTGCGCAGCACAACATTTATCGTTGGGTTAGGTATGAAATTTCATGCACACTGATGTGCCATGGTACAAAGGTTATCCATCACTGTACTAACGTATAGGAATAAAAATAAATGAATTGTTTGAAAATTTATATAGAGCTATTAGGAATAGAACATAGTTGAATAAATAAAAAAAAACATCGTCAAACATACAAGAAATTTTTGATGTTTGGAAAGTAAAAAAAATAAACGTTCTCGGAACTAATAAAATTAAGTAGTACAATACCGTACACTCAAAGAAATTATAGGACTGAATTTTTCATTACTAATAAACCAAACAAAAGGCAACGAGAATGCTTTTGACACGAAGAGACACTTATTAACGTGCACATTTTCCATGCGACTATAAGAAAATATATTTGCTTGCTTATTCATGCAAATAACGCAGCATTATTATAGCAATAAACTGGCATGTTATACACACTGCTTTTTACAATAAGAGACGAAGCTAATGAATCAGCAATTATACACGAATTAGGCTTGATGATAATCATCAATAATTTGACTTTTTCCTCCACACAGAAGTAAATAAGTCTCGATAGTAATACATAAAATAACCTATGTACTAAATATTATACATGCTGTTTTGCTTATACTATTTATGTGCTTATTTTATTTTTGTATTCACACCGCACTCACGTGTGAATTAATTTATGAAAAAAGTCAGATAAAGACGTGTATTTAGTTTCTTAGCAGTGGTCAGTAAGTACTTTCTTATAATTATAAAAATAAAGCAAACTATCAATTCTCGATCATTTAAAATGTTAATGAAGCAGAAACACAAAATTTATTAAATACTAAATACGCTGAATTGCGAAGTTAAATGAGTCAGTATTATAATCAGATTACTTATATCAAGGAAAATTTTATTTCACTGTATATGCATTGCTGCTCTTTCATTCCGTTGATGAGGATGCTGAGAGAATGAAAATGAAATGTATTCGCATTTGTAGAGCAAGAATTTTTTTTACATTAAATTCATTTCTATAGAAATAAGGCACACAATAGAAATCAACAATATACCCACCAGCACAACATTATATTTATATTCTAAAGTCTTTTTTCTCCTTAATTAAAAAAAACCATTTGAAATTTAAATATTAAAATTTTTTTATAGGTAACCAAAGTGGTAAAATAGATATTTAGTTGTGCATATTTCAATTTTAATTATTCTCAACAATTTAAACGAATATCATTATCAGCTTTATGCTTTTACTTCCACAATTTTGTTTTATTTTCCGTTTTTTAATGGTTCAAAAAGTATATACCGAAGTCAAAGTTGAAGAGGTAACTAGACCGTACTTTAGATAAACTATTAAGAACAATAAGCTGCCACAAAAAATATTTAAAATTTAATTTGTCAAAATAAATCTGTTCACAACGATTTCTTTAATTTGGTTGTTTCTTTGAATGTGCTGCATATGTATAGTCTATGTATCGCAATACAACAGTCTAAAAGCATTCATAAATTTTGCATTAAAACATTTTCCACTGGTGCTCAATGGTTATCGCCATTTATTTGACTATACATTTTTGGTCGCAGAAATCGATTATTCATGAAAACAATAGAGACAATAAAGTTACGCAAAAAAAAGTTTTGTAGGCATGCTTGCTTAATTGAAATAGCAATGAGAAGAGAAAATAAATTATAAAAAATATAAAGATAACTGTCATGACGTAGTCAATTCATCTCTTAGCTTTTGTTTACGTAATCTGCTAATGACTAAATATTGCCAACGATAAAGATTTAAAGACACGAGTTGGGTGAACTGGGGGTAGTAAATAAGATGAAAATGAAAAATTAGTCAGTTCCTTGAGACAGAGCAATAAGGAGCAGAAGTATTCAAATGAAAATTATGTATGTAAGCGAAGGAAGCATAAATTTATTGGTGTTGAATTTTGATGAGTCTGAGCTCGATTTTTTGTCTCTTTTCAGAAAAATATAATGAAGCGATTTAATGATTAATTGCGTAATTTTATTGCCCTGAAGAAATTTCTGTATACATAAACAGCGGCAACAAATAAGAATTTTTTTCTTTTTCAGACGCATTAAACCGAAAATAATTTAATACTAACGAACAATCGAATGCTTATAACAACAAAATAGAATTTAGAAGTGAAAAATTCATCAACTAAATAGAAGTCAGATAAATAAAAAGCACAAAATCTATGTCGATGAAATTGAATGAAAAGAAATGTGCCTTAAAATGCAGGAATTCTGTTTATCGGTAAGGGCGTGGTACGGTAACATCTTGTCAGATTTTTGTTTTTGAAAGAACTAGCTTTTTTTCATATGATTTTGAAAGAGCGCATCGGCTCATGAAAATTTCTTTTAAAGGAAATTTGTTTTCAAAATTTTTAGTAACAACAAACATATTTCTACATTTTTTCATTCCATATATCTCTCTCGCGTATTGTATGATAACATATTGAATAAATTGCCTATAAAATTGGTTTTTCTGTTTTTTGTTTGTTCCACTCTTGCATGGATTTCATCCTTAAACTTAAATTTACTAGTGAGTTTTAATCTTCAAACTGAAAAATTTTGTCTATAAAGGAATAACAAAAAGGATTATCTATTGTAGGAGATTAAAGCCTCACAACATGTGTGCATATAGTTACAAATGCTAGACAGACATTCAAGGATATAAAATATCTGAAATATTTAATTGCGACATAAAAATGTAGGCAGTAAATAAACTAACTAGATAGAAATCCAATTGAACATCAACAAAAAGAACATTTATCGTTAAGGAAGAATGACAGAATCATTTAAAAATATTAAAGCAAGCTGTCCTTTTTTGCTTACTCAAAATATATGTTAAGTAAGGACTTTAGATTTTATTTTCATTTCCTTTTTCATACAGACAAAACAAAGAATCCTTTAGGAAGAATCACGATGGGATCATACGATATGCATTTATGTGTTTCTATACGTATCTGTCTACTTGATCATAAAAATATAGATGAGCTCATTTTCCTGCTTTCCTTTTGCATCCTTTTGTTTTTTAAAGACACATATAGAGATGTACCTTTGATATTTAAGACACTTAAATGTTGCTATGTATTTTAAGATATCTATTTATTCTATTTGAATATGCTTTTCTCTTTTTTCCTTCTCATTCTCTTGCTACATGCTTGCTTGTTATGAATCTTCTTATTCCTCTGCTTAACAGCATTTATGACAATTTAAATAAATTTGAATCTGATTTCTTTTCTTTCTCTATGCTTTACTGTTTTATTCAACGTATATATTGCATTGTATAGGCAACGATGTTCTTTTTAAGGGTAGCTTAAAGCTTTTGTTTATTATGTGCATCATAAAATTAATGATAACAGACACCCATCCCATGTCGTATAAGAGAGTGAAAAAGAAAACCAGAAGAATAAACAGCTTTCAGGGTTTTGGCACTCTCTAACTTAGGAAACACATTTATATTTTTAATATCTGTGCTTTACGTTTCAACAAAAAAGCAGCAAAAGAAGAAAATAAAGTTTTTAGATTAAGATGTCATTTATGCTTGCCATTAAGACTGATATTGTCTTACATACCCACATTGCAAGTACTTGGGCTCTCACTTACTCTCTTGTTATGTCGAAAATTTATTCGCATAAAAATGTAATAAACGTAACGATTCTGAAAAAAATATAACAATCACCAGCATTCTCCGTTGTGATTTCATCGATATAAACGTTTGTTCATTTTTAAGCTAACAAATTGCAAGGATGTAACTTTATTTTATGAATAACCGCAATACGCATTGTGTATTTCAGGACTCAAAATATAAAAGAAATTTATTTATTAGAATAAACAACCCCTCGCGAAAAAGAGAGATATTGCCGTCAAAAAACATTTTATATGCTCAGATTTATTTGTGAGTTAAGTTGAGGGAGGATGCTGCCTCTTTAAAAAAAAAGGAAATTGCCTTTCTTTCATATTTAATGGATTGTTCATTCAAAAATTTTATAGTTCTAAGATAAATTCTTCTTGAAATTTTCTGTTGTGAAGCGCGAAGTACTGAATTAGGTTAAATAAGCTCAATTTTGTTGAGTCCACAAAATGAATAAGATATTAAATTAACTTATATAAATTGAATTATGTGAGGTAAGTGTCATTAAATTATCCTTAGTCCACAAATGATATTGTAATTGAGTTTCTTAGATGCATCAGTCATAAAACTTTTAAGAATCCAATTAGCATTTTAAAATCTTTAGCATGAGGTCATTTATTTGAAAAGGAATAAAACCTGTTTGGCTTATGTAATATCATTGAATGTAAACATCTATTCTTGAGCAGGCAAGCATTCAAGCTTCAACAAAATTATCTCCAGATGAAGCATCTTTGCTTCATTTAAAGAGGAAGAAGACTTAAACTTTTATGTATGGGTACAAATACAGAGGTAAAGTGTCATCTCTTAATAATGCTATGAGCACCGCGAAATGAAAATGAGAGAGAAGGAAAGAAGCAAAACAAAAATTCCCAACCTGTTAAACTCGTTTCATCATCATAATAATTTTTGGTATATTAGACTTCTTCTTCCACGCTATGTCATGTTGTCGTTGCTTTTTTGTTATTTATTTTAATTTGAATTCCTTTAAGTCTTTTCTTATTTTATGTGACGTGTGCCTGCAAAATTCCTTCTTTCCTGCTTTTGTTTAAATTCTTTGATTTTTTTATGTGAGATATCATTTAAAATAAAATTTCCATTCTTGTGGCTTTCCTTTGCATTTTTCTTCCCTCGTTGTCTCTAGAGGAAGAATTGCGCCATTTCATCCAATATAATCACGCGAGCGATTAAGAAAGGTATAGTCCTTAATGTTTGTACTATTGCTACGCGCATTCTATGCTACGTGCTTACCATTTTTTCGCTTGTTATGCTCTTATTCTTCTTCTTACTTCAATTACGTAATATATTTTTATGGTTATAAAGCAAAAATATAACGTTAGCCCATTTCAATGTATAATGTAAGAGAAATAGAACTTAATAATGCATGAGGATTATGAGAAAGTTAATTTAGGATAAAATCAAATAAAAAGCGTTCTCATTTTTTTTCCTCCCTTTTTATGATGATATTGCATGTGCTCAGCTAGTTTTATTTCATTATGGACATACATTTTATTCTTCCCATTTTTATGCAGGGCTTCTTTGTTATTACTTTCAAGTATGATTATGAAGAAAATATTACATAAAAAAGTTATTTTTAGAAACTTTTAAATTAAGCTTCTGTTTTGCGTAATTTATTTTTGATTTAATTTTGTGCTTCAATGAATTTGGTTTTTGCAGTTTACAAAGGAGTATATTAACCTACAGGAAGGACTGCATCATTACACTTTATGAAGTATCAAAGATTACATAAACATATCAATCTAGATTTCAAACTTGCACAATATAATTCTCAATTGACATTCTTCGTGGTGATGACTCTATATTAGAGAATATTTATATCTTTATTTCATTATAACAGACCATGATAATTTGTGGTTTTCAATTAAATTAAATATTAGTTGACTCTGTGCTTTTATGGAAAGAATAATATTTTGTAAGCAGAGCACAAGCAACAGAGATAAAATAAATATTTAAAGTATATGAAATAATGACAAATAAGAAGAAGAAAATTGAAAATAAATTGCAGTAGCAAGATTTCCACGATGGATTACCATAAATTTTCTCCGATAATGTTTATCACTGATCATGAGCTCCGCTATGTTTCTTTTCCATTGTATAGCGTACAAAGTGTTTTGCTAAGTGAACAATTTATTTCAACTAAAAGAGATGTGGAAGGAGTGGTGGCACGGAAATGAGTGTGAGACTTCCTTGAGATAGATTATATATACTCATATAGAGATATGAAGCATAAAAGAAGATATTTGACAAATAATCAGTAATGTTCAAGTGTCAAAGAAAATCCTGTCCTAAAATTTATTTTCCTTTATTTCTTTAATGGTAAAATTTCATCCCCAACATTCACACAAAAATTTCACCTTGAATATAATGGTGGCAGTTTTTTTGTTTGTTACCAGAGTGAAATGTATTTTTCCATTTTTATGTGCTTGTTGTATGCTTGACATAAATTTTAAATAATTCCTTTCATTTAGAACATTTTTTTCTCCGTTCTTTTCATGAACAACAACCGATGAATGAGAAAGAAATAAGACCAAGGAGGAAGAACAAGAGAAAAATTAATTGAAATGAAAATTGTTCCGCAATATTTTTTCTTCTTCTTATGCTTCCTTTTCTTATTCTTAAGGAAAGTCATTCAGGTGACAACAGTCGGAAAAGGCCACATAAAGCATTATTCAATTGCGGAAAAGACAAAACATGAATGGAAAATTTATTTCAAGCTATTTCATTTCAACATCTTCCTTATTTATCTTGGTTTGTGAATCTTGTAATTTATTATGAATTTATAGTAGCACTTCATCAATATCAACTGCCCCACATTCACCATAATATGTATCATGCTTTACTAAATACTTAAATCGGCAATAAAATTAATTATTTTATCTACATTTAAACACGTGAGTATACTTACAACTGATTTTTGCCATTTATTTTTAGGAAGAAAAAATCAATTTTAAAGAATATTTTCCGTAAAACACACAATTCGCTCATGTGTCTAATGTATGGATGTATTTGCAATTTAAAATACTCATACAATTTGTTATTCTGTGAAATTGAGCAATATTGGCATTGGCACATTATAATACTTCTCTATACGTATTGCAATCACATAAAATTAAAATATTATTTATGTTTTTGAGCACGAGTTTATATTTATAGTCGACGACCGGGTGATTTTTGTATATACTCATCATGTTACTTTCCGTGAAATTGCCTCACATTTGATTTCGAGTACGACGAGAAGGTTTGGTTACAACGAAAATGAGAACAAAGATGAGAACTGTAAAGATAAAACGCCTTGGTAGCTGGCCTTGAATGCTCAACAAATCAATTAATTTTTATCTTTTCAATTAATATACAGTATGTAAGAAACAAGAATTAATATCCAACATGAAACTTTTCTTATAAGCTCAACTTCATAAAACATGAAGAAGAAATTTTAGATCTAATAATAAAAAATGTCACTTCCTTCTTCCTACAATGTTTATACAACATCCTTATTTGACACGAATCAATGCCATGCTACTGTAGTATCATGAAAAAAAGTTGTCCATCCGGAAGGTTACACTATGAAAAGGTATATTTTCATATATGCAGAATATAGGGACTTCATGATTTGAACATCACAGAACTGATTTGTACTATATATTATAATTCAAACCTTAAAGAAAATGAATCAATACGAACGTAAGAAAGAAAAAGAAATAAGGCAAGGACGATCAAAACTATGTGTAATATGAATGCCAAGTAAAATATCAAATAATCAGCCAAGAAATTGAGAAGCCTTGAGAAGAAATTATTATTATTAATAGAATCTAAACTAGACAGTAAGGATAATGAGCTTGCTGTTCCGGATCATCAACCTAAAATCGACTAATAAAATCTCATGTTTTCCGCACAGAAGTCGTTTTATTGTTGCAAAAAATGTGCCTTTTCTGCCTAGCTTTTCAAAAGGAAATTTTTTTAATAAAATTTGAAATGAAAATATTTTTTCTTATTATTCAAATCAGATCTCAAACTCAAACCGAATGGTAAAGTGAGCTACATAATTTTATTATTAGCATACTGCAGCATAACAGCTGAGAATTTTAGACTGACTTGAACCTTTATTTATGTAAACGTATTACAATCATAAGTAATTCCAGGAAATAAAAGAATTAATTTTTTAAGCAATGTATTAACTTAATCGCTGATGTATTTTAGTAAGTAAAGTAAGGGTTTCCGATATAGTTTTGATCTCACAACAATTCTATCATATCACATCATTTCAAGACCATAGATATATCAAAGTAAAATTTTCAAGGATGACTCTTCGTATTTGCTTTAATATTTATACTTGTCGAGAGATTAAAATGAAAAAGGATGTAAAGCAGAAAACCTTTTAAGCTTTTTCAATCTTCCATTCTATCTTTCTCATTCTTCTCAACTTCATCGTCAATAAGAATAAAAATTATTCATTGTTATCATGAACAAGGTGTGTATTTGTGTGTGCATGTGCGTGTGCTCAATGAAAATTAATATCATCATCAATTGTTCCATCAATACAGATGGGATAATATTGAAAGCATATTTGAGCATACACGAGAGGTGAGGGATAAGACGATAAGGTATTATATCCAAAAGAAGAAAGAAAATTGCTTAACATTGAGCGATTTTTGAAATCGAGAAAAAGATTTTGTAGCTTCCGGCAAAAGAAAAAAAGCAATGATAATGGAATGAGACAATCGAGATCGGAATAAAATTCCCATGATTATTGCTCTTCTTGTGCCATGTCATTAATTTCTATCCAGTGAAAAAATTCGATTTTAAGAAGTGGTACTCCAATCGATTCCAAACTTCGAATCAGCATAAAAAAATTCGATCTTAAGAACGTCAAAATGACTTCCTTAACCTATTACTCGAGTTCTATTATTTGTAATGCAGCGGTCTTTATCTGATAGGAAAAAACGAAGCTTTTGCACCGAGCACAAATTGCTCTTCGTCTTGTTTTCACTTTTCAAATATGTCTTACTATAGAAACTGGTATATAAGGTAGTCGGCTCAGGTAATCATTATTATGTCAAAGTGTTTAAGCCATAATTGGTTAAAGCGCAATTTAGGTATCCGTTATATGTATTTTTTTATTGCCAAGGTCGTGAGTTATTTCTTTTCATTCTTATTTTCCTTTTGCCTCGTATTTCTGTTCAATAATGTAGTTCCTTCTCACTCTAACTTAATATCATCATTGGAATGATGATTGTTGTTGGATACTATTCGATATAATAAACATAAATACACGTATCGCGTACGAATAATATGAAAATGAAAATAAGAAGTTGTTGAAGTTGTATTATAGCCGATAACTAGAATAAAAGGCCTGTTGGTGTCCGCGCGGCATACTAATATGAAGATGGAGAAAATTACTGCTACCATAAGTACGTCATGTACGAGTGCTAAGTGTAATTAACACATTAAAGATGTCTAAAATGGAATGATGTAATGAATGAGAAATACTAAAAATTCTTTAAATTATAACTATTTATTTCTCTTTCTTTTTGTCTCTTTTTACTCGCGTTCTGTTTTTATTGTTTTGTAGCCGTTTGTTTTGCTTGCTTGACACGCTTCCAAATAAATAGAGAATTTATTTTCCCACCTTTTTGTGCCTTTTTGGCATTTTTATGTATAATATTGTGAATGAGTTGTTTATTCTTCTTTATCTCGACTCGTTTTAAAAGGATTTACCGAAAATACTCACTGCCGCAGATTAAAATTTTTTGTGCATACAATATCAAATGCAATTTGCTTCTGGGGATTTTTAAACTTGAAATGAATGAATAAAATAAAAATGCCAGCAGATGAGAAAGAAATGATAAAAAAATGTGCATGGCTTAAAAAAGATTTTTCCTTCCAATTTCCTTTTTTTTTTGCTTTGCTCGCTTGTACTTCTTTCGATTTTGGGAATTGAAAGAACACACAGAGCAAAATTAAGAAATGCAGCATTTTCGTGTTTCTTCTCTTCTTTGTCTTTCTCATGAGGACATGTACATTTTTAATGCATGCCTAGCAAAAACTACCAACAGGAATGGAAAATGTGTGCTTTATGAAATTTTCATTGCTTCGAAACAGCATAGTTAAATAAAAACATGAGCAAATAAGAGCAATATTTAAGAAAAGGAAAATGTGTTGACAAAAAACTTGCAAGAAACGAAAATTAAAAAGTCTTGACTTTAACATTGAGATTGTTTCGTTGACACAATAAACTCTTTTTCATGATTGAATAGTATCATCATGATTCATGCCAATCTAGTTTCTAAAAATAGATTTTTTATACTCATGAAATAATTTTACTTTATTTTCGTCATCATTTTATAGCTAGGATTAAAATTTGCGATGAAAAAAACGGCAAACAAGAGTTTGTTTTGTAAAATTCATTGCATAAACGATGGGATATAAATTTCTACATTTGTAAGCAATTGAAAAGCTTTTAATTTATATTTGAGTATAAACATGTATATTTACAATACACATTTAGCCCATTCTAGATAACATTCATTGCTATTCAACCAAGTTCAGTTGTAGAAAATTATGTCAGTTCAATAATTTAAACGATCGATAGGTTGTAGACAGGGTTTTAGAATATTAATGTAGCTCAAGTCCTGATACTAAAATTTTATTGAATTTGATACTATTTTTAATTTTGCTTGAAAGGAACTCTAATAAAAGATTGATAAAATTTAAGTTATGTGCTACTTGGGATATTAAGAACAGAAGCTTTTAAACCCTTCCAAAATCAATGTAAATAACTCACAACTTTTCTAATGAAATCCACACAAAGCTTGAATATTTACTTAGAAACTTTCGCTGGAGATAAAATTATGATTAAGAAGGCATAAATTTCATTGCCTAAGGGGTAAACACTGAATTTTATATTAATATGATTTTTATGAGTTTAACAATGAACATAAATCTATTTAATCATACTTCTGTGCTTATCAAATCAAGTTGATAATACAAATTTATTTCTTCTGATTTTACGGATAAAAATACTTTCAATTTCATTAATTTATCATTTCTGTGTAATCAATAAAGGATTAAAGATTCTTCGTTTTTGACATTCCTGGTATCAATAAATTGCCTAAAATAGTATCCCTAATTGCCCATCTGCATCCATATTTTATCATATCTTGTTAACAAATCTTTATTATTTATTTCCGTTTCATATTTTATGAACTTATCAATGAGCATAACATATAAATTTTAGAATCCTCCTTCTTCTTCTTTCATTTTCTGATAATCTTGAAAAATTCCTTTTCTATTTGGTAAAATATTTTCATTATGCACGATAGAATTTTAAGTAGGAATAAAGTTTGCTTTACTCCTCGTATAAAACAATTTAAAGCTCTTTCTCTCTTTTTGCCTTTTGCCTTCATTTTTGCTGTGTATGCAATTGAGAACATTAAGGGTGAAATTTATATTTTGTGCAAAGAATAAAAAGCCATAAAAGACATTGCAAGAAAAGCAGAATTTTCCACTACCTTATATTTTAGCTCACACATATCTCTGGCTATTGGTGTTAGTATTATTATTTTTCGAATATTCTTTTTTTGTCAGTTCACAAACAGAATCGATAGAAAAGCTCATTATGCACTTTATTTATTGTATTGCTAAGCTGAAAGGAAAATCATTTCATTTCGTATTTTAAAGTGTGAAAATTATTATGGCGACATAAAAAAATCAATATGAAAATGGCTTTTGTCACTTTCAGTTGGAGAATGTTAAAATTATACAAATTTCAATTATTTTCAAATTATATCATCTGATGCTATAAATATTCATTCTACTTAAGTGCACTTACGTTATGTCTTTTCATACAGAGATTTACCCATTTCAATATTTTGCTATTTTTTCATCTTCTTCTTATTTATTATTTCCGCATACATTTAGAAATTGAAAGTACATTATATTCAATGATCACGTTTACAAGCAGCTCATTTTTACCATAAGAGCATATATGGTGAGAAAAAGCATCGAGTAAGACGCGACTTGTTTCACTGATGCTAAATTCAATGTTATGCAATAGAAATGAAAAGTTGTATGTATCACTAGATAATAATATAATATTTGAATTCTGCAGAACTCGAATTCTGATTCAATAGAATGTTTTAAAGATGAGAAAATATTTGCGACGAAAATTCACAAAACTTCTAAAAGTTGAGCAAAGTTGTAAAGAGCTTAAAGAGCTTAAAGAGCTAAAATCCTGATTTCAATTGACTGAAGTTTAACCAAACACTTCAGAATGTTGAATATTTCCACAGAAGTTTGAATATCACTAACAGATGATTTTCTTTGTCTGCACAGTACTTAAATCGTTTCCACACTTCAACAATTACCTTAATCCTCACTGAAATTTTTACTCTCGTGTTTACTTGACCTTCCTCACACGTACATTCATTTGCCGGAATCATCTTGATGGAGAGAAAGAACGAGAGCATCAGAAATAGCTAATAGTATCTCAATGAAATTCGTGACTTCAACTAGATACGATAGAAAAGCTTTAAATGAGTATACTTCAAGACGTAAAGCACTTGCAATATGATGCTATTTCAACTTGCATGAAAGTGAAATTAATTCCACTTTTTAAACTTTCTTCTTTTCTATGGTATGCAATTTTGGTTTTTGCTCATGCTTGTTCTAAACATTTTTTGTTTTAGTTGATTGAAAATTAATTAAATTTCTTCTTACTAACAAATATCCTTTTTATAAGAGATTGTGGAGTATAAAAGCAATAGATAAATAACTTGTCAGAAATGTGGAGGGTAAAGTACAAATAGAGCAAAAAATTAAGGATAAGAAAAATAAACAAGTGAACTAGCATGTATTTACCGAATTTTTTCATCTTATCAGAGAAATTCAATCAGTTTGATCAGTTAAGAAAGCTAGAAACATGCACAAGAAAGGAGTATAGTTCATGATTACTATAAGAAGATTTAATTCCTCTCGTTTTATTTTTAATGCTTTGTACTGCTTATGCATGCTAAAGAATAGTGAATAAACGTTCGCATCAATGCTGACAATACAGCATAAGAACTTATTGTATCTATTATCTACATATCTATGCTTAATATTACTCGAGTTTCTGTGAGAAATTCCTTCTATCTACAGCAATTTTCAATCATTCTTTTCCCTGCACTCATAAAATAATTTTACTTCTTATTTCATCTTAAGCTTATACTTTTTCTTTCTTTCTTTATCAAAAGAAAAGCAGTAGCAAACCAAGGCTCAGACACTCAACAAAAAATTGTAAAAATTGTACAATTTTCACAATTCGTATGGAAAAAATTGTGAAAATTGTAAAAATTGTACAATTTTCACAATTTCGCAATTTTTGTATGAAAAAATTGTACAATTTTTACAATTTTCACAATTTTTTTATGTAAATTTCAAGAAACTAATAATTTAGTAATCCAATTAATAGATGGAAATTATAGTTTTCATAGAAGAAAAATTACTTTGTGAAAACATGGAAAAGGTGAAAAATATTTATTTTAACTGAATTTCTTGAAAAATCATGTTTTGATGCATAATTCATTGGCGAAAAGTGAAATTTTTTATTGTTTGACTTACAAAATGGGAAAAATATCTTGTAAATGGCTATTTTCCGCAATAATTTTCATAAACTAGGATGAAAACTCCAACGGAAAAACGGAATTTTGATTCAGTTCTCTTAATTAGGGTGGAAAACCTCTCGGAAAAGCCAAATTTTGCTTCGGTTTCCGTATTTGGGGTAAATTACCCCTCAGAGAAGCCGAATTTCGCGTTAGTTTCCATATTTGGGGTAAATTACCCCTCAGAAAAGCCGAATTTCGCGTCAGTTTCCATATTTGGGGTAAATTACCCCTCAGAAAAGCCGAATTTCGCGTCAGTTTCCATATTTGGGGCAAATTACTCCTCAGAAAAGCCGAATTTTGCCTCGGTTTCCATATTTGGGGTAAATTACCCCTCAGAGAAGCCGAATTTCGCGTCAGTTTCCATATTTGGGGTAAATTACCCCTCAGAGAAGCCGAATTTCGCGTCAGTTTCCATATTTGGGGTAAATTACCGCTCAAAATTCCCGAATTTTGCCTTGATTTCTATATTTGGGGTAAATTACCCCTTAAAATTGCCGAATTTCGCGTCAGTTTCCATATTTGGGGTAAATTACCCCTCAGAGAAGCCGAATTTCGCGTCAGTTTCCATATTTGGGGCAAATTACTCCTCAGAAAAGCCGAATTTTGCCTCGGTTTCCATATTTGGGGTAAATTACCCCTCAGAGAAGCCGAATTTCGCGTCAGTTTCCATATTTGGGGTAAATTACCCCTCAGAGAAGCCGAATTTCGCGTCAGTTTCCATATTTGGGGTAAATTACCCCTCAGAAAAGCCGAATTTTGCGTCAGTTTCCATATTTGGGGTAAATTACCGCTCAAAATTCCCGAATTTTGCCTCGATTTCTATATTTGGGGTAAATTATCCATCAGAAAAACCGAATTTCACCTCGATTTCCTAAAAAAATCCTCAAAAAAAATAAATTATTCTTTGATTTTCTTATTCAAGATGAAAAAACTCTCGAAAAATTCGAATTTCGTCTCTATTTTATTATTTGGAGTGAAGAATTCCCCGTGTAAGCCAATTTCACCTCAAATTTGTTATAAAAACATGAAAAACTTCGAGAAAAATAAATTTTTCACATACATTTCCCAAATATGAACATCTTTCAAACCAGTTTATGTTAATTTGAAAATTGTACAATTTTGTCAGTTTTGTATGAAAAAATTGTGAAAATTGTACAATTTTTACAATTTTCACAATTTTTGTATGAAAAAATTGTAAAAATTGTAAAAAATTACAATTTTGGTTGAGTGTCTGAGCCTTGTAGCAAACTTCTATGAAATTATCATATAGACGCTTTTTACAGGTATGTATCTAACATTAATTTATAAAGATTTAATCTGTCTTTTAATTTATATCCAATTTTTTTTTGAGACAGATATCGAGAATATTTAAATTAAGCAAATCTTCGATCCAGTCACTGATAAAATGTATTCATAATCTTATTTATTGCTGTAAATTGTGTTCAGAAAAGTATCGCACAGTGAATTGAGAAGTGTTCCAACAAAGGAAGAAGCAAAGAGCAATGAAGATGATGTCATAAAGATAATGCTCTATGGAAGAAAAGAGAGAAAGGAAAATGCTGAATACAATGAACAAAAGCATTCGATGACGAGGAAAAAGGAATAGTTCTGTTGCCTTTCGATGAGAAATTTTCACTTGATTAAGAGTATTGTTATATTTTTATGTCTCCATTCAGTTTGTATACGTATCATCGTCATACATATATACATAGCTTTAATATTTCTTTTGAGCTATTTGTAACTCTTAAAGAGAACAAAGGGAAAGGAAGCAAGAAAAAGTTTTACACGGGAAAAAAGTGTCAAGATGAATAAGTGTCATGGGAACTTTCTGATTAAGGGGCGTGGTTGGAAACTACCTCTTTCAAGTTTTTTGATTGTTCAGCAAAATATAGAGCATCTGTAAGTGCTTATCCCTTGAAATTACAACATTGATCCAGAATAAATTCATCTCGATGAGTTTTTGATATTTTGATTACCCTCATCTCACTTTATTGTGACATGTCCCATGTTTCATCTATTGATTTGTCCTCCATACAATCTTCTCTCTCTTTAAAGCCTATTTCCATGAAAGTATTGTTTCTTTTTTTCTTATTTCATTTCCTCATCGACCGAATGTTAAAAAAAGCTCCTGGAAGATTTGAGACTTGATGCCTTTTGATGAAAATTTATGATTCGATTTTATTTCGTTTTTTTTTTGGGTAACTTATTTATGATATTCAGTGTTGTTTGATATGAAAGAAGAAGGAAAAAAAGTAGGAAGAAAATGGAAATAAAACATTTCTAAATTCCTTTCTCAATGTCATGCTCAATCATAAGCTTTTGCGAAAATAAATTCTTATTTCATGAATGCTGCCACCATTGCTGCTGTTATGGAATTTTTTATCTGCACATATATACTCTCTCAAACACGCTTCTATGTATGTATTACGTTTGAATATTCAATTTCGCATTCATGTGACTTTTACATATTCCAAACAAGAATATCGAAACTCAGTATGAGAATAGTGAGCAGTGAGCATCACATGGGAGTCCTCGAGATATGTACGTCAAATAAATATTAAACGATATCAGTTAAATAAATAATAAATAAAAGAAGCACATCTCTTTTTATATTTGGTACCATTTATTTTATAAATGATATTTATGATTTATCAACAAAGAATTTTTGTCGATATTTTACATCCTTAGGTCTTAAAGTTTTACGCATATTATGTAGGCTTAAAGATAAGATTAGTTTCACCGATATATTGGCTTCTGAATAGGTTAAAACAGCGATAATTAATTTTAGAAGATTGCGTAACGCGTAGAACGAAAATCTGTAAAATATAACAAGCTAGGGTCAAACACGTATATATAACATAACTCATATTTCATCGTTCATTAAAAAGGTGAATTTATATTCAGTACATTTTTCTTCTTTTATTTGTTATGAAAAACTGTAGATGAAAAGAAAATTTTCAGCCTCATTATGGCTATATGTTGAAGAAGAACACAACATCAATTTTTAGTTTGATCCGGCTACTCATCCTGGATGAATAGATGTGTATATAAATTCGGATACAAGTAAATATATAAAGGAAGAATATTTATTTAAGGATGTAGCAATGCTTTTATGGTAACTTCCTGAAACTTTTTTTGGTATTTATAATATTGTTGATGTGAAGTAGCAATTTATCGCAATCTTTTAATGCATCCAAGACATAATAGAGGAAGTACAATGCTAAGCTACTAAAGCGTTTATAGATAAATTTAAAGAATTTTAACCTATTTCTTAAACTTAAGACAAAGCAGGAAGAAGAGTTTAATGATTTATTTAAATAATCGCCATTATCATAACAAGTAGTTTCATCACAATCTTTTATTTTATTGTTATATAACCGTGAAAATACATTTCTTTGCACAAATGCTCATTAAAGTTTAAGATATAAATAAGGAAGAAAGAAAAAGTTTTTCAATTTTAGTTTTTTTCTTCATCCAATACGGAAAAAAGGCAAAAATGTTTCATTTTTTTTGGTTCTTTGCTCTTTTTGCATTTAGTTGAAGTATAGGCAGAAGAGTTTTTAGTGTTTTTTCTGACTCGGTACACAATAAAGTCCTGTTTACAATCTAGGCAAATGGTAAACTTTCTTGCTGCTCTGTTTATATTATTTAACAATTCTTGTGTATTACTGTGGAAATCGTTTTATCTATCCGTATTCCATTTTACCGATCCAATTCTTGCAATAATTAAATATGTATGAATGCAGTCGCCGCACGTGTGGTAATTAGTACGAGGAAGTTTATTGAATAATAGTGATTTGAATTAGTCATAAAGTATGGGGTCGTGTACAGAGAGATAAGATAATTATTGTAATACATAATATTGAAAGCTCATACACGATTATTAAACTAGTTTCATGTTCTTCATAACCTTAAATGCCAAGCATTCTAATTATTATCGGAACTAAACTTCCTTTGTATGCGTCACATGATTAATTACCTTTCTAAAGAGTTTAATATCAGAGCAAAGTAAGAAAGAAGGTAATATTTGTGTTATAATACGATGGAAAAAAAACAGAACGCTTTTATATAAGCGTAAAGACCTTAACTTTTAGTTTTCTTTGCTCCAAATACCGGTGTAGCAATGTTATTGTCGGAATTTTCGAAACAATTTATTATTATAAGTTGATTATAATATTCGGCTATAATTACGGTATTATTAGCAGTACTCAGGTAATTTTTATTGCTTATTCCTTACGGATATAAACAAAGTTTTGATAACAATAAAAATTATTTTCGCTCACCTCCCACAGTTTTCTGTGTTACTGAATCGATTTTTTTCATGCTAATTTAATCATTTATATTAATTAGGAAAGATGATTGAAATGTCGTTTTCATGTCAGTTATTGATTCACGATATATAAAAGCATCACTTACCTATAAAAAGAAAAAATGAAAAAATTATTAGAATAAAATTCAAAATCTATATTAAATGAATTATGAATAGAAATGGTATGAATGACAAATGATCCAGATAATGAATAATTCATTAAATTCACTACAATACGATAAAGATTCGAAAATTTGGAACCACTATACTAAATATGAATGGTTATAACCTATACATATACACACATAGATTACGTTCTTTTCGGGCACACAGGCAAATTGCGAAAGCGATTATTTAGATTAATTTCAACTAAAAAGGTTATAGTCATGTTTAGTTTTTTTCCAGACCTGCAAATGGTGATGGTAATTATTATGCTGACGTTTCTCTCATAATGCATGTTCTACATAATACGCTTCCAAAAAAGAATAAGACCATTGAATATCCATATAGTTTGACTAATGTAGTCTGCACATATTTAGCCCTCCCGTCTGTCTAATGCAATTAAACAGCAATTTTTCTTATATTCGTTCATATTCGTGTACTCGTGTATACACACATTCGAGGTAATTACGGTGCCTTTTGTTTATGTAAAAATAGTACTTGCTGATGGTGTGGCATCGTAGAGTGAATGAAAGTGATAAAATGTTTTTAATGAATGAATTATATCTCAATTAATTATGTAGTACAAGTCGAAGAATAATATTTGCAGCTATTTCTTTTGTCTATAGTCAACGATCTCGAACCGAAAATTTTCTTTTTCAAAGTCGTTAATATATTCACGTCTATTTTTATGATGGATTACTTAAAAAAGGGAAATTAGCAAGGACGTTCAAGGTTTTTGATGTTTTAAAGCGCTTTATTTTTTTTTGTGAATTTCTAAATCCAGATTTCTTTCGTGGAAGCTTTAAAATGAGAAAAACATGTATTTTGAATTTCCTTACTCCATTATTCAGTATATTGTGTGTAAAAGAAAGTGTCTGACCTGAAGAACCTTCTGTAAGATGCAAAACTAAATACGATTACATTGCTTGAATAATTAAATAAAGGGCTGTTTTTTTGTGTGATAAATTGAAAAACAAGTATACAGTCAGACAAATACTATACGATCATTAACACCCATTCATGAGAAGAAGGGTCATAAACTGAAATATTCTAACATTTTCTATGACCTTCGTCTTTCTTTTTTGCTTTACCTTTGAACAATTTTCCTTCCATTTATGGAACGTAACATACAAATTAATGTGAAGGTAACAGAATAAAGAATAAGAAGTAAAAAATCATTTGAATAACATCATTCAAAGTGTTCTTTATTCATTCAGTATTTCCGATGAAACTAGCAACGATTGCTTTTAGGTTGTTGAAAGTCAACATGAGGTTAATGAATAATTAATAAAATGAAAAGTAAAAAAAAACTATATAGAGTAGAGGTGACTTTTTTGTATTGTATTTGCTCGATATGTGATTGCTGTGAAAACAATAGGTTCATAAACAATGAGATTTGACTTAATGCTCTCGATTTTATGTGATTTTCGATATTCTAATAAATTTGAATATCTTTGTAATTGAAAATTTAAATTAAATCATTTTGGAAATCTATGTAAGCCATACAGAATTCAATTTATGCAATGAGTTCTGAGATTTTGCACAAATTAAGAACATATTGATTTTTGTACACATCTACTGTTATTGTAATTCAATTGATTTGGGAAATTTACACAAGATTGAAAATTGGCATGTCTAAATGTCGTGTTTGTAGATATGTATCTTTGGGAATTCATATATTCCTAAGCATTTCTTTGTTGTATGCAATCCTTCATATACATATGAGTGTAAAATTATACAATCAATTAAATAAATGAACTGAATCATAATCTGTAATTGTCTTATATTCAGTATGTAGTATTGAATTTCCGCAAAATGCGTTATGCTTTTCCTTTTAAAGTATTGATTTGCCATCGTAACCCGCGTTCTTTTATTTATTTCCAATTCCAAGTAAAAAAATATGCATGAGATGTCAAGTGTTTCTGTATATGAAAGAAAATCTGTTGGAATTTTTAATGCACAACGAAGTCATAAGAGATTGTATATTGAAGCTGATTATGTTCACTTCAAGAGCTTTAAGATTTAATAAGTGTCTTTTTCCACACATCTATTTCCATAAACTCATTTTTCATTTTCCCATTTTCTTAAAATATTTTCACCAGTAACTTTAGGTTTTCCTTTTTCGTTATGCATGTCAACAATGCGGAAAGGAAGTGAAATTAAATTAATCAAAAAACCAGAATTGAAACTGTTCCCATTTTTGTTTTAAATTCTTTTTATGACGACACTACAAGCGTCCGAATGTACAAAAAGCGCAATCCATTTTATTTACGACATCAAGGATATAAAAAATATGGGCCAATATGTACAGAAGCCTCTTTCTCGTTCTGTATTTTTGATAAAGTTTGAAACCCTCAGAAAGAATATATGGAATTGTTCCAAGTATTTTTCTTTATATATGACTATGTACGAACGTGAGGACTTAATAGGCTAAATGAAATATAAAGAAATTTCTCATGAAAAGAACTGCAATAATTCTTTTTTACTTTTCTATCTCTGTTACAAAGCTCTGCTGTAAATGTCAGGATATCGTACGTAAAAGCTTATGTTACTGTATAATGGTTTGAAGTGATTAAAGTACTCTCAGAGTGATGAAAAATGCTTAGAGTAAACATCAAAGATATTCTGTGTCTACATTTTGATTTTTATGAAAGCGCGATTGATGTGCAGCATGAAGAATAAAAATGACAATGATATGAACTTTTTGCAAAAGAAAAATGCTGCAATGAGCTTTTGTTTTATCGATTTTGAATTTCTTAATGAAAATGCAACTTGTTAATTGAGATAATACTTTTAGCTAGTTTTTAATACATCTCATGAGTGCTGTGAGCTACAAAAGAAACGATAAATTAAGTTGACAGACGATGCAAACTTCTTCGTTTATTTGCGAATATATTTTTGTTAATTTCAATGACAAAGCTGTTTAGTTTTAGTTCAAGTAAACTAGATTAATGATTTATAGACGAGACAATTAAACGCGACTTTTATAATTGCATCATTTGTTGACGTAATTTTATTTTAGAAATTTTCGCTAACTCTATAATATATGAGCTCATAAAATCCTCATTATTCCTTTTTTCCTCCTATAAAATACATTGATTTATTGCATAAAAGTAACTGATAATGATTCAAACAGATTTTTAAATCCGATAGAAACATCATTGCTCAATGATTACACTTTGACTGAGATAGACCATGATTCCAAATGATTTTAGATCTATGCGATTCTGTACCAACAAAATCAACGATCATGAATTCTTATTTGATAACACATCATTAATATGAATACTCTTTTATTTACCCGTAAAACATTTAAATTTACTAGAACATAAAATTCAAAATCTATGTGCATAAGCAAAAATTGATCTTCGATTGAAGAATAAATTTTAATCGTAATTTATAGGTCATATGAAGTAAAATTTTAAGGGTAAGCTAAATATAGTATTTAAATGTCAAATTCTAAGAAGGATCTTTAACTTCAATGAGCTAATTTGGGTCTATTTGAAAACTTCCAACTTTTTGACTCACAAGTAATAAATAATGGATTAAGGTTCAACTTCAGTATGAATAAAACATGTAGTGAAAGAGAAATTGTAAAAATATTTAAGGTACTACTATATAACAAACAATAATTATTCCACTGTATTACAAAAACATCAAAAAATATTTTTTCCTTCATTAAAAATTTACTAATTGGTTACCGGCACGATTCAGTTACGTTACGATACTCTTTGATTTTTTTTTTCAAAATATTTATTCGTTATTTGCGTTAAATTTTTCTTTCGCAACAATAAACCGTCAAAAGATATTGAAAGTAAAATGAAGTTTATGAAGAGGGAAGTAACGAAAAATGTTAATTTCAATGTAAACATTTTAATACTTCTATAATCAAATCTGAAAGACATATGAAGTGCACAATAATTCTTGATTTCGAGTAAAGTGGTTACTTTACTCGACTATGTACAGCTCTCACTCTCATCTTGCTATTTATAATTTATTTTACGTTGAGGAGAATACACGAATTTATCGCATTGAATGTTATATGCTATCGCTGTATGTATGTATGTACTCTTGAATATTACACAGACATATGGTTTTTCTCTTCATTTATTAGTTTTTTCACTGTGATTCTCTCAGATTCTTTTTTTTATTTCTTCTTGCTTTCTGTAAACTTATTTTCATTTGCTCTGTTGGTCTGTCTAATATTACACTACTGCCACATATATTTTCTATATACATATATTTACTCTCTCAATCCCGAGAATTACAATTTTTTTTTTTTTGGTGAGAAGAATATAATCGTGAATGTGTGTAATTAAAATTAATGTATGTCAGGGTCAAATATCGTTGAAATAGCAAACTTTGATGGCTTCACATATGTGTATTTTTTTACAAGTGTAATTTTATGCATGTATTAATCATAAATGAACAGAATGCGCTACAACATTGTAGAAGCAGTAGAAATAGATATAGAGGTTAGGTGTAAAAATATGTCATGTCTGTGAGAAATAATAATAAAATATTTCATTTCATGTACGAGCATATGACTTGTGCAAGTCTCGCACAGTAAAATAATTCTCAGCAAATTAAATGATCGATTCAATTGAAACAAATCACAATCAAACATGTCATAAAATAGATTTTAGAGTTTCTCCTTGCAATTCTTTTAAAATTAAATTCAAAGAAGAAAACCAATTTTTCTTGTCTTGCAAGGTTAACTTGACTTGAGAAATGACTTGCTCGTAATAATCCTAGACATAATTATCTAATATTTACATTTTCGTAAAAACATTAGATTTCACTACCTGTAATACTTAAGTGACTTATCTTTTGCATATCTTTTGCTAACGTTCTAATTACAATTGAGTAATATTTACATTGCCATATAAATATCATTAGGATTTTGTTAATAATTGTTTAAACGCTGAATAACATCATGAAATATACAATTTCATTATGTCAATATGAAATAGCTCATAGCAAGTAATCACTTCTCAAAATTGCTTGCGCATGATGATTAAAAGTATATAGGTTAAAAAAATTAGGCCGGTTAGCAACTTTTGACAAAAAATCGGAACTCCTTTGTTTAGTCTAGCAAAATTCATAATGTTTTTGATAAGCCTTTACCAAAAAAATTCTTTGACCCTAAAATCTAGTATTTATTACGTTTATCAGAAATCGAATAAACCTGAACCTAAATCGATAAGATCTATTTGAACCAATTTTGAAAAAATACAATTGTCCATTCAGAGTTAGAAACAATTGCACAAAATTCAATATATTTTAATTTACAACGAACGTTGTAAAAGAAAGAAACTAAAAAGTGAACAAAAAAGATGAAAAAAGTTCTGATTACAGTTACTTTCAATTTCAATGAGTTATGTAAGAAAGAAAATCTTACAATTCAATTGCTAAGAAGTTTATTAATTATATTTTAAAGAAGTGAAGACGAAAAAAGAAAATTAAATTTTATAGGTTCGATTAAAGAATTACTGTCTCGCTATGAATGAATAAAAAGTCTCATTCTTATCACATAATATATATAAACAAGAGAAGTAGAAAATGGAAAGGAAGACGAAGACTAAAACTTTTTTTTGCTGCTATTTCCTATTAAAAGAAGGGCAAAAACAAACAATGAGAATAGAATGATTGCCTTCTAACGTTCATTTTCCGTTCACGAACGATTTCCAATAGCATGAAAAGCGATTTTTATTTTGTCGGAGAAATTCCAATGAATTTTATGGAACTTTTATGGGTTGTAAATTGTTCCAAATTATGATGTAATGTTCGACATGTCAAAAATCTCGAAATTTCTAGCTTTAAATGATTTCAAAAGTTTGAATTTTTAATTCTATAAATTTTTCAAAATTTACTTTTTACAAAAAATGCGCTCCAAACAACTCAGCATTTAAAATTTACTCGTCCTGAATACAAAAGCATTGATTGCATGATTGCCAACAATCCAGACATGACAAAAATGATAGTTGTAAATGCTGAAAAATTCCATTCGAAAGATTATTACAACTATGATTTTAATTACATCGATATCATTTTATGGTTTTTAAATGCTTTAAATCTAGGTTTTAAATTAAAAAAAAGTATTAATTTCAATTTAACTAAATTTTATTTTTGAATTTTCAAATATGATTCAGGTTTTAGAGGACACTCAATTAACGCCAACATACTAAAAATGTCGACATTGAAAGAATATTACATGTACAATAATTTTAGTCAAAGCCACAGTCAAAGCGTATGGTAATGACAACAGAATTTCCGAAACAGATCTGTTTGAAATAAATCTAGGTTAATAAAAAATTGCATTTGATTGCATTAAACCTATTGTTCTACTGCCACATTCGATCGGATTGAATTGAAATGCACGCAAATAAAGGTAGTAGCTTATTCAACGGAATACCTTTTTACGTTATTAAACTTTAACTGCGCATTGATAAGGGAAGAGAGAATGTTAAGTCGAGAATGCACGCAGTGAAAGAAAAAGTTTGTTGAGGAAGGTAAGCATTAAGATTTATTGCCAGAGGCAGAAACATTAGAACTTATATTTCCTTCACTTTTATTTATATAAGAAATCGTTTATCCTCTTTATATCATTTCATATTTTATTATCCATTTTTATAACAAGATAGGAAGAAACTTCAAATAGATCTTCTGCTCTTTATGTACGTATGTTTCATGTTCAATGCATATTTGGCACTTGATTCTAGAAGAGTTTTTGAGAAGAATTATGTTTAATAGATTTTAATAGAAATATTTAAATTCCTGCCAAAGAAGATGATTAGATCAATTTTAAATGAATTTTGCTTAGTTTATAAACGCATATCTTCTGCGTTAGAATTTATATGCTTGAGTATTCTCTAAAAAAAGGTATTCCACGGTTTGTCATTTTAATCCTTCATGACATACAGCTTTCCATTTAACAACATTTCTTTTTGTTACTATAAAAAGATAAATCCATGTTTTAAACATATATAGGTACTTTTAGCTCACATAAACAGCACGTGCGAAGTAAATAATGAATCACCGTCAAGGACCAAAAAATTTATAACACAAAAGGAAATTCAGTCACTAATTGGTAATTTTTCACGTCACGACACATTCTGTTATCAACAAATGTATATATAAAATAAGTCAAAAATGATTGTGATAAGTGAAATATCTGCCACGGCGTCTTGATGGTTCTCAGAACTTTGTTCTTTATATAAATGTATACCTTATCTCCCCATTATGTTTTTATAATTGCTTCATCACGCTCTCTGAGAAAATTTTATTGCCGCATGCTGAATTTTTTACTCATTTTTATAGAACTATTTGATTTTTTCCGCGTTTTCTTTCTCCCGCAACAAAAAAAAAATCGATGATAAAGCTTAAAGGGAAGTTTTCCTTTGGAAACATCATTCATATCTGTTCAATTTATGGGATTAAATATTGACTGTTTTCTGCAAACAAATATTTACAGTATCTAAATTTAAAATGTCAACAAAATCATCGCTTTAGTGGAGCATTAGTTGCTATTGCCTTTAAGAAATATTACATTGTTAACTTCCAGTGATATTATTGTTATTATTATTTCTGTCACGATTATTATTTCTAACGTTTTAAGTTGAAATTTCAATTAGAATATAAATATTTTTGAAATGACAGCAATTTTGTTAAAATTATTACCAAGGAAATTAGTATTGACATTCATGAATGATATGAAAGTTTTCAAAAGTTACTTTTTGAGTTGTTTTTTTAAGGATCTTTATTTTATTATGCCTTTTTCACATTTTCGTGATTAAAAGAAAATCGATGAAGATTTATGTTTGAAAAACTAATCAAAATGACTGAAGCTCGCTAATTTATGGCCAGCAATATACATTGACAGAATTCTGAATTGTCAAAAATCAAGCAGCTATAGCTTTAAATGAAATTACGCAAAGAATATGAAAAGAGAGTGAGAACGTAAATCAAAATTTTATAGTATCAATATTAATTCAGCCTCGAAATCATACTCAAATATACTGCATTTTTCAAATCAGCATATTTAAATTTTAGAGTCAAAAAATTCAAATTATTCTAAAATTGCTCCAAATTCAAAAAAATACGGAACATATCCGCATTGAGAATTATATCGCAATAATAAATATCACGTAGCACGGAAATGATAAAGAACATTTTTTGTTTGTAAAGCCGCAGTTGTGGATGTGAAAAGTTTTATCTGCAGCTGAAAGTTTTGTGGTACAGCGTAAACAATGTTGTAAGTTTTAGACTTAAAATATCGTTAATAATGTGTTTCGAGTTTTATCACTTATAAGATACAGTTATAGCAAAACAGTATCGATAAATCACTTGACATAAATAAATAGACAAATAAATAAAATAAAGCGTATGGAAAACTCAGAAGCAGGCAAATTGATTGCAGTTAAATTGTAACCAACTAAATGTGTCTTTTCAACAATAAATCATTTATTTTTTCATTGGAAATCCAATCAATCCTGATATTATCAGGACGAATGTAAATGCCGCAGCTAAACTTTGTTTTGTTTGTCTACAACACGTGTAAATTCAAAATCTTTTTTGTACATCTTTACTTTACTTGGTTGTTCATTACGTCATTCAATATATACATTCTCATCTCATTTCATTCAATTCTCTTTGTGTGCGGATTTTCTTTACCACATTATGTAATGATATAATATATAGCATAAAAAAGTAGAATGAAGACAAAAATTTAGCATCTTGCTTCTCAGCTTTTTTACAACACCATTTGTTATCTTAAATCAGGCAACAGAAAAGACACGGGAGAAGAAGAAAGAAAAAAAAACAAGATAAATGAAACGTTTTGACAATGTCGAGGAAGAGAAACAATAGAATCAGATGAACAAAGTGAATGCGATGCACCAAAAGCAAAAGGGAAGAATATGAAAATTGGGAAAAAAATGAGAAGGAGATTTATGGACTGCGGAGAGTTTTGCAGGGAGAAATAAAAAAATTTTAGTGGCACCACCAAGGGGATTACAACTTTTATTCTTCTTTCTACTATAAATTTCAATTATATTTTTTATGTTAATTCAGTTTTTTTGCTTCTGAGATAGAATAGAGGATTAAGAAGGAAAAAGCGACTAGAAGATATAATTAGATTTAAATTAAAAATTATGGAAGGAATGAATTTCAGCTGAAATTGTCCAAACTTGTTCATGTTGTACTAGATAGTAGAAAATAATAAAAATGAAGATGGAATTAACAAGAGTAAAGTGTAAATTGGATGAATGCCAAGTAAGTGTAATGAAGATGACCTTTTATGATGAAATTCTTCAGATTTTTGCATCGAAAAATACAGCGATTATATACGAAATAATTTTTAATATGTAGAAACAATCTCTTTATTATCTTAATTATATGTCAAATGAAAAAAAAAGTATATATTTTCTGCTCTATTTATTGAAAAATTTATTTTCAGTTTTCTTCATCCAAGTAGAAACGTAGAAAAAGTAGCAATAGATGAGACAGAATGAGAAATCAGACAGAAAAATGTATACAAAAATAAACCCATCATTAAAGTAAAGACACATGA
This sequence comes from Chironomus tepperi, assembly GCF_022539635.2. Taxonomy (NCBI): domain Eukaryota; kingdom Metazoa; phylum Arthropoda; class Insecta; order Diptera; family Chironomidae; genus Chironomus; species Chironomus tepperi. Next base: position 2,183,763 of record NW_027226498.1, on the reverse strand, counting down.
CGCGATCAAGTCGCAAAGGAAAAATGAGGACATTAGAAGAAGATTGAAGATCTATTTGCAAAATCATATGTTTTTCACATACATGTGACTTACTATTCTTACAATCAACTTATGTATATTTATACTTATAGCATGCGTGCGAAGAGCGTTGTGCCCACTTCACTTTCCGATTATAATTATAAACAGTGTCAAATTTGTGTAAAAATAGAATAAAGAAAAATGAAAACAAGATAAAATATTCTCATCACGATGATCTCGTGGCTGGATGGATTTTTTATTCTTTTTCTCGTGGTCATTGATTTTTTATTTTTTTTTTTTGAAATTATTTATAAACAACAAATTTCATTAATATTTACGATTTTACAAAAACGGATATGAAATATAATAAAAATATTTTATTGCTTCAACTGTATGGAAAGATTAATATTTGATATATGCATTTATATCAGATTCGTATGAATGTTTTGAAGACATTGCAATAAAGTAATAATTATAAAATTCACTAGACAATGAAAATTTTATCAAATCGATCAGACATGTCGTAATTAAATGCACGAATCCATTAGTTCTCAAGCATAAACATACTCTCAAATTTTCCTTAATTCATTATTGTAAATGCACATGAAATGTATTATGTAAAGCCTTGAAAAGCTTTTGCTGCATTTTATACATTAGGAAATTAAGAATTCACCCCCTCATTCTCTTAAAATCCAGTTGTGAAAAGCATCATAAAGCTGATGAAAATTTCTGGCGCCCAAAAGCTGGAACATGTTCATGTATAATGTTGATATATAGATACGAAAATTTTATTTAACATATCTTAATTCCCATCATAAACCACATTCGCAATATTCATTTAAATAATTTATTTCCTCTTGTAAAAAAAAGTAGGGTAATCAATGTATTTTTGGTGGTATTTTCCCCTTTGAAAACTTTGAGTGCTAATATTTTCGTAATTACTGGACGAATAAATGAGTTTTATGTACCAAAATGTCAAATGGTACCGCAGAAATCATATTCCATGCACAACTCTTTGGTATTTCCATTCATTTAAGCACAATTAATGATTTTTTATGCATTATTTTCGTTTTTGTTTTTGGAGGTATCAAATTTGTTTTTGGAGGTAAAAATATGTATTTTTGGAGGTAATTCAAAAAATGACCGTTGATAAAATTTTCGCAGAAAAAAAGCTAAAAAATCCATTAGAGCAATCTTTACGGCTAAAATATATGGTACAGACCTTAATTAACTTAACATTTGGCGTTAATTTTACGTTATCGATCCTCTAACACGAAAAAAAAAAATTTTTTTTAAAAGTGAAAAAAATGCTTTTTTAGTAGTCTAGATGTTACACATTGCTTAATATTACCTTGCTAGTGTGTGCCTATTACATTGATTCTCATTTAAGAATATGTTTTCATATTTAATATGGTGAAATCAATTATAACTTTTTCCAAATTCTCATTCATTGTATCTTTTATCTTCCATTTTGCTTAATTTTTCATCGAATCACTTTAAGTTTTTCAAAAATATCTCTCAAGTAGATAATTACACTTAAATTAATTAATTTATGTATAATCACAAATATTATTTACTCAAAAATTTTAGTAAACAAAACCATTTTTTTCGACAAAATTCAAAAAATTTCCGTTAAAAATACCTCCAAAAACAAATTTTTTTACCTCCAAAAATACATTTAATGCGTCATTTTTTGGAATGCTGTTTTCTCGAATATTAAGCAGTATATACTGTTAAAACCTTCATGGAAACACAGAAATAGATGGAAAATGTCATTTTTGGTTACTCATAAGGAAGAAAAATGAGATTTTAAGGACAAAAATAATCGATAAAAATTGCTCAAAATTTTCTTCATTCTTAGAAAAAATGGCTGGAGTAATAAAAAATTAAAAAACTTAGTTAAATAACTGTCGAATAGGGAATATTGTCTAACAAAACATATTTTGCCATGTTTATGATGATTTTCGTATGTTTTTGAGAACTTATAACGCGCTAAAATCAAAAATATTTACAAAATAAAAATTGAAGGCATATTACCTCCAAAAACAAAATACCACCAAAAATACATCGATTACCCTATGTGAATGAAGGAAAGGTGAATGATTAAAAAATGAGAGCAGTAAAATATAAAAAATGATTCTTTTTTAACTTTTCAAACATAGAAATTTATGTTTATTTATATTTTAGATAAATATTTACTCATACTATAATGATAATGACGATAATTCACAATGACAATATACATGAAATGAATTGAAGTAAGAAAAACAATTCTTCTGTGTCGAGGGGACTTTAGAAGTTGAAAAACATAGCAAGAATTGCTAACTTCATTCCACTTGATTTAAATTTTCCATTTCATTGCAAATCCCCCTTTTTGTATTTTCTCGCTAATTTTCCTTCAAATCTAATAAATATTTTACACTTCATTTTGTTTGACAATCAAAAAATAAAGGCAGAGAGAATGAAATGGTAAATAATCGTAACGAAAAACGTGGGCCACTTGCTGGTCATTTTTTTCACTCGATAGGAAAATTTTTCACCTCATTTGATTTTTATTTTATGTGGATGCGCTCATATGCAAGTTTTACAAAAGAAAACAAAAAACACATTTTTGTGTGCTGTAGAAAAATTGAAGATAATTTTTTGTAACACTTCTCAAATGTGTAAATTAATGTTTATATGTATCTGTTTGTAAAAGCTGGCGATGCCAAAAGAAGTAAGTGTCTAAATATTTCGACGAGATAAAATCAGCATAACGAATACGAAAATGCTGATCTTTTAAAACTGTTTCGTTTTTATCGTTCAGCATCTAGTCATTGGATTGGAAACAGAATTTATGATGAAGTAGCAAAACGGCTGCTGCATATTGCAATTTTTGTTAGAATTTATTTCGAATGCGGCAATGTGTGATCTTGTAGCATCTTCAATTTTTTAATATCGATGAAGAAGCATTAAACGTCATTTTCGTATCTATTTATGTGTAGGTGTATTCGTGCACATGAGAATGTTAAGGGAATGTACAACAAATCTTGATTATTGTAAATTATAGGTAGATTTTTTTGGCTCATTTAATGAAATTCCACAATATCAATAAAATATTTACTTAATTAGCACGAATTAGTTATTAAACTAATGAAACGGAACTAGTGGAATTCAATTAATTCAATACTTTTATGTAGATAAATCTTTGGTAGACAGCATTCATTAAAATGACAAAAAGAGTTTAATAAAAATTAATCAACATGAGGCACAATCATAAATTTTTTGCCTCCTCAACCAACGTTGATTTATATCAGTAGGAAAAGTTTAAATATTGCTCTGCTTTTGATTTTGACGATAAAAAATTATTCGATGGAATTATTTCGTGTAATTTATTAGTCCTGAATTTTTACATTTTTTTTTTTTCGTTTTCCGTAATGAAAACTGAGCTGAAAGGACGCTAAGGAAATAACGATGTCCAAAAAAAGATGGATTAAATAATGATTCATTTGGTAAATGGAGGATACTTGATTAATTTTATTATACTTTTATCAGAAAGATTGCTTACGTATTGGATTTATAGCTATACAAATGAAGAAGCTTTTAAAGCTCCGATAAGGCATTTTTATTAACATCAAATGGAAGTCGCCTTTATTAGGTAGCCATATGGACACTACACGGAGGCTTCGACTCGGTGTTAATAAAGGAGTGAGTCTTCTTTATTATTGTAGCTTCGGTTCAAATGTTAATTTTCTTGCTTCTGTTTACAGTTTAATAAAAGGTTTATAAACGTGAAATTTCATTGACCCATAACATTATCCACATAAATTTTGATCAGATTAAGTCTTTCAACTAACCTAAATATTGACAGAATCTGCCTTAGTATCTTGAAAATCTAACGGTATTTAATTGTTTTAATAGATTTAAGGCATGTAATTAATCCATTAAGAAAACTAAAGTACTCTTACTCAAAACTAAAATTGGATATCAAAAACCAAAGCACGAAGAATAATTAGATTCATGATTTTTCTGTTACCGCATCGGATTTTATTCAAAAAATTACTGTAATCTAAGCATCGGCATTGATATAAATACAATACATTTGATTAAAACGATTTTAATATTTTTCAGCAGAAAAATTTGTACTGAACATTTCATTTAATAAAATAAAATTAGCTAACATGAAAAAATCACATAAAGTTTATTCAAAAAATGTCGTACGGATAGCAATTACACAAAAATAATGTTCGTTTTTTCTAGTTGAACGCGAAAACTGCATTATCCGTAAAACCTAATGTATTGAATGAGTTTTAAGCACACAACTTGCTATCAGCTATTAATCAGCTATGCAGTTTTATGTTTTAATCGATTTACTATAAAACTTGTGGTAAGAGACTTCTTTGAAACTAAATGATGTTAAAATAACATGAGCAGAAAGATCATAAAATACATTTTTGTCCCAAATCCCCAAATGATCGCTTTATCATTTTAATTTTTCGAATTGATATAAAATATAAACAGCCTTTGAGGTCAAATAAAAATTAAAAGGAACAGAAATTTTTAAACATCATTATTTACATCATAAAATTGAAATTATGATCTCTGATGTCATAAAAAATCTCACAAAAATAAAAATTTCATAAGCAAATATTGTTTATGCTTTTAGACCATGCTTATTGAAACATTTCAATTTTACTTCACGGTAGAAATTTAAATATTTTGAATTGACAAAAATATTTGTGTTATTAATAAAAGTTACTTTCAATCATTATGATTTAAATCCAACATAACTTAATATTAGAATCATTGAAGCACAAAAAACAATAGAAAGTAATTTATATTAGGTACACCAGCGGCTTAAATTGTGCTAATGTTACTTAATCCATTAATTATTTGGTAATGTTTATAAAAATTATTGATAGAAAATTCAGTTATGAAATTTTCATGGGTCTTTTTCGTGTATACTTTGAATTGTACCCAAAAAAAATGGTCGGTGAAAAGATTACGTAATGTATTTTAGTTTGGGTCTTTAGAGCGTTTCTAAATATTTAGCATGCAATCGATTTTTTTCCGCTAGTTTTCTCTTTTTTGCTATAAAGAGAATTTTTTCGTTGCTGTGCTGCTTTTTTAGGCAATGACTTTGCAATTTTACCAAATTATGAGCGAAATAGGTGAAGCAGCAAAGGAAACCCAGTAATTTTTTTCGTTTCATGTACGTCATACTGCATTCAAAAAATGTTTATGAAAAAACTGAGAGAAATAGAAGAAAGTAAGTTCTAAAATTAGGACAAGCACGTTTCGCATATAAGTATATATTGTGTGTGCACATCATTCAAATACACATAGATAAAAATGAGCATTTTTTTTTGTTCATCTCGACTCTATTTTTCCTATAGCTCTTTCTTTTTTCCTCATACGCCCCATATGTCTACTCGAAATTAAACAAAATAGATGATTTTCATCTAATCAAAATAAACAAACAACGCAAATCGTCTCAATTTCAGTTGATTGAACTAAATTATATAGATTATATGTATATTGCTATATATGTGTTACGATGACTGTGATTTTGATATTGTCCAACTATTTTGTTTGCATATAAATTTAGATGTTCCGCAAAATTTTAAGTCGAGTTAACATAAACTTTCGGTTCTTCTAAATCGAAAATAAGACTGACAAAAATTCAAAATGATTTACACATCAAATGTGCAACATCTTACATTGCCTAATATTTCGTTACATTGTAAAAGCTTCATATTTAATGTACCATATCGTTTTAATGCTTTTCAAAAAGAACGAAATGAAAATGAAATCTAAATAGCTTGTATATGCAATGCAGTAAGTGCAATACGTCAAAATGAAATTTCAGAAAAATCGTTCATGGTCGTCGCTAAGTGAAATAACAATGAAATGCCTAGTTTTATAATTGAAAAATTGCAGTTTTCAGGGCACTCAAATGTACATTTTACGAAATATTCTATGCAAAAGTACATAAGTAATAAATGAATTTTTGTATGAGAAGCATCACCATTCCAAATCTGATGAACGATGCTAAAAAGTCATATTGGAAAAGATTTTCCAAGTCTCGTTAGGGCCATAAATTTTTTGAACATTTTTGTACCACAAAAAGCATTGGAAAAAGCAGCTTATGGTTTGAACATCTGTGAGTTAAAGCATTTTTTGTGAAAATTGTTTTTTTTTTTGCAATGATGTGTATGGCAGTGGATAATAATATGAAATGAAAGAAGCATAAAGAATAGAATCATTTAAGTTAGATTATTATCAGCTGTCATTATTTTAAGCTGACCTCCATTTCTACAATGCCATAGCACTGTATCTTATCATCACCTAAAAAAACACACAGTTCAGCCTACTCTATTACGCGTTAAAATAAGAAACAAAATTCACATCAACACAATATTTTTGGCATAAGTCTCGTCACTTTGCGCGTTATACGCTCTAACCATAATGCGATATGTTTCAAATGACCCAAAAAACATTTTTTTTTCTGTTCCTTCTGTTCACTTCCAAAAAACAGCCTTTGATAACGCTTTTTATGCTATGCTATTCTGTATTATTTGAGGTTATGTGAATTATTTTGTGTGTATGTTTGCTATTCGTAGACACATGAGACTGCTGCTGTTCAGTCTCTAAAACATTTACTATATTTTATCTACACGTATAGGACTCATACTTTTGTGATAGTTTCATAGACAGACGGGTAGATAGTAAAAAAGAGACAAAAAATGGATTTAAATCGAAAGTTTTCATGGTGAGTAGCCTAAACCATAAATTATACACTCTATATACCTAATAAAACTATTAATATGAAAACAGAGATTCCTTCCACAATACGAATCTTCAGTGTAAAATTAAATGCGTATTGCATTTATATATACTGCGTCGATTGAGAGAAATCTTTTGAATATCTACAGACAAAAAATTGTAAATTTACATAACGAAATAAAGTCGACATTTCTTAATAATGAAATGTGTGGATTTTTACCATAAAACATTTTATTGCTTTTTGTCGCATCTAAATTATCATCGAGACTTTCTATTTCTTGTGAAATCATCTTCGTCACATCGTTGTCTCACAAAAAATCGCAAATAAAATTTTTATATCTAATTTACTGTTGTTGATTTGGATGGCACATACGCACGTTTCGAATGTTTCTTCAGATTTTTAAAAACTCCTTTTAAAGTTTGGAGCAAGAATGTTTAAACTCCCATAAATAGGTCAATTTCTGAATCCTTTGAATATTAAGTGCTATTTTATTAGGAGGTGAAGAAACTTTCATCAGAAGTGTGGATTTTATCTTACTACAAACAAACAAAAAAGCTTCATCCACAAAACTTGGTTTTTAATGTGTCAAATATAAAACTGTTTATGTGACATTTTCACATTCTTGCATGAAATTTTTGTAGACAAACTAAACTTTCTGTCAGTAGATGGATGAGAGGTTGTGCATACACAATAAATAATTCATATAAATAAATATTATTATAGTTCTCCTTTTAATCTTCAACTTTTCCTTCTTATTATTCCCCCCAACTAGATATACCCATTCAATAAATCCCATAGAGATTATACGATTAAGCTTTAATGCAGGCATTTCCTTTTCATCTCTAGTTTTTTAGTTATTTTAAGGATATTTTCTATCCTGATTTCTTGAAGGGAAATTTCTTATGTAAGCAATTTTTTATTATTTGATGTGGAGGCTTTGTTTGTTTTTTAATACCGTAGTAACAAACCGAAAAAGCCAAAAAACTGTTTTCAAAAACATACAAGCACCCAGATGTTTATTTAGGATAGAGAATAATGTGCTTACCAAATTATTTAAGTTTTATTGATTAGTTTCCCGAGAAAAGTATTTTAATGACCGACCTAACACTTCTTTGTTAAATATATAGCTCGTAAAATTTATATACCAAATGCGGAATAAGATCCGAAAGGTAAGACCATTAAAGAAGAGAATGAGTGAACTATAATGAACCAAAATTGCAATTTAATTAATTATTATTTCGCATGGACAATTATTGGCAAATTGCAATTTGGCTGAATATTGTACAATTCATGTTATTGAGATCAGAACATACCTAGATATAGCATGAATATCAATAATGATGCCATTTATGTTTTTATCTGCATATAATAGAGAGTTTTGTACATTGAGTAGGATGGCCATTTATTTTTCGTAAAATGTATGGACATTTAAATTCAACAAAGAATTGAGTTCTTATAAACTGTTTTCAGCTATATCTTATTAGACTAGGAATGAAAAGAATACTGCCCTTCATTGCCAAGGGGATCCATTTTATTTTGAACAATTAAATCCATCTTAACATAATAGATATCAAATTTTGAAGCCAAAAAAATAAATCAAAAAACTTTAGAATCAATTGCTCAAAAGTATAAACTTCGACTCAAAAGCTGGACTAATATCGATTATTGGATCAAATCAAATTACCCTACACATTTTAAAATTTCCAAAAAGATACAACAATAAAATATCTTTTAGTGCTCAATAAAGAGATTAAATAAAGCTCATGGTTAGGTGGAAAACAAATTTTTTATTGTCGAAATTAAATTAAAAAATTACAAAAGTCCTCGTGTTATTGATCGAGGGACTTAAGCGCATTTTTGTCCCAGCGATCAGTAATTGATTAACAAGTCACTTCCAGACCTAAAAACCAAGATCCAGTAAGATCCAGGTCACTTTCAGACCCAAAAAACAAGATCCAGTAGGATCCAAGTCACTCCAGACCAACAAAACCAGATCCAGTTAATTCCAAGTCACCATAATAGAAATTTAAGCATTTCATCATTTAACGGATTTTAATAATTTAAACCACATAACGGTCAAAAAAAATTCAAACTTTGTTCATCAAACATTGTAAGAACATCAAAAAACATTGAAGAACACAGTAAAACAATGAAAAAACGTGTTGTTGTTTTTGTTGTTGTTGTATATGAAAATGAAAATTTGTTAATTATAGTATTTACGCGTTGATCTAAAACTTTTAAATGCCCGGCGCCGCAATAACTTTATGGAACTGATCTTTTAAAACCATATCGAGCTCTCTACGATGTCTAATTAAAAAGTTTTTAGCGTCAGCCGAACGCCCGAACAGCCGAACGACCGAACGAACAAAGTGATTTAAAAAGCTACCTTTTTGAAAAAAATTTCAAAAATGCGCTAAAAATTTCATCCACCATCGTGTGTGTGCACTTGTGTTGGTAAACAAATATTTGCAAACTAGTATGAAATCCCACCAAGCATGATGTGAAAATATTTATACTTTGTTTACTCTGGCTTCTATTTGGAGATTATTTGAGATTGCTGAGATTTTCAAAACTTTCATAATAGCAGGTATATAAAAGTAAATCTCAAATTCACAGAATCTCTTATTTGAAAAGTACAGCACTAGAGCATGAATCATGATGACAAAGGGAGTAATTCCCAAAATTATAGTATTAAAGAAATATTTGCTAAAAACTTGACGATTAATTTTGATCGAAATTTGTTTTTATTTGAAGCATTTTTACTTTTTCATTTAGACGGAATTCAGCATAAAATTTCAATTTTTAACAATGAACTTAACAATCAGCGGCAGTTTTAAAAAGTTTTCATTTATAGGTGTGTGACATTTTTTAATTAAAAATATTTGTGTTCAATTGTCTGTCAATACTGTAAAACATATTCTTTTTTTGTGATGCAATGAAAATTTATCACTCAATTTTTAAAAGTTTTGGAAGTTCGTATACAGTGGAAATTGATTTTTGTCTACCATGACATATTTCTATGATATGACAAGACTTGATATGCGATGTAGTTTTTAATATAAAATTTGTGTAAATGATAGTTTAGTGAATTCAAATGAGGCATAAATGGAAAGAATGCTTAAAAATTGTATTCATTCTTATTCGCAAAAAGTGTACGTGATCAAAATTATACTCATATCATCAATATCAATTGTGTTTTCATTCATGGGAATATTAATGTATCAAAATGTATCAGATGGCGCGAACTAAGGACATAATGTTTGAATATTACTTCCTTCAAGCGATAAATTATTTATTTTATCCTTTTATACTAGTGGTTCTCAAACTTTTCAGCAGAGTACACATTAATATTAATTTGCGGCATTATCTTTATCTTAGGAATGACCTATGTTGACAAAAAATCCACAATTTCTCTTGTTTAGGATTGCAACTCAACTGTAGAGTGCCGCGGAGCATAGTTTAAGTAACTCTGTATTTTACTGACGTAAAATATGACAGAGATTTTTGTGAAATAAATCATTTAAGCAAATATTTGTCGCATTGATTACTTTTTTGTGCATGTTTCAGTTAACTGAATAGCCAATTAGTCTATAGAATAGACTATTCAAAATAGATTCATAAAAACTTAAAAAAAAGATCGATTATATCATATGACAAAACATTAATACGATTCAATCCTATTGTACTAAGCTGATCACAAAAAACGATAGGAAATCTTATAAGGAAAGAAATTTTTCTCAAAATCTTTCTGTTTCTCTCATTTTTTATTCCGTTCCATCCATTCAGCCGCATCATATGATGATGATGATGAAAGACTGATGGCGATAAAGATGTCAAGCAAGAGTTTATGTTGCAGAAGACATAAGATGGAAAGCTTTCATTCATTGGAACGGTATCAAGAGCCTCTATTCATTTTTTTTTCTCTAACACGTTCACTTACACATAATTTGGTTGAATTTTTTTTGTTGCTTCAACTCTTCATGATATAACACGAAATATGTCCTCGATATTTTTTTTATATATTCTTCTTGCTCACTTCTGCCTGAATGAAAGCATATAATATTTATTCATAGAATGGAGAAAGAAGGCGCAAAACAGAAATTCTGGAGTATGTTCAATGTAAAAATGCGAAATATTTTTTTTTTTCACTTCCTTATCATCGTAAATATTTAATATGATGCCAATATAAATAGCTTGTGAGAAGTAAAAAACCTCAATCGGTACAAAAACTTTTATTTCCTTTACATGCTTAAGGAGCTTTCAAATCAAACGTACATGTGCGTTTTTCCTCTCTTCTAATTCCACTGGTATAGTGCAGATGGTAAAACTGAATTTATGTGTGATTTGATAAAATGTAGAGGAAAAGAAAATATACGAAAAGAAAAGGAGGAAAGAAAAATTGGGTCGTGGAAGAAGATGAAACTGTTATGGATGAAATCATTGTGTGAAAAACTCTTGGTAAAGATTACAAGCCCTTGAGGGAAATTTAGTCAATTTTATTGAAGATTTTATTGGATTTGAGAGTTTTTGCAGCTTGATTAGCCTTTCTGTGAGAGTTTTCGAGTATTTGCAAAGGACTGCATGCTTTATTTTGATAAGCTTTTATATGTTCAAATACTTCTACGTTTTGAACTATGAGCAATAGAGTATGCTTTAATTTATAGACACAAATTACAGTCTGTTTATAACTTCAGCACCTTAAATTGTTGTAGCAATAAAATAAGTCTCTAAATCTACTGACTAGATATAATTTACACAAGGGCATGAGAAATATAATCCTTAAGCCTTTTTCTTTGTAAGCAGAATGATATGCAGACATATCCTCAATAGCTCTTCTAGAGAATGTATGAACATATTATGTTGTATTATATAGGAAAAGGAGCATTAATATGGCAAGAATATTCAATAATAATGAAAGAAAAAGTATTTCTGGTCCCTTTCCTTCTCCTTCCTTTTCATACAAAGCTCACACTAATATAATATAACCATTTTTCTTTCCATTCTCTTCTTCTTCTTTTCTTTCTCTAGCTGTACTATGAAGGATGAAAATTCATTGTTATACAAAAGCGAGAGAACTCACGAAAAGCACTCCACTTAAATTCATTTTTCATGTGATTTCTTTTCTTTTTCGCTCTTTGCTTTTGTGCTATTCGTACAAGAAAATAAAAAATTTGATGCATATTTAAAATTTTTCTTGTATATGGATTTCATTTTCCATGTTACACGCAGGGAATGGCAGTATTAAGAAATGGATTATTAATTTCAAATCATGAAAACACATTTGAATTAAGGTGAAATGTGAATGTCAAATGTGCATGTCCTTAAGTGAACTAGAACATAAACTATAGAAAGCATCAAAAATAATCAATTTTATATTGAATTAAGCAGAAAATAATCAGCATATCCTTCTTCCAGGAAAAATGAGTTGAGAACTTTTTACTCGAAAAAGAGAGAAAGATAAATAGAAATTCTAAATCAGTGGCAGAACATACACTTGAGAATGTCGAAATCTGTTTTTACAAGCGAGCTATAAATTGTGGTCAAAAATTTATTGCTCTAAATTTAGCGCCCTTCTTCAAAATATCGTGAAAGATTTTTTTTATTATTGGGGTGTATGAAATACTCGAAAACCCGTTACAAGCAAAGAATGAGATCGATAAGAAGTATAAAACGCAGAACAGACGATGCATGTCGATACAAATGTGCTAAAATGAATTTCTCTTCACTTCATTCTTATTAATAAACGCAAGGAACTTACATTCTCCTCCCTAGCTCTGATCGATATAATGTATATAAAATGAGAGTTAATTTAGGCACAATTTAATGAAAATAACAATAGAAAATGGAAAATAAAATGACGATCAGTCTGGAGGCATTCAAAAAACATTTCTTTCGTTGGTATTGTTAAGTTATTTTTGCAAAGTCTGAACAGGACCTATTGTTGTCATTTAATGATGCTTTTCAAATGTTGTCTGTTATTAATAGTTTTTTCATGACTTGCTACGACTCTCCCTTCTTTCCCCATATATTTTTTTCTTAGTCGACAATGAATTTACGAAAAAAGAATTGACGAGAGGAAATTTTTTACTGCTCCTATCTGATTTACTTTTTTCGTACAATTATAAAAAGCTACAAATAACTTTACATTAAGTCACGCGCAGACGCAGCACAATTCCACGTGACTTTTCTTTTTAAAGACCGAATTGGGGAAATAATTTTCTTTTATTCATTCTAGTTCCTTTTATTAGAAAGGAAGAAATTTATTTTCAACATTTTTGGTTACGTACAAAAAATATATAACCACATAACTTTATTGCTCACCACAACAAACTTTTTCACATACTGAAACATTTTTTTTCATGTAAATTGTCCAAAAAAATTTCAAATGGCACCGCATTCAAATTTACTTGTGAATTATTTTGTTTGTTTTATTATATCGACAAATCAATATATTTGGCTTTAAAATCGTAGATAATTCGAAACAGTCACGGATGGAGTGAAAAAAATAAATTTTCTTTGTAAACTTCAATTTATTTCAGTAGCGTTCATTTTGTATTTTGGAAAATGCCGAATATTTTTTAATGTAACAATAGTTTGAATTCAAATGAAATGACTAGAAAAAGTAAAAAAGCCATGTTCAAGTACAGTAGAATTTAATAAAACGATATGGTATTCGTTCATTGTATTTTCGAGTGGAAAATTTCTTAAAAACAGGATTATTTGTTAAAGCTTTTTATATTCAGAAGCACCAATCTAAAACCCTTGATCCCTATCTAAGCACGAGTATTAAAATTCCGCAAAAAATTTTAAATTCAATAATTAAAAGAATTCTCAAGAAATTATTAATCATGACAAATTACATCAAGAAGTATATTCAAGATGTAAAGCACACATAAATGTCTTCCCACTCAGTACACATTGATAACGATGTTAAACAATCATGTATTACAAAAAGGATTATTACGCGAAATTAAATTTACATTAGCTTATGTAAACTTTTCATTACGAGAATCTCATTTTTCTTTTGTTCTCATTATCATCATATATGTGCTTTTGAGCAATGAAAAGATGCTTAGTACTTAAAAATTATGTTTCAAACTAATATGCAGTAAAATGTTTTATGTACGTTGTGCAAGTTTTTATCCCGAAATTGGAAAAGTTTTTGTGACGTTCAATCTTTAAAATGTTAATTTATTTAATTCAAGATAAAAAACATAATAAATCTGTAGAATTAATTATTACATATATTATGCAAACTTCCAGTTTCTACCACAATTTAAATATTTAGCATTTAAATTCTATGGTAAACACCTCACTGTTAAATGCATGCATATACTCGATGATGATTATATAGACAATCTCTTGAACAGAGGAAAATATCAGTCATAAAGAGGAAAGGAAGTAAAATAAACAGTAGTTTTTCATTGCAACAGCTACGGATAAAACCACTGAAACTATTTTGCAGCTTTTGCGATAGCTTTTTTTTCAGTGTTGCATATTTTTTATCCATTGCAACTATAAAGCCACTAATTTATTGGACGAAATTTTTGTGCTGCTAGAAATTTCTCTGTATGCCAAAACTGTATGGCGGAAAATTGCTTTTTTTTGGTTTATGTATAAATGGAGAAAGGTAAAAAAGGGAAAAATAGAACAAGTGTTAAATGAATTGCTCAAAGGTGGGTTTATGAGTCAAAAATAGCTTTTAGCTCTTCATAATGCCATTGTGATAAAAATTGAAATATCATAAAAAATATTTTAATTGACATTCAAAATTCACAGGATGAGTTTAATTTCCTTTTCATTCCATCGAAATACTTCACAAAAGAAATATTCTTGAAATGAAAAAATTAATCCCTTAGATTATACATATTCATAAATTAATCTGTGGCTTGTTGAAACATCGTGTTGTTTCATCGACAACATTGACCCAATAAACTTAGAGCTATTGAACTTTTTTTGTGATAAGCCATAATCTAAAATTTTTGTGGCTATTTAATTAATAGAGCATATAGAATAAACATCTAAAAATTCACAGTCAGAACGGACTACGTGTCGAACATATTAAACTTATTTTTTAGACTCAGTAACGTAAGCACCTCATATGCTCGAAACGATTGTAATCCTTGAAAATATGCAAATCTTTATTTTCTCACAATATTCTCATCCATGATATTGGTTTTATGCGCATTTGTCTTCTTGTCATCTTCTCTTCTCTTTATATGTCAATGCATAAAAAATCGTTAGTATTTAAAATTTTTTACATAAATTACGAAACTGGAGTTCTATCTTTATAAAGTAAGGCACTGGCAATAAATTTTCTTTTTTTGTCGTATGAATTGAATGTTTATGTAATGGAATATTTTTGTAAAATAGACGAATTGCTAATGCCTGTCGCTGTTTTTTATTCGTACGACCGATTCTTCCCCATTCCAAATATACTTGTTTAAAAAGTCCACGAGTTTTATCTAATCTTTTATTTATTTATTTTATTGAGTTTTTAAATTAATTCATCCTCAGATTCAAGTACAAATTTTTAATATCATAAAAGGAACTTTGAATTAAAAGCCAAACTGATCGTAAAGGAATATTTACAAAATTTTCATCAATTTAATAAAATTAAGTTAAAATAATTAAGGGAATGATGATGAAAATAGATTTTTTGGAATGATTATGAGGTGTTCGTCTGATTTTATGCATTTTATGTTTGCGAATGAGATAATGAAATTATTTTACATTTATCTGTTATGTCAATTATCATTAATTTTCATCTATCCTCAAATATGTATTTAATGTATATATGGAATGATATAATAGATAAGTACAATGAAGATAATGCTTCATAAGATGTTGAATTGTGTGCAATTACTGAACCAAGAGAGATATAATAAATTGAAACATAAATAAGGCTTAAAGAGTTAACGGAAGTATTTTAGTAGAGCTAAATGAGTTGCTAAATCTTTTTTTGTACTTAAGGAATTACAAGCTATCTTAGTAATAGTCCACTTTATGTCATTCTGTGATGCTATTAAAAGACTGAGAAGGTTCACATCATATATTTTATAGGACCATAATAAGAATGTTTTTACGACGATTGAAGAATTGAAAATTGGCTGAAAAAAATAACATTAAATATCTCCTTCAAAACTTTAGAAACAAAATTATGAACCAGCATAGAAACAACTCCCACAACTCATCACTTTTATCTCATTTTCACAAAACTTTTTATATTGGTCCCTATAAAATGTTTGTTGTTGTACTTTAAGCTATACTTTTTGTTGGAATTTTATTTTAAAGCACGAAAACTTTTTGAACTTATCAACACTGTTTAAATTAACAGAACAAGATGTACTACGGAAAACCCAATGAAGTAATTTACAAGTTCTAGGAATATCTCCAATTTTAATAAGCTTCAGCTTGAAAGATAATTGAGATTTAATGAGAAATGAATTTGTTGTCATAGTTCAAAGGAAATATTTAAACTTTGTTGATGTCTAAATAATCTCAAAACGTATATTCCAAAATTTTACGTTTAAAGACAAAATATGTAAACGAAATCGAAAGAACGTAGCTTGTGAGTTTATATACTTTCAGTCAATACTTGATGGATTTTACAAACCTTCTGGGAAATTAACTTAAACATATCAAATTAAGTTAAGCATTCAGCTATGCATAAACATAATTTCAATATTTGAAATAACCTTAGCAACTGCTTGAAAGATTAGTTGCTATGTAAAAAGTCTACGCATAATATTCACGTGAACTTTTAGAAACTTTTATGAATTCATAATGCTTACTAATTTTTGTATAATATGCTAATTCTAATATTTATTCCAAAAGATTCAGCTAATCTTTTTATAAATTCTAAAACAGTTCTTTGTCAAACATGGTCATTATAAATTAATAAATCAAACACATTTCACGAAGAAATGAAGTAGTCAAATGGATATTGATGACGATAATCAAAAATTATCATAATTATAAGACAATAAATTCTATGTTTACTTCCTCCTTTCAATACATGAATGAAAAGTATCAAAAGTATATGAATACTTATGATGATCATAATGAGAATAATAACAGCCGATAAAGGCAAACTGTATACATTATGTACATAATTTCTATGATTTTGAAAAATTATCCAATGAACCAAATAATACATCAGTGATTTTTGTTATTGTTTGTTATTATGACGCCATATCTCGTTTATGTTTCTATTATGCTTGTCACGAGATACAAAAATGCGACAGACTACGATGATGTTTATTATTTATTATTTTATAATTCGACGAGTAGAAATAATAATAAAAGCAATGTCCTTAGCAGCAAAAGTTTTCATATCTGTGACCTTCAACCTCATCAACCTAATTTTTTATATATCGTCTTCAAGTTTAAATTATAAATATTTGCTGCTAAGTTTTCCTTCTGCAATAACCATTCACGCATTTATGATTGAGGAGGGGTAAGTGAAGGTAAGCCATGCAATCTAGAGAATAACTTATTTATAGATAATAGATAGAGATAGACATTTATGTAATAAATAGAGAAATGGATGAAAGTTTGTAGTGAATTTAACAAAAATTAAGAAATATTTTTTTGCAATAATTGAAACAATTTCACAATTGTTTCTTGTAATTATTAATCATTAGAAAGATGAATAAAATAATGAATTGATGATGATTAAATAATCCTGAATCCATAAAAAACAACAAACAATTTTGTTTTGTTTCGCGAAAAAGAGAAAGGAATGAAAACTTTAATTGTGATTCGGCCAACGTTTGATTATCAATTCGTTCCACGTAATCATTAATGACAATTTGGCTTTACCACTTTTAACGTTTTCATTCGCTTTTTCTGTTTTTAAAAATTATGCTGCTGTTGTTGTGTAAATAACCCTAAACAATGTGACAACAGTTCTTTTAGATTTTTGATTTTATGCTTAATTTTTTCTTTGTTGTTTCATTTATCGTTAAAAAGTAAATAAAATAAAAAATTATGTTTTTGAGAGAAAAAAAATATAAAAGAAGCATAAAATGTATTTTTAATATCATGATCAGGGATGAAGAAATTGTATGAGTAACGCTTGCAACATAAAAATATTGTACTGAGTTCTAAATTTGATAGACTATGCTTTTTTGATTATAGATACAAAAGTGACTCAAGATCCATGAGTGCTCGAAAGGATGTCTATCAATTAGCCTTCTTTAGAGCAAGAATGAATTTGTACATAAATCATCATAGTGCCTTATCCAAAAGGTTTAAGAAAATATTATAACATTTCAATAAAAACCCTTCAGATGAACAATCTGGCCATAAGAAGCCAGATATAAATCACGCAACCGAAATCATTTAAATATTGTCCTATGGTTTATGATATTAATGCAAATATGGTCAGAAGAGATTTCCAACATGATAAATTGCTTTCAGTTCAGTGAATTTCCAGCACCAAAAATTATTCAAATCTACAATTTTTTATGTTCATTATGATACTTTTTTATTCTCATAATATGAAACTCATAACAATTTTTTCATCACCTGATGAGGTGGCACAATCCTTAAGGAAAGATTGATACAATTATTATTATTATAAAGAAATGTTTATGTGTATCTACTAAAATAAAATCATAAATTTACAATTTTGCATTATTTTTTAATGGTAATTAAGGCACATACTTTTCAGTAATAATTGATTTTTTTCATTTTATGTTTTTTTTTTTTGTAAAAATAATTAAATGCTTTTATAAAAAAAAGAATCTTGAATTCCTGGCAGCATGGTGAAAAATGCATTTTGATGAAAATTATATAGTTCACGGTGGTGGTAGCGATTTAGTAGCATAAAAGTAGTAGGTAGATGTAGGTAGTAGAATGATGATGATTTATAAATATTTTTTTATCTGAATGTTATGATGATGATGGTTTTGGTTCGAGAAGTGGCTTGATTTGGTTTTTAGGCTGGTGATGAAACTTAATTAATAATATTAACATTAGGAGTATAAATATATTTTTTTGAATATGAAGAATGTATTTGCTTGTGATTTTTTTTTCTTTTCTGATTGATTTAACATGTTAAACATTCATACAAATATAAATGCCTTAATGCTGTATATTGTTATAAAAATAAGATAGTAAAGGAAGGAAAATAATAAACGTTGATCAATTTAATTCTTTTTTGTTCACTAATTTAAAGGTTGGAAATGAAAAAGCTTATAGAATTTAAATTTAAGTGCTATATTCAGTGTGATAAGCTATGTCCTTTAAAATAATATTAAAAAAATTTGAATGAATTAATCCCGTATACATTTGTCTTAAAAGAAGTCGCATTACTTAAGGACATGAATAGTACTTTTATAATTCTGAGGATGAATTAAAAATACAATATCTAAAAACTCCTCATTAATTAGCCAGCAAATTTATTATTTACAACTAGAAGAAAGGAATGTCAGCAATAATGATTACCCCTTCAAGTGTCATTAGCGTAATGTCAATAAATATAAATAAATATAACAATGTGACTTTTACTCAAGTTTTGATGTATGATTTTCAAATATATGTATTACATTGCTCGACTTATTCCTCATATTTTATGTATTCTCGAGAACCTTTCAAAATATTTTCATGACACATTTTCTTCTTTTTCTTAACTTCTTTCGTTTTTCGCAATTTCCGTGACACTTTTATTATCAAGAGTGCCTTATTTAAAAAAATCAAAAAATACATATCTAGGGCAAAAAACGCATCAGCTTATAAAAGCTTTGGTTTTTTGTGGTTTCTATATTTAATGATGATAATACACCGCAGTAAATTTTTCTCTTGATTAATTAATTTATACAATTTAATAATTTATTGTAGCGAAATCATTAAGGTTTCATGTCATTTTTTGTGTGTATATATATATTTTTTTGTGAACAAAATGATGAATTTTTTATGAAATAGACATTCTATTTGAAGTTATAATGCGAGAGACCTAAAATATTGTTTGTGTCTCATAGATTTTTTTTTTCATTTAGGTAAAACTCACCAAAACCAAATCGCTGTTGTTGTTGCTGTTGCTGTACTTGCTGTTGTTGATGATTAAATTGTGGACGTTGGAATGTTGATGAGAGATTTGTGGCAGTCGAAGTATTAGAGCCACCAATACTCGAACCAATACTCGATGATGATTTATTCGAAAAGTTATTATTGGAATTATTTCCAATAATTTTACTGCTGCCATCAGAATTGTTATTTCGTTCTGATAATGCCGTCGATAATTCATCAAATATAAAATAACTATCTTGTGCATTACTTGCACCATTCATTGTTGAATTTTGTTGTTTTAATGGCGAACAATTTCGTTGCAAAATGGATTGCAATGGCGGTGATGAATTGGAATGTAGCATTATTGATAAATTCAGATTTATTTTTAATTATTTAAAGCAGTGATTTATTCTTATTTAATTTCCTTATTAAAGCTTTCAATTTCCTTCTTAAATAATTGCTGTTTTTTTTTCTTTTGTGTCGATGTAAACGATGGTAAATGGTGATTTATGAATGCTCTCTAAGTACCCGCAATATTACTTGAATTTTGCTTTAGAATGTATTTTTCGGTTACTTTATTGTTGATGCGATTTTATCATGTACATATAAAACTATATCCAATAACGGTGAATATCTTGCTTAGATTTTTATTGATTATAAAATTGATGAGATTACTATGTTGTGGAATTATCTTGGTGTGTTATGTTACGCTCTTTAATGTATCTTTAATTTTATTTGCTTAATTATGTCGCAAAAGTATGTGCAGAATAGAATACAGCCTGTTTTATTGCATTGTTGCTTTATTTATATTTTCTATATTTTTCACTTTTTTAATTGATTCTTTTTTTTAATATAAAGTTTATGTCCTTTAAGCACTTTGTTATCAACTATGTATAATATCTTTCACAACCTATTTTTATCCTTTTAATTTTTTTTTTTTTTGATTTGTTTAAAATTTCATCACAATTTGATTGTTTGATAATGTGTAATGAATTTGATGAGATAATGCTGCAAAAATTAACATAAATCAAAAATTTTGATTTTTTTTTCTTCTTCGTTGTTAAATTGCTGTGGCTTTGCAGAGATAGAAATTGAGTACATTTGTATTTACAGATTTAATTTAACAGACACTGAGCACGCCGACCTAAATGAGCGTGCTCATAATTTTTCTCAAGCAATATAATTAAGCATGTTCAATTTTGTGAGCATACTTATGAGTATGCTTCTTATCTGCTAGGGCAAGTTGTCGAAAATTAATTCAAAATTCCAACCACTGGGTAAAGTAAGGCAAAATGAATTCTCAAAATCTATCTCTGCAAAACCGTCATTGTAAAATTATAAATAAATTAATGATTTTTTTATTCAAAAATATCATTAAAGGAAGGTATAAAATTCCACTTGGAAGTTCTAATAATTTCAATATATGATTGCCATAATAATAATAACAAAAAATTTATGGAAAAATAAAATCAAAATAAATAGTGCATAGAAAATAATTGATGTGTATGCCACCAACAAAATATTATTTATGCGTAATTTCCCAAAATTATCAAAATAATTTTTTTCATTATCGACAAAATATTGTCAATTGTATTTGTATCACTGTTTGCTAGTTTTTCACTTTACACATCAATCTCGTATTAATTTTTTATTTTTGCTATTTTTACATAGCTCTTCCTTTACAATATTATTTGATTACAAATTTTTATTACAAATTATTTTTATTGTTGTTGCTGTTGATGTTGAAATTTGTATTAATGTGAAATTAAATGTCTCATAACAACGCACATTATAGACTTGTTAACGAATATTTTTTATACACTACTCACAAGTCAAACAGAATGTTACTAAAACATTTTACCAGCTCAATTTACCGCAATTATTATTGATACACTTTCAAAATGCCAATTATTGTTAATAATAATTCTGTTTCACTTTAAGCGCTCGTACTCGATTATTTTCGTGTTGTTTTGATTTAGAATTTACGCAATCATTATTTTTTATTTAAAAATTGATGATAGATTAAGCACAAGTGTACTGGTGACAATACGATAACCGAGTAATTTCTAAATTATATGGAATAAATTGAGCATCACGAAATAAGTAGAAATAGTAAGCTGTTCGTGATGCCTTTAGCGCTTTCAGTTGAGCGTCTAAAAACTTTTCAATCTTTTTTTAAATTTAATATCTCTGCAATAACTATATTGAAAGAAATGATAATAGAAACTTTGCTAAAAGAATAGTATATAGTTGCATATAGCACTCCAGTTTTCCGACTAAAAACTTCATGAAAATATTCTAAATGACAACATTACAAGTATTTTTATAACCATAACAATAGCACAACACTTCATATAACAAAAACATTGTTCCATGTATTTTCTCTCGATCTATATGTACATGTGTACAAAAAGTATGTGTCTGTATATTTGCTTCCGAGCTTTAGTAAAGACTTATAGTTATTATAATATTTAAATGACCAAAAAATCGTATAATAATATGAACATATGTTTTCATTACATTATATTCCTCATTCTTGTACATATTCGAATATCTCCATCTACATTTTTCCATATCATTTTATAAATTCTATTCACGTTTTCGTTTTGAATGTGATTTCATGTTATAAATGCCACAAATGTTTGGATATGTACTGTGTATGTTTTGGAAAAAAAAAACTATTACACAAATTAATTAAACTACTCTACATCGTCCGCTCCGATCTGCCTCGTTCTGTGTTTGCCTTTTCTTTTCGTTCATCTATAACTGACCATTTCTCTTTTGCTAAAGGCATTTTAGAACTCATCATATGTAGCGAGTTGGTAAGCAACGACTCATCAGATGTAAAACAACAACATGCTTATGGCTATCTTAAAAATGTAAATGTAAATAAATAAGTAGATAATTAAATTACATCATAGCTGTGCATATTTTGCTCACAAATATGTATGCGCGACATGTGCTGAGGAACGTACAATGGCATTTAATCAGGAAATGAAGCGAAAAGAAGACACTTTACAAGTAAATGGGTGTAGTAGGGTAGAGAAGGTCTATTACATCAAATGAAATTTTACATACATTAATCTTCTATACAGCAAACACAAAAAGTTGTGATCTATTTAAAAAACGAAGAGCAGTAGCAACAACAGAAGCACATTTCCTATTGTTGAAGCACAGTGAATGAGTTAGAGCACGTTCATGTATATGAAATTATATACCTTTCACTATCTTATCTTTTATGCAAACTTTATATTACTGCATGAGTGCATTCAAATTTATTTTTTCTTTCTTTCTTTCTTTTCTCACACAAGGATAGAGGATTTGTATTGTGAAGGAAGTGGAAAAGTGCACAATTTCAGGCTGTTTTTTTTCCTTCCCCATGTGATTTATCACTAAATGAAAATTTCTGCAACGTAGACTATTCAAGCATAATTGACAATGCAGTGAACATCAATTGACGTTGCACTTGTAATGACACACATTTACAGTTTGAATCCTTCTTTCATATAAAGCTTTGACAATAGAATATGAAAAAATGTTCATGCAACATGATTTTTTTCTTCTATGGTAGCTGACAAGATGATGCAGAAAAGATGCATTGTCTTTCATTTAGTTTGTTAAATTGAATTTTCCTCATGTTGACGATTCTGATGTTTAATGCATTAAAAGTTGATGGGAGGAATCAGAAAATATTTATAAATATTGAATCATGATTTACGAAGCATTTCAGTCATAACATTGTGATGGATAGCTTTATATTAGCAATGTCACACGTCTTTGAGTAACGAAAGAATTTGAATGAAAATTGCTAGAAAAAGTTGAAGAATTTAAAGCCTATCAAAAGATTAAAATTAGAAATGCTTGACAATGTGGTAGGCACAGTAGGGAAATTTTAACTAATTACCATAACCTACATCAAAGATGTACATTTCCACATTGTCACTGACATCGTCAGATTGCCTAACTTTGCATGGTTGACATGAAAAATGGATTACATCCCGAGGAAAATAAAAATGAAAAGAACGAGGGCAAATATGATGCGAAGGTGAAAATGTAGGCAATTATTTAAAATGTGTATGATATGAAAACGTCAAGTAAGTAAACTTCTTTGCGGTTCCTCAAACATTTAATTTTTTCTCTCTGTTTTATTTTTTATTTTATAAAGTGAAGCAATTTGTTCCTTTAACATATCTCTTTATGAACTTTTTCGTTTCCAAAAAAATCTTATTGTTGCAAAAGTTTTTATTTTTAGACAATTTTGGCTACAGTTCTTTTGGTTAACGGCAAAGTGGAAGAGAGAAGTTCTCTCTCTCGTTTTCCTTTTGACTTTAAGACTTCTTTTTATAAATAAAGCTCTTTTTCTGTTTTCAAAAAGGAAATGAAATTTCTCCAAACAGCAAAAAATTGTTATGAAGCATGAGCACTGTATGTCGAGTAAAAGGAATCACATGGTTGTTAATTCTGAGCAATCGTCCATTCTAATTTTGTAATGGGGTATTTCCTTCTATTGTAAACAGCAGTTCAAGGCAAAAAGTCAAGATTCTTTTACAAATAATACATTTTCTAGCTCAAAGATATAAAAATTGCTTAATTTATGAACTTGTATTTTCGTGTTTGATTTCTGATTTCTATCTAAATTTAAAATTGAAACATCTAAAACAGTTTTTATGGGAAACACCATATGATCGAGTTTGCAACAACTTTTTAACTATATTAAAACTGAGGTGAAAAATCAATTTTATTTACTTTTTAAACATTTTTTTCACTTCAACTATAGCACTGTAGATTGAAAACTGAGAGGAATATAAAGTAATAAATTTCCCATCAAGAAATAGCAAACATTTAATGACAAAAATAGATTCATATTATTATCGTTTATGAAATATTCATTCAATTTTATATTTAGAAATTAAGAAATTTATTGTAAAAAGAACATCCCTGTTTTGACTTAATACTAAGTGCATAAGTTCATTTTTCGAAAGTAATTATTGTAAACAAAAAAAAAAATTGATTAAGAAATTGTTGTTATTTCCCTAATGTGCACATACTATTACATTCATACTTAATTCAAATGCGTCATTAATGACGTTTATTGTGAAACTAGAACTTAGCACTTTCATGAAATAAATTTAAATAACCCATGAACCGATGAATTATGCCTAATACTTTTAATTTATAATTTTATTTATTTAGGTCGTTTGAATTCATTGAAGCTTCACCATCTGAGGATGATTTTAATATTGTTAATCTTGTATTAACATTTCAGATTGGAATAAATTTGCGCAAAATTTCTCTAAGTCGTCTCATGTGTTAGAGCAATAAAAAGATTCCCGAGAAAGATTAACTTTTACATAATTTCTTTTCGATTTTTCTGCACCTTACACTTTTGTCCCTAATGACACGTACATAGATTTCTAATTATTTTGCTACTTATGCAAGAAACTTTACATTATAATTATTGACTTTGTGCACCGAGAAGAAGAGCTTAATTTTTATTATTCAACAATAACAACAACGACAATTTGAATGTCTTCGATTTTTAATTTCATTATTATTCAAGTGTCATTGGCGAAGGACTTATACATTTAATGAAATGATTGCAAAACAAGAAAATTGAATCATTGAAAATTAAAAAAAAAAATCGAAAACTTCTTAAATTACTCAATCAATTATGCGATTTTTGTTCCAATAAAACATTATATTGTGTTGTTTTCAGTGCCAAAGAGTTTCTATTTCATATTTATTTTCTTTTCAAAATATTGGATATTTCATCTTCTTAAAAATTCAAATGGCATGGCCAAAATCTCTTTATATATTTTTTCTGTATCTATCTATTTAATTTATTCAAATTGATATCTTTGTATGTGATAGAAAAAAAATCATAAATTTTTCAGGTTTCTCCATAACTGTTCATTTATATACCAAACAAGTCAGAAAGCATACGATGAAGATGAACCAAAAAATTTTTGGGGAAAAAAATTTACAGTTTTTTTGGACAGATATCAAATAGAAACAAGCTAATGAAGAAAAAAAAAACAAAATTGGAAGATGTTAAAGACATTCCATAATTTTGTTATAATCGTATTTATGCTTCCTTCACAAAAACTAAACTAGTCAGCTTTCTTTTTGGCTCTATTTATGGAGCCAAAAGAGACTGACGATAATAGAGGTTCTTTTTGTTTATCTTATTATCACATATTTTTGGAAAATTTAATCTAGGAAAATAAAAATTATTTCAATCTCTATAATTTCAGCTGATTTCAGGTAAGATGATTCATCTCACAAAACACATTATATGGCTTTATTTCAACAAAATTTAAAATATTTCAATTGAAGCTTTGAGCACAATATTAAGTCAATATGTGAAAATGTATTACACTTAGTACTGCTATATCAAGAACTCGACTCGAAAATACTCTCAGTATGTCAATAAAGCACATATTTTTTAAAGCCACAAAAAGTAAACGAATTTTTTGAATCTCTAGTAAAAAATAATAGCAATAATAAGGTGACGAGAGATGATACTACCACTAGTTGTCGTAACTTTGTCGATTAACGACAAAGATCAGCTATACAGAAATATATTTTTTGTGTTGGAGATTCCTGGTATTTGTTTTTCTCTTATGGAGAAAAAAACCTATGAATTTTAAATATTGGAATAGTTTAGTGATAATGTTACACGAATGGACAGATGCTTGTCCAAAACAAACAATAGAAATACACCATGAAAAAAGTTTTTCATGAAAATCATTGAAGTTGAAATGGAAATTTTTGTTTTTGTTCCTGCTAGCATGTTTCATTACGGCACGCAAAAACGAAAGTCATTGTGAATGGAAAAACTTTTTACACAAAAATACAGAAAAAAAAACTAGAGAAACAGAACGAATAAAACGAAAAAAGCACAACAGTCAGAATTAACCTTGACGTGCACATGAAATTATATTTTTGTATTATAATATTTGATAGAGATATAGAGAGGCAATAAGCGCAAGGGAATATTATGTGTAGAATCACACTGTAAATGTGCGTGATTTCTAAAATATAATCTTGAATTTGACCCCGCATTTTAGAATGTAAAGTTCTCACATTCACTGATATGAAGGCAATAGTTTGTTTTATAGAATGGGAATATTTTTAGGTTTAATTAAAATTTTTCACTGCACACAAACAACATGTTTTATAATACTCATGACATGGCCCTTTCTAGCCTTAAAATTACATTTTTAAAGAATAAGGAAAACTTTTTCCTTTTGCTATAATTGAAGGGTATTTACCATTTTTTGTTGTGCTATTGTAAAGGTATAAAGAAAAACATATTATTAAATTTTCCAATATGATACTCATTCTTTTGTGTACGTATTACACTATATCCATAAATAAAAACACTCGATAAATGTGGGTGCTGTATAATGATAACACGTTAAGCATCATATGAATAAATCTTTTGTCCATTTTTATAATGACACACAAAAAAGTGTTACAATTTCAATATAGCACATACAAATTCAATTTTGAAAGCCGAAGGGTGAAAATTATTAGCTTTTTGCATAACACAATTTTCTGTTGCACAATTATTCATTTTTTGCTTATACAGAATAGATTTTTAGGTATTTGTGCGCTTAAAAATAGTTTTTTACAACTGAAAAATTTTCACAGTTTTAGTTTTTCTTGCAATCATTTTTTTTTACATTCGCGTGTTTGAAGCAATTGAATGGTTTTTAGTTTGTATGTTTTTTTTGTTGCTTCCACAAAAGAATAAACTTTTTGTTGATAAAAACAAGAAAAAAAAATGTGGTATTTATTCTTCCCCTTGTAATACTCGATTATATGTGAGTTATTACATCGCAGTCAAATAACTTCACAAAAGCGAACGTTTACGTAAACTTTTTTTGTTGGCAATTAAAAAAAAATAATAATTTTTCAGATACATTTATATTAATTTCGTACTTTACAACGACAACAACAACAGCAACAATAATATCATTTGCAATAATAAATACAGCTCATGAGAGTTACATTTTTTTGTTATTATTATAAAAATTAGCAACTAAACGGATAACAATAAAATCACTAGATAGTTCTTGGTTGACACGAAACTTACAAAACAAAATTTTTTTACAGATTTTCGGGAATAAAGCAGCGATGCGACGAAAAATGGAACAGAGCCGGATTGTGACTGATTGAATGGAAGGCGAATCATCGAGTTGTATATTGTTTCTTTCGAGTGCCATTCAGAAAATAATATTGTCGTATACACAACAGCCTTTATTTCTTATCGCCACTACATTATATGTATGAATTAATTTTTTACTTCTCTTTTTGTGTGTGTATAGAGATAGATATTGCATGTGTATGGGAAAGAGCGAGCAATAGTTGAGACGACAAAAATGTGTGTTAGATTGTGTCGTAGTACTATCGGGCTGCAAATATATACACTTTTTTGAATATTATACGGGGCGCTTTAAAATGGTGGAGACACACGCAGACCACATACTCCATACAATGTATGCATAAATATGTTAATAAATTTTTTTCCTCTCAATTTTTTTTTCTTACTTCTCATTTCATCTCATGATTGTTTCTTCTCTTCTCTAAAACCTCCAAATCATTTACTACTGATGCTGCTTCTGCTGCCTATATGACATTATATGTCAGAAACGTGTAAATTTTTTTCTTTGTACACAAATATTCATCTTAAATACTGGTTTCTCATATATTATTCAACATATTTATGTGTATATAGATGAAATCATTATCATCATTTACATACATCTTCACATAGCCAGTGAGAGTCACATCTTTATTGTGTGTCTTATTTGTTATGTAGAGTCTTTATACTATTATTGAATATCATTGATATTTTGTCACTCAGCTATTGACAATTTTTTCAACAAATGAAATAGAATTTCATCATATGTAGACATACAAAGGAACAGTGAGAACATTTGTGTCAATTAAATAATCTATTTTCATCAGTATCAAGATTGCATTTTTTATTCTTCAATCTTAAAACAATTGAAAAATATTGATAACATCTATTCATTTTCATCACTCATTGTATGCACCCAACTGGAAGTAGTTTTGAAATTTTTTTCATTTATTACAATTGAATTTATTGTGTTGAATGCTCATACATGCACGATACCTTTGCATCATTATTATTATTGTTATGAATAAAATACAAAACAAAATTTATATTGACTACTGTCTGTCTCTCATGCTCTCACTCTTTTGATTTTTATCATCCTCAAAAGCAGCCACATTCTACCCTCAAGCAAAGAAAATAGAAACGAAAATGTACGAAGATTTTAAAAAGTTTTATTGAATTGTCTTTGCGACCATATCATTTCCATATTTCTTTTTTTCCATACAATTATAGATGTAGATAGAACAACATATTTTTGCATGATAAAATGAAGTGTCTTGCGGTATGTTTGATACTTGAAAAACAAAAGGAATTGAGAGAGTGAAAAAAGGGTAAAAAGCAGAACGAAGCAGCACTGAGAGATTATTTACATATATTCAATTCTAATTCCAAGTTCTGCTATCTAAATGATTTTTCTCGTGAAGTGATTTTTTCCTTATTCTCAACTGAAACAGTAAAGAGATATTTATAGGATTTTGTATTTCATTTCATACTTTTTTTCTATCATCTATCTTCGCCATAACGTATGATTAGATTTTTTTTTTTGAGTTCAAAAATATGAAAAGAAGAAAAATTGATAAGATTAACTTATTCAGTGAAGTTCCTAGAAGGAGGGTTGTAAAGTGTTATTTGCATAGCACGTAAGGAGATAATAATATGTATGCAAAGGGTATACAAAAGTTGTTTCCTTTCTCTGTTCTCAGTAAAATTTTATTTTATTTACCATGTTTTAGAGGATGTTTAATTTAATTTTTGTTACTATGGAAAAAGTTGTTCTTTCTCTTTCATTACAGATTTATCCCTTTCCTTTACAATATTCAATAAAATCATTTTTTTCTGAATTAATATAATGGATACCCTCATTTTTTAAAACTATTCTAAATTTTATACTATTTTGACATACTTTTTTACGATCCCACTATAATCTGTGGGTTACTTTATTCTTTGAAACATTTGAAGATGAATAAAACATGTCAAGCCTTAAAAAATAAAATTCAAAGAAATCTTCTAAAAAAGTTACAATTTTCATTTATTATATGCTTTGATTATCTATAAAGAAAACTGGAGGGGCCTCCACACATAATTTCAGCCCTCCACAAATCATCAACCCTTCAAAAATTTCTCTTTTCATTTTAAATAATAAGAAAAGAGAAGGAGAGCAATCATGTCAATGATAAAGAGAAGAAGGAAAAGAGAACAAGTGTATGAATATAACGATTATTTTAATAGAGAACCCCACAAAGAATCCAATTTGTTTGATATGACACATTCAAGATGACAATGATTTTTATTTTTTATTATTAGATAGATTGAGTAGCAAGCGAGAAGAATTTACACAAATTAATAGTAATATAGAAGAGACTCTTTAGATATACATTCATAGAATTTATAAAAAGGCAATGTTAAGTAAATGAATGCCTATGCACAATTGTGTATTCATTTAATATAATTCACAATCAAAATGCCCTCTCATTTACAGTTCGTATGAATGCTATATTTGTATACATTCATTTCTAAGCTACATGAAAGAGTAAGTGAGTAGCTGGCACATATAGTTAAAAATTATTTTATTTATTAAGTTACACACAGTGAAACGGGTACACGAGAAAGAAGAAAAGAAACAGAGATGAAAAAAACACTTGTTCACTTAAAAGACGTCAATTGTTTTCAATTGAGCGAGTTGTCGAGTATTTTTTTGTGCTTGCTGCTTCGGGCTTTTAGGGAAAAGAAGCGTAAGATAAATGATGAGACTTCCATTGACAACACAGTATTTATAACTGTGTTACAGCTAATTATCTATATTTTTGAAATATTTTCAACCCTCAAGGACACATTTCACTCTAAGTATTAGATCATTTTTGTGCTATTTCTAATTAATTACTCAACTCTACTTCTGATTTTTTTGTGTTTCGTGCTTGCCATTTTGAAATTGAAAATTTTCTCATTCATTTCGTTTTTCACTGTCGAAACAATTCATTGTTGTTGTGAGGAGCAATGCTGAAGGGAGAAAAATCTTTTACATTTCAGACTGAGAATAAAAGCGGGAATCTCGTCATTCTCATTTATGCTTCTTTGGTGCTTTTCAACTACAAATTTATTATGAACAACTTGACTTCATAATGTCATATTATTTACTTTCTTATGCTGAATGACGTAATTTGTATTAAACATTATTAATACGAAGATGATAAATGCGTCACTGTTTCAAAAGTAACAGTTTAAAATGAAATCGAAAGCGCATTTCAACTTTCAAAAATCAGTCATCTATAAAAATGAAGAGTAGTTGGGATAATCCACAGAAATTCCTCAGCTGGCATAGGGTAAGAAAATGTCAAAGTAAATATGAAATATGCATGGATCATGAAATGTAATTCAATTAAAAATACATATTTCAGAGCTCTTCTTTATTTCCATTATAAACGATTTTATTGCATAATTTTGATTAATTAATAAAGCAAGTAATTAAAGAGATTTGTCATTCATGACAATGATTTCGTCCGATTTCATTTTCATTTTATAAAAAAAGGTTCTGGTTTTTGTAATAAATTTCATATGTTCCACACATTCAAATTTTTTTAGTAGTTCTACCACAAAATTGAGGAAAAAAAATTGTTTTTCGACTTAAAATTGTTCACAAAAACTTCTTTCCTGTTGACCTATTTCGTCGTCTGCTTCTGCTTTATTCCACCAGTTTTTTTGTCGCATAACATTTCGTGTCATTACAATAAACATTTTATAGAGACAATTACAGTTTAAATCTTAACTAAATTTCGTTGGCTGTAAATTCACCCGAGCAACATAAATAAAGAAGGCTCTATTTTTTGTACTTGATATCCATTTAATGGTAATAAAAAATATTTGGCAAAATCTTCTTCATTTGTGTCACTCGGGGTTAATAATTTATCATCATTATTACATTTTTCATTTTAATTCTCTGCTTTTCTCCACATAAAAAGTGAATGAATTCGTAAATACAAATAAAATATGAAGTAAAAGTTTTGTAGATTCATCGAAAACATTCCTTGTTTGTCAATAGTTTTGAGCCGTTATTTATCATAATATTTATCATAGTTTTTACTCCTCATAAATTTTTATTTTGCTTTCAAGCAGAAAATTTCATTTTATTTCTTAGTAAATGATAAAAAAGAGGGTGAGAAATTAAGATTAGACTGAATTTTAGTTTACTCTAAACATCTTAAACTTGCTGACTATTCAAGAAAATAAAGTTTATGTTGTTGATAAGCACTTAAACTTTTAGTGATCAATAATTTTAAAATAAACAACTATTTAAGAACAGATTAGAGATTTTAAGAGACTTTTGTAAAATTGACATTTTATTTCATAAAATTCTCAAGTCTCACATTAAATATAAAATAAAAGTTGAAAATTTAAACTCGACAAAGAAATTATGGATAAATATGTGCATGATGCCACGAACTTCATTTTAACTAATAATAAGCCACTACTATCGATAATCATTGAGAGAATGCATCATCATTATGATGTAATATTGCTAGGGGAAATTGAATAAAACTTGAAATCAGCAAAAAATCCGAAAACTTGATTTTCAAGATTTTATCTATAGATTCAGACAGTATAAGAAAATATGAATGGTAATTCTAAAGAACTTATTTTATATTCATGAATTTCATTTTATGCATATAACTTCCTAAATTAATAAATTGAATCTAGTTTTATGGTCTAATTAAATTATTGTACCAATATTCGAAAATAATGTTGACATAATCGATTTTTTAAAAAAATTAATGAATTGGCAACAATACTGACTGAAATAAAAACAAAAATATAACTCAAGGATATCATAGCATCTAATTTATGCACATTCAGTTTAAAATCTTTGCTAATTTTAAAAATTATAAAATCAATGGTTGAAAATCAGGTTACATAGGTAAACGAATGAAGTATTTTTAGAGCCGTGATCTTCTGAAGGACATAAAGATTTAATGTTAAGCATCTGCTTGATGCAATTAAATTACAAAATGTAATTATTAACTTTAATTACTGAAGTAAATAATGAGCTGATTTTAATGATTTACAATTCACAAAATCTTTCGACTTTGTATAGTTGATGTAAAGGAGAGTTGTGGTATCAGTCACCCGCAATGCCAATTTTTTCTACACTGGCACCACATAGCTACAACATTACTGTACTTATAAAACATATATCCTATGGGGTTTTAATCCTTTTAATTATGCTAATCTAGTTATAAGACTTTCAAAGTCATTAATGTAATTTAAAGTTTCAGATGGGGACAAAAAAACAGCTTGTCACAAAAACAATCCTAACCATTCTCAATAAGAAATTAAAACAACTATTCTTGATCATTTCAATTGATTTATTGTATATAAGAAATATTTTTAATTAGTTTCGTAACAATTTTGCAGATTTGCCAGATTAATAAATCCTTTAGTTTTCTCAATTTTAATCCTATCGATCAATGCGAATTCGATAGTCATAGCTCATTATTTAGTACATTGTAATTTAGTCTTTGTAATCTATGTATCATTAATCAAGATATTAATCAAAGAGGTAGTAAAGGAATCACATGACTTTAACTATGTAGTTTTTAATGCAAAACAAGATTTCGTTAGCCTTGATGATTCTAGTGAAATCTGATGATGTTCGCGGAATATGCCATAGTGTAAGATAACTTGAAATACACTAAAATTGAAATTTAGTGACAATATTTTTCGATAAAAATATTCTGGATTTGCTAGGTAATAATTTTTTTGTGGTTTATTGAGATTTAAAAATCAGGGGATTTAAGACTTTTGAAAATGCATAAAAGTCGTAAAAAATCATGAATGTCATTTACTTTAACATAAAATGTTCATTCAAATATGACCACCTAAACCACAAAAATATTATGACTACATTGACCTTAGTCGTCGACTGTGACAAATTTGCAATCATGTTGAAGTGAGAATGTCAAAGATATATATCACAATTGAGTTTATTTCAAAAAATAAAATCTTATCAGTTACGACAAAAAAAAAAATCCCACAAAATGTTAAAGAATTGAGCCACTTGATATGAAATTTTCTAGTCGACAAGTCATAAATTTTATTTATTATATTGTTGATTTAAACTATATCAGTAAAACGTAAAAGAACAAGTTAATAATTTGAAAGTTACGTAACATAATTATTATAAATGTGCTACGATTCAGCTTATTTTCTTCTTGTAAAGCGTGAACGTTTAGACTTAACAGTATTTCAGTACGGAAGATAATATTACTTTATTAAATTTATTGCACGTAAATTGAAGCACCTACATATTTTGTACATGTTTATAGTAAAAATGAAATCATGTGTTCATAAAATAGGTAGGTAGGCAAATAGATACATAGATAAACTGACTAAATAGTCAATTTCAGTGTCGAGTTTCTTAATGAATGAATGAATGAAGGCTATTTTTGCATCTTTACAAGCAAACAATTTTTATGTGCTTCTGAGTCAAGTTGTTGACTGATATTTCTTGAGTGTCTAATAAGATTTGGAAAAAAAATTAATTAAATTTCATTTCCGCAAAGTCAGCAAAATTAATTTGATGTAAATTAGAGTAAACTATTTTCATTAAAATTTCTCATCCTCAAAAATAAATAAAATTCTCTCATTTTTTTGAAGTTAAGAGATCTTTTATTGTACTTTTTAAAATGACTAATATACCATCTCATATAATTAAACAAAAGAATAAATTAAATTAAAATTTAGATTCTTTAAAAATGTGTCACATTGTTAATTCGAGTCATTTTCACCTTAACTTAATTTTTTTATATTTAGACTTAACTTTTTTTTTGCGTCATGAATTGAATTTTCACGAAAACAAAATTTTCTATTGGAAAAATACTACAAAATATTTTCGGTATTTTCTCTATCTTTTAAAAAATAAATATTAGTTTTAATCCTCAACAAAGTTTGTAATTATTCATTACTTATTGTCATTGTTTTTCCCAATCAGGATCAATTCAATCAATTAACATCAAGATTTTTCCAATTTTTTTACAACTTTTTTTGCTTTTTGACTCACCCGAAAAATGTGATCGTTTGGTGCTGCCATTATCGCTGTCACCATCGAGTGGACGTTTACGTGAATCATTTGGAATTTCTGGACTTGGACATGTTGTATCCATTCCGGCATCAGCGGCCATCATTTGTATGCCAAATCTCATTCAACTTTTTTTCTTTTTTCCTTTTCTATTTGTTTAAGTCTCTTCTATAAATTTTTTTGCTGTTGATTTTTTATACTTTCTTTCAACTTGACCACTCGTTTTGGCTAATTTATTAATATGCTCTCTCTTGCTCGCTGAGGTCAAAGTGCTCGAAAAAAAGTTTTATGACTTCTTCTGAGCTCTTTTATATTTTGTATGATGTTTTCTTCTTTTTTTAAATTCTCTTTTTAAGGTTATTAAAACAGTTAACAATTTTAATTATTATTATTATATCTCAACGAAAACAAAAATTAAAATTATAATAGAATTCTCTTCTCTTCTTCTTCTTTCTTATTTGTATTTATACTACTACTTTATACTGTTTTCTGTTCTTTTTGTGTTTTATTCTTTTTTGGCAAACAGTCAATGACTTTTCTCCTTATTTATTTAAAAATTACTTTTTCTTTTACTATTTCCTCTTTTTCTTCTGTGTTGTAATTCTGCAGATTCTCGCTATTTGTTACAGTTAATGTAAATTATATTGTAACAAGACCAAAACAACTGCAAATAAATTGAATTTTAAATTTTTTGATTTAATTTTCTCTTTTAATATTTTAAAATTCTTTTTGTTGGACTTGTTATTGAGCATTGAGAATTTCAAGCTATTTGGTCACCAGAAAAAATTAAAATTACAGCTGTTTATAAGCTATATTTGAAATTTCTTGAGTTCAGTATTTGTCAGCAGCTAAATGACTGTCAATATTTTTTTTTGGATCTTAATAGATTTATTTGACTGACTTGTGCGATGTGAATGCTATCTTTAACTGAAATATGTAGGTCACTGTTTAAAAATAAATAATATTGGATATATTGCCTTAAACAATTAGTTTTATGCAGTCATAATAATTATTAAATTTATCACATAAGATTAAATTTAGGCTGCAAAATGTGCAAATTTATGTATCTGCTATAAACATTTGTTATTATTTAAGATAAAACTATCATAACATTTCAGACATTCAGCTCTCGTTTCAGGTCAAATATAGCTCCAAAAATTACCATAAACAAAAATATGGATCTTATCTCTGACTTGATAATTTTTGTCTAAAAATAAGATTAAAAATTTTGAAGAGATTGAGTCTTATCCAAAAAATATTACTGCAGTCATAAACACTACTAACTTGCTCAATTTGTTACATACATACAAGCATGCTTATCGGAAATATCAGAAAACTGAAGTTATTAACTACCGTATAGAGCTGTTAATCTGAGTTTAAAATATAAAGATAATTTGTCAGATTTTTTTTTCATACAAAATATATAAAAGTATCAATATTTGATTATCAGACTTTCTAGCTTTTCTGACCAATTGCTCAATAACAAGCCAAAAAGAAATATGCGGCAGTATAGGATTGACATAAAAAAAATTCAATTAAAACATTGAATGAAAATATTAAAAGAGAAATTATTCAGAATATTTTGGCATTTATTATCGTTGAGAGTATCTTTATAAAGCTTAAAAATCAATATAAAATAATTAATTAGTCCAAATAATAATTCCAAATAATTAATGACAATTTCTGTAAGACAGACACTCTGAGAACCCGCACATCCCAAAATTTCAATTATTACTATCATCATATTTTCCCACTATCATTAACATAATGTTAAATTAGGTTTCTTAAGTATTGTTGTGAAATCGACGTCTTGTGACTCTAATTTTTTCATGTAAAATTCATACCCATATATTTTATGGTATTATACGTGTGCTATAAACAATGCAATATGATTACACTAACTACCGTTAAAATTAACGATCAAGAAACTGCCAATAACTTTTCGACTGGCTTTATATTTTTTTTGCCTTTATCTCCATCTAAAATTTATTTTTTCCACATTATACTTCTTTCTACTGATAAGAGTAGTACCAACACTAAATTAAATGTACTCTGTTTTTTTTATCAAACAAGTTTATACAACTGAAAAAAATTCTCAGATAATGAAAAATTTCTTTCTATTTCACATGAACAAAATAAAATTATTTTTTAACCCTTTTCCGGTTAGGATTTTTTTATGTAATTTCTCTTCTCTTCAAAAATGTGACAAAAGGAAAAAAATTATTCGGATGATATAAGTGCGATATTTGAAGCCAAGCGAAAAACTAAATCGCAAAATTGAGTAAAATTATGAAAAAGCTCTGAGAGGAAAAATAATGAGAATATTTTTTTTTTGCTGTGCAGTGATTTCAAAAGAAAAATAAGAAAACACAAAGGAAAAAACTTTATTTTTCACAGTGTACAACAACAAAAAAATATAAAAAAGTCTAGCTTTTTTTGGGAAAAATGATGATAAAATGCGCAGGCGCAAAAATTTTTTTTGAGGTAGAAAAAAAAATTTTTTGATGAAGAAAAGTGTTATGTATGAATTGAGGAATTTTCTGATCTCAAATGAATAAATATAGGCGAAAAAGAGAGAATGATTGTCTTTATGGCACTTTCAAATTGTTCGATTCACTTTAATTTTTTCTTTACAAGCACCCGCGATCTTTTAATTAAATTCAAAAAATTACGCGCTCTCACTCTCAGCTGACGTATTAATTCGAAAAGAAAAAAAGAAGAAAAAAATTATAATCGCGACACCAATTTTTTTCTATTTTTTATTTTATTTTTCTTCTCTTTTTTTTAGTTTGTGTATTTTATTACAAAATGCAACCACTTTACTGTCACTGTGGAAATCTTCCTCACGAAAAGCAAGAAACAAAAAAAAACATATATACTCAACGCGATAAAACCTTGCGAACTAGCTGAAACGGATGAAATAATAATAATCAATTGGTCTGACTCCACTCTCAACTTTACAGACCTGCTGATAACGAACACGAATGAACTTTTTTTTTTTATTTGCTTTTTTCGTTCCAATTTTATTTATTTTTTAGCTGTGTATTCGCTAGGAACTTATGATAACTGGTAAAAATATTTTAATACAAAAACTTCTCTGTATGCCTCTATTTGCCCATATTTTTAAGTGGAATAAAATGTGAAATAATAAAAATAAAATATATTTTATTTGTCTGTATACCGACTTCTTTTTGTTCGTCGTGTGATTCAGTGAATACGCGAGAGAACTACTGAGTAGAGAGAAGTGAACTCGACTCGACTTTGACGGGCCACAGAAAAATATTTTCCTATCTATCTTTTTTTCTCCTGTGTGCTTCAACTCATACATTAAAGCTTTCACCAATACTTTGACACATTATGCAAGTATTAAGATTGTGTGGGGCATTTTCGGTTAGATTATTGTTGCAAAACATTGTTGTTCAAAACTATTGATAAGAATTCATAATGATTATAGATTGACATCTTATAACAATTTCATAATAATTAAGAACTGACTAAAACTCAAAAAATCCATCAATTGTCATCATCCAATATTTTTCAGAAATATGCATTTCAAAAACTGACAAATGGAAATAAATTAACAATTTCATGCATTTCCGAAATTTACTGCTATGAACCTATACAAGTATGTCCAAAAGTCTTATCTGTGTGCAAACAAAGAACGTGAGAGAAAGAGAGTATTTTGTCCCCACTAAACTTCCTATTTACTACAGTCATATACCAACTTGAGTGAGTACATTTTTAATGAATTATTTTTAAAAATTAATTTGATTTTGCAATTTAACTATTAAGTTTGAATATTTTCATTACTACTAATTCATCAAGCTTCATTAATTAATCGAAAACCATTTCTGATGCGACAAAAATTGACATTGAAAATTATTTCTCTTCATGCACACAATGAGGGGAAATTTTGCGCAACTTTTACTCTCTGAGCTTATACATCTTTTTATTTGCTATGTATTAGGCATTGCACTTTTATTATTGTATTTCACATGATTTTATGTTCAAGTGAGCTAAGGGAAGAAAAAGCCTCTCAATGTGCATTGTAAAAAATGAGAGAAAATATAAGTTTTAAAGAAATTAGAACTTTTTGGGTGTCTGAATTTCATGCTGCATGATTTTTTTATGCTGCAGAAACCTCGTGACTTCTTTGAATAATTTCGTTAGCATTATTGTTAGGCATTTCCTTCCGTAATCTAATATCTAACAAATCCTTAAGATTAAGCTCTTTTGCATAATCGATATTTGCTTAAAATGATAAAATTTTAATAAAACGTGTTATAGCTTAATTAGACGACTTACCAAATACTCAAATTAATTTTTCAACTAACCTACGTTTTACGTGTGTAGCCTGGTAGTCTTTAAACATAGCTTTTAATTCATGCCAAAATTAAGGGTTCAAACATTATTGAAAGCTTCTTTTTAATTCATAAAACAGACAAAAAATATAATTTTTCATTTTGTTATTTACTCGAATCACCTATTAAATCATGAAAATTTTTATTATAACCTTACAACAGTCGCCGGTGGTGATTATCGTTTTAATCTTTTGCGAGAAAATGCGATTTCGTTGGTCGCGAGTGGCCATATTTATGCTAAATGATGTTTTTTTATTGATTTATTGGATTTTTGCTATTGCATTTTTTACTAACTTCATAAATATGATTAATTATCTGTACAAAACCTTTTTCTAAGTGTCAATATTCACACGTTACAATCATTAAAACTTACGGCATTTATAAGCATGTGTTTTAAATGATTTTAACATTAAATAAACACTTTAATGTTCATTAATATATCGAACTATATAGATAAAAAAAAGTATACAAGATAATAATTATTAGTACCAATAAAGTCGCATTATCATGCAGTTATGAATATGATACTATTATTTTGATAATAAAATAATTTTGCCAAATGTCTTTCACCGAGGACAATTAAAATTTAATTTAACTTAATAATTGTCAAGAATACTTGTTTTCCTTTAAAGTTAGTTTTCATTTTCATATAACATTTCTGCATTGATAACTTTGTAAAACCATCTAACAAACAAGAGACATTAAACAATTATTCCAAACTACATAAAAGATCGGATTTTAAGGTTTAAAGCAGTGAAAGACAACCTTTTGTGTACCGTGTCACAAAATAGGTTGCCCACTACTAGTTGAGAGATTCGAATTACTAGTGACTAAAATCTTTTAAAAGCTATTTACACTTTCAGTTACATACCATTTTAACCTGTATAAAAAATCTTCTCTCTGCTGCAATGAATCTGTAAATCAAGTTTTGCAAATTATTCAATAGACCAAATGTTGTATTTGTATTATTCTTTATTAGATTTTAATTATTCATATTATTTTAAGTGTATTGAATTAACAATCAATCATAAATGCAAACATATTCCACGGTTGATGCTTCTTAAGGCTAATTATGGAAAAGGTTTCATTTTAATGTATTTCGATAAATGGACAATCATAAATAATTTTATTGGTGATAAAATACAAAAGTCTTTTTCAATTAAAATTTTAATCATTTATGAAAAAATAATTAGATAATTCTTGAAATGTTTATTTTTTTTAATGGATATGTAATAAAATGCAAAATTAATATTCTTTTGGATATTATCAAATCTAATATTATCTAATATTTACATATTCCTTTATTTTCATTTAAAATGTGGAAAAATATCTAATTCAATCAGTAAACTTCTGATATTGTTTTTATTATCATTTCTAAGCTCCAATCTAGAGACATCTTTTTTGCTGGATCAATCTGTCCATCTGTAATGCAGTCTCAATGGCTTCCTTTCATAAGTGATATTTCTGTCTTAAAAGTAAAATTCATTCTCCTTATAATAAAAATTACTACATTTATGAAGGTCTCTTTTTTCATAAGTTTTAAATTCTGAAGATTTAAAAATATGAAAGATAATTTAATTATTGATAAATTTGGGATTAGTTACTTTCTAAAATCTGTGTTTTCCATAATATTAAAATTGAGACCTCCAAGGACGACAACTTATTCGCAAACTATGATCTTTCTCAAACTGTTAAAAAATTAATTAATTAAGGAAGCGTTCACTTATTATGTATTGCTTTCGGAAGGGAGAGGATCAAGTTGGGGTTTGAGATTTTGTTCAAGCACTAATTTTTTTTTTTTCTTAGAAATTTTCTTTTTGCGTTACGTATTAAGTAAACGATCCCTAAATTAGCTAGTTAAAATTTTATGTACATATATATACAAAAGACTAGAGCATTAAAATCTCAAAGTTAACACTTAAAATGTCAAATGCTTTTTTTGTATCATTACAAAATTCATATCCAGGCGTTGACACTGAATTTCATCAAGATGAATTTTATTTTGTTCAGAGAGTTAAAAAAGTTACCAAGTCCTATTTTATAAAATCATAGCACTTTTTCTTAAATTTCATCGAAAACTTTTAGAATTTTTTAGTATACTTCAATCATTTATTTACGTAGTACTTTACAATTTAAAAATGCAATATAAGAAATGATTTAAAATTAGGTAATCAAGAAAAATTGCAAAATTGTGCATATAAAATTATTATACTGATAATTTGACTAATCGAACGGTGTTAATTAACAACAACAACAGCCCCGCGACGATTCTACTGCTTCTTCATTAATAGCTCCTCGTCTATAAACAGTTAAAAGTTGTCTATGAGATCTAAAAATAAAAAATTAACATTAATATACAAAATTAAAAAAGATTTATGTTTAAGATTTATTACCGAACGACTACATCAGTATCCTGTACCACTTCGCCATCACAATTCCAAACACTGGTGTATCTGCTGGGACCTACTGAAATAGGTTGTGTTGAGTCCGTCAGACTTCCTTCACTATTACTATTTAAAGCTTTAAAGTAAAATTTCTTTGTTTTGTAAAGTTCAACAAACGGATATTCCGAAATTTGTCCTTTTTTGCTGGCAAGTTTTAGCAATAACTTAATGTTTTGGAAAAGGCTTCCATGACGCACAAGAACAAGATGTATATAACCGTCACCAAGATGACAATAAGGTGAAAATCCTGATGGTGAACGTTCGCAAGCACATGAAATGTTTGCAGAATTGACCATAAAAAATTTTCCTGTTATTCTCTTATATTTTTCTTCACTTTCACCATCACGTTTAATTTCAGGTGTGTTATTGTTGTTATATGTTTTAGGCTTTGAGCAAATACTGCA
Source organism: Chironomus tepperi (assembly GCF_022539635.2). Classification (NCBI taxonomy): domain Eukaryota; kingdom Metazoa; phylum Arthropoda; class Insecta; order Diptera; family Chironomidae; genus Chironomus; species Chironomus tepperi. The sequence goes on along the minus strand of NW_027226498.1, from coordinate 2,141,541 downwards.
ATTTTCATAACATTTTGTTTCCTGTTCATTATCACAGACATTAGAATTTTCATTTCCTTGAGGTGAATTGCTTTCGGGTTCCTGAAGTAGCATTAATTCAACATCATAGCCACGATTCATTACAACTTTCTTAAATCCAACGTATTCATAACGCCTAGGACCAAGAAATCTATAGTCATCATTTTCAAATGCAATATCACCAAGATAGCCATAGGCTACAACACTTGCATAGAACTTTATTAATCCACGTTCAGTTGATATACTTGAAATATCAAGACCTGTCGTTTGTCCTAAAACAATGTGTATAATGCAGGTTTTAACGTCTGTAGTTCCATGCATACAATAAGCAATTGTGTCTGTTGATCCAGCCGGTATGATACCTACATCAATAGAATTATTTATTTTGCTGATTAATTAAAGAAAATGTTTTTATCTTACCACAAGGAATATCAGGAGTTTGAATGTTATCAAAATCTATATTTAACTGCTCATTGTTCTCAAGGCTACTGGAATGTTCATTTATCATTTTACGATAAATTAATCCATTAAACAATTCCGAAAATGTTCCATCACCTGCAATTAACAAAATTATTTTTTGAATTACCTTTTCAAATATAATCTAAAAGTCTGATATGAATTTTTAATTTTATATGTAGGCGGACAATTTCATATGAAATGTTAAATGCAGAAGAATAAATATCATAAACGTTCTGTATTTAAAATCTTACTTCTTGGAATTTAATGTAATAAAATTACAGGGAAAATTTTCTGTTTATTCAATTACGATAAATTACATTTAATTTAAATTCAGGCTACATAAAAGTTTAGTTCTTCAATGTAACAAGGACTCAAATGGAACCCGCTACTATTTGGCAGCATTCTGACTGCTGGGGATCGCTCGGGGTAAATCTTTAAGTTAAATGTACCTATCTAAAAAGATTTACTTATCATAACTTTACAATCAAGCAGTCGATAAAAAAATTAAGCCCCCCTTAAAGGTGGATGAAGTATTTTACTTTCTGACTGAGATAAAATTGTTTTAAAACATGTTGATAAACAACCTTACTATTCAACTCAAGTTTCAGGCACTCATCATAAAATTTTAAATTAACGAGAATTGTTTAAATTGTACACATTTTTATAAATTTATCACACAAATATTGCGAAATCGGTCAATTTTCAAATGAATTTCAGAGACTTAATTCAACCCTGAACCTTAAAAAATAATTTTTATATAAACTGAAAAAATTATGTATTCTGCTTGAATATCGTTTTATTTCTAATTATGAGACAAAAAACCCATTCATTTGTATTTATCTTATAATGAATAAATCAGTGTAATTATTAACAATCAACACACATATTTGTTGTGTTTAAAGTTGTGTTAGGATCAGAGATTATCAATTACGTATCAATAATCCTAAGAATTAAATTGCGTTAAAAAACTTGAACAAGTTTTACGTCATACTCATTTGTTATAAAACTATCTGAAACATTGTTTTGTGTTATTTAAATGTTATTGCCAAAAATTAATCAAATTTAAAGAATTTAAATTTAAAGTTCAAAAGTTTCCAATTTGAATACATATCCAAGAAAATTATTTAAAAGTCACTGAATGAAATGCTAAATTTTTATTTATTGCTTGTCATAAAAGAATATTTACGTCATTTTTTTATAGAATTCACCTTGCAACGTTTGAAAGATACATCTTTTTAGCAATATTCACACCCTATTTTATCCTCAAAAATTAATTTTACAAGTTTTAAAAAATGTCATCTAAACATTTGAATTCAATTTATTTGTACAGTTCATTAATTCCTGTTTATATTTTTTCGCCCGAGGCAAAAATAATGACTTAAAAACAAAATATTTCCAAGAATATGTGATTCACCTATATTTAAATGGTCAAAACTTTATTTTTCTTATTATTTACTTTGAATGTTTGCAGTCGGAGTTTTATTTTATTGGATGTATTAAACAATGCGCTAAAAAGAGACACATAAGCTGATCTTGACCTTGAAATAGCATTGAGTTATCTTGTTATTGTTTTAAAAGTTAAAACTATTTATTTATTTATTTATTTACAATCTGAGAAATGAATGACAGAATTCTATCTAAATTTTTCCTTAAGAAATGTTAATAATATTTTTAAATGATTTACAGTATGCAATAAAAAGCAACCGTCTGAATAATAATTATCAGATGCTACGTCAAAAAATCTAAGACATATCCGAAAAAATGATTCATGATGTATGAATAAACGATTAAAATGAACATCTTCGAAAAAATCTCTTGTAATGTCAATGACCTATACAACATCATTAAGTGCGAAAATTGACTTTGTCTTTGTACCGTTGTTAATTTAATTCAAACAAAAAACTACTTTGAAGTATGCGGAACCAAAATCAAATATAGAAAATTAAAAATAATTTACAAGGATAAACTTATGTTTGGATCATAATCTCGATTGCTACTGTTGATATTATTATGAGATTCTGAGATTAAGAGATTTTTTTGATCTGAATCGTTGTTTGGACAAAAGTTCTGGTGTTCTTAGTATTAGTTCTTTTCAAATTATTTTCATTCCCCATAAAACCCTAATGATCATAAAGTAGTTTTTTTCTTTGCTTGACGGTAAACAAAACTAAATTAGTATATAATTCGATTAAGCTCTCATAACAATCAATATTTTTAAATGAACAATTACCAAAAATGCAATATAAAAAAGTCACAATGTCATATTGATTAAATCAAATGTATTTGAACTCACCTCCACTACATGCTATACCGTCATATTGATCCAAGTGCTGCTGCATCACAAGATCAAATATTTGATTGGGTCTTTGGGAAATGATGACACTGACATCGACATTGGCCATTTGGAATATTGGTTTCGCATACTTTTCATAAAGTTGAAGGGCATTCTTTTTGCCACCGTACGGATTTATAAATAACAATAATTTCCGAGGACGTTTAAGAGCTAGAGACAATATGAGTTTTTTGAGTGTGAGAAAAGAATAAAAATAAAATAAAATGTAAATAAATAAAGTTGTGAATAAATTAACGAGTTGGCGCTACGTGACGCAGTGATCTAAAATAAATCAAGAGATACTCACAATTCAAGATTTTGGAAAGAGTATCATGCCATTCCTTAATAATATATTTGTCATTATTGTGCAGTGTGATGCTATGAATTCTCCAATTGTTAATATTATGGCACGATTTTTTTGAACTTCCACTTCCGACATCCTGAACTTTCGGATCAATACACCTTTTTGCATAATTAATGGTAAAACAACGAAAATCTTCTACATTATTGCTACTATTATTTTGAATTTCAACTGAATTAATTGACGGCGATGAATTAAAAGCAGGATGTTGTGGTGATGGTGTTGTTGATGAGTTCTTCCTTTTTGGATAATTCACACTAATTACATCGTGTATCGGAATGCTAATTTTACCTGTGAAATTAAAACAAAAAATCCATTCAATTTATTTTCATCATACACGAGGTAAATTAAGTCGCAAATCATTTTGTATTCTTTGAGGAAATTAAAATCTTAAATGAACAAGTTTTTACTTTATATCCGATGGGTAAATATTAGTTTTTTTTTATTTAATCTAAATCAGCTGCTGTTTAGTAAAATATTGTTTGAAGGATTATGAAAGAATTATAAAAACATTTGTAAAATTTGAAATCATTAAAAAAATCTAAAATTGTGTCATAAAACTAGTTTCATCATTGCAAAACAAATTGAAAATGTTTAAGCATAAACCAGTAGAAATTTTTGCTTGCAAATGATAAAACTGCATTTCAAAGCTCATTTAGTTCTGTATGTAGAAACTAGTTTTTGCTATTATGCATTTAGTTCTACGCAAGGTCGTTAGTTTCGCATGAATGTTTATTGCTTTCAAATTGATATTTGTTGAGAAATAATGAATGGAAGTAACAAAAAACATTATGTTTTTTAAGATTTTAATAGTACGTACTTTTATTGGATTTTTCCTTTTCCCATATCAGCGTATCATTATTATAAAAAACCCGATATCTCTTTTTATCGATTTCAAATGAATTAAGTAACACAACGTTGTTTAAATCCTGATAATCCTTCGTACTCATTTGGATCTTTTTTGACTTTTGTCCACTTCCTTTTAATACTTGAATCTCTTTATTCTTGGTTTCATAAAAATACTATTTGTAAGACTTTAAATTAATTTTTTTGTATTAAAATTCTCATTAACAACTACATAACACATGTATGTTGGTGGATTCTTTTTTGATCAATGACTACCGTGAAGCACCTTGAAGTCAACTAAATTCAAAACCGGCGTAATCATTTACTTTTATTAGCAATTTTATTTTACACTCACAAACTTCTCTTGCTTTTCACTACTATTCTTTGTTTCGCTTTTGATGTTTCGAAACCTGAAGGGATCGTAACAGTGTTAAGTAATTCCATTAAAAAATAAATGGTAAAAAATTAAGTAATAAAGAATTTCTCTGAAAATTGATGAATTAGGAATAAAATATTTCAATAAATCAATAAAGAATATAAATCATTTAGAAGCTGTCATCGTTTCAAAATTCAATTCAATTATGTTTAAATTTTCCGGCAGAAATTTCGAATTCGAAAATATTTAAAAATATGTGCGTTAAGTTATTTAACTGTTATTTTAATTTTTCAGGAAGAGAATATTTTACCTTGAAAGCCTGTTATGGTATGTAACATCCACAGAATTGTTAATGGGTACAAACTTCATTAGCATTTTACTTTGAACTTGAAGAATTGTTGTATTGGTTTTTGCTCTCAATGATTAAGCATGAAATATATCCAGATGTTATTGAGTTAAATATTTGTGGATTCATATGTTTTTAATATTAATATTTTGCTTACGTACAAAAGATCCGACGTAAATTTTTGACGTAGGATTTCAAAAATCCGGATTATCTGAAATAATTGAAAAAAATTATTTTGAAAATTGATGATTTTTTCCTCCTCATGATTTCTGTTTGTGATTGATTTGTGCATAAAAAGTCAAAAAAATAATTAAACTTTATTTTTGGCTGATCAAAAAAATACATAAAATAAACACAACAAATCATAAACTATCAATCAATTTTCGAAGTTTCCAAACCTTGAATTTCGAAGTTTCGAAAGCATAAAAATAACAAAAAATTCCATTTGCCGAGTATAAACAACAATTTTTAGTGACAAAAATTATTAGTTTATGGTGATTAATCAATTCAAAATAACTTAAAAAAACAAAATTTCCAATATGGATCGTGTAGAGAAGATAATGGATATGGTTTTGAAGATGGATTTCATCGAAGAGACATTTTCCGACATTGCTGTACAACGACCAGATATTGAAGAAAATAAATTGAAAGATTATCAAAAGAAAGTCGAAACATTTTTCACTCAACAAACTCCCGAATGTAAAGAAGCAGCATTATCAATGTATATATCACGATGCAGTGAAGCTAACTATCATCAATTAACAGTTTTGTATCATACACTGGATCTTTTAGTAAAAACAAATGTACTAAGTTCCAGAAGTGTTTGTGAGCAAATTTTAAATTCTGAAAAATTAGACTACAAAAATGAATTATTCTTTATGGAATCTTTTAAAATGATCAAAAAATTGATTGGTGGTGTTGACTATAAAGGAGTTCGAGAAATAATGAAGCAATGTCGTGAAAAAGTCAACAGTTTTCCAGTTGCATTATCAACAAGTATTCTTAATCAAATAACGAGTGTCGCTGACGTTTTGAAATATATTTTTGATCGTAAGGCATGCTTATTACCAGCATACTTCATTATTACTGAACTTCAGAAACAAGAAAATGCTGATGTTCATTGGAAAATTTCAACATTAACATCCAATTTCATCGAAGAATTTACAAGATTAGCACAAATGTTGTCCATAATTGGGCATTCATCTATGCTTCCAATTTTAGAGCCAGCTTCTGCATCTGGATATGGTGATTCAACCAATCCATGGCGTCTGGATCCTAATTTAAAGTTCACAACGCTCAAAGGAAATCTCCCTTATGATTCCGAATTGACACAACCACAAGTAGGACTTTTACGCTATGTTTTGCAACAGCTGTATTCCAAGGAAATGGTATGCTCAATGTTGAATTTACAAAAGCAGAGATCAGCCGTTTTGGAGGAGCAATTAGTATGGATGATTGTCCATGCTATGGAAAAGAGCGAACAGGAAAGCAACTCAGAACTTAATATTGATCCAAATGATTCAACACCATCACATAAGGTAAGAATGAAATGAATATCTCTTTAAATTAAAACTATATTTTTCCATAATTTTTAGGAATGGCTGTGGCTTCATTTCTCTTCTCAACTCATTTATTTTGTGTTGTTTCAATGTGCAACATTCCCAAATATTGTTAACGAGCTACATGAAAAATTATCATCAACTAATTTACGCAAAGGACGTGATGATCTAATGTGGGCATTATTACAATACATAAGTGGAAGTATCCAGAGAAATGCATTGTCAAACTTTCTTCCGGTATTAAAACTCTATGACATTTTGTATAATGAAAAGGAACCATTGCCTGTTCCAGATGTAAAACAGCCATCGAGCACCAAGAAAATTGCCGCAACATGCATTTATATTCATTTGCTGAAAAAAGCACAACTTGAAAATATTGCAATCAGGCCAATTCCGATTGCATTACGAAAACACTATGAATTTTTGCAACAACTTTCTGCATCTCCGAATTTAACTATTGGAGATGATTACATCGTAACATTGCTATGCAACGCATACTCAACAAATCAGGAATATTTCTCTCGTCCTATGACGACATTAATAGACACAATCTTGCTGAATAACAAACCACAAACTCAAGCAAATCAACAAGCTCTTACAACAGCACCATTATCAATGGTCTTTTTGGACTCATTGACAGTTCACTCAAAAATGAGTATTATTCATTGCGTTGTGAATAATTTGATGAAACAAGCGGAAGCTAAAGGAACTATGGTTTCAAACATGTCACCATCACATGTTGCTCCAGCATTAGTTGAAACATATTCACGCCTTTTGGTCTATACGGAAATCGAATCACTTGGAATTAAAGGATTTTTATCACGCCTCCTTCCGACTGTCTGTAAATCAAATGCATGGAGTATTTTATATACGTTACTGGAAATGTTTTCGTATCGACTATTTCATATTCAGGCACATTATCGTTCCCAACTACTTCTCCAGCTTCATAATTTAACTCAAAACTCTCACATCAATTCAGCTCAACTTCATCTATGTTTTGAATCGACAGCTCTTCGACTATTAACTGGATTAGGAAGTGCTGAATTTCAATTCCAACTTTCACGTTTCTTCACAGAACCCAAAAACTTGTCATCAATTGTTTCTAATGACAATGAGGAATTAAATCGTGTTTTGATATTGACAATGGCACGTTCGATTCATATTACTGGAATGGGTGATGTTAGAATCACGAGTAGCGAAGGTGGTGGAAATAATATGTACCTAATGGACTTACTTCAGATGGTCATGAAAAACACACCACATTCCTGGGCACAACATACACGTGTATGCTTCCCAAAAGTTTTGTCGGAATTTTATGCAAATCATAATTTTCCAGTTGAGGATAAACAAATGTTGAAGAAGTCAATTGAGGAAGAGTACAGAAACTTTATGTCCATGAGTAATGAGAATGATACAATATCATACTTCAGCCAACGACCATTATTCCTATGTCTCTTATTTAAGCTAATCTCAGATACTGGAGAAATCAGTCCGATTGCTTACAAAGTTTTGGAAAGAATTGGTGCAAGGCTGTTTTCTGCACAACTAAGAACATTATGTGACTTTTTGCTCTATGAAGTCATGCGACGAAGTGAAATTCCAAAACTCGTAGACTCAATGAATGATATGATCTGGAAATGGAACATTGTAACTATTGATCGTCTTGTATTATGCTTGGCACTGAGAACACAAGAACAAAATCAAATTGAGATGCCAACTGCACAAGTGTTTGTCATCCAACTTTTGCTTATTAAGAACTCTCATTTTCGAGATCGTGTAATAAAGTTTGTTGAAAACAACTCTCCCGAATATTGGAAACAATCAAACTGGCATGAGAAGCATGCAGCATTTCATAATGAATATCCAGAGAAATTTGCACCTGATGAACATTCTCAAGTATTGCCTGTTTACTTTGGAAATGTTTGTCTCAGATTTTTACCAGTACTTGACATTGTTATTCATCGATACTTGGAAATGTCAGTTGAAACAACGGCACCACTGGAATCAATTTTAAAAACTCTTGGATGCTTATATAAATTCCATGATCGTCCAATCACTTATCTCTATAATACATTATTCTACTACGAGATAAAACTTCGTGACCGCTTATATCTAAAGAAAGTTATAGTCAGCACAATAATACTATCATTGAAAGATGTACGCGAGAAAAGTTGGGCTCTCACTGAACAATATCAGATGTATGTTAAAAATACTCAACAAGATGATTCATCTAGCATAATCAAATGGGTTCCTGATTTGAGTTATTATATGTCACTTGTCAAACGTCTCATTGAAAGTAAGTTGCTCAATATTCTTAAATGTATGAGATTAATAATATATTTTTAATTATAGCAATCGAAGGCGGCAACATCTTTCCTAATGTAGATTGGCGATTCAACGAGTTTCCCAATCCACCAACACATGCTTTGTATGTAACAGCAGTTGAACTTCTTGGACTTCCAGTTTTGCCTCATACTGTTGCAAACAATTTATTTGATGTAATCGTTAAAGGATTAGTAGTAATTTCATATCAGCACATTCATACATGGATTAATGCTGTTGGTAAGTTGATCAGTCTTTTGCTTAATTTAAGAATTTTAGCTAATCTTATATTTTTTGAAGGATTAATAACTGCAGCCCTACCGGAGTCTTATTGGTCTGTTATATACGATCGTCTTGAGGAAATCATTTGCCATCCACAAATGAAAGAGTGGACTTATCGTCAATCACCATTTGATATGTTTAATTTCAATACAGTAAAGTGCGCACTTTTGGATCACAAGTTCGTCATGCATTTGGCGATTGCACATTCAATTTTCCATCATTTTAATATTGGTCAAACATCAAAAATAGTGACATATATTAAAGAAAAATTAGTGCCACATATTAGAACAGAATATCAGCTACTTTATCTGCATCATATTGTTGGTCCATTCTTGCAACGTCTTGATCCAAAAGATGTTATTGAAATAACAAAAGTGTACTATGAGCTCCTCGAGCTCGTCGATAAAAACGTTGGAGAAGAAAATAATTTGGAATTTATGGATCCAATATGTGATATGCTTTATCATATTAAATACATGTTTGTTGGTGACTCAATGAAGACTGATTTAGAGCCAATCATAAAAAGACTAAGTAATCCATTGAAATCTAGATTGAGATTTATTACAAGACTTGGAGTTGAGGAAATCAAAACAGAAGTAAAACCACCTGCTATTCCTACACCGGCTGAACAAAGTCCTATGATGAGAGCTCAGCATCAACCGATGCCACAACAACAACAACAGAAAATTGCAAGAATTTAAAAGAAATTTTTGAGTAAATCAAAAAATTTTAATCTTTTTAACTTATAACTTTACTGATTATTTTGATTATTAGGTGTTTAATAATGTAAAATCTTAAATATAATTGACTTTTTTTTCATGTCATAATTCAGAAATAAAATTTTAGAAAATGAATTTTAATGGTTTTAAAATAATATTTAAATTAATCAATTTCAGGTCTGTTGTTATTGAAATTGTATAGGAAAGTGTATTTTAATTAACAAGTGAAAACGTTCAAATAACACTTGCATGTTGTCAAATATTGTAAATTTTTGAACTATTTCCTTTATTAAATTATTGTCAATTAATTTATAGAAAATGAAGTAAGGATTCTATTTTTTTGGTTTGTTTTCTTTTTCCTAATTAATAGTCTAAAAATCGACATGGATTGTGATCACGAAGTAAATGTATAGAATTTCTATTAGACTTCTATTTGTCATCATTTCATTTAAAAATGCATCGTATGCACTTCTGAACGACAAATAATCAACAAAAATTACTCTTCTAAATACAGTGAACAAATTCATACAAAACCTGAAAATGTAGCAAAACTAAATTTATTCAAATTTATTTTAACAAGTTTTAACTAATGTTCAATGAATTTTGTAACTAACGAAAAATCATCAGTCTGAAATTTGTTCAATAAATTTGTGCTAAAATTAAAGTAAATTTTAATTCTTTATTTTTATATTTTATAGAAAATAGATTTTATTCTTTAAACGGTTTTAAACATTTTTTTAACTATTTCGTCTTTTTTAATCTTATCACAAAAATATTTAGATAAATATTGCAAGTTTGTTTTAAAGTTTTACATTCATTATTGTCTTTAACAAACATTCTTTAGAAGAACTTTTATCGTATTGTCTATTAATAAAATATGCTTTTCAACATAGTTAAATTCTTTGAAAATTTAAATGGAAGTTTCTTATAATTTAATTTTAAAGTTCCAGTACGTCCAAAAGTTAATTTAAAATTTATCAATTTTTTTTTCCCTTTTAATTTTTCTTTTTGTCGGGAATAGTACTTTTTGATGGATATACAATAAATAATCCTAATTGGAATCCACTCAATAATACCGCAACAAGATTTTGATATACCATAAATAAACTATTTAAAATTATTCCGTAGACTAACCAGGTTAAACCGACTGCAAAACCCATAAAAATTATTGGAAACGGAAGACCTTCTGTCGATTTTTTTCGGATGATTTCTCCAAGTTCAGTCATTGGTGATGCAATGAGTGCATAGAGCAATAAAGTTACGATCATGCCAAAACGATTTTCGACAAGTTCAGGATCCTCATACTAAAATGAAAACGAGAATTTTAAATACAATTTAAATTATTAAATACAAATCTTACCTTAGTATAAGCAACCATAACTGCACTAAAAGCACCAGCTGCACCAATACGAAGCCATACATTAAACTTGTCGTTCAGCGGAGTATACATATAAAATATTGAGATGTATACAGCACTTAGAATCACTCCTATCAAGTTCTGTTTAAATAAATTTATCAGATAATTGAGATTTGACAATGACCTTCAATCAATACTTACGACTTTCACCGTAACCGGATCGTTCAGCATTTGACCAAAAACGACGAACATTATTGATCTAATTTTGAAAGAAATCAATTATGCAACTAATTAGCACAGATATAATAATCACTCACATAATTCCTCCACCGATAAAGGGAACAATACTGAATCCCTTAGTCGACTTTGCTTTACGGATTTCATTAACTAAAACAGCTGGAGTTAATAACTGTAGGACTGTTATAATAATAGCAAATTGTCCTACAGTATCTTTATAAGGGTGCAAGACGATTGACAACTTTTCAATCAATGCTTCCATTGCAAAATCAGTTTCAGATTGCTAACAATCAGAGCAAAAATTATATAGATGATAAGTTTTTTATCTCCTCAATAATCAGATAACAAAAAAATGATTTTTAATAATTTTCTAATAATTGCACTTGAATAAAGAAGTTTCTTTATTGAATAACTGTTAAACTATTAAATTGTCATGCACAGAAAAAATAAATAAAATCGTTCAGCAAAATCAACTAAGGGTAGTACGGTCGAAGAAACAAAAAACACAATAAAGACTAATGTGTATAGATATATCGAAAAATATGTTTTCGAAATTGTGTAGTGCGAAGAATCTTGGGTGACTATGACCTTTGGAAATTTAATGCATGTCAAAGTCAATCTTTTTTAAATTAATTTAATAACTTGTAAATTAGAGTGTTCCTTGCGTGTTCTGGTCAAATCAGAATCGATTTTACAAATCGCTTGAACATTCATTTTTACAAAATATATCCACAATATTACCTTTAAACATAATCTAGTCACCCATCATATAATGGTTTGTTTATATATATTTTATATACTTTAAAATTTTCATCGAATATTATCTCTCGTTTTCTTTAAACAAGTTGGAGTTTTTAAAGTTCTAAGCACGATCATACTGATGGGAATATGGAAAATAAGAATGCGTAAGCTGTTGGCAATAAGGTAAAGAATTTAATTCATCATTTATGACAATATATTAATATGATTTAAAATTTTGAAAAAGAAGAAGCAAATGCAAATTTATTAAAGAAATGTTTTTTAAATTAAGCTTTGAAAGACTTTTAAGATATAGCAAACACATTTGTAGTATTGAGGTGATGATTATATAAAACTTAAAAAGAAGTGAAATTTTGAAATTCTTTATCAATTTTTTTAAGAATTTGAAATTTGAAAATAATAACTTAATTCAAGAACACCTGTATTAACGACAACATTTCAAACATAAGTTATGTTTTGATTAATATCAGATGCCATGCCTATACGAGCAATAGTTACAGATATCATTCAAAACTTACAGATTTGTCAAGTATCTGTATTAAAAAAAAATCATGAAATTTTCATTATATGCCGAAAACAATTGAAAAAACACATTGCCTGAAAAATCTTTTTTTAAAGTCTATGATCCTACTTTTTTTCTTTTATTTATTTAGTTTGTTATATAAATAATTAGCTCTTTAATGAATTTATTGATGATTTTAATTTGTTTTCTTATTCATAAGAGGACATACAAAATATTTATTGCTGACCGTTTTGCTCATGTTGATTGAAATTTAATGACACTTATTTCAGATTTAGCCACATACAGAGACTTAATTTCTATGGACTTCTAGCGGCATTGTTGTTTAATGAGTACATAATTTATTACTTCAATCGATTAGGCTGGGAAAAGGCAGCATGTGAGACAGGTAGTAAATATTCATGTAACATAATAGACTATACACTATTGCTTTTGGTAATTTCATTTTCAGAGTCCTGTTCACGAATACTTTTCGTGGCTGATCCCCAAGTATTAGGTGAATCCAAAGAATCGAGATGGTATGCTCGTTATGATAGTGATAAGCACATATCTCGTAATTATCATCAAGCAGTATCACATGTTCGACCTGATGTGATTGTATTTTTGGGTGACCTAATTGACGAAGGAAGTTTTGTTGATGACTTTCTGTATGAAAAATATTTTCGACGGTTCGTTGAAATTTTTCCTGAACCTACTGATGTGAAAATGATTTTCATTCCTGGAGATAATGTAATTACCAATTAAATTTAATGTGATATTTAAATACTAATGTAAATTTACATCCACAGGATATTGGAGGCGAAGGTTCGGAGATGGTGAAACCGTCAAAAGTGAAGCGATTTAATAATTATTTTGAAGACAATAGTCAATGGAAATTCGACAACAAATTGAATATTTATCATATAAATCGAATAACTCATGAATTACCGTTGCTCAAAGATCAGGATATGCCTCAAATTGAGGAGAATTCAGGATATACTCGAATTTTGATAAGTCATTTTTCAATTATTCTAATACCCGGTGCATATTCTTATAAAGCAATTGAGAGGTTTCGTCCGCATGTTATATTCAGTGGACACTATCATCGAAGCTCCCAAATTACATCTGAATTGAAACGACTGCGATATTCTACAACCTTGCCATTAATGCATTCAATGTCATACGAATTACGTACCATAGAAACAAATCAAGAAGCTTTAGAGATTCAAGTACCATCATGCTCATATCGCATGGGAGAAGATCACATTGGTTTTGGACAAGCCGTAATTGAAAATGGATATTTGCACTATACACCTCTCTTTATACCCAATAGATTTACACAACTAAGACTTTATGTAGTATTTGGATTTGTACTCATTATTGTTAACATATTGATCTCTCACAGTTTTCGAAAGCTTTTAAGAAAATTCAATTTAACGCGCCAAAATTATCATCCTATTTAAGATTGAGGACAGTATTTAGCTTACTCACCATAGGACAAATAAGTGGACCCAAATTTGATGTTAAGTCATTTGAATTTGCCAAAGGATAAATAATGAGTCTCATATTAAAATTAATTGTGTCACTTATTAAGCAAAAAAAAAAATATTTATAACTTTTCATTAATTGTACGAATTGATCTGATTATTAAATTCCTTTAGATTGAAACAAAAAATAATTTTGTAGGTGAAATTTAAGAATAATAAAATTTTTTGAAGGATTATTCCAAATTACAATATTTAATTTTTATTTTGTTACCCTATGCACTACCAAAGGAACAAACGATTCAACGATTGATTGAGCTGACCAGCGGTTAATTCCTCGAGTTCCATATGGTTAAAGTGAAAGCACGTGTACGTAACACGTAAGGTTTTTCTATGAAAAAAGAACGACAAAAAATTATCAATGAATTTTCAAATTTGTTTCAATGAGAGTTTGTGAGTGAAATAATTAATTAAAAATTTTAACCGTTTTTTTCCTCTTATCAGAGGATATTTTTAATGTACAATTGGATTGATAATAATATTATTTTTATCATCTTCCGCTCTCAGATAACTTTTTGTGTGTGTGTATGTGGGTTAAATTCCTAAATGTGAGATTTTGATAGAACTAGAAATGTTGATTAGCTTTTGTTTCGTAACAATCAAGAAATACAGCATAAGTGCAATTTTGCTTTTTTCTTTTTACATATTTCATTATCTTTTGTCACAAACTTTCAGACATCCTATTAAAAAATAAGCTTAAGCTATTAACTCAATTTCCTCCCATCTTACACTTTTTCATTCAGTAATAATTTTATTGAACACAATTATTATATCAACGCTTATGATAAGCACAAATCTAATCATTTAAAACCCTTCCTTTCAATAATTTTTCGATAAGTTTAACAGACTTCTATAAATTTTGATACACTACGTGGTTGCGATTTCAGTTTTCTGTGAGTTTTCAAATCAAACGGGAAAATTTAGAAGGACAAAATGAAATTATTTGCAATTATTGTTTCACTCATGCTAGTGCAGGTAAGGATAATTTTACTAACGATTTTAAGTACTTTTCGGGAAATTCGAGATGTTAAATAGACAATATAGTCAAATAGACGCTATAATGTATCTTATTGATTGGATGAAAGATAATTAAGGGTCAATTCTAAATTTTAAATAATTGAGTAAATACAATAAGACAATAAGATTCTATGTCAAAATCTATAATTAGATTTAATTTAAAAACTAGTCAGGAATATAACTTCGGTTTAGAAACTGATGAAAAATGTTTAAATGTTACATAATATGATTGTCTATTTAATGGCTCTTTTGACGATTAACTGACAAAAGGGATAAATTAAGAACATAATAAGATCTTAGTATTTTTAAACACAGCCATTATGGCCTTCAAGGATTAACTTTGAATAATTTATATAATTTCCTGTAAAATCTATCAATATTGAGTATATCTCAACAACTTTGAAACTTGTCGTAAATATTGAGGAAATTGAAAATTTTTCACGATAACTCAGAAGATTAGATAAAAACAAACGAAAATTCTTATCTCTCAAAAAGTCATATACAGCTTAATTAATAGAGCAACGTACAGATTGCGTAATTAATCATTAATCTTTTTTACAATTTTAATTTTCAGGCACTTGCCTTGCCTATGGAAGATCCATCAAAACCAGAGGAGATGCCAAAGCCAAAAAATGATGTTGTTGATCAATTCCGTGCAGATATTATTGAACAATTTTATCGCTTCCAAACATTCTATGACTTATTCAATGAAAGAATGACACATTACCGTTTAGAACATGTTAATTTAGTCACAGAAATTGGTTTAGATATGATGGAAGTTTTCTCAGTTGATCTCGACATTATCCGTCAATCAAAGGACTATGTTGATATGCAATTCAGAAATGCACTCGACCGTCTTGGTGGAAACCCAAATGCTTGTCTCAATGAAGTCCAAGCTGCATTGGATGCCAACTCAGCCAGACTCGGAACAGAATTCAATGCATGCGCACGTAGAGCTAATGCAACAATCAGCAATGGATTAGCTGAAATTTTCTACCCAACATTCGACAGCATCCAAAACTCTGCTTCAACAGTTCCATTGTTGACCATCAATGCACTTTCACGTGGAAATGTCTTCGATGATGCCCAAGAAATCCTTGATTACTTAGATGCCCAATACCAAGTTATCACTTTACAATGGAAATCAGCTGCCTCACAATTGTTCAGATGGGATACAAACCGTTTCCGTGTTGAAGGAAGATTCTATATTGAAGAAATGTTGCTCTGTCTCCTTGAACCAGTAGAAAACTACAGAAACACCAATACATTCAACATGTACCGTATCGTTGACGAGTGCGCTCCAACCCGCCAATAAATCTTCACATAATTGATACTGCTTCATTTTCTTTCCACGAAAATCTTTTTAAAAACATTATGAAAATGAATGATTTAATAAAATAATTTTTTAAACTATAACTTTTATCTTAATGGAAAGTAAATTATATGACATAAATTATTTTCAGCTGATTAAGTTAGTCAAATTTAATAAGAGTTGATTAATTTTGTTATCTTTATCAATTAAACCACTTGACAGAAGTGTGATATCCGGTTAACTTTTGTCAAGAATTTTTTATTTGGGATGAAGCTTTTCAGCTTGTGCACAATAAATATAAGTTTCAGAAGTGCTTTTATTATCAATTGATCTCCGTAGTAAGACCAACAAAAGCTTATCTCCTTTTTTTCTTGTTATTAATAAGAAGTTATGCTTTATCTCAAAAAATAGCTTGATTGTGGTAATCAATTGTAACTGAATGTTGATAATTTTTATAAGGGTATATATCTTACGGTAATAGCATCCAATAAGTTTAGTCTTTCATAAAAAGGCATTTCAAAAGGAAGTAATTGCTTTAGTTTTGAAAATGAAGAGTCTTATCGCAATTGTTGTTTTTGCTCTCATATCGAAGGTAAATTTATTACTGAAATTCTTTGCACGGAAAATGTGAACACAGCATGATCAAATAACAGGAATATGATAAGATAGAAATGCAAATGGATTGATCAATGTTTTGAAAATCAAATGTTATCAAAGTTCATTTTTGATGGTGATTAAAAAGGGTTCGAGCTGCATTTACTGCGTTTCAGATTTGTGGACCTGCAGTTTTTGGCTGTATCTTATAGTACGTCAAATGCTGCAGGCCTGAATATTGAACAAACCCTAATGATTGATCACAAACTTTATGAATCACCTAATGAATCATCGCATCATTAATGATTTATAGCATTATGATTTACAGAATCATTCAAATTGTCAAATTTAAAAATTAAATTATTTAACCTTTTTAGACACTAGCATTATCAGCTCCTGAACTCAAAGATGATGGACAAGTTCGAGTTGATGATTTTAATGATGAGATAATGTACAGATTTCAGCGTTTTCAAAATTTCTATACCACAATGAACTTTCAAATGAGAGAATATCGCCTCGATCATGTCAAATTAATTACAAATATTTTTAATCAAATGATGGAACTTTTTGGTGAAAAATTAGATTTCGTTAGACGAGCATCTGTCGAACTTGATGAAGCCCTTGAGATGAAAGAAAACGAACTTGGTGGTGTGACTGAATGTCTGCAAGGTGTCATAAATAGAAGAGATCGTCTATCTGAAGATATCACTCGTGACGTTCATGCCTGTTCACTTCGCGCCAACAATACAATGCAAGCGCAATTACGCGATGTATTCTATCCAACATTTGCTGATATTCAATCCGAAGTATTATTTATTAATTTAATCGTTATGGATGCTTTATCAAGAGGAAATGTAATGGATGATGAGGATGAAATTGTTGATTATTTAAGTGATTTATATCATGTTTACACTACTCAATGGCCAACAGCAGTGACACAGCTGTTAAAATGGGAACAAACAAGATTCACAGTTGAAGGAGAATTTTATATTGAAGAAATGGATATGTGTTTAAGAAATCCTGTATTAGAATACATGCGACAAGCTGCAAGTCTTGAGTATGAAGCACATATGTGTTAAATTTTTAAAATCTTTGACTTTTTATTTCAAAATTTTTGATAAGGAAAGAAACTTTTGTGTAATAAAGATAAAAAGGAATTATTCACTTTTTTAAAAAATATTTTTTCTGTTCTTGGAGCATTTGAAATGTTTAAAACGTTTACTTTGTAATTTCTGGAGGTGAATCTGGTTGTGCAGATGGATGAGCTGCTCTAAATGCAGGATGGCTTTCAAGTTCACGATCAATTCGGAGTATGATGGGATAAGGCCGTAAATCGACATGGAACCTGAAAATATAATTGGAATAATTGAATTAAAATTATTTGTTATTAATTTATAAATTTATTACCTTCTAGCGTTAAAAACCTGAGGAACCAAGCAGCAATCTGCCAACGTAATTTCATCGCCAACACAATATTTACCGGCACTTGTTGACAATAATTTTTCAACTGCTCTAAACCCTCTTGTTATCCAATGCTGTGCCCATTCCTTTTTCTTTTCTTCGCCAACATGAATTAACACAATAAGATTCTGCAATGGCTGAATACCTGATGCAATGATTTCACAAATCTCCCTTACTTTTGCTCGCTTATAAAAATCTTGTGGCAATAATGGTCTTTGTGGACGAGTTTCTTCTAAGTATTGCATGATTGCCACTGATTCAACGAGTGTATGACCATCAATTTGTAGAGCTGGAACTTGTTCCATTGGATTAACTTCTCTATATTCATTGCAATGTTGTTCACCGCCTGATTTGATCAAGCTTATTGGTTTTATGTCATACGGAACTTCTTTAAGATTAAGACATATTCGAACTCTCCAACTGCAACTTGATCGCCAGTACGAATAGAGTATAGGCTGTAAATCAATAGGCTCTTCATTAGATGACATTTTAATCAGGCAAAGGAATTAAATCGACTAAAACTCAAATTCTAAAGCTAAAATCAAATTAAAAAATCTAAATATTCTATCCAGTCGAACCAGTTTTTCTTGTTAGCGATGAAACCGACTACCTTGCTATGTTAATTTTTTTTGTTCTGCTATGAAAATAAAAGTTTGTTTTTCCTTTAATACTTGCCAGTTTGTTCATGATGATTATATGTCGCGGCGTCAAATTAAAATAATTCACACACAAAGATTTAAAATAAATAAAATTTAAAATTATCAAATTGTAAACAAAAGCACTATACAGAAGAAAAAATAATGAATGAATGCACAAATTTTCTACCAATCAGAAAAAATCACTTAAAATAAATAAATTTATAAATTCTACCTTTATCCCTGGTTGCAGGGAGTTATTGTACTTTGAATAATTAATTTTGGAAATTTTTGAGATATGGAATGTCAGAAATAAATTAAAAAATTTATTTGAAACTTTGAATATCCTTTCTGCTTCGTACTATCTGAGGGAACTTTTTTTAATCTAGTACTTTTCAATTTCGAATTATTTTAAACCGTTAAATCTAAATATGGACACTATTTTCATGTATCAAAGTACTTACCATAATGAACTCTTTACATATTTGAATTGAGCCATTTTTATTTTATTTTATAACAGGAATTCTCAGTACTTATCGATTTATAGTTAAATTAACTTGCAAATTAAAATTATTGAAAAAAGTTACGTTCTTCAGTAGAAAAATCAAGAAATTGAATTGCTTTACCATTCACCATTAGGATTTAGATACACATTGATAAAAAATGAAAACATAAAAAGGAATTTAAAAAGTTTTACCGCTTCTTTTTTTTCTTGGAGATACAGATTCGATGGTATTCAATCGGATTCTTATGTAGCAATTTCAATATAGATTTACAATGTAAAACGCTGAAAAAAGGTCTCAGCAAATCGTTTTCACTTTAAAATTTTACATCAATTTTATAATGCAAATGTGAGGCAAAATATGATTACTATTAATTTGTATTACTTATTTACTTACTGCAACCATGTTCCTATGTGAACCTTAGATTACAACAAAAGGCTTTCGATTCTGGTTAAAGTAACTTTTAGAACTCCTGGTCGGCATTTCCCTTGTGGAATCCAATCAAAACCGGTATAGCAAAAATGTGTTCTGTCCCAGCAATGATTATTTCTCTGTAATTTTTCCTCCGAAGTGTGTGTCCTACCAGCCGTACTTAAAATTGACTCATACCTTAATTAAGTTTAATAACTTTTAAATTAAAAAATAAATAAATTTAGAATTCCTTTGCTTGTACATTATTAAGTTTTAACATTCTAAGGAAAGTGTCATGCGACTGAAGCATATTTAAACAATATAAAATTCTGTGAAACAATATAAATTCTTATCTTAATGAAAATAGTCCCTATTCCTTTTATATACTCTCTTCTTTTCTATCCCCATTGTAATCATCGCTTGTTACTGTTTTTCATCCATACTCATGCATTTATAATGGCCTAAATGTTACCAACAAAACCATGAATTCTATGTTTAGATACATAAAAGATATGAGAATACTTTAACCGAAACAAAATGTTCCTTTTATAAAATTGAGTGGAAAATAGGAATGAATTGAAACAAAAAATTCCTTTCTAACCAAAAATTTTGCCTTCAATTTCAATAACAAATTGAGCAATTACGTTCCATAAATTTTCTTCTTCTATTTCATCAATTTCATATCCGAACTTTACCTTTTTTACTTGGAGACTACTCCTTTCCCAATGAAGAATCTTTCTACCACACTTACATTTATGCAATCATCAATTTATATTACATTGCCCTTTTCCAATTTTTTTCTGTTCATCATAATTCCTAGAAATGAAATTTTTGAGCTCTTATTTTTATTAGAAATACAAATAAAAAGTGCTCGAAGGAAAAAAAGCAACGCTTTGTGCTATAAATTAAATGAAAGAAGTCAACATTACACAATTCTGTACAAATGGATGTGAATTGTTTATAAAAAAGGGTTTCTTCATTCCTTTTACTTCTACTGCTCTCATTCTTGTTGTTAAGATTAAAAGTTGATGAACAAAAAGGAATTTTTCTTTTCTACAACTTTGAGTTCAGAATGCTAAAAATGGTTCATTATGTTTGTTTATTTTAGTGTCTGATGAGTTTACTAAAATTTTCTTCTTCTTCTCCTTCACATTATCCTGATATTTATGTTCTTGTTGTAGTAAATATGTGTGAAATAAGTTTCCATCCATTTATGCTACAATGCTGAGTTGTTATGTGTGCGGTGTTGAGACAGTTAATGTAATTACATATACACATTGTGTTGTCACATACTAATTATATTAAGCATATTGTCTCAGCTATTTTCGTACTTTTACTCTAAGCATCGCATGCATGCCACATACATCCTTGCTGTTTTTATAAAAAAAAATTCTTTTGTTGTTGTTATTTGAGAATGGAAAACATAAATAAAAGATTCAAGAGCAAGATGCTTTACAGGAAGTAACACCTACGATGTTATGTCGTAAAAAGCTAGGATACACAAACAAGTCATTCCTAAAGCTGAAAAATAAGAAAGATTCAATTTAAACAGTTAACAAAAGTTGAACACAGACGTAATTTAATTAATTTTCCTTTTTCGAATGAAGGAAAATTCACTGTTGTTTGGGAAAATTTTTCATTATCGCTTTTTTCTTTACAGCTATTAAATAAAATTCCACGTTCAAATTTTATTTTCTTTTCAACTTTTTTTATTTTTTTTTGTAAATTACAGAGTGCGAGAAAACAAAGTAGCTTTATATCTCTTTGATTCTTTAACTTTTTTTATAACATCATTTTCGAGCGTATACTTACATTCGAAATAAACGTGAAATATATAGATGGAAATTTTGGTGCCATTTGAATAGGGTGAATGAAACATTTTTTGATGTAGAAAAGGTGAAATTTCGTCTCTTTCAATTTTTGTATTAAATTTATCGATTTTTCTTTCAAACGCTTCATATAAAATTTGTATGGAATCAAATTTTCAATTTTAAAGTAAGATTGAAGGAGAAGAAGTAATGTATTAATTTTTTATATTTAGATCGTTACTCAGTGTAGCCTAGTAGAGCCACAATAACTACAATGTTAAACAAAATAGATCAATAGTTAATGCTGAGAATTTTGAAGCTTCCTAACAACACATGATAGCTTATCGGTAATACAATATGTTAAACGAGGATTTATTTTATCGCTTCCAAGCTGTTGTACAAAAAAACTACATTTTTGCTAAACGTATCAGTGAATGCTCTCTAAAAAAAGGCTTTGTTGAGAACAAGACTAATTAGCTTCAAGTTAGCAAAAACTATTGTCTGGTATTCTAGTTTAAAATCATAATATCAAACAAAGGGACCACTTTTAGGTACCGGAGTGATAATTTGTACCATGAAAACATGCTCTGTGTCTATTACGGACAGAGAAAAGAAACAAGTGCTGTAGTCGACCACAAGAAGCACGAGATGTAGTTAAACTTACAACTTTTAAAGTTAAGGATAACTTGTGATTCACTTTCGATAAAAGATTAAAAACAAAAATTAATTTACGAACATCTTCGATACCGTTTTAATAAAAGTATCTAAAAAATTCATTAGAAACTACACTAATGGAAGCTTGTAAACAGAGGACTTTTAATTCCCATAAGCTCATTGAATTTTTATGCTTTTCATCACAACTTGTATATATAATAAAAGTTTTTCATCGCGGCAGAAATTGAAAAAGTTTATTTTTTTGCTTCGAAAAAAATATCTACGGTTTCCGTAGCTGTTGATGTTGAATAATACAATTTATTCTAAATGATTCTGCTGTGCTTTGACTTTCATTCATCTACTTATTCCAAAATATATTGTTTTAGTTTTCTATTTTTTGCTAATTCTACAGCTAATCTCATTTATTTCGATATCGCAGGAATTTTTCACAAACCGAGAATGTTTGCGAGAACAAAAAATATAATCATTTCGCTTTAGCTTTCGATGCTTTATTTTTATTGTATTGTACATAGATAGATAGATAATGTAAGCAATAATAAAACAAATTCTAATGTTTGTATGTGGTTGTATATTTTTAGATAGACGCCAAACATAAAATAAAGAACATCCCAATAAAGACAGTCGTCAATAAAGAAGATTTGGATGTGAAAGAAAAGATTTTCCTCATTAATTATCTCAAATGAAGCATTCATTCTGCTTTTCTTTTTCGATTCTGCTATGTTCTCATTTTCAAAGCTAAAGCAATGAAAAAAGTTTAATTTCCATGATAATTCCATTTCCACCTTCCTCGTTTTATTGCTTTCCTTTCTTTTTTTGCATATTCCATCATCAGCATGATCATCATTTACGTTTCTACAATATTTAATTTCCGTATGTTTTAAATGAATAGAAATACAAAAAGGTGAACATTATGTTTCGAATTTATTTCGAAAGATGGTTTATGGCAAAAGCTGGGCAATTCATCAAAACATTATTCAAATCTTGAAAATGACCAAATTGTCAATTATCATTATGCACTAGAATTATTGAAAAAATTTCATTAAAAATAACTCTGAAAACATTTAATTTAAATGTTTATTTTTCACATTCAAAAACTTTATAAAAACTAAAAAGATCAAAGAAAATTTCCACAGATATGGATTATTTTCGAACTCTTTACCTAATTTTATCAAAGCATATTTCCTCAAGAGATTATTTTGAAAAGTACCGATACAATATGACTCAATTTATTTCTTTTGAATGTTTTTAATTATTTTGAAAGCTCTTTCAATAAGTATTCAAAGGATAGACAATTTTGTAACAAATGAATAGTCCTAATCACATTTCAGTTTTAATTTAAATTTCGTTCTCATAGCAATTTTAAATCCACAAAGAGTCATTCATTTGTTTAATTTTCGAGACAACATTGAATGACAGAAAAATATTTGAAAAGATTAGATTTAATCCTTGTGATACTTCATTGTTACTTCGCGTGCCTTTTTATTATACTTTGTAACACAAAAATCATTTTCGAGATGAATTAAATCTCTTTTTTTATAATCCTAATTTAAAACTTTAGAAATTTTATATTCTTTACACATTTACATGTGTAGTTTGATCATCATCGCACTATGCAGAGCGACAGTAAAATTTATTGCTGTCTTCCTGTTTTTCTATTATTTATTTGTAATTTAATGCTGAAAATAATTATTATGTTCTCATTTTGGCATTATGTCTGTTCATTTATTTTTTGAGTTTTTTCTGAGTAAACAACTTTGGAGAATTTATGTGCTATCCAGTACGAATGCTGAAAGTTTTTTGGATTTGAAATATAAGTTATATAAAAATATCAGATTTTTTCAAAGGTGGATATACTAAAAATATCTGAATAATTCTTTATTCTAGAACACGTCCTTCTTAAGGAAAATGTTTTGATGAAGTAGTTGTGGCTTCAAATACATATTATAATCAATTCTAAGAAACGTGTTTTTAAAAATGATTGAAATGCGCTTAAAAATTCAAAGTCCGAAGAAAAACTTCAATTTTAACAACATTTCTCAAATTATTTTTTGCTTTCATTTGAAATAAATGCACAAAAAATATGTAGCTTTAAAATAAACAGATAGTTTGAAAATAAATGGAATGCTTGAATTTATGTATTTAAATGAATACTGCACTATAGTCAAGTATGAATGGAATTTATAAAAAGATTATAATTCATTCTTTTGCATATTTTATAATATTTTTTATAAAATGGAAAAATAACTGTTACATGATTTATTTTTACAACCATGAGCAATTTCAATTGCAAGAGAGGTGAGAAATTTTTATTTTTTCCTCAGAATACCATTAGTACTTTTGTCACTGAATGGTGATTGCAACTTGAATAAGCTACTCTGATTTATTTCATTTCATTTACAGCCTTGAACTATCGAGTTCAATTTTATTTATGGTACAAAATGCGTTAATCAGTGGGTGTACTTTGACATTTAATTTTGAATTATTAATAATGTCGGAAAGCACAAGGCTTATAAATGACCGAAAAGCTGACAACAAATACTCTATGAATCTGGCCTGGACCTAGAGTCACGCTGCCCTGGTTCCAGATTTTCTGCCATATCTATGCCATGTTCGTTCCGGATATGTTCTTAAGCATGAATTTTAAACAATGCAATATTAAATTGTTATGCAATTTCATAAATCTTTATAACTGAAAACCATCTTAGTTGGAAAAAATAATTGAAAAAAGTTTTTTTTATCAAGCCAGTTGAACCGTGAAAACCGAATTAATTCAATTATAAATGTTTTATGCATGAAATAAATTCAAACATTTTTTTTAATTTGTGCTTTTATTTTTAATCCAGTTGTACATACACAGCTGTAACAGGAGATCGCTAATGTTAGTTCAATAAAAACTGACCTATTAATTCATCAAAAGGCTTTACGTTAGCAAATTTATATCAAATAATTTGCTTAACTCACAAAAGCTCTCAGATTATGATTTTATAATATTTTTATTTCAGAATCTAGAGGAAAAGCTTTTGAGTTTGTTTTCAATTACTGAACATTATTCAAACTTTTTTTTAATATTATTTCAACTATTTTTAAACTCAGCAAAAATTTGCTTCTATCGTTGAAAAAAAATGTTTTTTTGCAGCATAAAAGTATGTATTGTTTATTCTTTCATGAATCATGATAAATGAATATTTTTTCAAAAGCTTTTTGTATGTTTTATTTTTTGTCAGTAAAGTGGGAATTGGTTTTTATTATATTTATTGTTTGGTCTTTTTTTCTGCACATTCAACAAAAAAATGCAAATGCATGCAAACTACAAAATCGACGGTGAAAGTTTTCAGACTAAAAAAGCATCAAAGTTTGATTTCAAAATTTCCATAATCATCAAAAATTTAAGTAATGAACATTTTTCCATATCTCAATAGAGCTTTTAGTTCTGATGAAAAGAAAACTTTTTTCAATGAAAATTAATTTAGTTAATTGAACAAAATGGTGCACATGTAGCACTTGTTTTTGGATTTCAATGAACTTTTAGCTTTAAAATAATGTTCTGGTTTATATATTTAGTTTATCTTGAATGTCGAATCTCTAGTTTAACAATCTCATTTTTTGTTAAATCAATCCTCATTTCGAATTGATTTTCAATGATTAACAAATATTAATTCGATGCCAATATTTTCAATTGTGAAAAAATGCTCAAGTCTTTAAAATATTATTATGAAAATCGAACTTTTTAACCCTTCAAGCTTTATTTCATTCACAGACATCATATCATTAATGAAATAATAAATTGATCGATATTTTTCAATAAATTACTATTAATAATTAATATCTTTAACGTGATTTAATGGCTCGTAAAATGATATTAAATATTTTGGTAGAGAGTAAAGCTTTTTGATTATTTTAATTTACAAAAAACGGTTTTATTTGGCTATCAAATAAATAATCAATAAAAAGTAACAGTTGGAAAAGTCCTTGGTAGCATTATTGGACCAAAAAAATGAATGAGACATTTTCCGAAGCAGGTGCAACTCAGAATTTTATCAGATCTTAAATGAAGCTGATATTGTATGTTGGACAAGGATCAATAGACTCCGATTGGCAGGGCACATTGTTAGGAAGCCTATTGAAGCTTCCATTAATAAGGTCTTAAATTCTGATTTTATAAATGACAGAGGAGCATGAGAGTGGGCCAATAACTCATAGAGACAGGATTTGGTATTGACAATTAGCAAAGACAGCCAGCGATATAGCGAGTTTTAAACGCTATAGCTGAGTGAGGCCATGGATCACAGATGATTTGTATGCTAAGCGAAGTAAGTAAGTAATTTAGAAAATTAAAATACAAAATAAATGTTTCTTTATTTTAGAAATCAAAGCGTAAAGTGAATAAAAACAAAATAGAAGTCATTATTAAAATTAAGACATCAATGTTATATTATTTAAATGAAATAAAAAATAATAAAAGTAAAAGATTTTATTTTGAATAAGAAATAGCAAAAAGTGTGATTGTGTGACAAGACACAAGGAAAATTAGAGTATAAGCGAAAACGTGAGAGAGAAAAGGGGATGAGAAGCATAATTTATTATGACAAATTAATTTTCATTTCTCGTAAAGTGACTCAAAAGTTAATGTGACAATGAATTTGCACCATAAAAATATTTTATCGCACATTTATTTATTTTTTTGTTTCTCTTTTTTTATGCCATTAAGTTATCTTCACAATTTTATTCTCTATTAAACTTCTGTATATAATAATACGACACAAAATGTAAAGTCTTACGTACGATTAAAGATATATGATCGTACATGCTACTTAAATTAATGAGCTGAAATTGCTAAATTAAATTTTACTTCTTCCATTTTCACATCATACAGCCTTTTATATTCTATTAATTTATTTGTAAGATTTATACCCTTTTAATTAGATTTTTTTTTGTGATTGAACCTCACTTACACCTAATTATAAAATATCTTGTTTATTCGTTGACAATTAAATTGTTTCTCAATTATATATCTATTTTTTTTGTAGCTATGCCACAAAAATAGCGTCATATTCTTAAAAAAATTTATATTACAAAATTCCTAGTCTCTCTTACTGCATGAATTCACGAAAAAAGTATGCTGACTTGCCCGGCATTTTTTATATTAGTGATTAGCGTATTCATAATAAATTGACATACAAAACATTTAATAAATGTGTAAGTTGACATAATCTTTTAGACATCAATCTGTAAACAATTTTATTGAGAATAAATTTTTACATCTCGTCTATTTGTCAGACGGTAGTTTCAAAATGTCTGAATCATATTTAATTAGTTCATTACAGGGGCGTATTAGTGTAGTTATTTTGACATTAATGAAAAACTTAAAATTTAAGTTTTAAAATAGAGACTACAAATTGAAAAGAAGGAAACCAGACTGAATAGCTAAATTGATTAGGTTGACATGTAGAACCTCTATTTCTGTTCCCGTTTCTTTCCTTTATATTTTGCTGTAACTCTTGGTATGTATTTAATATTGGACGCATTCCAAGAAAGTCTTAGACGAAACATTTGCTACGAATATTTTTCCCTTCTTCTTCAACTTACTATACTTCAGTAGCTTGTAGTAATTAAATGTTACGAAAAAATAATCTATGCAAGTATAGTTTAATAGCATAGCATAACATTTTAGAAGGTTGCGAAGATGAAAATGAAAATTTATTTTTATTTAGAATTTTGATTATTTCTCTCTTTTTTCATGACAAATTTTTCTTTTTCTTTTTTTATCTATTTATAATAAAAGAGATGTTTGATGCCATCGGTATTATACCAGTATAATATAAAGCTTTACATAATTGATCTAATCTGATTAGTCTTTTGACTTAATTTTGCTGATCAATTATTTTTGCTATTAAATATGTCAGATTTGGCATTTTAAATAAAAATTTTTCATGAAAAATGGTTTTTCTAATTTCAAAATGTTTTAACGTCACTATTGTGTAAAATCAATTTGTTTTGACGATTTTTTATGTCAAGATATTTTACTTTCTATCGGATGTTATGAGTTATTCAAGGGTCCTCATGAATTCTTTTCATTTTATGTTTAAAATTTCTTTAATTTCACCTCGTGGATTATAAATTTATTGCATACAGATTATTACATCTATCTATATTAAACTAATGTATACTTACATTCATATTGTAAATAAATTTCAAGTTTCGCTTTAAAAATGACAAAATATTACGAGGACGCCCAAAGAATTATTAAAGGAAGCTGTTGACAGATAAAATTTTGAATTTGGTATTGGAAATTGGCAATAGAAAAGCCATGGATCACAATAAATTTATTCGGTCAATGAAATAAGTTAACAAATAGAAAAGACCAAGACATGTATTTAGTGAGTTGCCTCTTCAAACTATGAATTAGCCTTTCGAATTACTAACTGAAAAGTAACATTCCGTTATCAGAATATCCAATCATTTCATATCAAAGAACTTTGACTAGATAATACAAAAAAGATCTAAAATATAATTTTTATGCATGTCTTTAATCATTAAAACAGGAAAAAATAAAATTAATGACCTTGAGGTATAAAAAACTTTATGCTAGCATTACGGTATTTTTATTTTGTCATCTTGGTCATCGATATCAAATTATTATGATGTCATTTGTTGATTTAAAAAAGTTGAGAGAGAGAAAAAAAAAGGAAAAGAAAAAAATCCATTGATTGATCAAAGGAAAAAGTAGAAGCGACATAAAATAGAGAATAGGAAGAAGAAAAA
Organism: Chironomus tepperi; assembly: GCF_022539635.2. Lineage (NCBI taxonomy): Eukaryota > Metazoa > Arthropoda > Insecta > Diptera > Chironomidae > Chironomus > Chironomus tepperi. The sequence continues at coordinate 2,112,347 of NW_027226498.1, read as the reverse complement.
TTGCTTTAACTTTGGAATAAGATGTTGTTATAAAAAAAATCAACAGAGAAAATAAAATAAAAAGAAAATTTTTCATCTTCATTATATAGATAATCGTAGATGCTTCGTTTCCATATTAAACATAGAGAAGGGAAAAGGTAAAGGAATAAGGGAGGAGAAAGAAGTTAAAAATCAATATATAAGTGCACGAACGATACTTCCATCGGATCTCATATTATTATTATATCGTTGATTTATTTTCAGGAAAGATTATAATCATAAGCAATTTCCTTCGTCGTTATTTTCTTCAATTTCTTCCTTCTTTTGCTATAAAGCGCACAAAAATCAGCCATAGAAATATTAAGAAGAGGAAGAAAGTTAAAGATTTTTTTCTCTCTTTTCCTCTTCATATTTTCTTTCGTTCAATGATGATAAACGTGAAAAGGGAAGTTTCGATGACGAAACTCTCATTAAATATTTAGAATTTATATTTCATTTCTCCTCTCCTTATAGGTAGATAAATTAAGCGAAATTGAATTTTTTTAGATGTGCTGTTTATGTTTATGGAGTTTGTATACGTACATGTAGGTGTGTATATATACATAAGCAGAAGAAATCAACTTTCCTGCTTTTCTGTGTAATAATATAAATTTTAATTGAATTTCCCATTTATAGTCGTTACTCATTTATGAAATTTAATTACCTTTCAAGCGAATCTAAAATCATTTTAAACTCGTGAATTTTCAAAATATGTAAAAGTCAGGCGTAGATTTCGTAGAAGGAGAACTCCGTTAATGATTATATACTTTGCCTGTTTTGAAAAAAGCTGTGATGTATATTCTTTGAATTAACTTGTTGACTTTCAAATTGATTTCGTTAAAAACAATGCAATATATATTTAAATCTTAATAATACAATGTTGATTTTTTTGTTATTCGACTATCACACACGACTGTCACTCGAAAAGTCAAGACTTTTTCGGTACCTTTAAGAGTTTAGTTCCTCTTCTATAATGATAAATTTATGATTGCCATGCTAAAGTCTTTACGTTTAAGATAAATATATGTTTATATGTAATTGCAGCTGTATGTTGATGCTATATGGTATAGGCTGATTATATCCGATTAAAATCTTCTTTGTTAATTTTGATAAATGTTGAAAAAAATCAATCTGACATGCTTTCGATCAATAATCTTTTGTATGAATATTTGAATTAACAAGAATCCATGAAAGAATTGATTAAATTTATTCATTACAACTGAATCAATTTAATGTTATAAAATGAAAAGTTTTAATAGTCTACCGTCACAACAAAAGCAGAAACTGTAACAGCATGGCTGTGAACAACAATCAATATATAAAATGTGAAAATAACATGACAGATCAAATTTAAAACTCTTTTGTTTGCATCAAAAAAGGAAGGAGATTGGAGGGAAAATTCGAGTATATTTGAAGTTTTCTATATATTTTATTCAACTCAATGTTTTATTGTCTAGTGATATCTAACTTGACAATTGATATAAGGGTTGAATACTTTCTGTTGTTGTTTTCATTGGGATAAAACTTTTGTTTTCGTCAATGTCTAGTTTTTGATTCAAAATTTCTAAAAGCTGAAGAGCATTAAAAAGTGAAAAGGTGGAAAAATACTGAAATCTATCTTTCACGTTATCTTCTTTTTGTGCAAATTTTCTTAAAATAAAATGCTTGATAAAATTTTTATAACTTTCGCAAATAGTGAAAAAGAAACAAATACAAAATTTATTATTCTAAAGATTCAAAATTTGTCTGATGATACATTTTGCAAGTAAATGTACACAACAAATTGTCATGTCGTCGTCGTAAATAATTCGAGCACATTTTTTTGTTTTATTTTGCTGTTTTTTAGAAACATTTTTGGCCCTAAAATATTGTTTTCAGCGAAAATTTTGACATTCCTCTGTACACAAAATTAAAATGAATTGGATATTATTCAGAAGGGTTACGTTGTCCTTTTAGAAGAATGTTTAATAATTTTTCAGGAATCTTTAAAGCTGTTGTCATGAAGGTATAACAATGGATTTGAATCTGTGCATATCTTGTAAATTGACATCCTTTTGATTTATTCATTAAGTAGATTTATACACTAAAATTATTCTGGCAGTATGCTCTTTAAATTTTAAATCCATTAGTAGCAATACATTGTAACAAATAATTATGAATTTTTTGCAAAAATTTAATTTCTGATTTTTTATCAAAACATTTCAAACAGCTACAATTAGTGTGATTGCCAAGTTAGTAATAAAATCAAAGATTTTCCAAAGGACGTTCAAAGGAAAATTTTATTAACCACATAAACTTTAATCACAACATGAGAAAATTAACACATTTTCATAAATAAACAAATCATCCTTATTAATAGGGTTTCTTAAGCTATTCAGATAATTGAAATCCACAGCTCTGCTAGTGCAGATCATGGATGATAACTGTTTAATGAGTGCCAGATCTCTGCACTCAGTAAACCTACAGCTTAAAGTGAGATCAGAACTTCTCCGGTTTTTCAGATACCCTATATAAATCCATTTGTGCACATTAAGTAATTATTACATAATTTCATTAATCATCAACAATAATATTCCCACAACCACCACCTTCATGATGATTTTCAATTTTTCTCCTGTTTAAAGTATGTTCCTCGTGCAATTTTCATAGTGCTTTAAAACATTTTTTATTCGTTTCACATTTGTTCTCTCAACTGTGTAAAAGTAAGCGAGAAACGGAAAAAGACAAAAATTGATGTCACAAATGTTTTTTGGCCGACGTCCAAAGCGAAAAATTTCGAAACACTGCTTATTTTTCTTTAAAAAAAAGCAAAGAGAGGAAAAAAAATTCTTTATATTTCACTTCATAATTATCATCCGTACGAGCATTTGATTTCAAATTTCACTGCATGACTCAAAGCAAACAGAAAAAAAAATACAAAAATAAAGACAGAGGAGTCTCAAGTGACAGAAATTTGAATATTTTTACTGTAAAAATTATTTTTCTGTTGTTTTATTTTTCTCTTGTGCTATGTAATATATGCTTTAGAAACGGCACAAAAAAAAGTAGGAACGTGTGTGAAATCATGAAATGTCTGTCTTTTAAACAGAATCTATGATTATATTCGTTTTACTGAATGCTAATTATGATATTTGTTGATGTGAGGAGGGAAAACGTATTTATGATGTAGTTGCTATGATGACTTACATTTACCTTTATGTACTCGTTATTTTTCACTCATTATTCCTATTTTACTATTTTTACAGTTCTCACAAACTTCAAACAAAAATTCAATATAAATTTGAAGGCTTCCTGTTTTCTTTAAATTATATTGTAATCATTTGAACTTTAATGAATACTTATTTTTAACCATAAACGTTCATAAATTCAATTAACTTCGATGGAAAGTTTTTGGAATATTAATTAGATAATATTTAAGTACTTTTAAGTTTGATCAACGAGTTTACAATTCCAAGAAAATATGAAAAGTTTGTCAAGAACTTGAAATTATTTAACAAGCACGTAGTAAACATTTGTGATAAATTATTTTTAACATCATTATTAATTCAGATAAAAACTTTATCATAGAAATGCTATTATTGGAACGGCATTGAACACTATTGAAAACATATTGAAAATATTAATTGACAAAATTGATAAGCTTTATTACCTTGGTTATGAACTCAAAATTCACAGGAAATATTATTTAGATTAAGATGGAAATTTTTTGCAAATGAACTGTAAGAGTCTTATTTCTATGCCTTTAGATAATTTCATGAATATTAGAGTAACGTTAAAGCCACATGAGGTGAAAATTTGTAACAAAAAAACATACTTTAACGTTCTCATTTTGTCAGCCAATATTGATGGATTGATTTTGGCCTTATGGACATTATTCTCAGAAAACAAAATCAAAGAAACTTTTTGCACTAATTAGTAATATTATTCAGATAATAAAATGGTGATTAAATGGAAAATAGATTTGTGCCATTCTCGACATTAATTTATAAATGAGATGTTTGTCGTTCACATGAAAGAAAATTGGTAGCTCTCGGAAATTTTCCTTTTTTGTTTGCCCTTGAGACATCTTAAAGTAAAATAAAGCATGTATTGATCTTATTATTATTTAAAAATTCATTTGGGTCTTTAAAAGGCCGGGAGGTTTATTTTAATGATCCAGTTTCAATGTAGAAATTTAAAGTTTAATAAAATAGAAGCAGAATTAAAGTTCTTACACTTAGCTTCCATAAAGCTATTTCATTTATAATTCCCTATGTCTATATTAGCATGTAAGCTAAACTATGAAAATATTTCATAATTACTTTATTTTTAAAATACCTACAAAAATTGTCATCATAAACTACTTCCCATATTGCTTCGATGACAGAACATGAATAAGATATAAGGAAATTCAGAACTAAAATTCAAAAGCGTCGCAACCTTCAAATGGCAAATAAAAAAGAAGAAGACATGCTCATCTGAAAAAAATGATTGTCTTTTCAACAAGAGACATGAAAACAGTTTGAATGATTTTAAGAGTGAAAAAATGTCTTTTTACGTACGATGTCTGGCAATAGTAATCTATCAAATTCTTTTTTGACTCAACATATTCTTTTGTCGTCATGATGTTGCGTAAATCTTATGTACCTTTCACAAGATAGGAAAAAGAATGAAAGTTAATTTTGAAAAGGGCATGAAAATAAATTTATAATGCAATAAAGCTGAATAATTTAATTTACTTTTTTTCGTGCAATAGAATGGAATTTTTCTCTAGTGTCAACCGAAAATTAAATTTAAATTTGTCTCATGGGATGAAAGAGAAAAAAGATTCACAATCCACCTACCTAACGAGTAACCTTGCATTTTATATACAGATTTATAAAAACAACAGTAGTTCCCTTTCCTCTCTGTCTCTTTGCTGTATCCTTCTTTCTCTCCTTTATTCCCTTATCAACAGTAAAATTCATTTCTCCTCACACATTAGTTGAAAATTGGGTCACTGGGTCATATTTTAGTAGTTACGATTGGTGAGTACACTGTTCCTGTAATTATGAAAATTTTTGTATCATAAATCTTAATTGGCAAATGCTAGAGACATAGACACAGAGAATTGAAATAAAATAATAGAGAAAAATTTAGTGAAAAAGGAAAGACTGAACATTAAGAAAATAAAAATAGAAAAATAAATTAATCACATTTAAAAGAAAAATATTTTTGCGAAGAAATGTTGAAAACATCATCAATTTCGAGTAGCGAAAGAGCAACGAATAAGAGAAAAACTTCTCTCATTTTTGAACAATTTTTCATGACTTTTTTTGTTTCTTCTCTTCGTTAACGAACATCGAACATTTTCAGACTATCCACACGGAAAATTTTCATGCCACCTTTCCAACATCGCATCATCATCATCATGTTTATCATTAATATAAAACCTTAAGCGCATGACTGAGATATTTTTTTACATGATGCTGTCATGAGATGAGAGTTTTTCATCCTCACGTATGGAAAATGGTACATAAAGTGCTCACTCTCAGCATTTCTCTTTGAGATTCGTCTCAATTTTGAGAATTTTCCATGTCATGATTGTTAAAGTTTATTTGCTTTCCTTTTCGACGAGTTCTGTTTTCCATTACGTTCAGTTGTTTCTATTAGTTGGTCAGAAATCGTACAGCTTGATTCGTGTGTGTTCTCGGTTTTATCACAAAAATATTAAATAAGATAATACAAACAATACAAAAGTTTAAAAAAATTAAACCTAAATAGAAAATTTTGTCCGGACTCACACAGACAATTTTTTTTTTGTTTTTCGGTTCAAAAAAAAAATAAATTTGAAAAAAAAAATATATAAATTTTTTTATGTGTTTTAAAACAAAACGTTAAATAATAAAGGAATCGCAACAATACATCAAGTGAAATCTATTTAAAATAAAACAAATTACAAGACCTATGTAATAGAACGCAATTTTAAAGAGTAAATACAGAATTTTTAAGTATTATTATTTTACTATAAAAATATACGCTGTCTGCTAATACTTATTCTTCTGATGTCGTTATACGTTGAGGAATTGAATTTTAATTTGCCTCCCCCATCATGTTTCAAAGAGCAATCATAAAAAAATAAAACAAAAGTAGAAGAAGAAGGGAAAGAAATTATTGAAAATATCGAAAGAACTAGTGTAGAATTTTAAAACAACAAGAATTTATTCAATGTCGATATTATTACTATATTCACGTAGTAGTTGTAACATTTGAAGTGACTTTTTATCGATCTCTTCTCCTGTACTATTTTACGAGATAAAAATTGCATCATAAAAGTAGGTCATATTTCTTTCTGTATGTTTATCATCATATTTTCTCTCCCTTCTTTTCTATTCTACAACACTCAATATTCAGCTATTACCAACCTACCTTCTCATCTACCTCACTTCTGTATCGTATAGTTCATTCTATTTCATTCATATTCAAGACACTTGATAACTTCTCCATACATAATTTTCAATGCAGAACAAAATAAAAATGAAATGAAAAAAAAAGTCTTTACAACTTTTTGTTTTATACTACAACAATGAATTGCCAGCAAAAATGCTTTAAGCATTCATCTCTTTACAGTTTTCATATAGATCCACTCGGTACATAAGTGAATATTTTTCTATTTTCTCACTCATTCCACCATTCTTTTCCACATTTCTGTCTTTGACTTTCCTTCCGCTTTTTCCCTTCAACATTAACTGACATCAAAAGGAATTAATTTTAGCAGCTGGAACATGTATATGTACAAAAACTAATATTTCTTCTACTAATAAATATTTTTCTCGCATATTGCATAAGACATTTAGTAAAAGTTGGCAGTAATTTATTGATAACGAAAATATTTTCGTTTTGCTATTAAATATTTCCAAGTTTTATGATCAAGCACATTTGTGTGTGATAAATTAATTAATACAAGATTCAATTTGTTTTTGGCTTTGACTTTGAGGATTAAATTACGGATTTCATTATATTGACAACATAAATGCTATGGAGATTAAATTATTAGGACGAAAAATGAGCAAAAAATTGGCTATTCAAAGAATATTGTGACTTAAATGCTTTCGAGAAATAATAGGATTATGAAAAATGCTTTTTATTCGTGATTTAGAAGGTTTCTTTATGAAAAAGTTTATTGTGTAGTGCTTTATACAATTAAAATTGTTATGGGTTGTACTAATTGCAATTTTCAATGTTTTGTGCACTTCGAAGAATTTTCTTTTTTAATTTTTAGATTTTATTATTTTAATTTTTAATTATTCAAGTTATAAAAGTCGGTTGATAATGTGAAAGAAATTTAAAAAAGTCAAAAAATTCAGACCAGATTTAAATTGATTCTAATTTAAAAACTTTTTTTATGAATCGATTTGTAAAATTTAAGATTTACAAATTTCGCCAACTCAAATTCATCTTTAACTACGATATGAATTAACATCTTGCCCATCCTGAATGAACATAAATTAAAACTTTTATTGAAGCAATATATAACTCTAAACGAAAATTTTCACGACGTATTAATACAAATCTCAAATATGATGAAAAAATGATGAAAAAATGATGAAAAAATAAATATACCTAATTTAAATTTTACTTTCATCTGTTGATAAATACGTATGTATTTATTTATGTTTTCGTGCGATTTAAAACTGTTTTTATTTAAATTTGCATTATCTCCCACGCCATTTTTGATAATCGATAAAATCTTGCCAACTTTTACTTTATACAGTATTTTTGTGGAAATACCATTTATAATCAAAAATAAATTATGATGATTTTGGGATATTTTTCTTAACGAATTTGTTGTTTTATGTCAAATTTTTTTGTCGATCTTTTAAATATACGTTTGATCTATTTCCTCTTCTCCATCTTTATGCTAAAAACACTGTGTAAATTTGTGTTCCGAAATTAGGTTTAGTCACTAATGCTTTACATCCTTATGAAGTTCGTTTTTACCTAAACTAATTGTGATATTCAAATTGTAAGACGCACGAAGAAAGATTATTTAACAAAATTTCAAAATTTCAAAATTTAAAAATTCGAAATTCAAAACTTAAAATTTTTAAAATCTTACAAATATTCAAAATTTTAAATTCTTTAACCTTGAAACAATGAATTTAAATTAAAAACATTCAATTTATGATTGTGTCTCTTATCTTAACAATAATTTAGACTAATCACCGAGTTTTTAAATTTTCTCAAACTGCTCAGAAAAATTAACAAAAAACTTTTATTTAAAATTTTAAAATATTCCAAAAAATCAAAAAACCTTATTTTGTAATGAACTTTTGCTTTAAAATTCATTTCACTTAATTTCGTTTTTTTTTCCTTTTACTCCTTTAGCAACAACTGGAATTAAAATATTTTCTTCAAATAATGAAAACCTCAAAAGAAAAGAAAAGGAACTTAAAAAAATATTGAAAAATCGATCATCAAAAATTTAACTTTTTGATTCGACTTATTGGATGAAATAAAGTATAAGAGAGGAATAAAAATTTCCATATCTTATCTTTCACGCCTGAAACTCGAGCTTTTTTTGCAAAAAGTTATCTGTGAAAAGGAATTAGGAAAAAGAAAGAAGAGAAATTATTATGAACTGTAAATATATGTGACGAGTGCGAGAAGCAAGAAAGCATACAGAGGAAATAAGAAGAAAAAAAATTTATCAATCAACTTTTTTCATTTTTAAAATATTCAGTGGTTGTGAAAAAGAAAGTAAATAAGGAAAAGAGAGAAGAAATTAATTTCTTTTCATATTCAAAAGAAGACAAGCCAAAGAAGGATGAAGAAGAATTTTTATGTAAATAAGAAAGAAAATTAAGAAGAGCTAGTGATATCAAAAAACATCTTAAATAATAAACTTCTTATTTTAAAAATAAATCGCCTTTTTTCATGAAAATGTGCGCGGAGGTGTAAGCAGTCAAATGTAATTACTCATAACAAACAGAGAAGAACACTGAGAGATAAAATAATCAAAAAAAAACAGCAGCGACATCAAATAAAATAAGAAATTCCGGATGAACTGGAAAACAAACGCTTAATGGTGTTTTGTAACAGCTCGTGCAAGAGACTTCTTATATTTTTTATATACACACATGTATATGTTTGTATAAATGTCAGATATATAGAGTGATATGAGGAGAAAATTATTTCAACAACATCATAATAATAAAAAGGAGTAAGACACATTCAGCTACATATATTTTGAAGTAAAGAGAAGTCAATATATCATGTTATAGTCGGTTTTATATTCGCACAGATATGCTAACTACAAAAATAATAAATTAATATACATATATGATACATATTACTGTATAAATTAATGAACGACACACAGGAGCAAAGAAACAAAAAAATATTGTGAAAGAGACATTAAAGTTGTTTGTTATGTATACCATAAATAAAATATTTCTTTGAAGTGGTTGTGATATGATATTATAAAGAAATTACATCATTATAAAAGTGTGCTAAAAACAAAAAAATAACTGTGTAAATATATATTAAAAATTGAAGTAAATAGCCGTCCTTTAATATTAATACATAAAAAAAAGAAAACTCAAAACTGTCGGAATAAAAATTAAAATATTTGTAAAGAAGCTCAACAATTGAAATACCAGAAATCAGACGTTGCAATTCTCGTATGATTGTTAAAATTAATGACTACAATCGTGCTGTAGATTTCAATTTCAATTTCTGCCAAATCTATTCTATGCTCACAAGTCAAAATCACGTTCAATAATTAATTGCTGAAATTTTCTGGTCGTTTTTTATTCTGTACTTGAAAAGGAATCAAAAAAAAATATAACGAAGAGAGGAAAGAGCAAGTGATGTCGACATTCGATTGAATATAGAAGAAATAGAAGAAATGTGTAATTGAATTGAATTGAGGAAAAATAATAAAAGAAAATGACAAAAACCGTGTCTGTGGGTGGATGATGGTGAATTGCGAGAAAAATCAGTGAATGAAAAAAAAGCATTTTTTAAGGCAAGTATTAGCAGAAAATGTTTTTCTAGATAAATGTTCTGAATGTACTCAAAAGAAGAAACATTTATAAATTTGTGAATATATAAAAAAATCGTTTGCTGTAAAACTCAGTGTGTGCCAAACCAAAGTATTACCTATATTATATGAATGGAAACCTTAATATTACATAAATAAGTAAAAAAAAAAGAAAAACGAGAAAGATATTGAAAAAATTTTATGTTTTATTTACGTGGATAAAGTTCAATAACGTTATAAAGAGAATCAATATTCAGACTCAAAGGAAGAGAAACTCTTGTGCAATTCAACTGGATTAAATAAACTTATGGATATTCTCGCTTATACAAACAAATGATTAAGGTAATTTTTATGATCTTTTAGTATTTTTATGTACAATTCTAGGTGCAATAACTTTTAAGCATTCAAATTTATAACTCGAGTTTCCTTGAAATAAATTGGAATATGAGTAGCAGAAAAAGAAATTATTGACGTAAATTTTGAAAATGTAAACGTCTAATTAAAGTTATTGCATCTTGATTTATACACTTTCATCTTGCTGTTAATACTGATGTCTTCATCCTTCTCTTTTATATGCATACGCATAAAAATAATGTTTAAATAAATTGATTTTTTTTTCTCTCGCTCTCTATACACAATGAGAGTCTGATTGCACCATTTATACTTACAAGCATGTACATCATAAATAATTCATGCATAAGCTTTCCACCACATTCTTTAACTTGGTTTCTTCTACTTTTTCTCGTGCCTTTTTTCTGTTTACTTCTTCATCTTTTGTATTCCTTCTTGAATTTTTAACGATTACGATGAAAATAGAATGAGACAAAAAATGAATTTTCCTTTTCACGAATCTCCACCCAACTCCATCTCCCTAACGATTATGAGGTTAATTTTCCATCATCTCTTCACTTGTTCTTCTTTTCTTGTATTTATATATATATATATACATACTTGCATATCTACACATGAACATAACATTTATTTTATGTTTTTACATGAAAAGATGTATCATATCATATTACAACAACACAATGTAATTTTAAAAAGGAAAATTATGCGCTTGAATGAATTTTACACATCAGTGTTTCAATTAATTGAATTAATCTGCTATTTTATAGTTGATGTTGTTACTGTTGATGATACTTATGCCTCTTCATGGATGAATATATATGTTTTGGCAGCGCGTGTTGTGGTTAAATCATTGAGCCGAGATTTTTTTCGTTAATTTTATATTTCTGATAGCCACACCGTTTGATTTTTACAGTCTAAATCATTTATATCTTTTACTGGATATTGCTGGATATTAATTTAAAAAAAAATGGACATGGATACTTCACATCAGTAAAAATATCATAACAGATGGGTTGTTAAATGAAGTTTATTTAGATTCATCCACACTTTATGTCATAAATAATATTTAAAGTACAATGTTTCACTTCCAATTTGATTCTCAAACATTAAAATGACTATTAAATTTTCTCATACATCTATGAAGATGCTCCTAGACTTTTATATAATTGGAGCAATGTTTATAAAAAAATTTATTGCTTAAAATATGACAGAAAATGTTTCGCAATAAAATTATTTTCACTTAGGTGTAGAAAAATAACTATATGAAGTTTATGAGATGCCCTTAAATGAATTTTGTCAAAATCCACATGAACGTCCTGTCCTGTTTTTATGTCATAGATCAAAATGTATAGATATGTATTTCAGATATAAAAACTAGAATTATTTGCTGCTCTAAAAATTTAATGTTTTCGGTTGACAAAATTAATGAAGAATGTCTATAAATTTCTAATCTATAGAGCGGTGCAGATACTCGACACTTTTGAAGTTTCTATTTTTAATGACCAATAATTCTATTTATGGTATAAATTTAATGATACCCGAGCGACACAAATTTAGGCTGGCCTCACGGCGGCTGAAAATATATAGTCTGAGTAACCTCAATAGCTCCATTGAGAAGCCTCCTTTATTTGTGTCGGTCGGAATATTCGTTTAAAAAACTTTACCAAAAATGAATGAATTGAAAATGAGGAACATCAAAAGTAAAAATGAATGAAATGAGATGAAATAAATGAATGGTTTGAGGCATCACAGATAGAGACATAAAATTGAAATACAATGTTGAGTCTTATTATTTCTAAAAAATTTCATTAAAATTTCTGTGGCACAGACGATATGCAAAAAGTTGAAATAAAAACAGCTAAAAACTTTTCATTTTCTGCAACGAAAAATGAAATCAAGCGTATCGAAATTTATTTTTCATTTCAAACAAAAACCCTTGCAGAAGAAATTTGTAGCTTTCAATTTAAAGAATGTTCAAAAAATATACAGAAAGTTATCTTTGGAATGAGTTTTTGTTGCCTTCTTCTGCTACTTTTTATAAAAATAAAGCACAGAAAATAAAACACGGAAGCAAAATTTCTACTTGTGAAACGTAAAACTTTTTCATCCTTTTTTTCGTCTTTATAAAAGTAAAAAAAAAAGTTTTTCTCGTTTCTCGCATGCATCTATTAATGGTGGCAAAAGAAAAATTCAAGGAAGGAATTTTCCTCACTGTATGTGGGATATGAGAGAATTCTAAAAGTTTTCAATTCGACAGAACAAAATTAAATTTCACAACTTTTCATTTTCTTCTTCCTAGTTGAGAAGAAAGAAACTTTTTTACTCCATACTCTGTAGTATCAGTAAGCTTTCATGAATCTGAATCAATTTGTCAAATTGTATACCACTTTTCATTCCCTTTCTTCACATTTATGTACAACAATAATAAAAAAATTTCTAACGAGCTTACATTATATCATCAAAGGAACATTATTTAAATAAATCCAAATAGAGAATGGAAAAGTAATGAAGAAAAGATTGGAGAAAGATTTGTGGAGATGGAAATGTTTTTAAGAATATGAAAAATTAAATCTTTTACATGATATGCTTTATGACTATGAATTTTCTTCTGTGTTGAGATTTGATATTTAAAGAAAAAATATTTCTTCGAAGGTTACATTTTCAAGGTAATGATGGGTATTTATGTATGCAAAATTTGTCTTACTAATAAGGATTTTCGGTTAATGCTTCTAATCTGAGCTTTCTACAGAGTCTGGGTTGTTGAGATCACGCACCCCAGCCAGCCTGCCGATCAAGGTTAAATTATAAGCTTCATAAATAATATTGCATACTGATATCAAATTTAAGAATTTTTTTATTGAGGTAGGAGTTTTGAACCCCAATCCTCCTTTTCTGTCCTTTTGAAAAAGTTCAACGTACTTAGACACTCTCCTCATCACTTATTCACTGTTAGTGTTATTGTTTGCCATGAAAGTTCTCTTGATTAAAAAGTAATTTAGTGTTAATTATTCAAAAGAGATGCATATGTACATACACTTGAACATTGTGAACATTCTTCTTTAATTTCTTTCAAAAACATGCATACATGTAGAATGTATTTGGCAATACGAATATAATTTTTATCTTCATTAAATTTAACATGTTGAATGGCGCGTATGATGAGAAATTGAAAAGAAAATGTAAGCGATGAGCATCATTATACAAATACACGAGGTAAATAATATCTCATTTTCTATGTTTGAAACAGATACGAATGCTGTGTTGCCCGCTGTCTGTCTTCACATTACTTTACTTTCCTGTATTAAAATTTAATTACATCAAAGGATCCACTTCACAATTATACATATTTCAATAGTGCATATCACTTCAAGATTCATTTAAATTAAACCATTTTGTGCAGATATATACTTTACCGTGTGTCAGTCTCAGTACAGATCTTCCTTTGAAATACTGTAAGCAGAAGTACTGAAACGTAATAAATTAACATCCACTTGACCTACATTGCTTTCAACAGCATGTTGAGACTTCAAGTATGTGAGTTTCACTTTACACTGATGAATATGATGGAAAGGCAAGCGAAAAATTATTTTTCCTCATTTTTTTTTGCCTGTTTTGATGCTCATTCATACACTTTTTTGTGTATTTTCCTTCTTTCCCTCTCTATCTTTCATTTTTAACGCTTTTTCTGTCTTCATTCATGAAAGGATGTTAACAAATGAATGAAGACATAATTAAAATACTTCATGGTCTGAGTGTTTGTAAAACGACGTGTTTCTTCCTATATTATTATGTTACTAGTACAATACCCCACCAAGCATGAGGGATTTTATCAAGATATACTTTAAAAAAATACCAAGAAAAATTTCTTGTCGACTTTAAAATCAGAGTATGAAGCTTTTCATAAAATATTGAATTGAAAATTTATATAAGAAAAAATATATCCGATTCTCTCAAATGACAGAAATGCTCAGTTTATAAATCTTCTTTTCTTAAATTTTCGTTTGATCCAGTACATTGAAAAGCAACAGTAGAATGAAAAGATACGAGAGAAAATGTAAGAATGGCAAAAATATATATTTGAAAAGCCACAAGAGTTCCAACAATAATTAGAAATTATTTTCTGTTCGTGACTTTCTCGAGTGTAATAATAAATTGAAATTCGATAAATTGAATTGTGAGTTGCGAATAATAGCAAAATTTTTCTTTTCTTATTCACCTTCGTCTATCATTCCCGTATTTCCGATATGAAGCGTGCGGTAAAAAAATTATAGAATAGAATTAATGGCATAGCCACATAATCTTAATGTATATTAGAAATACAATTACGACGACGATCTACGAGGAGGATGATGACGATAGAAATAAAAATCATGATACAGCGGAGGAAGTAAAAAATCCAAATCTAATTAGGACTTGAATTAAGCTTCTGATGATTTCAGACAAGATTGAAATTGATTTCATTTAATATTTTCAATCAATTAGGGAGAAAAAATACGGTAGATGGATGAATAGATCAATGAATGTGGAGTACGGGAATCTATAAACATTCAAACAAGCCATACGATCTTTACCAATTGAAAATCATCATGCATGAGTAAAATTAATGACTCCTGAATAAAAACAGTCAAAACAAATCTAACTGTTTGTGTTTAGTGATCGGAGAACATTTCCCTCTTCCCTCAGTTTTGCTCTTGCTATTATATGGAGCTGTCATTTTTGATTTTCTTAAATTAATCACTTTTGAAAGGCGGGAGGTTTTGTGTGGTTCATTTCTACAACCGAGTCGAGTAGATAAAATAAAAGAGACATTAAAAAGAAGCAAAAAATAACAAAGACAAAAGAAGAAGAGGAGAAGAAATGAAGAAAAAAAAGAGTGCGGCTAATGAGGGAAGGAAACGCGCAATGGATGAATAAATAGATGTTTGTGAACAAAGCCTATCATAAATCAAACGAATGTAAATAGCTGGCTTGATTGATTCCACTGAGTGTCAGTGACAGCATAAGATTATTGACATTTTAGCTTCCGAATAGAACACACTAGCCAAACAGCATGGTGGCCAAATTTTTTCCACCAAAATCAAAATCCTCATTAAAAGTTTTAAATGTACGTTAATACAAACTTAAGTTCTGCTATAACTTTTGATTAAAGCCTTTTCAATTAAGGGAAATTTTTGGGAAATTTGCGATTTTTGATACTCAAAATAAATTGATTAAGTTTTGAATTCCGCACTAAAATACGTTTTGATGATATATTCTACAAATTTCATGACACTCCACAGCAAAACTCTTCCTCCTAAGCATTACATAATTTCCAAACATTATGTTACTTAAATGCGTTCCGACAATAAAGAAAACTTTTGATTCCAAACTTTGCTATTATTTATTTTTCAAATTTCTGGATTTTGATTTAACGAGAGCGAACTCATTTGCTTGTAAAGGTGAGGGGTAAAATCCCCGAAAAATATTATTCCCACAGCCCAGCGGGATAAAAACCCCGAAAACCGCAAATTTTTATATGTTCCCTGCGGGATAATATTCCCACTTAGAAATGTACGTGGGATTATTATCCTGCCGGGAAAATATTAATCCCACATATATTTTCAAGTGGGATTTTTATCTTCCAGGAAGATAATATTTCCACTTACATTTCCAAGTGGGAATATTATCCTCGTGGACCACGATTAAAATCCTGCTTTAACTTAAATCCGGGAATTAAAAGAGTCCTTGTGGATAAAAATTCCACTTGTATTTTCAAGTGGGGTTTTTATCCTCAAAGATTTTCATGAAGATAAAAATTTCGCTAAAGTCGGTGGCTAAATGTTCGCTTATTTTAGCGAATATTAAAGTATTGTAGAAGGTTTAATTCCAGATTTAGTTCTTGGAAGTGACTTGGACTCAACTGGACCTTGTGTTTATGGTCGAAGAGACTAAGACTCTACGCGGAAGAATCATGTCAACAATACTATTTGATTGATAGGTAAGATAAGAAAGAAGTCAGAAAGGATTGAGGGGAACACTTGGCTGGAAAAGCGCAAGCTTCTGATGACTGTGGTAATATTAGGGGCCACTTTCTTACAAAGCTTTACGATGAGACCCTCTTTCCAATCCTCTATGCACTACTCTAGGGACCAAATCTAATCAAAAAATGGCTTGAGCATCTTTCCCGTGGCATTTGCATCCACTTTAAGGATTTCAGAAGGAATAGCATCGCAATCTGCTACCATTTTCAGTTTCTTGACTGCCTCAACTATTTCTTTCATGCTTGCTGATTTCGTCTTAATTGGAAAAGCTTGGGGACTGTCGATTGTTTCAACAACTGTTCCATCTCTTTGTTCCTTCCTCAAAGTGGTCTCTCCACCTAGCAGTCTGCTCATCAAAAGTGAACAAGACTTTTCCCTCTTTTGATTTTATTGGCGCCTGTTTTCTTACTGAATGTCTACCAAGCTCTTTAATAGTATTACAATGGCCCCTAATATTACCACAGTCATCAGAAGCTTGCGCTTTTCCAGCCAAGTGTTCCCCTCAATCCTTTCTGACTTCTTTCTTATCTTACCTATCAATCAAATAGTATTGTTGACATGATTCTTCCGCGTAGAGTCTTAGTCTCTTCGACCATAAACACAAGGTCCAGTTGAGTCCAAGTCACTTCCAAGAACTAAATCTGGAATTAAACCTTCTACAATACTTTAATATTCGCTAAAATAAGCGAACATTTAGCCACCGACTTTAGCGAAATTTTTATCTTCATGAAAATCTTTGAGGATAAAAACCCCACTTGAAAATACAAGTGGAATTTTTATCCACAAGGACTCTTTTAATTCCCGGATTTAAGTTAAACCAGGATTTTAATCGTGGTCCACGAGGATAATATTCCCACTTGGAAATGTAAGTGGAAATATTATCTTCCTGGAAGATAAAAATCCCACTTGAAAATATATGTGGGATTAATATTTTCCCGGCAGGATAATAATCCCACGTACATTTCTAAGTGGGAATATTATCCCGCAGGGAACATATTAAAATTTGCGGTTTTCGGGGTTTTTATCTCGCTGGGCTGTGGGAATAATATTTTTCGGGGATTTTACCCCTCACCCTTGTAAACATGTTACATCTTTGACGTGAGGCATGTAATACGAACCACATTCGAAAATTTCGAAAAGATTATATTAAATGAAATGAGCAGGGATTTACATTAAAATTCATGTCATTAACTTCGACATGGTATATGTATCAAATATCTTCTTTTCATGATTAATCATGTGTTGCATAATATATTGTAAAAAATATTTCATTCAGAATCAAAATCTGTAACCTAAAAAAATATTTGCAAAATTCTCTTTTGGAATATTTATGTAAAAACAGCGGAAAACCACATTCATAGTAGTGAATGCCATTAGTTCATTAGAGTGATTAATTTGGCGCAATGTCAAATGCTCAGTACGTGTACATTTTCTGAAGAGATATATCGCACATCTCATTTGAGATATTTAGAAGCAACGAAAGAATTTTTTAAAGAAAAAGAAGAAGTAAAACCTTTAAAGTGATTTATTTTGTAATGGAAATTTTTAAAAAGAAAACAACAGAAACAAAAAATTGAGGAAAGTGGGACATTGAAGTGAGGAAAAGAATTAGAAAATTTTAAAACGTGTTCCACCTGAAAACCCTAAGATAAAGCGGCCGTTAAAAGTAAATTATGTATGTCTTAAATATATTTTTACTCATATGACGCATTTTCTTAGTATTTTGAATGAGAATAAGAAGAAGAACAGAGAAAATGGAAATGAAAACATATCCAAAAAGGCATGTGACTTGACTTAGCACATTTTTTTCGATCCGATTTTGTTGCTATTGCTTCATGCCCGTCTCTTTAATAAACTTGTCAATCACTTTCAAAGTCCAAAAAAAGATAAGCCATTTCAATTTTCTTTCCTCCTTTCACTCACATCTATTTTTATATATGTGTACAATAGTACGGCATGTCATGATGTAATAGGTATTAGCATCATCTCCATGGTTTAAAAATATGAATACCGCGTGTATTATCTACTAAATCATCCATATTACGTTTGATGTTTTAAATATTTTTCAGTCTTAATTGATAAGTTCTCATTCCGCCAAGTGGAAAATTTTACGTTGGTCTTATTGCCATATCACAGATCTTTCTAGATATATCGAGAATTTTGTTTGTCCTGACGAATTCAATTTTAATTATTACAGAATATTTCTTTATATTTGCGAAATTGTAACTGTCATATTAGCATTTTTATTAGTAAATGGCATTGGTTCTATAGAAAAATCGATTTATAGACCTACTAAATTAACAGAATACGAATGCTCAGCATGTTATACGAGAGAATTCTATTGATTCTACATCGATTACAATACAGTTGTTGAAATTGACAATTAATTTTATTATCTTCATACAGATAGTCGACCATTCAACTTAATGTTGATGCCCATTACGTGAACGTATGAATGAATACGATGACTGAATTTATATAGCAATTATTGAAAAAAAAAATGAGAATTTGAGAGAGATGAACGATACAGAGAAAGTAAATCGGGATAGGGAAATTGCATAACTTTTTCTTCTCTTCTCATCGGTCAGTTTTTTCCCTACGTCGATTACTAGAGAATGTATATACACATTCTATAAAAGAATTTATCTACATTTTTTTTCTGAGTGCGATAGTCATGGCGAAAACACATGTCCAAATAAAAACTTGATGTGTATTGTGAAGCGTTTTTAATGTCTTTTTTATGACATTGTAAGCAAGAAAAAGAAGATAGACTGTGGGGAAAGCGGCCTGAATGAGTAGATGATCACATTAAAATAATACATAATAAGTTAAGTTTAGCTCAAATTCATTCTTTCAAATAAAACGACATGAATCAATTTGATTTATTCTTAATTTGTTTGTTCAGATTTTTTGAGCTTCTTTCTACAATAAATATGTAGGAATACTTCGAATCATTTCATACTGTATTTTCGGCATTCTTTTAAAACAAAATTAACTTTTTTGGCAAATAAATTAATCGAACTTTTGAAGGATTAAGACAATGCTTTACTACCTAAAAGTAATTTTCGAATCTGAACTTAAAAATTTGCCATAAATCCATTGGATTACATCTTAACCATTTGTTGACATTTCTGATAAAAGTACTTTCAATGCTTTCAGAACACAAAGTTAAAATTAGTAAATGCCAGAGTTGTCTTGATAGGCACAACTTGATTAGGATTTAAAAAGAGAAAAGGCACGTTTCATGTTTTAATTTGACCACGTTGACAGTTAGGATTTCGAAATTTGTGACTAAATGTGGCTATGTGGCCTTTGTGTCTCAATACAACTCTAGTAAAAACTGATTATAATCGTGCATATATAAAGAGATTGTAACTATTTATATACTTTTAATTGGAATTTATTTAGAATTTTCAAAATATTTTTATAAGAAAACTTAGTATTCAATAACATTTTTTTAACCCATTTTTCTACTTATTTCTGTGTCAAAAGAGATTTCGTCCATTTGATGTATTAAATATGAAAGAAATAGTACACAGCACGATGACCTAATGCAAAACAGTAAAAATTGTAGATTTATATCTTTGGTGTTATGCAAACAAATTTATGCGACAAATTTACCATGAAAATTTATGATATGCCACCACTCTGAACTCTATCTACATATTCTTTCCTTTTTAACGTTTTCACAATGTGTATATGTCTCATATAAATCAAGTTGAATGTTTACATTTGACTTAGTCATCAATTTATCGACTATAAGCTATTATACAAGCATTTGCGTGAAATGATGCAAAAGGCAGTGATTCACTTCTCTCTATTTGTATTCTGTATATGTATGTAATTACAAAAGTTTTACAAAATTTTCTTTTTCTCCTGCTTGTCTTGAAAACATTTTTTGTTGGGAAATAATGAAAAAATATTTTTTTGTATTTTTACGGTCGATAAAACATTGAAGGAACAAAATAAAATGTTTTGTAAATGTTCCATTGAATTTGCCTACAATACATGATGATGTCTATTCTAATATTGTTAGTACTATAAATACTTTGCTCTTTTATCTCCTAAAAAAGTAACATAAAATTCAACTTTTTAACCTTTCAATTATGTTTCTATGACATAGTAAATAAAAGCTTTTTTGCCTTATTCTTTGTTATTTCTTGAAAAACTATAAATACTTTATTTAAAATTTCTTAGAAGTATTAATGTTTTTCTGTGGAATTGACCTTATTTTTCTGAAGTTCGCTCTTTCATAAATAATTTTCTAAGAAGAATTTGAAAATAAATAGAGCAAAATGTACAATAAAGTGTATAAATTACTAAAATAATAGAATATGTATCAAAATATCACGCTTGATTTATTATAGAAAATTTGTAAAAAAAAATATTATATTTTTAAAGTATAATCAATCATGGAAACTCACTAATTAAAATTAATGAGGATATTAATAAATTTTAAAAGTTGGCAAGATTAACTTATAAAAATTTAGAACTGTTCTGAATTATGTCAAAGTTTTTTTTTAATGAGATTTAAAGTAAGATGAATAATATTGTATACAATATTTCAAAAATATACAATATTTTGTAAATTTACGTACATACTATGAAAATCAATGTATTTGTGGAGTTTAGGCTCGAATTTGAAAGGCTACCAATTTTCGGCCAGTCATGTATGATATTGTGAAGTCAATAAGTTTCATTTGTTACTTCCTGTTTTTCAATTGCACCTGTTTTCATAAATCCTCCAAACACACTCACACTAATATCTGCAAGCTAAATTAAATGATCTCAAATTGGAATCAATAAAAGTTTGTCTAGTTCATTACACGTTGAAAGATGATAATCAAAATGAAATAGTATTGATTGCCCATTTAGTCATAAAAATTGTGTATCTGAAACTTCATATGAGAAATCAAAGGTGTAATAAAGATGACTCAAAGATTTAATTAAAAACATCTAAAAGAAGTTCAAAGAGTAGATAGATGAATTTGATCGTATTTTGAAATTATTATCAAGAAGTTAGTAGAAGATTATTATCTTTTGTGTGGTTTTAATAAAACAGTGAAATATTTAATGAAACCGAGTGGGTATAAAGATATATCTGCAATTTTTGTTTAAACTTTTTACTTCCATACATTAAAGATGTTTTTCATAATTTATATTTAGAGTTATTTACAAATGACCTTTATCAAATAATGATACTTTCTTCTCGATATTACCAAGCTAGCGCTTAAAAGGTCAAAAATACAATAACCATACTTTTTTTCAATTTGGCTATGTTTCTTCTCAATTATCTCAACTGATCTAGACTACATTAATTCAAATTGCGAATATATTCCCACATTGTCTGAAGCCTTATTCAAACAATTTACCGAGCGATACAAATGAATCGCTAAACCTCTTTTATTAAGACCAACCATATGAACTGCAGTCATATGTTCGCCAAATTGAGGCGACTTCGATTTGGTGCTAATAAATATGGTGTCGCTCGGGATACCTTCCATTTAATGAAATAATAACAGTGCATAAGTTTATTTTGAGTCTAAATTCATACAAAAGTATCTAAACATTTGACTTTGAAATTTAGCTTTGAAATTTCAAGTAGAACATGGAGTAAGAGAATAATGGATCCTTCTCGTATATATTTCCTAAATGGAGGTATTTTCCCCATAAAAATTGTTTCAATATAAACAAGTTACAAAATCAAAAGAAAAAAGTTTATTTAGAAGTAGGAAAGAATTTTTACAATATAAACATGAGAAGTTATTAATGAGTGACAGAAAGGTCGTTGTATCGTTTCTCTCAATACATTTCAATCTAAAGCATTCTGAATGTTTCTCAGGTTTTGTTCGCTTACAATTTATTTTCGACAGTTGATGAAACAGAGTTGATTTTACATTTACGAACACATGTATGTAGGAAGACCCTAATAATAATTATTAACAAATTTCGCGAAGGTTTAATTTTATTTACAATCTCTAAAAGCGCCATCACTGTAGGTTGTTGTAGTAAAAATCTTTTCTTTTTTGATCTGTATTTTTAAAGGCTTAAATTCAAGAGAAGTTCAGATAACTAAAAGTTGTTATGAAATGAACCACAACAGACTTGCGAATGGCACACACACTTTTCAAGCTATTCGTGGAGGAGTAAAATTTATGGTAAATGCCGGTGAATAAAATCATTTGATTGTTTAAATGATGATGATACTTTGCCACATTAATTCTTTTGTTTTCTTTACATATAAAATCTCCTGAATCATTCAAAAAATATTTCCATCAACTAGTTGTTGATTTTCTTTTTTTGAAAATTTATACATAAATTTAATCTTGCTTGAATGTTGTATAGCATTTTCTCATTCACATCAGACTATACCGTATGAGTGAAAATAAACGAGTGAAGTAAATGTTTAATTGGTTATAGTTGTTACACATTCTACGGACACCTGTCGCTGTCAATTAAAATGAAAACAACAAAAAAATGTGATAACTTGCACGAAGTCATGAGCTTCCATGCTTTCTAAATTCATTAAAGAGGAATTATTGGAATATTAAATCTTAATGCAGTTTTCGGATTATTCATATTTTTAAGAAAGAATACAGAGAATGAGGTCTTTAGCCTTGAACAAACTATAAGGTCCAGCTGAAAACTGCAAGCATGCGCATCTGAAATGCAGTCCTTTGAATTTAAAGTTAAATCAATGTTAAATTCTGAAAAATAATATATTTTTTGTGAAATTCAATTTTACGCTTTAAGTATTTTGTCAATTGAAAATAAGCAGACTCCTTTATACGACATTGAAGATAGAAAACGATTTTTTTTTCGTGCTACAATTCCTAGTTCCATACGAGAATTTTATACGAAAACACGTTATAAACCTTTCTCAACAGCAATTGTTATTAATCCTATTCGTCGCATTTTCAACTGTTTTAATGTGTTTATAATATTGTTGTACAATTTCTCAAATTTCCTCTTTTTTCTCTGTCGAATTTGAAACGCCATGGGTGCTGAAGCAATAAAACACAATGCGCGAATTAATTTGTGAGAATTTTTTTTCACTTCTCAACAGCGGTATAACTCGAATTAAATTAATTGAAACATAAAACACGACTACATATCTCTTTCTGTTAAGCGACTAAAAGGAATGTGTTATCTCCAAGCTTAAATCAGATTGTCTCGCGTTTATTTTCGTCATAAATTCCAAGACTAATGGCGTTAGCGACATACAAAAACAACCCACATCTTTTCGACTATTTTTCTTTAAATTTTCTCTCTCTCATGCTTGTGCTGTAAAGAACACTTTTGTTATAAGCATCCATTCTGGAAAAATATACGTTTATAACTGAAAATTTTTATCCCTCCTTATTTAAGTATTTTTTTCGCAAAATTTTCACTTAAAATCATTAATCATCACCTAACAGATTTTCACAAGTTACATCTTTTACCACAACAATTTTCCCATGTTTTGAAATGTGTTAAGACACAACTTTTCCTACAATCTACAAAAATTAATTTTTTTTTTGTCGAAATAAGAAGATATGTTTAGAAACATTAGCAGTTTATTTAACTAATAGGATCTATATTTTCATGATACAATATCATCATTTTTCAATGTTCCATACTTTTATATTAAAAAGCAACAACAATATGCATACATGTTCTAAAAACGAATTCATTACGTCGCTTTAAAATATTAAATTTAAAATCTCTTAATCCTATTAAGAAAAATTACTTCAAATATGTTTAAGTCTAAGTAAAATAAAAATTTATTTATTTTTAGTTTACTACGTAAGCAAGGTTGTTGATCTGTGAGCAAAAATTTTCATCACAATATTAAACTTGCTAAAACAATATTTGTAGATAAAAATGACCTATGAAGTCAGCAGACAAAAATGTCATCAAACATGATTCATAATACTTTTAAAATGATTTTTTAAGGTTCGTCCAAAATTGCAGGCCTGTATTCTCTGACGAACCATAAGATACAATCCATTACTGCAGGGCTGCGCACCTAAAATGCAGAACTCAATTTTTTACTTTTGAACTGGAACTCGTAAATTATCAACTAGAAAATCCATAACTTAGCTAAGTCGTATACGAAATAAATTAATTAGGTAGCATTAGAAATTGATTTTTTTTAGATAGAACAAGAAACGAAAAACAGAAAATCACATAAAAAACTTTCCAAGAAGGTCTTGATAATAAATTTAACACAACAGAGCAAGAATTTCATTGAACATTTATTGTGCTGAAAAAAATGAACAGAATTATTTACATCAAGAAGAATTTGTGGAAAAGAGATGAGAAGCTAGCAAAAATTCAAGATTAATGACTTTGTGAATTAAAGAGTTGCTTGTTTTTTTCCTCATATCTATATTCAGCTCTAACATCTCATTGGGAAACTCGAAAGCGTTTTCGATCGTCTGCTTCATGGGGAAATAATTTGCTATATTTTTCTTTAAACTCCTATAAGATTTTCAATGTTTTATTTAATCCATTCATTTAAACTTTAATAAACATTAGTACATGAGGATTTCAAATACGCTCTTTTTCAAATCTCTGTTTATTCCACACAGTTGGAAGTTTTTCTCATATTCACGCCTTAATTACTTGAAATTTACTCGTTAATGTCAATTATTAATCATTCATGATGTGATGATATTTAAATTATGAAAATGTTAAGGTCCATAGGAGATCAAATGAAGTATTCTCGTTGAGATTTCTGTAGTTCCTGTTTACATTAACTCTTTTGAAATGAGTGTCGGAGTATCATTTACATTCGACAGGTTCTATTCTATGATTCATTCAAATTTTCCTTGATGTATGATTATTCATTCTCTCATTTAATAACAAAAATAAAAGTCTTCTTGATATCGAGGAACTTAAGCTCTTTCTTGCTTATCCATCAGTATTTAATTAACAAATGCTTTTTTGATCAGTACGATAAACGCATTTTTCCTCCTATAATTCTAAATACAGTAACATCCAAGTATTTTTTCTTATTTACAAAATAAGATCCAAAACCAGGTCCAATACGATACATTTCAGTTCAAGACTCACAATATTGTAAATCACATCATGTAATAATCTCCATGCCCCTCTTGATTGAAAATTTTCAATATTGAGACTTGACTCTCATATAAACTTGTAATATAATCCCCTACCTACTTTTGATAAATTTGAAAATCTCAGATGCTTAATTGATTCTAAGCTAATTTTGAAAATTCGGTGTTATTCTCTTATTATTATTTTATTCTCGGTCTATTAGAAAATCTAATAAGTATGCATAAAAAATTAATCTTTCTACTAAAGTAAAGTTTTCAATTAATTTATTAAAAACACATCATCATTTTCAATATGTAACTTTAATAATACTCATTTGACATAATCATAATGTATTTCACACTTCTCAACTACATATATTTTACTCTAAATACATATTTTAATGCAAATGCATATGAGATAATTAAAATTACTCTTATGAGAGAAGGAAGACAAAAAAACATGAAAATTTATCATAGACAGCATGCTTTAAATGAATTGCAATGCTCTATATTCCCTCAGAAAACAGCAAAATTATTTTTTTATGCTATTAAAAGCTAAATCACAGTGACATATTTTTCACTCATAATAATACACATTTTTTTTAATTGCAGATACACTTCTCGTAATTAAAAATGGCTGTAAATTCCGTAAGTTTCTCGAAGCAAAATGTAATGTAAAACACAATGCAATTTCATCTAGACTGACTAGCAGAATAGTAGAGATTACAATGGGAATATGTCATTTACTTTCTTTCGTATGTATTTTTGTACATGTATCATATGTCGTCTCGTAGCACGACATAAATTAGAGGTTTAGATCGGAAAATATTAATAACAGCATTTTTCATTTCCAATATTAATATTATTTGAAAATTTTAAAGTTAAAAATTATCTTAAATTTTTTTCCGTCGTATGACAGAATATGTCCAATACGACATGACTTGAGAATCTCTAATAAATATAAATTTTTAAAACTACAAACTTTTGTAGTCTATTTTTATAAGCATACAAAGTATGAAATGTTTGCAACACTCTTTGTAATGACTGTAATCATTTGCAGAACTGCATTGCCACAAAATACATACAATGTATAATAAAGCGTGAGAGTAGAAACAAATATATATTTATAAATATATAGTTGAGGAGTAAGGGGGAAAAAATTTTAATTAAAAAAGTTTTGATGTATCGAATTATACATGTACGAAGGTTTTAATGGCGTCTCTTTAACTTTCAAGTCTTGTATATGCATAAATGCACTTTTAGTATGCATCACTCTTCACCATTTATTTGGGTAGAAAGATCTTCTCTAAAAAAATCATAAAAAGCTTTTTGGCATGCATTCTCATTTCTTTAACAATGATTCATCAAATGAAAAGCGATTAATCTCATTATTATGTGCTTTACTCTGACTGTGTATAGCTATGAGATAATTTAATGTAATTTATCTTTTGCAACCGTGAAACTGTTCATTTCCGCTGTGTGCATGAGATTTATTTATAAAATTATAAAGTGATATATTTAAACATTGAATTCTCTCTCTCCCTCATACTGTATCAACCTGTATAATTTGCAATATGCAAGTTCCAAAAATTAATCCTAATGAAATAAGTTTTAATTACATAATTTTTTATTTTACTTAATCCTTCCTCACCAATATTGCTTCTCTTATGTGTGTGCTTTCGCAATCAATAATGATCAATTATTTAGCTTTCAATTTATGGATTTGGTATTTTTGCGAAATAAATTTTATCGTTTATTGGTATTTGCATGTAATTAATGATTTGAGTTAATGATGGATATCAATAATAGCATTGGCATAATCAGAGTTGTGGTTTTTTAGACATTTTAAAGTAAGAAATATATTTCAAAAAATACATAAACCTATCTAGTTTTTGAGTTATTTTAGTTTCAAGGAAGTGATTAGCCTAATTACCTTCCTGGCCACGATATTGAAACACCCAAATAGCCACATGTTGATTTTTGGACGGTTTGATGTAATCGATCAACTCATTGCTCATTTACATCTATGTAGAATGTAGATAAGATAAATAAGATTAAGTAAGGAATCACAGACCTGCAGTTTTCAGCTGTACCTTATAGTCCAATGCTGCAGATTTAAAAATTTGGACGACTTTTGCAAAAATGAGGACAAAACTTCAAAAAGCGAAATTTATTTTGAAAATTCTGGTGGTAAACAAGAAGACATAAATTGAAGATTTTGTTAATGACCACACAAAATGATATCAAGCAAAAAGTTAAGGCTTAACACATTAAAGTAACACTAAACTTATATATAATCGTAAATCATTCTAAAAAGCGCTAATGAGCATCGATTAGCATGAGCATATAAATTGTGTGTTTGTGGATAGGAATAATCCACCTTATACAAAGAAAATTCCCTTCTCCCTAAATAAAAGGAATCTTCATGCTCCAATAAAAAAGTGATTTACGATTCCATTATTATAATCTATGTACAAGCAATATGGGAGGAAATAAGGAGAAGAAAAATGTAGAAGAGGATCAGTTTATGCATGTAGTGCTGTGAGGTTGGTGTGTTTGATAAGGGTTTTTGGTAAATAAATCCACAGGAAGGGATAAAAAAGTTTTTGGTACTGCTGAGTGAGAAAATGAAAGCTAGTTTTGTTTATTATTGACACAAAAGTAGTTTAAAATGATTCAAATAAATATAAAAAAAAGTATCCGTGATAATTGTTTTGCTCTAGAAATAAATAAAAGTAGATATAGCAACAGCAAATGAATATGCTGTGTGAACAAACAACAGTAGGTAAATTAAACAATAAGGGGAGCATATTCACATTTAAACCGATTGCAAAATCATTAATCAGCCTTTATTCATGCTTTGACCATTCAACAATAAACATTCACAAATACACAAATACATGAACATGTACAAATAAGCAAACATAAAATTTATTCAAGTTCTACCAACAACTAAAATCAATAAATGGTTTAAAGAGGAATCCAGTGGGAAATCGGAGATGATGCGATAAAATAAAGGGAAACTGAATGAAAATGGTTTTCAGAGCGGAAAAATATTGAAACCCATGGCAACAATATGATAGAGTAATAAAAAGAATGAGAGTTGCCTACGCCAACGAAAATTAAGAGATTAAAACTTTTTATCTCTGAAAAAAAGTTTAACGTGTCCTGAGCATAATTTTAAATCCCACAAAAAACATGAAAAGCCTTTTTGAAAAAGATAAAAAGTCTTGTTGAAAATTTTCACCAAAAAAAAAAATATTTAACAACTTTGTCTCAGTATTTCAAAGAAGCATTTCATTTTCTCCTGACAAAAGATATATAAATTTGAAATAAATTGAGTCAGTAATGGATGAAGCGTCTATTGTAATAAAGTTTCTATTAATAGTAATGCCCAAAAACGTAACAACAATACAAAACGCTTCATGATTACAATTGATTTAGAGCGCCAGCTGACCTATGACAGTTGATGTGGAATTTACGTATTTCTTTTGTTTGTTTCTTGTTCATTAAAATATTTTCGCAAATTGTCACATTAATTTTCTTCACAGCCATCATCATGTTTCACATCTTACAAATACATGCTTAATTTTTACACCTAACTTACTTGAAACCGGCTTCATCCAGATTACTAGTATTTTATTTTTCTTTAAGTTTGAGATTTTCAATACATTTTAAACAAAAAATTAGCCCGAGTACTCTGAGTAGGAGTGAGTAATTTAAATTAATTAAATTAATCTTATGAATAATATCCAACAACATATTCAACTGCAAATTAATCTCTTCTTAGTCATTCGAATTAACAATACATAAACAATTTTTGAATGTTTGAACGCAAAAATACCACGCAAATTTTGCATCTGATAAATTGAACAAATTTTATGATAAAGTCTAAAGATCAAACACTTATCCCCACATTTCAGCACGGATTTTTATAATTCTCAATGTTGCTCCTCTATGACTTTTATTTATGACTGTGGATTCTAAACATCGCTTTGTGTTGAAAGTGAAGATATTAGAAGATAAAGATAGAGATGGAGATAAATACACTAAAATTAATCTTCTGTGTGTCATCAGAGCATAGCTATTGGGAAATGGGAAAATTGCCAGAAAAACAAAAAACTGAAAATTATCTCACATTTTCTCTAAGAGTTCTTGAAGATGCTACTCATAAACAATAGCTTAAAAAGTATGAACAGCCTCGTTTATAAAAAAACATAAAAAGTTCTTCCAGAATCCAGCCTAAATAAAATTTAAAGGAAAGCAACAGAAAAAATGCTTATTCATGTATGTGACATATGAAAGCATATTAAGAAACGAAGACAAATTATTGAAGCAAGCATAAGGAAAAACGAGAAAAATGGAAACCGAATCAAATAAACTTTTTATTGCTATTGTTTTATTGTAAGGTTAATTTTCGAAAAATACAAAAGTGAGCGAATGAGAAGGAAAATATGAAGAAAGATGAGATGGAATAATTGAAGGTAAAAGTTTATAAGGAGTGAGAAGGGAGCAAAGCGAAGAAAAAGTTTTCGTTAAAAAGGAAATTCTGTATGGAAAATCTTGTACTTTATGACGATAATACGAAAATCGATAAAATAAAATGAAATACGAAA
Organism: Chironomus tepperi; assembly: GCF_022539635.2. NCBI lineage: Eukaryota > Metazoa > Arthropoda > Insecta > Diptera > Chironomidae > Chironomus > Chironomus tepperi. The sequence goes on along the minus strand of NW_027226498.1, from coordinate 2,082,298 downwards.
AAGTTTCGATTTTGTTGCTTTATTATATGTTGTATTATTTTTGTTCCATTTATTGTTGCTTCTATTCAGCTTTAGGTTATAATGAGATTATGTTTCGCAAATACCCAAACTCTCTATTCTGCATTTTTTTTATATTTATTTTTTCTGTAACTTAATGAGCTTAACTTAAACTTTTCTTTTATATTTAGGTTCAAACGGGTTTACGATTACCATTAACTGGTCTTGCACCGCCTCGATTGCTTATGTGCAGTGCATCGATGGGAGCAGAAGGATCAGTTACACTGCAATTACGCGAAGCAGTTCAAGCACCCATTTCAGATTCCACAACCATAAATAATGCATTGACAATTGGATATCCAGATCCTGAAATTTTGGCAGATGTTCTGGGTACATTTCAAGCTGCTGGTAGCGATGCAACTTATGATATCGTTACTAATGGTCGGCAACATCAAAGTGCACAATTTTTCAAAACTGCCAATAACATAACGACAATTAAACAAGAAACAGGTAAGAATGACTTAATTGCAAAAATGATGAAATAATTAACTACAATCAAAGTGGTGTTATTTCCTATAACAGCAAGTATGTATTAAACAAAAGTGATTAATTTAATGCTATTAATATCTTTACTTTGTATACATGAAAAAAAAACCATTTCGACGCTTTTGAAAACTTTTATTTCAAAAGAATCAGTCAGGAAACTTTTAATTAATTCATTACAATTTTCATTAAAGTCGCAAAAGTGATTGAAGCATCAAACATAATACAAAAGACATCCACATCAACACCAACGACATCCGTTGCATCGATTGTAGTTTCTACACAACATCAGCCAATCACTATGACAACGTTAGCTTCCACAGCAACAATTTCAAATTCATCAAATTCCAATTTACCACAAGCAAATTCCTTGTCAACAGTAACTTCAACACAACCAGCTAAAAAATCAAGACCAAAAACTGCGTCTCCAACGCGACATGGTCCTCAACAATGTCAGGTATTTGCGAGTTTTATCGATTATATTTTTGACATTCTATTGCCTTTTTGTAGATTGAGTTGTTTGATATTGTCATTCTTGCCTTTGCATCATCTAGACCAGTGCTTCACAAACTATGTTTCGACACTGATGTAAATTTCAATTAATTTTTGATGTGTCCGCTTCTAAAAAGTATGAGAAACACTGATCTGAGCCTAGACAAATGACAAGATCATTTGATAGATGCGCTTAAACAAAGGTCATATCTATGATAAACAATTCAGGTTTACAAAGCTAAATCGGTTACTTTTCTGAAAGCAATGCCTGAACAAGAGTGAAAAGTTGACCACATGAGTTTCAGTTCTGTGCTTAATTTATATTTTTATGTGATTAAAAGTTTCTATTTCAATTCGAATCCTAATGTATTCTTTGATATTTTGCTGCATATCGATTTGTGAATATGAAACACCTGTGATACTATGTAGAATGACAAATCATATTTTAAAAAATGAGAACAGAAAAAGTTTGATTCAGCATTTTTGATTTTCTGCAAAATTTGTCATTTCTTTTATTCCCTTTGATTATCATGCAAATGTCTGCTTCATCGACATCATGTTATGCTTGATGTATTTGCACAGCAAAATACATATCATTTTATCGAGGAAAAAAGAAATCATCGCACTTAACGTTATAGGTTATGACAAACTTTATTAACATTTTTGATTGGCGAATTTTATCCCTTTTTAATGTATTTGAGATAGTCTTGGTTTCACTCACGAATAATATATCACAAAAAGTGTCAATCATATTCAAATCTTTTCAAATAAGAAATTAGATTAAAGGATTTTTCTTCCTTTAGCTTTTCTCGTCAAAATAAAGTCAAGAATTTAAATTGAAAACAATTTCGCGACATTAAAATCCGCCTTCAATTTCAATTTGTTATCACACATGAAACAGTAATGTAAAAGAGTGATACATGGAAGACAAACAACATCAAGCATAAAAGAAAATAATTTTTTGCGTGTGTAGGCTAAGTGAAAACATATTAAAGAACTACATAACATAATAAAATATTACAAATGAATTCCAATTCACAAATTGCGCGTTTCATTGTACGCATGCCTAGCAATTGTCATTCTCTACCATAACAATAGGTATTCAATATTATTGCTGATGATATTTCTATTACATTTCACTACTGAACATTGTACATTTTGCTGCCCTTTAAAAGTTATCTCGAAATCTGAACAACAACGATGAGATGACCATTATGATGATTTTGTCTTTCATTGTTAGTTCAGTGTCATAAACGTTAATGCTGTGCAAAGAAGAAAAATGTATACGGGAACTTGAATGACTTTTAAGAGGTTTTCAATATTGTCCACATTTAAAATTCAATTTAAAAGAACTTAGTGTTTGAACTTCGATTGAATCTCTTTATGTCTGTAAATTTTCAAATTAATATTCTAGATGCACAAACGATAAATTTTGTTAAAATAATCAAACACAGTTAAAAAGAAGAGAGAACAAAACATTGAGGCAGTTCTTTTGTGTGATAATCAGAGTGCTGTTACAGCATACTGATGTAAGTTCGGAACAGGAAGGAAGAAAGACAACGAGAATTGTAATTTATGATACACGAAACATTTTGCGCTTGCCTTCGTCCTTCCATAATATATGTGCCTTTAAATAATAAAAGCATGAAGGCATTTATTACATTACTTCAGCTATTTTCTCATTACCAAAGCACTAAACAGATATAAAAGCAACAAAGTATTATCATCGTCAGCATCTTTCTCTTCCTCCATCTTACACTTACTTACTTACTTACTTACATACTAAAACAAGCATGAATACATTGAATTATATCTATTGATGATGATAAAAATTGACTTGATTAATTTTGTGCGTGCATGAAGTTAAAAGACTGTCCAATAATGCAAACGATGAAGATCAATAGACATATTATAGTCATGCAATTCATTCAACCATTCATTGAATAAAGTCCTCCTCTAATGATTTATTTTTGAGACCAAAGGCAATTATTTAAATAATGAATTAGCTTTCTATTCAACTCTTCTCATCCTCATTTTCCTGATACTGCTTTGTCATGTTACAATATTATCATTTCATTTACCATCTCATTAAAATGGCACAAGGTAGCATAAACAAATATTCATTGTATGAATTGGATAACGAGAATGACTAATGAGAGGGGAAAAGACATGAGATTAGTGTTCTGACCAAATATCTGTATAATGCTTTTGCAGATTCAAGACCACAAAGCTTTTGATTCTGCTTCAATTTAAAAATGGCCTCAAAAACATATGCAATGTGTAATTTTAATTAAACATATGGGTTATAGCCATAAAATATATTTTCACCAGCAAACACATATGTGGATATGAAAAAGTACTTGAATATGAGGGTTAATGATATGACTATCATCTTGCTATTCTATATATTTGCCAATGTGTGGACATACAATTCTTAACCATTGCATAGTGATGACATATCCTTTTCGTTCTAATAGGAGAACCAAAATAAACACTTGAAAATGTCTTTGCACAGCTCATACAAACGTTTGATTCGTTGAAGTCATTCGTTTGGAATGTCGAAAACTTTTTCATCCTTAAGGAATTATTCTTTAAATTTTATGAATGAATAACTAAATATGTATACGTAGTGACAATTTTCACACTTCTATTCATCTTAAATTTTGAGTCTAAAATCTTAAATCAACATGGTGCAAGGAGCATGAAGTGAAATATTTAATTTAAACAGCTTTTGTGAATGGATAGGAATGAACGTTCTCATTCTTAGTTCAAGGATGAAATGAATTTATAATAATTTATTGACAAAAGAGAAAAGGAGTCTGAAAAAGAATATTTTTTTGTTAAGCCAAGTAAGAAAAGAAAGAAAGAAAAATTCAATAAGCCTAATATAAGAATTTAACAAATGCCAATATGTCGACGGTGTCAAACTTATTTCACATTTTTGCTTTTAGGGTTCAAAAATGTTAAACTTTTCATTCATTCTCTTTGCCTTTTGAAACTTTTTTTTATTGTTCGTGAATAAAGAAATTGAAGGAGAGAGAAATACATTGAAGAAAGCCACTAAAGCGTCAAAAGCAGTAGCAAAGCAAGTAAAAATCTTTCATGAATCTTTCAAGTTATTTAAAATTCAAGTCACTCACACTCATCTGTATGTCAGACGTTGTTGCTACTCTACCACTGACTGCTCTTACAGCTTATAAGTTATTGTACCCTTCAAAACTGTATAAATTTGCTTACTTTATCTCGTTCACTCTCCCTTCTTTATTCACTCAATGGTTTGAAGGGATGGAAATTTAATCATCAAATATTCAAAAATTGTTCAGCCTCTTAATGTTCAAGCATCGCTTCGTGAATTGTTTATCAATTTTTAAGTAATACAGGACGTTTATGAATTCAAGACTGATGAAAAAAATCGATTTAGTGCCAATAAAGTGTTTTTCTCATTTTTTTTGTCTTTTCTCTCTGTCTTTGCAGGTGTGCAGTAAAGTTTTCGGAAATGCATCAGCATTAGCAAAGCATAAATTGACACATAGTGATGAGAGGAAATATGTATGTGGCATGTGCTCAAAGGCATTCAAGCGTCAGGATCATCTGTAAGTGATGGAAATTTAATTTCTTTTCTTTAATCAATATAATCCACTTTCAATACCTTTTCATCATATCAACCAAAATCTACTATCTATAATAATAGAAATGGACACATGTTGACACATCGCAATAAGAAACCATATGAGTGTAAGGCAGAAGGATGTGGTAAATCTTACTGTGATGCGCGCTCATTGAGACGACATACAGAGAATCATCATAGTTCGTTGGTTCTTGCGACAACAACAACGACAACGTCATCTTCACAAAATCAATCAAACAGCGTGTCGTCCAATAATGCAAGCAGCGGTACATCAACAATTACCAATCCCAGTTTATCACCCGCAACAGCAAGCGGTAAAATCTCTCAGCTTTTTTTTATCATCAATAGTTTCTTTCTATTTTTTATTTTATGTGTTATGTCTAGTTTGGATGTTGAACATAAAAAATTTATATAAAACTTTTTTTTCCTTTTTAATCTAAAAAATTGACATTAGGTGATGCTAGTTCGCCGCATGGTGCTACCTGTATTCAATATCAGATGAATGCTGATGGAAATACAATTACTGCAATCAATTCGAAATCGCCATCTCCATCATCGCCTGCTGGGACAAATAATGAAGGATTAACACGTCAACAGTTGGATTTGATTAGTCAAATTATGCAGCAAACGAAGCATGCGAATGGACACAAATCGTCAGCGCAAAGACCGAGAACATGGAATATGCAGGTAAAAATAAGATTACATTGATTACTTTTATCATATGACATTAGTTTCATAAAAAACCCTTCTTACTCTACGTTTATGCGTTTACATACTTACGTACCTTCATAAGCCTTCATACACTCTTATGCGTATTATGTGCTTTTATGATATACTTTACTCACATACTTAATTTAATTCTTGAAATCCATGTTCATACAGTGTGATATCATAAAAATAGGATATGAAAGTAGATCTCTCCCATCTCCAACATAAAAATGCGTAAAATCATTATGTGCAGACACACACGAAATATAATCAAAATAAAAATATTCACTTGTATGCTATAAACAACAACATAAAGGTGTCATATATTCAATTTATATATCAACATCTGAGATTTTAGTAATAAGTATAAAATAGGAGGGAATATGAAGCTCTGTTAAGAACTGCACTAGTTAAAGATTTATGAATTGATTGAGTCATGAAAATAATTAATAATTATTTATTGTGACTAAGTAAATGAGTGTCATTAGTTTCATGAGCTTGAAATTGGTTTAATGCTTAACCATTTAACTTCTATTTAATTAAAGGTAATTCCGAGAATTCAATTGTTCATTTTTGTATTCAAATTACAGTCGAATTCAGGCTGGTGTCATCGAATTGTGTAACAAATTACATTAATTCCAAATTTTCAATAAAATATCATTATCATGAACAGAAAAGTATTTGCATATGATATTAATATAATTTTTACATACATTTCATGTTTGGTTCATTTTTGTTTGACATTTTCACTTTTCTTTAGCATTTTGCTAGAAATATGATACACAAAAGAAACATCAGCAGGTGCAAAAATAATGAAATTGTTTCTTCCATTGTTTTCTAGCGATTCACAATTTCATTCTTTTCTTACATGTTTTCTTTCTTTCATCTTCTTTGGAATTTAAGATAAAATAAAATGTAATAGCAGTGACTGTTCAGACTAATATATGTTAGAATTCAAAGCATGCAAAAGGAAGTATGAAATGGAAAATGTATGAAAATAGAATAAAAAATATCGAATTGAGTGAAAAGGCACCATGAGAACAATCAGGTGAACGAGAAGTAAAAGGATAATAATATGGATGAGCCAGTGTAGAACCTCGGCAAGCATGGCGGGGAATTTTTGTTTTATTGATAATTGTGCTTTAATGGGGAGCCCGAGTTTAAATTGAACTTTTAAATGGCAGTTTTGGAAGGAGTTTTAATAATTTGAAAAATAGTATGAAAAGAAAAATTCCAATAAGAAGAGAAGAAAATATGATTTCAATAAATTTAAGGAATTTCCAGATCTCTTTTGGGGTTTCATGCTTCTTGTTATGATTTTACATTTTTTTCTTCTGCTTAATGCCAAAAGCATATCGATGAAAAGTTTGAAAACTTTCCAATTTTATTCTTCTTTTCATGAAAATTCTAAATTTAATCAGTTTAATGAAAAGTCTGTCCACAGATTAAAAAAAGGAAAATTAAGTTCGACATGGAATATTTCAAAAAAACTTTTTAGAGAGTCGTGGTATAAAATACGTCATTTAGCTTAATATAGTAAAAACTTATTAAGACTTCAAATAGAAAAAGTCAGTAATAATTCTCATTTTCAAGGAATAACCCTATTACTTTATCTTGGAAAGAGAACAGAAAAGGATTAAAATTTATTTCTACTTTCTGCTGATTAAATTATTTCATACTTTTGTAATAGCATTAGATAAAATACACAAATTTACTTGTTCATCATATGAAAAGATTACTAACATCCATAAAAATTATATTTCCATTAAAAAATGGTTAACCAAAGAACATGGACCAAGAGAGCCGAGAGCATTATTTTATGAAAACTCTCACAGTTTGCTTCATTTTCACAGAGGAATTTTCACCGCATACAAAACAGAGTCTCAGTTCAGTTCAGCATGAATATGAAGGAATGTGCAGAAAAAAAGAATTGTGTGTGTATGTGTGTTATTTTGAATGTTTATGTTATTACAATGTTAGATGAACTCATAAAAATCTAGTCTTAGATAAAGTGAGATGGAGACATAAAGAGATGAAACATAAATGGATGTGATGGGATGAGACAAAAATTTGTGCTGTAAAAACCATGCAAATAACCACATGAGAATTTAATAAAAACAGAGAACGAGAAATTTTACATAAATTTCATATCATCATTCTCGTGCACCCCGTGCTTCACAATCTCGTTTATTTTGTTCAGCTTTACATATATTCCGTTTTTTAAACCAACTCATACATGCTCACCTTTTGAACACCTTTTGCTTTCTGATAGTATTAAAGAAGGAAGAAACGATTTGACTTCATTATTTATGTAAACTAAGATGTTTTTAGACTTAAACTTAGATTTATGTTGGTTTTTTGCTATATTTATTGAGGAAACCTAGATTTGCACATTAAAATATTTAAACGATTTTGAATGCAAAACATCAATTTGAGATTAACATGATTTCATTCAAAAAATCACGCTCATATCTGCCCATCCTGATAAAACACTGATGGAACATTTTTCTTTACCCTTTTGTTTAATTACTGTCTAAATTACACAGTTATACATTGACATGTGTATATGCATGCTTAAACTTTTTTATACTTCATTTCACGGATGATGACGATAACGATGATGTCAAACCTCCTTTGTTTGAGCTGTTATTGTGTGAAACACATTTTCTGTTTGATAAACATTTTTTTATACTTTTTATCTCCTTTCATACAATCTTCATTAAACAATCCAACCTTCATATTTTTCATTTTTTTTTATTATATCATCATATTGTTATTATTAACACTCGTCCTGAATATTTTGCGCCTTTAAATGTCATAGAATTTTGCTTAAAATGAGAGAAAAAATAACATGAATTTCACAGCTTATAAATTTGTGATAAAAGGACGGATGGATGGGTTCTAAAGATAGAATAAGGATGCTCATTCTCACTTTTATTAAATATTTTATTAAGCAAAACGGCTGTAAAGTCGTCAAATAATTAATGAATGGAAAGGATTTAGAGTATTTTCACACGACAGTGAGTGCCTTTTATGTAATGCAGTCATAATGCATTTCGTTGTAGAATGAAATCTTTACTTCTCTTACATCAACTGAGTCAGTGCACTTTTCATATTCAAATATTTGAATAGAAATTGAAAGAAAACTTTATTTAAATATTTTAGTAAATTTGTTCCATCCTACTCTTCTTATGCTACATTTTAATGAAATGAGAAATGGAGAAAATGGCAGTTGCAAAAGTAAAGAGCAAATAGAAATAAAAGTGCTCGACATTAATTGAAATTTATATTGCATTAAAAATTGAAGCACATAAATCAGACGGAAGAGACACAGAGTAAATGGAGACAACGTTATCAAACGATGGTGAAAATAAGAGAGATGGAGATATTTTTTGTACGCAGTAATAACATCAAAGAAATGAAATTTTAATGGAATTAAATTCTACTCAATACTTTGTGACTCATGCGAGAGTAAATAAGGAACTTTTTCGTCCTTTATACTTTCTGTATCTTGCATTTTGAGAGATAAACTCGTCTCAAATGAAACGATAAACTTTTCAATACAATTTCTTCAAATTAATTGAATTATTTTAAAATACTTTAAGTGAATCATGCTATAAAATTGGTTTCGAATTGTCAAATGAATTTTGAACATTTTTCAAATTCAAATTATCTATTTCATTCGATGAAATAATTTCTTTTTCTGGAAATAATATGCATAAATACCACATACCACATATTACTTTGTAACATCAAACATAAAATTAATTTAAATTAATTAAATTAGAGATTAAAGGTCCTTTCGCAATTTTATTTGTATTTTCAAAAAGCTACAGCAAAATCAAGTAAAGACATCAACAACAACTATTGAAGCTGCTGTGAAATCTAATGCCAATCAACAGCAAGTATCAACGTCAACATCGACAACAACAAATAGTAATCAAACCACACAAGCCCAAAAAAATACCGGTGCTAATGGGGGTGATCAGAAGCCTGTGGAGTGTAATTTGTGTCATAGGAAGTTTAAAAATATACCAGCACTAAATGGACATATGAGACTTCATGGAGGCTACTTCAAAAAAGATACGGATACAAAGAAATCAGATAAGAAAGAATCGTCAGGACCACCACTGCAAACAGCATCGGTTGGTGTTCGAGCGTTAATTGAAGAGAAAATAATTAACAAGAGAAGCAAAGACTTGAAGGTAAATTGAGCTTGAAAATGAATTTTCATTTTTATTACATTAAGATAAAATAAAAAATCATTTGATTTAATATTTAATGTCATTGCAGGGAGCATTTGTTGTCCCAGCAGCACCATTGTCCACAACACGACGTCTTGCAGAAGCGGAAGCCTTTTTAAATGCTAAAAATGTGAGCACATTATCAAATACTAATAACAATACAATCACAATTGTAGCATCTGGTCTCACATCAAATACATTTAATGGACTTACGAAGCAAGCAATTGTGCAACAAGTCGCTCAACAGACGGCAACAAATGTTGTTCAAAAGGCGACACAAATATCGACATTATCGAGCGAGAAAGATGCAACATTAATTGAGCTATTGAAACGTGGAACAACTAAAGTTGCTGTTAAAAGAGCATCTACAGATTCAAATACCAGTAATACCATTCAAGCTACAAGAGTTGTGGTACCTGCATCAATTTCCACAACAGAAACTGTATCAGATTCTTCGCCAGCATCATTAGTTTTATCATCAAATGGCTCATCGAGTCCTCTATCATTAACAATATCTCAAGCACCCAGCACAAGTGGCTCTTCCGGAGACATTTATGCTCTCACGTATTCAGCAAATAGTTCTCCTTCCTTTCTCAGTGACAGTGATGTTTATAGCGTTAATGACACAGCAATGCTCTTGCAAGCTGTCGACTCAATACATTTATTGCAAGATAACTCCACATCAGATCATCTTGATGACATTGCATCCCTTAGTGATTATACATCATTATCAGATAGCGTATCGCTCAATCAAAGCTTCACGCCATCACGTCAATTGCAAGCTGTCCTAGATTCTCCTCTACCAGATTCACTTGTTGAATTTGGTACTTTAAATTCTAAAGATTATGTACTGTATGGATGCAGTAGTAGCAATGAATCTCCAACATCATCATCACCATTACCATCACCTTTAGCATATCCAACTCCTCCTGCAAGTCATGAAGCAATTGCACAAGCTTCGCCATTCCTTGACGACTCTCATCATTTCTCTGATGTTAGTACATTTTTCCATGACGATAAAAAGACAAATATGAAAAATAATAATAATAGTGTAAATGATTTTGGACTGTTGGATGATAGCAATGAATTGTTCCACAATATGAAAGATACAAAAGACAATAGTAATCTAACTGAAAGTGAGCGCATCTTACAACTCAAAAATGAATTATTCAACGATAGCAAGGCAGTTTTAGAGGAGTTTCGAAACTGTAACAGTAACAGTTGCAGTGGAAGTAACAGTAATAAAAGCATTCTAGATAATAGTTTTCTAAATAACGATTCAAAAACATTCATCGGTGATAACAGTGCCAAATTACAAGATTTTAATCAAAATTTAGATTTCTTAGATGAAGCACAAGCATTTAATATTGTCGATGATGATCGAGTGAATGCATCGTCGCCATTATCAGCTGCATTTTTCTCATCTATGTCTACGGCTGAGGAGGTTAAAGAGGCATTAGAAGAAGTACTACCTAATGAAGATGATGGAGCTGGCTCAACATTAGATTTATATTTTCTATCAGCTGGTCTTTCACTTCAATCACAAATGATGTCAAATTCAGATGATCCACTTCTATCGTCAGTTCCACGTGACTTTGGACATCATCGTAGCCAGCCACATTTGATATCATCGTCGACTTCTTCGTCTCTACAAAATTCACAATCACATGAAACACCAAATTTTGATATTGATCCATTCTCACCACCCGAAAATAAGAAAATTAAAATTGAAAGTCATCATAACAGTCCAATAATTGAATCCAGTGATAATAGTGATAAGAATCTTTTAAGTGTACAAACGGAACAAATTCTAACAAAAGATAATATTGGTTCAGTCTTCCTGAGTCCAAATAGCATATCATCTTCATCATCCGGTTCATCACCAAAAATTTTACAAAGTGCTTTGCTCTCTAATAAAAGAAAATTTAATAGTTTTAATGATAATAATCTTAGTTGTAATCTAAACGAGCAGTACGAAATGGTTGTTAAGAAACACGAGCAATTCAAATCAAAGATGAAAAGAATATCTCAATTGCATTATACACCATCACCAATTTTAAATCCAGAACGATATGGCATTGGATTATACGCATCAGTTCCAATTGACCGATTAAATAATGATTTTGATGATGAGGTTGATATGATTGATTTCTTCGAAAAACCTAGAGTCAATATAGGCACGGATTATCAAGCAACATTGCCATCGGAAATAATTTATAACAATAATAGTTTTAATAATAGTGTTAAGTCTGAGGATAAGAAAACATATGAGACATTACTATGGAAACCAAATGTCCTCGAAGATGATCGTCAATTAGACCGTTATATCGATTTAACAAAATCGTCTGCTGTACCCACTCATTCAATTGAGTCTGCCTTAAAGATACTTATGGAATCACAAGGTGAAGTGCATGTAGCTGTACTAAAACTACTCCAAAGTAGTGACAAAAGTCTAGATAAACTATGGTCGCAAACTGAAATGGAACAATTCCTTAAGGGATTAGAAATATATGGAAAAGATTTCACAAGCATTGCACGAGGTATCCTTAACAAGACAACTGGTGATTGTGTTCAATTATATTATTTCTGGAAGAAATTGTGTAATGAATATAAATCGACGCATCTACCACAGCAACAGAATCAGCAAATACAACAACAATATCTACAACTGTGTCATCAGCATCATCATCATCAACAACAGTCATCTCGTGATTGCAACATGATAGGAAATGATAATAAACATAACAATAACAGCGACGATTTTTTTGATTATGTTGAAAATATTAACGATAACAATAATTTGAGTAATTCAACGATCCAAAACGGAAATGGTCATAATAATAACAATAATATTAATTCAACTGTCGCTGGCCACAATAATGAATTACGACCGCATGTGTGCGAAGTACCGGATTGTTCAGCCGTAAGTTAATTAATGATATAATTTTGCTTCATGATTTTTTTATTGCAATAAACCACCATCAGCTATGCTATTCCACCATTCATTCTACAAACTCACCCACTATACCATAATCATTATCATCATAATCATTACTTTAATGAAATGCATCAATTTTTAATGCGCTTTTTCTTTTCTCTTCTTCTTTCTCGTCCCTTCCCCACTTCTCTTCTTCTATTATCCATAATGCACAACATCCGTCACAAATCATCAGAGCTTTTCATCTCGCGTTGCATTGCATGGACACACACGAATTCACTGCATTGGACGAAGCATGAACCAGTTGAATAATGGTAATTTATTAAACAATAGTAATCAAGCGGGAACAAGCATAAAGGATGAATTTTCCTTCCCCTGCAAGGTGTGCGGCAAGTAAGAACCCTTGTTAGATGTCCTTTCTATAGATCAGTTCAAAAAAATACATTTGAAAATTATTTAGAGAATTTTTTAAGTTTCTATCATTTATATGAGTTTCATGAATTCATTGATTGTTCCTATGGTAGTAAAATAAATTTTTATTCCTTGTCCCACAGTTCCATTTTGAGCATCTTTTATATACTTTCTTTTTTAATGTCATGTCGTCCTGTAAATTTTCCTTTCTTTTATCGTTTTTCATCTTTTACGTTTGTGCTCGAGAAAATGCTGATTCAGTATTAAAATGATGATTTCTATTTCTGCCTCTGGTTTTTTCACTGTAAAAAATGTAAAAATACAACGCATCTTTCTCATTGTCAAGACATTAATAGATTGACAGCTAAGCAGATGTCTCGAGAAAATTGCGCTCATATTTTAAATAGAGGGAAATCCTAACACAGTGGTAAAACAGTTTTTCATAAAACTTGTAAGCTAGTCTAGTTTTGATTAATGAGCTTTGCGGCTTTTTAAGAAGCAAAGTGGATTGAGAAGAGTATAAAAATTTTTGAAATTTCATAATAAATCATGATTTAATGATCACGATTCAGTTCCTATGATATTAAAATACTAATTTCAGAACCATAATAGGCAAAAGTTTTGCTTGAAACATATGTAACATAAATGCCTTTTTGATTATAATTTAGGAGGGTTTGAGGAGTTAAAATGTAAAATAATAAAAGAGCTATTTGGAATTTATGAAAATTTTTGATAGGATGTTCTGTTCATGTGTTAAAATAATTTCATGGTAAATAAAGAAACAGATTTTACATAAATGTCTAATTTTCGAAGCTCTTTTTCCATTTCACCGTTCTAGTTATGAAGCTCGGTTCGTGTGTTGGGTGGAGTTTTGAGGTCTTTGGCAAACAATGTGTCTCCACTGCTAGGTATACAAGGATATACTAGTATTTGGATGACTTTCATTACGAAATCTTGCGCACACGAATTGTAACTAGGTACATTGCAGGGTACATCAGGTCTTATGACGTACTCGTGTCTTTGCAATGTGCAGAGCTTGCAAGTGGTTCGGATCCCACTATAAACTGTAGGTCTAAAGGGTGTGGTACAACAGATTTAAAATCGCAGTGCCTCCAGCTCATAAGGCTGGGCCTTATGTGTCTTTAGTCATTATATATATATTTCGTTGCTTGATTATTCCTTGAGTTATGTCAAATGCAGACATTCTGTTCATTAGAGTTACATGATATCTAAAAATAATTTATCCACAAATAGTCAAAAATGTTTACTGCATACCAATATACAAGAAACTTAAGTCTGAATAAATCGGTTTCCACAAACTTTAAAACATTCAAATCAAGAGTTAAAATTCCAAAATCAATCAAAAATATGACAAATAGAATATTGTATGGTTAGATCAATGAACAGTCTACTCAACGGATATTACTAAAGCAGAAAGTAAACGAAAAATTTAATTTATTTCGCTATGGGGATTGTTTCTTTTCCGTTGCCATAACAATATTCTTTCATGTTGGAAATGCGGAGGCAGAAATTAAATTATCACAAAGTAGAAAAAAAATTGTTTCTTCAATGTTCATTGAAAAATGACATTAAACTCAAAAAAATTCTTTACATTATTTTCTTTACAGAGTATTTAATAAAGTCAAAAGTCGAAGCGCTCACATGAAATCACATCGGCCTCAAGAAAATGAAATCCAGCAATGTTAATTTATAATTTCTTGATATTTTCGATACAGCATCAACAAAAAAAAAATGGAATCTTAAGAGTGAAAATTTTAAAATTAATTAGAATAAAAACTTTCTGATGATGATGAAAATGAAAACAAAAAATAAAAATTATGTCAACTGAAGACAATCTCTCTTGCAAATATGATTATAAGTTGTTTTATAGTAGTAAACATAATAAGATAACTAAGTGAAAATAATAATTTTTGAAATCAATGAATGAAGGTAAATTTAATATTAAAATACTTTTATAATAGTCATAGTAAAATAATAATATTTAATTTTAATCAAAAATATGTTCAATTCATGGTGAAAGCTTAACAATCAAAATTTGGAAAGTTGTGAAAAGTATTTTTTTCATTGCAAATCTTTTGCCTGATTGTAGGTTGAAATATATTCCTCCTACACTTTTACCCCTTAAGGATGATGAAAAAATGAAGTTTTTAAAAGAGTTTGTGAAATGTTCTTTCCAATTTTATCAAAGAATCTTTCATTTTTACAATGATGATCATTTTTGGTGTGATGGCAATAGCACTTTCTAAACTCTAACTTTTAATGCTTCACATTTAATTTCAATAATGAAACGATGATCGTACGATGGTTGTATTATGTGTTTGTTAATGTAGAATATGAATAATGATGGCATTTGTTTATTGAAATTATGCAATACCTTAATATTTTATGCTATAAAAAATATTTCCAATGCAGAAAAGAAATCAATTTCGTCCTAAAACAAATAATTTCAGAGACTAGCTCAATTCTGATGGCAATACTTAAAAGAATGGATTTGCTCAAACATAAAATTAAAAAAAAAAACATGCTCACAATTGAGACTTTCATTCCCTTGCGGTCTTTTATTTAATCTTTCTCATAATTCTTACGTCATTTTATTTCATATTTTTTCATACTTTTCCTGTCTCTTTTTATAAAATATGACGAAAAAAAATAAAAATTCTAAATCTTTAGCATATACTAAGCAAAGAAAATAATATAAAAGAAATATATATACATACAACATAAATTATGGTAAAGGAAAAAAAGCTAAAAAATAAGAGGTCACTTTCAAATCAATGATGACGATGATTTATTAAGGATAGAAATAAGAGTATAAAAAAAATTACTTTAAGATGAATGAGATGAATATTTTTGTCAATGACGTTGAATAGTTTCCTAATTCATAAGACGAAATGTGAAATGAAAATCATTAGGGCGATAAATATTATACACATACACACACTCGATACACTCACACATTTTTAATGCATTTCTTTGTTTCCTGTTTTTATTTAACTCTTCGTGACTTTCTTTTTCTTTTAAAAAAATGAATGAAATTTTTTGTTAATCATTTCATGTTGAAAATATAGATTGAAAAGTGAATAAAAAAAATTCTTTTTAATATTGTCGTACCTGTGCTGCTATGTAGATGATTACATTTAAAAAATAAAAATTTCTATCAGAGGAAATAAAAATGAATTAAGTAAGTGTAAATAAAAAAAGTTTTAATCTTAAGTGGTAAGAAAAAAAATTCTGCATACAAAATAAAATGACATCTACTCTGTGTTGTGATTTTTAAGAACAAAAGAAGAAAAATGAAACTCAATGTTGAAAGTTTCTCTTGTTTAAATTTACTTTTTTATTTTAATTCCTGTGAGAGATAGAATTTAATTTAATTAAGCTTTTTGTATTTGACTAAGTTTACCAAAAAGTTCAGATTAATTTTTATGGATTTTCCTGCGGGAATTTTGACAGAAAATTTTAAAATTTATAAAACTTTTTGTTAAAGAAAAGCTGCAAAGTAAATGTTTGATGACAACTTTGAATTTAAAATAATTTTAGCACATCTGAAAAATTTTAAAGAAAATGAAAACTTTCCTTAATTTAAAATTGAATACAGAAATGAATTAATTAAATCAGGTTTTATCTCTTACAAAAAAAAAAATGTGAAAAATGAGCTTTTATTGCAAAACTTCTATCTAATTATCTATACTCTGTCTTTGTCTGTCTGTCTAAGGCTAACAAGTAGTCCCTCTTTAGTTATATAATTATAGTATATGAAATATAGTAATAGATAATAATAATGAATTGAAACTAGAGAAAAAGAAATAAGAAAAAATTAAAATGAGAAAAAAGTTTCTATAGACATATCACAGATATCTTTATTTTGATCATGATGATAAAAAATAATAAGAATAATAATAATTAAAGAATCTAAATTGAATGTTTTTAGATGAACAGTGTTAGATGAAAAAAAAAAGAAAATAAAACATTAATAATAAAAAATAATTCGAGAATAGATGAACTAGTTTTTATAGAAATCAAAAAAAATAGTGACTCTTTTAGAAATTTTAAGGACAACATGACGAAGATGATTATGTAACTAACTACATGCGCTCTTTGTAAATATCACACCGAATATATTATAAAACAATGAATTATGATAAATATCGTAATGAAATGAGATGAATGTTATAACGTTATGACACACACACATACACTCACAATTAAAGCGTTATTTTAATGGGTAAGAGAGAAATACAATAAATTCTGATTTTCTACGATCCTATCAATTAATACATAATAAAAGAAAATATAAAACCTTACATAGAAGTAATGCAGAGAAGTGTACGTAAAAATAAATCGATGAAAAAGTTAAATGGCCTTTAAAAATAAATTGAAGAAAAGTGAAGATATTTGAAGTGTATCTTGTTGTTTTCATGTCATAGTAAATCTATCACTCCAGTAAATTTTTAGTTCATTGATTATTAGAACTCATTTTTGTGGAATTAATATTCATTTTTATATATTTTTCGGTCTAAAACTTCAATTCTTTAAACAAAATTCTGGTCAAAAATATAAATTTAATGTCTAAAATTATAAAATCTTAATTCAATAAATTAAAGTACATTTTAATTAAAATATGGCTTACGTTGAAGAAGTTTAACCGCAAATTCCATAAAAAAACTTTCTTTATGAATTTCCCCAGAACTCCTTTTATGTTTCATTAAATAATTTCAATTCCAGAACAGTGATTTTAATTAATTGGCCTTTCCATCCACACTGTACTTTTTTTCTTAAAAGGTTAATTACATCCTGATTACTTTTCTTATTTCTTTGAAATTTCATTTTATTACCTCGCCGCTTTAATAACTTTATGCCATAAAACTTTGCGTTAGATTTTATCATTTCATTAGTAAATTATGTGATTTTTTAATCTTGATTTTCTTCAATATCTCATCCCTAGAAGTAGCACAAACTGATGGCATTCTATTTGAAAGTTATAAAAATATCAATGACGAAGATGAGAATATAATTATAATAATAAAAATGAAAAATGTTTTCAAGTTTAAAAAAGAAGAATGACAATCCCAATTAACATTATTAGATAATAAGCTTCAGAAATTAAAATTGCGAAAGTTTTTATATTTTTATAATTTTTTTTTCTCTTTCGCTTACAGTCATTAAAAAGCGTATAGCTAATTGTGCGATCTTAGGAGAAGGCAAATGGAAAAAAAAGTTCTCATTATTTTGAATTTATTGAAGAAAATTTCAACTCCATAAACTAATTAATGAGTTTTTCCTGCGAAAACTTAAAGAAAAAAAGAATGAGAAAATAAAATTGCGAATGAGAAGATAAAAATTTTGTTTGGAGCATCCAAGGATGTGACACACTGCTAAGGTTCAATTTGAATATTAATAGTGGTTACTTTTACTTTTAATTGAAACTTGAGTTCGAAATTGAGCCAAATTTTGTATCGAAATGTCACTTCAAATCGATTGACTCTATACAAAATCCAAATCGTTTTCAAGCTTTAATTAGAACAATTGCAAGCTGAGATTGAAAGTTGTCTCATTATCAGGCTAATATTCTCAGAATAAGTTACTAAAATAACTTCACATTGCACCATGAAAGGGCTTAGCCTTAGAACTCGGAATAATTGTTATAAATCTACCCATTCATCTCTCTTTGCCCCTGAATTCAACAATTAATGAAGAACCAAAACCAAAAGTATCCACACCTATCTATTTTCTCCTTTTAACGGCTAAGTACACTTCACTTTTCTTCATGACTTATTTCTTTCTTGTTATTATTTCACAATTTCTCTCTTTTTTACTTTCGTTTGCTTTCATTAGAAGCAGAGATGTAAGTAAGGATGAAAAATTTAATTTAATTTTTTTTTGCTTTCGTATTATTCATTTATTTCTTTTCCATTATTTTGTAAGTACAGACTGTATAATAATTTAAAAGATGATTAAAGTTGCTCACTCAAGCGAAATGCTCAACAACATAATTTTTTTTCTTCTTGTTTTTCTTGTTCTTACTCTTTTTAAAGAAAATTTTTATTATAAGCGGGAAAAAAGTTTTTCTTCTCTTTTGCTCCTTCTTGGTCTTTTATATCTCCTTTTCTACTTATTTTCCTATATACTTCTTTTTCTATAATGAGATTATTGCGCGTTCTTTGTTCTGTTGAATAATTTCTTTAGTACTTTAATTAATTGTTAGGGACTCAACGATTCAACCATGAATGGGTTTTTGTGTATTAATGCTCAACAATCTATCAAAAGGCTTTACTTCTTCCAATAAAACAAATTATTTAAAGGCATTTTTCAAGCACAATAATTTAAAATGCCACGATTATTGTAATGTTAAATACTTAGTTCGAATATTTTCTGTTCTTTTCTTCAATACTTTTTAAACTCTTATACATCGAAATAATCATATTGCCACTAATTACATTCCTTCAAGTTATGAATTATTTTGATTTGATATTTTTTAGAAATATCTGTCTTAAAAGTTCTTGTCATCTTCTAATTGCTAATTATTTATTTGAAAACTTTTAAAAATTCAAAACTTTCAGGTGCCTTCGAAAAGATTGCATTCAAGTTTTTTTGAATTGCAGAGTTTTTCGGGTTTAATACTTTTAAAATAAAATTTTCATCCCCATAACAAGAATAAGATTTTTTTAAATTGAAATTTTTAACATGTTTATTGATAATTAAGCCATTGTATGAAAGATATTCCCAAAGGAATTAAATTCTATTTTTGTCATTTTAATTTTAACTTTTTGTTGAATCGTTAGTGAACTTTTCTTTATTGTTTTTGTTATATTATGTTTCAATCTCAACGAAGTGATATTTTCGTCTCCGAAAAATCTTAACTTAATTGAAAAAGATGAGGATGATGATGAAACAAAATTCCTTACGTAAATTCTCTCAAAACAAAATATAAATGAAGAAAAAAAATGCTAATAAAGAGTAAATAACCTGTGCTACATACATGTCTTATTATTATGTTCTTTTTATTAATAATACGATGATATGATCCCATGCAACCCATACTTAATTAATTAATTAATTATTATAATTGTTTTAGCAGATAATATGAATTAAAAGTGAATAAGAAATAGATATAAAGCGATTAATTAATGAGAAAAATACCATAAATAGACATTATAAATGTTTTAGAGCATTGTGATTAGTCAGTTGAAGATGAATATTATTACGAAAAAGAATTGTTTAAATTGCTGTTATTATCATAAATGAAAGGTGAAAGAAATAATAAGAAACCTATTAAGTATATGTAATATTTGTAGAAAATCACTTTTGGTTACTTTAAGAAAGATGGAAGAATGAAGAATAAGATCACTAAAAATTGAAACTCAATGGCCATTGCAACGGGCTTTGACAAAATTTACTAAAAATAAAGTGAAAGCAAGTTGACGTGGGATTTGATTCCCGAGTAGCACACTTGAAGAAGCCTCATCCGAGGAGCTTTTAAGATTCCACTAATGCTCTTTTATTAACACAAAATGGAAACCGCCTCAATATAGAATGAAGTCGGATAATTCCATTTGGTGTTAATAAAAGAGCTTTTGTGGAGCCTTATGAGCTTTGTGGCTGAGCCTTCTTCATTTATGTCACTCGGGATAGGATTGAAGTATAATTCATTTGATTGAAAAAATGATACAATTTTACAGATTATGAAAATATCCCCGTTGTTAAAAATTGGCCTAAACATACATTGAATTTTGCAATTAGGAACTGCAAGTTGTATCTTCCAAAAAATTGTAACAATTTTTCTTTCTAAAAGGATTTATCATTAGATAGGTTTTTCCATTTTCATATCATAATCTTAATTGAGTAATGCCAAAAATAATTTATGTTTAAATTAATTAATGCATCAACATAAATTAAATCAAATTTAATTATTATATTGAATTACGTAGTATATTAAATGAAAAAAATGATATTCCAGTAATCAAAAGAAGAAGAAGAAGAAAAAAAAATCAGAATAATAAAATGTAATTTTCTTATTTTGCACCCCAAAAACCACACAATTAACACACAATTACAAAAAAAATGAATAGATTATTTAAGAGAAATTGAACAATGAATGGCTAAAGTTCAGAATAAAAAACATGTCACAATTTGAAAGATGAATAAAGTGATGCGTATATATAACATATATATATATATTTAAATTTATTTCAGCAACGAATGACACACACCATATCTTTTGAAAATACAAAGTAAAAACAAATGAAAATTGGTGTTTTTTCACGCATAACAAAAAAGTTATTTTGATGCTTAAAAATATTATCTTTGAACAATGGAAAAGTTGAAACCTTTTTGTTGTTTTTTTGCCATTTAACTTTATTTACACATATGTAAGAAGGAAAAGAATGGAAAAATATTTTCATCTCACACAGGATTTCATGTTTTTGGTTTGAAAATAACATCTCGCTGTTTCGTTGCATCCATAAAGATAAATCAAAAAGGGTGAATATGAATGAGTTCCGCTAAAAAGGTTCAAATTTACGCTTAAATCAAACTAAGTTTTTTTACATAAAACTCTGCATCAGTGCTTGAATATCATTGGAAATTTCAAACAAAGACTGAGATTTTTTGGCTGAAATCAATCAAATTTTGATTTTATTTTTAAGAGCTATCTAGTGCTAAGCACTTATAAATTTCTAGAGATTGTGAATCCAACGATAATTTAATAAACTTTAACTTTTAAGAAATTTTAAATTCGGACATCAAATTAATGAAGTAAATTTTTAACTAAATAGCTTATGTAAATGTTTTTCGCAGGAATTTCATCCCATAAATCGTTTGATAAGAATTAAAAAGTCATAACATACTACAAAGGGCTTACGAGATTTTGTGAGAGTTGGTCTCATTTAAGAA
The DNA here is from genome assembly GCF_022539635.2 of Chironomus tepperi. Lineage (NCBI taxonomy): Eukaryota > Metazoa > Arthropoda > Insecta > Diptera > Chironomidae > Chironomus > Chironomus tepperi. The sequence continues at coordinate 2,060,424 of NW_027226498.1, read as the reverse complement.
TAATAGAAGAATTCATCAAGAATTGTCGAAAAATTAATCCAATCTTGTTTAACCTTGCCTGTTTTTCAACTTTAGTTTCTACAAATACTTTTTCACTTACAGCAATCTGGAATAAATTTTTCAAAAAAATACTTTTGAAATAAGAGAAAATTTTGCCATTAACTGCACAATAATGGAGATTTTTCCGCTTAAAATTATAAATTTGGTTGACAAGTTTAAATCTGCAAAAATCTTATTAATCTGGTTAATGCATTATTGCTCTGTCTTTCAAGTACAAAAATATAATTTTTTTCTTTCAAGACATAACATAGGTCTAAACGCTTTTACTGAGATACACATCTTTAAGGGAATTAAAAGCAGATGAGAATTATATTTTATATTGATTAAAGTTTTTTGTGGTTTAGACAGAACGGCTATTAAACAATGAACTTGATATGATACTTCAAGCATTTGACAGCATTATTTCATTTCTTACTCACAGAATGATTGTTATTTAATGGACGTCAAAACGATAGGAAAAACAGTAAAAACTTTTTTATACACACAACAAGAGCAAGCCTTGAGAGATGAACAAAAAATACTCTTTTTTATTCTCTAAGATATAAATACATAACAATAACATCATAAAACTGTCAACTGAACACAAATGCGATAAATTAGCGTACCAATATACAATAATAAAAGAGAGGTATATTGTGATGAAAACAAAACGAGGAATGTAAAAATATTTTTATGATCATGTTATGTTACATTATATTTCCATTATAACAAAGTGAAACAGCTTCAGCCAATTATCAAAAATATGAAAATAATTTTTCTCTTCTTTTTCTTCTTACTGCGTCTTTTCCATTTGAATTTAATATCTCTACTTTTTGTTAAATGTAGTGCGCATATTTAATGTCCGTAAAAGAACATAACAAGTGAAAAGAAGCAAAACATGCCGTAAAAAGCTTAAAATAGCTGATACTTAAAAGACTAATGATACGTGCAAGGAAATATTTTTGCAAGAAGGATAAAAGATATAAAATTCGTTTGAGAAACAAAAAAAAGAAAAATGTTAAAGCATAAGAGTTGAACGAAAAATTAAAAGATAACGAGAAATCCATTCATTCAATCTTCAGAACATCATCGAATAAAATTGTAAGAAAAAGGAAATATATTGAACACAAAAAAAAGAGAAAAAAAAAACATAATAAAAGAAAGAAAATGTATAGTCAAAAGAAAAGAAAACTAAAGAATTAAATATATTTGAACTCATTATGTGTATGAGAATATATGTAATGTATAAGAAAATTCTACAAAATTGTTGTTTTACTGAATATTATTGTACTGCCTTTAAAAGTATTTTCAGGAATTGTGTTTAGATCCCTAATAGCACAAGTCAGTTAATCGATCCAAAATCTGGAGCCAGGGTACCATGTTTAAACTGAATTCGACAAGAAGCCATAGTCACGTCAGCCTAGGGCCGGATTTTATCATTTAGGTATAGTTTTCAAATTTTTTTGTGCCACGGCACAACTAGATCACAAGCCACTACCGAAATCGTACATGATATTTCAAAAAAAAAATTCACTTGTGTGAAGCGGTACACAGTTTGGACAACATTTTATAATAATAATTTTCATCTTACGCTAGCTTCCGATGACTCGTTCACAGTTTTATTCTTGAGTTTTACATGCTTATGCTCCGCTTGATCTTTTTTTACAGATTCCATCCCACACATTTAAATTCCTATAATGCTTCTACAAATACATAAAGTAATCTCCATAAAATATCATAATGGCTTGATTTAAATAAAATTCAATCATAAAATTTTAATATGAATGAAAATGCATCTTAATGGCAAATTTTCACAAAACGAGTACATCAGAAATTTTTATGGTTGTTGAGCTATAAAACCCAAAGGTATACATCATTGAAAAGAAATGGAGCGATTAATTTGAAATAAATTTAGCACAAACTTGGGTTGTGACTTGCTAATAGGCTTGTTTTTCGAAAATTTGCATAACATTTGATTGCTGTATGGAATAATTTTTCTATTTTATATATAAGTGTGAATGTTTTAAGATGATTAAATTATAATAAAGTTAAATTAAATTAGTAACAATTTTTCTAAATTTTTATCAGTCCTGGTAACTGCATCAATACAGTACGTAAACACTTTGACTCATAAAAATATCAAATTTCATTGCCTCATGACTTTTCATGAACATTTCTCAATGAAAGCTCTTAGCGGCTTGTCATAATATCATGATAAATTCATTAAGTGAATAAAAAAATATACATTACCACGATGATTATATTACATAATATAAAAGCCAAAAGTCGTAATAAATTAAAACAAAAATTACCTCCTAAATAAAGCAAAGCGGGAAATTCAATTTGTAAATTTAATTAAATTTTATTGTTGGAAATTCCTAAAAAAATTATAAATTCCATCACAAATTTTGTTCTTCTTGTAAACACGTTTAACTTAATTATTGTTGAAAAATCATGATAAGCATTTAGGTGCTTATGCTTCTTATAATAGCGCAAATTTCGAAAAAGAAAATAATGAACTAATTTACAAGATTTGTATTTCAAAAAACATTGTAAATCAAAATTTTGCTAATTAATGGTAATTGTCAAATCGAGTCGATCATTTATCGACACATGTTGGTCTTTGATCATTTTCATTTAGATTTGAATCCCCTATTAAGAAGAATTGGGAACATGAATTTGACAAGCAATCAATCCCAATCATAAGGATAATCAGTCACTTGTATTTGGAAACGATCCTTGATCCTCAAAACTACGCTAAGTCTCTCTAACGAGTCCGTTCTCTCAATGACTACACAAAACAAGTTATTGAAAAAATAATTGAGGAAAGTACAGGTTAATTGTAAAGAAAGGAAGAAAAGTATGTATTGTTATGATGATGATGATGATGATGTTTGTATGAAAGATTATAATGTTGAAGCTGATGTTGCTATAGACGAGTATGATAAAGATAGAAATTTCTGCAATACATTCATATTTTCTTCTTGACTTTAGAAATAATAATGAAAGCAATATTAAAAGCTATGGTACTTGAGACTTGCTTCTTTTATATTTTCGTTATATATGAATTTGCAATATAATAAGCATTAAGTTTCTTTCATTGCTGCTGCCTAGGGTTTCTAAAAAGTGGCATTTTCAGGAGGGACTTTTTTCTATCTTTTATTTAGGATAGGTGGCAGGTAATGGGCTATTAATGTTGTCAATGTACAAAATAAATCCAAAACAAAATGAACGATTATTGATGACTGTGAGTTTCTTTACATGATATGTAATAAAATTTTTCCAAAATGTATTAGTTTTAAGAATATAATGGAAAACGGAAAAAATACTTTTGTCGAAAAAGGCTTCAGAAACCCTGTTGTTGCATCTATTAATTTACCTCAACAGTAAAATTGTAAACAGTATCTCGGAAATGATAACAATGAAGCCAATTAGTGAACCGAAAAGTTTTTCCACCCACCATACTCATGCAAGTTCCTGCAAGTCCTAACAAACCGAAGAAAATAGAGTAATTTTAAATATAAAAGCTGAGATATTTTCCTGTATTTTCGATCGATGCGATGTAAATAAAGGAAAATAGCATTAATTTGCATATTTTTGCTGTTCAAGACAACTGGTCGTATCTACACCTATATATACATTTTAATAATAACACAAGTATCGGTAGCTATTATTTTTATGATAGTCATTAATGGTTGTTTTTATGACTCCTGAGAATCTGATGCTTGACGCCTTCAAATTGTGCTTCTTCTCGTCTTAATGCTCACTTACCAACTTTTTTGCAGTGCACACGAAAAAAAAATCTTTCTAAATTTTTAATGCATTTTTGTGTGGCAAATGGTGTATTAAGCTCATTATGTCTGAAGGTAATATGATTCAAAAATTTAATGAATTTAGCCAAGTGTTTCTTCAAAGTACAGTACAGCGTCCTATGCACTCAGTGTCCTTTTTTCTCCAAAATTCTTTCATTCTTGTTCTCATCATAATTTTACTTTTCTTCTCGCTCCGACTGTTTCACATTAATGCCAATTTTTGTGTGTAAATTTTTATGCACAATTTTTATGTTATAGCAAAGAAAAGTCTCACCAGGTGAAAAGCAATTTTTTATTACTTCTTTACGGTTATTATATTGGAAAATTTTTTATGATACTCTGATGGTTGTAAAATATTTAGGGCTGAGGCTGCTACGTTTAAAAATTCTTTTTAATAGCTCTTTCCCGCTCATCCTCATTTCCATTTTCGCAATTTACATTTTCCATCTTTTTTATTTGCAAGCTTTGGAGCAATTTGATGCATAACATAATTTATTGGACTTAAAATTTGTACTTGAAGACATCTTTCATTGTTGAGTTCTTTCTATTTCTCAATTTTATGTTATAAATTTAGGATTTCAATAAGTAGTATAAATCTAGAAATAAGAAGATAAATTTTTTCCATTCACATTTCAGTTCCATGTGTTGAGATCAATTTCTTTTCGATTTAATATTATGAAATGTATTTAAAGCAATAATTTCATCCATATTCTTCTTTTTTCTTTGCTGTCTTAAAAGTATTTCCAATATAAACTATATTTCATGATTTTATCCTTTTAACATTATTCACTTCTTTCTTTAATAGGATTTTAAGAATCAAATGCACATGAGACTTTGAAATGTCCTTATGTCAATATACTTACTAAATAGAATCTCTTTCATATTGACATATTGAAAGAGCTGGGTGAACTAAAAAATTTTCAGTTACCACAACGGATTTATAAAGAGATTCGTAGATATAGGAAAGAAGTACCTAGTGAATTGCAACAGGCAAAACTTTATTACTTTTAATACGGTTTTAAAGGATAAGAAAATTTTTGGAAAATACCTACAAAATTTATAAAAGCCGTTTAAATTCTTAACTTAAAAAAATAAATATAGAATTATCTTTTATAGGCTGTGCTTCTTATGAAAAATATTACTACAATGGGAAATCCCCTGAAATATTTAAGAAATTTAGAAAAATCAAATTAATTTTGACCAATTTGCTGCAATTTAATTTAAAAACAATTTAAATATTCCTTTTTAATTTGAAATATTACAAGATGTTCTATATGTACTTATTAGATTGATATTCCTTTCAAACGTAAATATAATGCATATGGAACATTTTGGTTACTTGGAAGAGTATTTGTTCAACAAATTAATTGAATGCGTCTGCAACCTCAAATATGTTTAAACTCATTTCGGAAGCTTAGAAGAAGAAAAGTGAATTTTATGATAGGATAAAGATTGAAGATCTTCTCTAACTCTACATGCACAGAAGCAAGTACACAATGTACACATTTCTGAGGGGACGATAAGGTAGGAGGAAAGCTCTCAACTAGAAAATAATAATGCTATGTAATAAATTTCTCAAAATCTTCAAAAAAAGCAAAAAGAGAAGCTTATTCATTTCTTTCTACCAAATGCAATAAGATTTTTCCTTCCTTTTCTCTTACAGCTTGGAAATAAATATCTTTTTCTTTTGCATTCTGCTTGAAAATTTATGAGAAAAACATTTGGTGTGGAAAGTTGCAAGATAAAATGCAATGAAAATGCTTCAAACACACTTGCACACATAATTGTTTGATAAAAAAAAAACGGAAAATAAAGAACAAGAAGCTTTTAGAAAATAGAGAAAATCGTTTTATGTCATGTACGATTTTCAACAATTTTCATTTTCAATTTTTTTCTTCAAACAACGATTCAAAATAATTTTATTGTCTTGAAAATGTTTCTCTATAAAATATTAAATTGCTATTGCTACTGTCTGTTAAAAATTATGATGATAACGATGATGATTCTATTGTCTTCTTCCTCTGTACACTGCAAGTATGTGTGTTCGGAGAAATCCTACATCTTTTTATTTATTATCGCAAGCAAAATTGTAGATTTTTGTTGTCAGCACGTGTCACATCATTAATAATTATGAATCGATTACGGTATATTGTCTGATAAAACGACATTACGTATTCTAGATGATTTTCGTGCTCAAATCTCTATGGCAAAAATCATGAGATCAGAAATTAAAGGATAAATATGAGTGAGCATTGATTTGTACAAGTTAAGATTTATTTCAGTCATAATCTAGAGATTTATATTTTAAGAAATATACAAAATTATTTTCAAAATTTTGAAGGAAATCTCAAGAAAGAATATTATTTATCAGTGATGGGCAAAGTTTTCTGTGTCACGGCGCACAAAAGTACCATAATATTGACCAAATATCTAAATTTAGCCAAATAATCTCAAAATGGTAACTCTTCCTAACAGTCAAAGATACCGCTTTTAAGTACATTAGTTGTATTTCGGTACCATGAAATCATGGTTTTAGCCTGTTTAGCAATTTAGCTATTAATTTGAATTTTTCCTAACTAAATATGTCACAAGAATACGGTGACACACATTGATAAGTATATTCATTAAAAATAACAATCATAGAGTTTGATTAAAATCACATGATTCTTCAACATCATAAAAAAATGCTAATACTATCCATTTAATCATTTTAGAATTTCAATTTATCATCTTAGTCTCAATTCATAAATTTTATTCACAGTTTCAAGTTTTCATCATTCAATTTTTCCCACGAGAGTTTTATTAAGTTTCAATTCCCTAAATCCGTGTAATAGAAATAGTCTTCTTATTTTCCTTAGTAGTATGATATCTTATTTCCCCATCATCTTCATCGCTCTCCCTTCTATCGTTCTATGTCTGTACTTTATTGAGTAATAATAAAAAAGTGAAATTCTCCGCAGGTACATAAAACATTGCTTTTTTTACAACCCCTTTCCTTCTTATTTCAAGTCTGCAAATTTTCATTTAGCTGCTTTTGAATCGAACATGAAGTTACAATTTATTTTGACTGACTATGCAATTAATGCTTTGAGTAAATAGTTGATCAATTTATTCTTAGAATGTTTTAGGACTAAATGAATGATAACTGCTTTTAAGCTGTATGTTGATCATGTCAAATATAAAGGATAAATGATTTAAAAGAAAAATTACCTGAGAATATTTTATTATCTAAAATATACAGTTGTTATAACTGTGGCTGTACAAATACGCTACCATCATTCATTCCTCAATAAAACACTTATTAACTTTCATACAATATATATATTTTTCGAGAAATTCAATTCCGAATGTATAAGAAGCATAGAAATACGAAAGGGAGAAGAGAATAAGATGGGAAGGAAAAATCATTTCTTCTATTGCTTCCTTTCACAATCTCATTAAAGATATTATGTTGACAAAGATTTTTCACTCAACTTCTCTATGACATTTTCTTCTATTGTTATATGTGTCGTGTCGTGTTTTCTTCGTATTCCCCCTCCTTATGGAATAAGAGTGAGTTAGTTGTTGAAGAATAAAAATGTTGATGAACATCTGAAGAAATCAATATAAAAAGAATAAATGAGAATTCTTTTGAACAACGGCTCCAGCTACTTTCTCCTTATTCATCTATTAAAAATAATGGAATGAAATAGACAAAAAGTAAAGAATAGCTAAAAAGGAATTTATTTTGTGTACCATAGCAACATTTTTATTGATTGCAAAAAAATTTAAGAGTATATAAAGCTGATTTATTTTTGTGTTCATGTTTAAGCTCAAAAAATATTTCCATTTAGTAATACGACAGCATAGCAAACAATTGAATAAAAATTCCACTGAGATTTTCATTCCATTTTGCCTCTTCTATCTATTCTATTCCTCTTTTGTTCATTTCATAAGTAAAATTATGCATGCAAGTCTCACAATGTCGCTTAAATGCTTTTATAGAGTGCTGAGTGCTTAAGCCTTGATTCCACCAAAAAAAAAATGTTTATGTATATAAAAAAATGTATAAAATAAAATAAAGAAATGTAGAGAAAAGAATTTGCATGCAAATGGCAAAAGAGAAAACGTAAAAATTGTAATACAACGAGAGACGATGATGACGAAGACAACACCCAAGTATAAGAAAGATTTTCTGGTTGGAAGTAAAAAATATAGTGATACATACATGATTTGAAGAGAACAAAGTATTGGCTTTAACAATAAAGAATTTTCAATGAAGCGCAATCACGTTAACTTAAAGTTTTCTGTCTTTGATATCTTGAAGCTAGCACTGCTCAATTCTTGCTAGCGATACAGCCAGTTGTAGACGCCATGGATCACAGCTGAACTGTATGGCCAGCGATGAGATAAAGAAAGCACTGCTCAATTTTTAGCCACGTATAAAATCACATTCTGACTTGATGCTACTGTACATTTAAAACATCAAATAAGAAAATCTGTTTTAAAATAAAATTAGCTCCTTTAATCCTGAACCCAAATGAAGTCAAAGTGCGTGACGTAATGTCAATGACTTTAAAAGGATTCTTGCTAAAAATTCAATCACGGCTTCACCAAAAGCAACAGAGTATGAGGATAGCACGCAGTAAAAAAAAGTAAAGACAAAGTGAATAAGAATACGAAAGAGTAAAACAGAAGAAACATTTTATTCGTGAAAGCACAAATATACATAAAAATAAAGGAGCTTATTTTACGTAAGGGAGCAAAAACGCTATTTTTTGTCAACAGAAATAAATTGAATGTCATTTATATTCGACTTACATCTTCAAGCAAAACAAAAAAACGAGAGAAAAGAGTGTGAAAACTTGAAAAATGAAGGCACAAAAAGGTTTATTGTTTGAAAAAAAAAAGCATTTACATGTATACATAGGACGATAAAGGGAAAAATGAAATCCTCAAATCGAGGACAACGAAAGAGATGTTGACGTGAGAGTCCTTTCAGAGTTCAAGCATTTTTTTTATAAATTCTCATTCCACCTCGTTGCAACGCAATAAAGTAAAAATCAGGTTAGACGAATTATATGGCTCTTTTACGTTATGCCTAATATACATACACAATATGAAATGTTCTATGATGCTAGACATTAAACTTGATTTCGAATCATTTTACAATGAAATAATCTCGATTCAATTGCTTTTTGATTCAATCCAGTACATACATATGATACATATGATGAAGTGACAAATAAATAATGACCACTACGCCCCATTCTGTTCAAGTGGAAAACATTTAAATTAAAGCTTTTTTATAATTCATAGGTATTCGAAATGCTTCGTTAAAGCAGTTCTTTTATCTGAACCATTATTATTATTGCTCTTATGATTTACAAAAAATATAGTTGAATCCATTTAATAGATTTTGTTCTTGTGCAAAGAGCAAGCATTGTAAAAGGAAGAAGGGAACTTTTCATCAACATTCTGTAAAATGAATGTCATAAATAAGTTGAGCTCACATTAAAGCCATTTGTTAAATGTTCCCTTGGATAAAGTTTTCCTTGCCAGTTTTGTGTAGTTCTACTGCTGCCGCCCATTGTACGAGGACGAACATAAAGTCTTTATGATTCTTAAGTTTTTTTTTTACTTCTCTCATTTCTTTTACTAACTTCTGCTGCTTGGTTTTACTTGTGTATCAACTATATAAAGAAGTTATTGCTAAACTTTTCTCTAACCATAAATTTTAAAGTGAGCATATATAGTCATGTATACATAAAGAGAGTATGAACACAATGGACACAAGAAGAAGATACGAAAGTTTTTAATCATTGGTAATAATTTCCAACATAAATCTCTTCGTGCTTACCATTTATTGCCATAGATATTATATGTAGATATGCATCCCATTTTTTTCAAAACGTTTTAATTATCATTTATCACTGGCTATTTATCATGAAAACATGAAGCTAAACTGACATCATCTAGGCGAATGCAATGAAGCACACTTAATGATTGCCTTTAACCATATTGTTTTATGCCATGCTTTGCTCTACTGCTGTGTTATTTTATTTTAATGATTATGAAATTCATTAATCATTTAATGTGCAAAATAGAAAAGTTTGAAAAATGGAAATTATGGTATTATGTTTTTCTAGATAGACGGAAATTATAATCTCATGAGGCTGATATGGTATAAAATACACATGTGTATCCTCTTTCAAAACCCCTCCCCAAACATTTTCTAGTTTTCGCCTGAAGTTAAAATTCCTCTGCTCCATATTTTTTGATTTAATGCAGTTTTCACGAGATAATGTTGAGTGGATGATATGGTTGTGGTTTTTAACTGCTATTTTGACAAATAGTTTCAGTTTCTACATACATATGCAATGTGTATTATTTATGATGTGACAAAATTTTACTTATTCATGCTTAATACTTATATGTTTGATAAATGATTATTCAGCGACTCAGTCAAAACCATTTTTCATCCGCTGGTGAGAAATTCATTCATGCTGAATTATATTCATATACTGTTGAATTAATGCATTATCTACCTAAGTTAATAAATGATTTTCACTGCATTTTAACGATTTTCAATATAATATGACAATTAAGCAAAATGGCATTAAATTGAGATTAAAACTAAGCAATTGATTTTAAACCGGCGGATATGAGTTTCAAAATACAGAATAAGTTTGTGTCTAAAAACGACACTTGTTAATTGAAACGCCAAGTAATCGCGTTAAAAAATATCGAGTTGCAATTGTTTTACTACATATGACAGTGTAACGAACAAAAGCTGATGTTATTTCTTCGTTTCTATCCTTTTCAATTCTTTTCATATTATTCTTATTCCCCGACTGTACATGATAGTCACATATAAATGTGTGCACAATGAGTTAGTAAGCAAGCAAGTGAGTGAGTAAGTAAGCAGAAACAGCAAAAATGTGAAGTTCGTTTTGAAAGAAAACAAACCCTGAATACAAAAATAAATGTATATATAGGTAGGTGTATGAATGAAGGGAATAAAATTTCAACCATTTATCTCGAATATACCAAAAAGAAAAACTATATTTTTATCAGACATTCTTTTTCCTTCTCGCTTTTTTTTCTATAGTCACAGAAAAATGGTTGCAAACTTGTCACGTACGATTTATTTAACATTTTTATTGTCAAGCGGTGCTCAAGCGAAGGAGGAAAAAGAAAATCGAGAGGAGGGAAAAAAATATTTCGAACTCGTAGCTGCTTTTGTAGCAACATTCACCTTTTTCGTTTACTTTGCTTGCTCAACTTTATTTCATTCGTGTTATGTATAAATATATGGCGTAGATAGATAGATAGATTCCATACAAAATGAGAAAAACTCATACGTGATCAAATTAAAAAGCTTTTTAGGTACGACATAAACCAAATATCAAATAACAGCTGAGGAGGGCGACAAAAATGATGAAAAAAAAAATAAAAAGGAAATTCACTTCACTCTTTTTGTGTTCTTGAGATGCGTGACTAGAGCTATGAAAGCATCATTTTACTTTACTGCCATCATGCCAACTTCCTTTTTTCACACATCATGAAAACTATGAATGCTGACTTTTTATTATCACAAGTAATTTCTTTCACATTACATTCTTCTTTTTCCATCATTTTTATATTTTATTTTCTATACAAGTTACAAGCTTCATTTCATTCGTTTTCCTTTCTCCTCTTCCCATTCTCTTCCTCAATTACTAGCATCGTCTTCAAAATGAAACGAGACAATAATCATTCATGATGTAGCAGATGCTACAAATGATGTAATTTAACTAATTTTTTCATTACAGAAGTATGAAGAAAATTCTCCTGCGTCTGTAACGTTAATTTTTTAAGCATATGTGATTTGAAATCGTGCGACTGCTCATTAGGGAAGATTTTGCAATTAAAATGATTATACGGGGAATGAATGGAAAAATTAGAAGAAATTTATCAAAAAAAAAATGCTGATAAGGGTATGTGGAACCTGTTGGCAGAAAGCAGGTTTGCTACGTTTTCATTTAATATTCAAATATATTGGACTAAATTTTACACATTTTAAATAATTTTATAGGTTTTTGTTTGATAACTAACATAATTACTGAAAACTTGCTCCGACTTGAAGCTGTTGTCCATCTCACTTTTGATATCAGGTTGTAAACTCACTGTAGTCTGTTTGTGGGATTGTCTTCTTAGGAAGAGTTTGAATAGGTTTTTAATCTGTTCTTTAAAGAATGTATTACGTCATTGATTCGGCCGTCAGTAGTGTCCTTAGCAAAAACAGAAAGTATGAGAAGGTAAATCACTTGATATTTAGCATTATGTTGGTTGAAAATATCAAAAAAGGATAGTGAACTTTAACGTAAATTTAACAGACAAAGAGCATGTTCGTGATAGTAGAGCAAGGTTGGGAGAAAGTTGAGCGAGTTCAAAAATGTCCTCAATCATCTAATCGTAAAAAGTTGAATGCAAATTTATTTATGCTCTTCTAATTTCTTAAGGTTAAAATTCAAGGTAAACCACAACTCTTTTGAGTGCCGTCGAAAGATTATTAAAAACACTGAATTATTCAACAAAAAAACATGAAATAATTAAATTAATTTCAATGTTTAACATCATTTACAAGAACATCAGATTCAGACTCTTCAACGCAAAAATGAAGCATGTTAGCTATTACTTTAAGAAAACTTCAAATTTGCTGCCTCTTACGAATTTATTAAAAAGTAATTTTTCTGTCAGAATTTCAAGTATTTTTTTGCTCTAACGATCTCATTAAATATCATTTCTAACAGCACAATTCATTCTATTGTGTACGGTGTTGTAGGCAATGGCAATCGTACATTGTGTACATAAAAAGCAAAAGAAAAACATGGTGTGAGTAGGAAAAGAAGGAAGGAAAATATAATTTATAGCACAGAATACCAATTTGCTCATTTTCTATGTATATTTTTGTCGAAAAAGAAGAAATAGATGAAGATTTTTGTATTAGCGCCATTTGGAAAATTATACAAATAAGATGTTCATTCTGTTTACGCAGCACATCGTAAAAAAAATAATGAGGAAGAAGAAAAGAGAGAAAAAATATGGAATATTGATAAATTAGAGCCCACCGTATAGAAAAAGAAGTGAGAACATAATAATTTATATATTCACTTTTGGATATAGAAGCAACAAAGAAAAAAAATCTGCTGTTATTGCACATACAGCATAACGAACGTAATGAAAAAAAAGAGTAAAGAGTGTAAAAGAGATGGAAAGAAAGTGCCAAGTGAGGAGAAAAAAAAGTTTGTTTGTTATGTTAAGGAAATTGAATACAAACATGTATAAAAATATGGAAATGTGGGGCGCAGGAAATAAAATCTATTTTTGTTGATTTTTACTTGTTTACCAGACAAAGTGGCGTCTTCCATTTGCCTCGACACATTCCTGAATGTATTTTGAGAAATGTAAAACTAACTGAATAGAATATTTTTTTTTCTTATCCACTCCTGCTTGTAGAAGAGAAAAGGAGATACATAGAATGGAAATTTGCAGAGATGTCAAACAAAATTGATAATAAAAGGGAAGCAAAAGTTTGAAGAATTATGTAAACATTTGTGAAGATGTAAACTGATGAATGGAATAAGAATTCTGTGGTTTGAACATTGAAATCAAGTTTGCTGCATATACATATGATAAATCTGTTTGATTACTTGAATCAATTTTAAGCAAAAAGTTGCTAAATCAATAATCTGTCGATGTTTTCGATTGGAATTAAAATTTTCATATTAAGCAGTATATTCAATATTATTGAATCATCATTCATAATTAGGGTTGTCGATTACAAATCCCAAGTACTTGGTCATATGCAGTCTCATATTCAACATGATTCTACATATTTGACATTTAATGTATAACAAATCAATTTCTCAAACTTGACTTTCACTGAGGATGATTAAGTTTTAAAACTTTTTAAAAGAAATAAAAAAATCATTTTAGGGACAAAAAAATCAAGTAACCTTTGGAATTTTTTTTTATTCATTCAAAATCATTCAAAAAATTTTCGTCATAGCAACATGACCGTTTTCTTTGGGATCCATCAATTGTCGCTTAACGTTGTCATCATTCTTGTTTTTCTTCCTGAAGATCTTCAAGAGATGTAAGTAATTTGAATTAAATACATTTAATTCAATTAATTGTTGGAAATTAATAAAAATTGCATGGGTCTATTGGAAAGTGATCCAAATTTCCAAAAAATCAAGATTGAAAGACCAACATGAAGAAAAATGCCAAAAAAGGGAGCAGTTTAATAGAGTTAAGCATCCTTGTTTTTTGCGTATCGAAAACTGCTCAGCATGTGTATAATGAGTCATTTTCAATAGTTCAATTGCAATTTTTTTTAATTTTCAATGGTTGCTTTTATATTTTTTTAAGATTAAATATTTTTTTCTTTATTTTCAGTTTGATATTTTTCAAATTCAACAAATCTTAGATGGAGATAATTCAACAATCTTCGATTACAAGTCCTTACAAGTCAAGTCAAATAATGTGCAGACATAATCTTCATGCAAATTTTTCTTCGGTCAAGATTGTTCATATTTATGAATCATATTTGACTTCATAAAAGATGCAAGCTAAGGGCGGTCATTTGATGTATTTTTGCCATGATGCTGCTGTACTTTTCTCTCTTGCTGCTGTGTCACGACAAAGCCTCAAAATGTCCCGATTATTCAAGATGGCCAAACTCCATGCAAATATTGGATATTGGATAAATTATGAACATTTTGTTTTGAAGTTTCAAGTCCAGAAATTAAATTTTTTTTTCTGAATTTCAATTATTTTCTGCACCTTTTTGAAAGTTTCCAACGTAGTTCAATTAGTTCTTTGAATATCAAGGCTTAAAATGGTCCAAAAGAACCCGAATAGTGCCAAATTTAACAGTGTCCTGATTTTTTTAAAAAGTGATTACTCTAAAAGTGTTTTGCGAAAATCTTCTGGTCACCATATGCAAGATAAAATGTGAGGAGTACGTTTAATTCAATTAATTTTAGGAAATGGGTAAAGATTACACGGGTCTATTGAAATAATTTAAATGTTCAAAAATTCAATGTTGAATAGCCAATATCAAGAGAAATGACAAAAAAAGGAACAGTTAAATCGAGTTTAAATATCGTTCGTTTAATGCTTAATGGAAACTGCTGTGTTTCAAAAGTATTATCAATAGCTCAAGTGCAATTTTTTACTAATTTTCAAAGTATGCTTATTTTTCTTATGATTTATTTTATTTTTCAATTTTAGTTTAAATCTCAAAATATCACCCTCAATCGTGATACCAGAAATAGTGATACAAAGGGAGGCTGTGAGCCGCGTTTCAACTGCATATGATTCAAAAAATTACAAATGAAAAAGTTTCTCCTGCCGAGTCTCAAACTCATGACCTTTTGGTCGGAATCACAATAAAGTCACTTATTTTATTATCCGTCGCAGCTTAATTTTTTGACTTAAGATAAGTTTTTGCATTTTCTAAATTACTAAGTATTGACAAAATTGTAATAATTTTTCATGGTTTTTTATTATATTTTCAGTCCATAATCAAATCAAATTCATCAGTTTCACCTTCGGATCACCAAATGGACTGTTCATCGCTCAATGTCTCTCAACGCATCTCAATGTCTCAAATCAGCATGGAAATTTCAAAGGACATCGACAATCAGTGAGTCTAAAAGCAATCTGTTAGTTGTTTAGTTATGTAGTTATTGTGTAGTTACTGTAGTATTTAATAGAACTTTGTCAAAGAAGATATTATGTCGTTAAAATAATGTTTAGTAGTAGTTTGTTAAAGTAGTCGTAGTGTAGTTAAATGCAGTGGTTTGTCAAAGCAGTTAATATAGTATTTTTAGTAGTACTTTGTCAAAGTAGTTATTTTGTACTTATTACTGTAAAATTTCAAAGTAGTTTGCTAAAGGAGTCATTGAGCAGTTAAAGTATTGTTTAGTTTGATAAGTAGACTTAGTGTAGTATTTAGAAGTAGTTAGTGCCGGTCACCCAATTTTTTTGTCTGTTCTTTTTTCGGTTCCTAATTTATTGTTCTTTTAGCATTATTCTTAAATGCTACTTTTTCTTAAATCTTACGACATATTTTTTTTTTTTGTAAAGTAAATATGTTTCCGTATTATTAGTTTTTTTTTTTTTGATATTTTAACATGGCAGTATTGGGTGACTTTTAATTTTATGCCATATAAGGTAGGGTTTAAATTAGGCTTAGCTTTGACAGTCGTAAGTAAGAGTATATGAACTGCTGTTGGGTGAATTCAGGAGAGATTTTAAAGTGAAATATTTTTTTTTTTTTTTTTTTTGTTTTGTTAAAAGTACATTTTGACTTGTTTTTGCCTTCCAACAAAGCCTTCCAACAAAGTATTTTTGTTAGTGATTTGATGAATTTGGACAGCAAATACATCAGGAAGTGCAATTAAAGTAAAAAAAGCGAGCAATATTCTATTTTTGTCTCCATTATTCTTTTCATTTGCTCGCTTATTAATTGTTTACTTGATCTTTTTTTCTCTTACTGTAAAAATCCTGAAAACCCAAAAAATCGACACCCCTATTCATAATATTAACTGTTAAAAAACTTTGATTTGCATTTTTTTCCAATAAAGATAAATACTTAAAAAACGATTTATTTACTTTAATTATTTTGGATTTACTAACCCGAAAAAAAAACTCGATGCAGAAATAGTCGAAAAACCAATCTCAGGCTCTTCCCCAGACCAGAATAAATGAAATTCAGTCTCAAAACGGATTTTCGGCCATGGCTCTTGGGTAATTATGCAATCATCACTAGATTTTCAGTATTTATAAAATGTCAGTTCTAGCTTTTTATTCAATTCTTACATAAGTAATCACTAATTCAAATTTTCAAAATTAAATTTTCTCGAAAATATGTGATATAGACCCAAAACTTTTCTCCCAAAAATGTCCTCATAAACTCATTAGCTTTTATTTCATGAATTTTATTTTCACATGGTGTTTCAAAATATTATTATTGCTCGTGCTGTTGCTACATCAAGTAAGTAAAAGTATCACAAATCTCAATTTATTTTTCTTTCTTTTCTCTTCCCCATCTACTCTCTATTTGCCTTTTTCATGGGAAACGTGACGAATTAGAAAAGGAAAACGAAGTAAATTTTTCCATCTGAACAGAAGTGTTTTGCTGTTTAATGTTTCCAAAGATTTGGAATCATTTGCTAAAGCACAAAATTTAATTTTATTTAACTTAATTTATGAATCAATGGGTTACATGGAATTAGAAAAGTGATGTGTAGGATCACAAATTTTGTAGTAATTGAAAATAAATTCTCAAATGTGAACACGTACATACGTAGAAACAAACAAAGATAAACTTATCGTACATTCAAAATACAAATTTTAACGGATGCTGTAATCACAAAATTCATGTCGATATAATTAAAGGATTATTTTCTGCTTGTTTTTGTTTTGTTTATAACCCTTTCTCCAGTTTGTATGTAGATGTCTATACAACAGCACCAATTTTGCATGTATCTTGAATTTATATGTAGAAATTTTTAGGTACTAATGGCTGTGCTGGAATTTTAGTTGAAGTTTTAAACTTTTAAATGAAAAAGGAGTACTTTTAAAAAACAATAAAGCAAACTACTGATTAAAACTTATAAGATAGATTCGTAGGTTCCTCTTAATCTTAAGGGAATATATTAATTTATCGGTCATTAGGGACTTCATAAATCTATGTCAATTGACTTTACAGAATCTCATAAAACAAAAATAATTTCAAGAACCCCCTGTTCACTAAGGAATATCAATGTAATGCATATGGATCATTTTGGTTACATTGGACATATTCCAGTCCAGTAAAATCATAATTTTTATGCGTTTAGCTTATTTAGGAATATATAGAACTATTATGTAGAATAATAATAAGCTCTAGTAATATCCAGATCAATTAAATAAGGATCATGTCCATAATCCAGCAGTATAGGATCATCATGTTCAATTTAATTGGATTAAACTCAATCTTGTTCAAATCAGCGTATGAGGTTGTAGTTGTGGTATCAAAAAGTTTCACAACACAGATAAAAAAGTTTCCTTAAAATATTTAGGCAGATGCACAAACAACAATGGCTTTAAACGACGGAAAAGAATAAACTAATTCGATATTAGTTCGATTACGATAATTCGAAAAATCAATATTTTGTTGTGCTCACCATGCTTAATCGATTCAAAGTGTGCTAAAGTGTGGATCCTTTTTCAGTATATATCAAGCATAATCAATCAATTTTAAACTGCACAAACAATTTTATAGTCCAAAAATTTCCTCCCTTAAATCCATTAATTTTCCTATTTTATATGAATTCATAGAAAACAATTGTAAAATCATAAGAAGTAACTCTAAGAACAGTAAAGCAAGAAAAACCATAAGGTTTTATAAATTCACTTGAGAAAGGAAAACAACAACTTTGTTTTTCTCATGTCAAATGCAAAACAAAAGGAAATAAAAAAGAAAGAAAGGAAGGAATGAAGTAGAGAGATGAAAAAAGGCAATGAAAAGGTACATATCATAAACAGCAGAAGTGAAAAGAGTAAAGGCATATATGAAAGCTTAATTAAATTATGAAAGACCTTCGCACATGTAATTTAATTAATTCACTGCTCGTAAAAATGGAAATTTTTGTTTGCTATGGCAAAACATTAACATATTAATAATGAACATATACAGTATGCGTTCATGTGTAAAAAAATATACATGACTCTGTGTGCGTATTGTATGCGAATGAGAGCTCTTATTTCTGTTATTAATGTAAATAATTTGTGTACTCAAGCAAAGTTCAAGGACTTCTATTAAAAATGAAAACTTTGACAACAATGAAAAGTATAATCAGCAGTAACGATAGCAGCAACTTGGATTGGAAAATCTTTCAACAACATTAGCTTATGTTGTAAGTAACGGAGATGGAGAATATTTTGTCAGACGTAAAAAAAATGACGAAAGCTTTTTTTTTTGTTTTTGTACTTTATTGTTCTCCTTTATTGCCTTCGGGCAAATCATCCTGTCATGATTATGCTTCTTGAACATTTTTTTTTTGTTATGTAGTTTCATCTCCATGACCAACCAAGGTATCTACAAACAATGATTTTTATTTTCCGCTTCTACATCGCCTTCATTCTCATTCAAAATTGTTTATTTATCCATCATTAATTTCAATTTTTATGCTGAATAATAAATACGAGATAATTATAAATAAAAAGGTACTTGAGATTAAAGCAACATTAACAATTCAATGAATATTATATTAAGAGTAGCAAGTAAATTACGCAAGCTCATAAGGGGGGTCGTTAAAGTTTAGGAGTGGTTCAGAAGATTAAAATAATAGAAATTTTAAGAATTCAATTGTTCCTCTTTTAAAACAAACATTTTATATATCCAAACAGGCAAGGAACATGCTCATGAGTATGTTCACAGAATTGAAAATGCTTAATCATATTGATTGAGTATACTCATGAGTACGCCCATTAAGGCGATTATGCTCATTGTTTTATATGGTTAGTAAAGCTACTAACTAAATACTATTGGTTAGTAAGGATAATATATCTGCCTCTTGGATATTATGTATCCACAGTTGTGATATTTTGTGTAAAATTTTGTAATTATTAAAATGAAAAATAGAACTGTATTTCCAAAACTATCAAATCTAAACAAACATTGTCTGTAAAGTATACTAAACTTTGACTGAAACTTTTATTCAGCTTGCAGTTGCAAGATTACTTATCTCTATGGAAATAATATTTAATGTGAAATTTAAATTTTCATTTACCAAGTTCTTATGTACAATCCTCAAACTTATTAAAATTTTGTTTTTGCTTTTATGATCATTAAGAGTAAATTGAAAAACAGCTTTTTGTACAGAACAAAAACCAAATCGAACCTCCCAAATGAGCAAAAAAAATAATATTAAATGTAGTAGAAATTTTAAGTCTCAAGAAACTATCAGCTTTTACGAAACTTCAACTTTTTTTGTTCTATTTAAACTAAAAGTGCTCTAAATAAAAAGAGGAAAAAGTTTTTGCTACGTTTTTCCTACAATTCGAATTCACCTGGCATCATTTCTTTCTAGAAAAATAAGATTATCAGCTATTGTGGATTACTGTAAATCATGAAACTCAATTTGTGCTTATTCATTTACGTATTAAGCATTCTTGTGCAACAAACAAAGCTCATACTCATGAGTATGCTTAGAAAAATAAGCATACTCAACTACATTATTTGAATATACTCATGAGCACACTCATTTAGTTGAGCATGCTCGTTTTCTGTTTCGGTATTGCTATAAACCTATTATGAGTTATGAATGACTTCCTGTGAAAACACAAATATCTTGGAAAATAAATTAAATTTTAGTTTGAGATCTGTATTTCCGCGAAATACGTTAGTCTAGATTAGTTGCAAAAACACATATATTTGGTAAGGAAAGAAAAGTTTTCAGACATGTACATGATAACAACTAACAACGAAAAGGAAAACGATGGAAACTCAATTTTCTCACAAAATTGTTGTCGATTGGCAAATATTTACTGCCTTTGTCGTACTCTGTTTATAAATGAGAAAAGTTGCTGTAGTTTTCATTGCACACACCATAAATTTCTCAAGATTTTTTTTTCTCTGTTCTAGTCTCCTCTTTTCCATTTTTAGTATATGATAAGAGAAACAAGTGAAATGAAAGAATAGAAAAGTTTCCTTTTTATCGATTCATTGTTGCGTAACAAGCAAAAGAAAAAGTTTCTGGGCAATTGAATTCACTGAGATTACTGTCTTCTTTGTAGTTCTTTTTTTACATTTTCTACTCTTCTGCTCATGTTGTATTGAATATATCGGAACTGTCTATTCTGAATATTTGTCGAGAGTTGGAAAGTACATGTAGAATAAGTATGAAAAGAGCAAAAATATATGCATGAAGACAATTTTCCAGTAGATATATTTTATAGGCAACTTTGCTTTTCCTTTCTGTTCCACTGTATATGTCTTTTCATTTTACTCAATTACCATGAGGCTTTGTGGAGGATTCTCGTTTTCCTTAACTGATTTATACATTGAATGAATTTTGTTTTTATTATTTTATCTACTGAAGTCTTTCATGAAATTTGAATATTTTATTAGATTTGCTTGTGAACTTTCGGTCAATTTTTCGACAAAAACAAACAAAAGTTTTAATTAATTAATTTCAATTTAAAAGTTAGAAAATTTTCATTCGTATTTATCTTTTTGTTCCGGAAATGAATTCATTACAGAATGATGCAAAACTTTATATTTTATTTGTTAATTTTGTGTTTTTTTTGTTGGTTTTCTTTAATTTTGGTTTGAACAAGAACAATGCATTGATGAGAATTTTATGCTTCTTAGCTAAAATTGATTATCAAAATCAATCCAGGAGCATCACTACATTCATTTTAGATCCGTCATATAAACGATTCGTCATTAAATCAAGTAAAGTTATAAGGTTCTTACCCCAATACATCCTTTTCCCTTTTTGGTTAAAAGGTTTCAATTTGCTAGAATTAATTTTTGCTATGGATACAAAAATGCTTCAATTAGTTAAACATTCTAAGAAGTTAGAGTCGTTCCAGTCATTTATATAATTAATGTTACATGTCATTCCGTTCATTTAGCCCCACCCCTTTTCAAAACTGCCCCTATTATACATCTGTTTAAAAGTTTTAAAAATCTCAGATGTTCAGTTTTTATTTTAAATTTTGAATTTACAGTAACTTACAAATCCCCATAGGAGCCCATCTAACCATTAAATTAATACCACCATGCTTGGTGGAGTTTTATTATAGTATCTAAATAGTTTTAAAGTGTTCAACAAAGCGAACAAAATATCATCCAGTTATTTACAATGAAAGTTCCTTTAAAAGCAAATCAAATTTTTTTATTCCTCTGCTGCTTCCAAGTTAAATGCTAAACTTTTTTTTGCAAAATAAAATCTCTTCTTGCAGTTAGTTGTTTACGCTCATAATCGTATTCCACAATTGTAGAAGAAACTTGTTGTGGATGCAAATTGCAGACAATTGACCTCATTTTATGAATCAGCAATTTTCATGGATTTATAATTTAGTTTTCATAGTGAAAATATGTAAAAATTATGCATAATAAAAGATAGGAATGAGCTATTATCTTGTGGGAAAAGTTGTATTCTGTTTTGTTCTCGTTAGCAACCATAGAATATAATTTATATAATTTGCTATATATAGTATGTATTGTGTATTTCCAGGAGCACACTACCGTGTGATTTTAACAATTTGTTCCAATCAAAAACCACGACGACTTTTATATATCGTGATTTTGGCCATTTTTGAATTGAAAAATAGTTCTTGTAGTTATAGTGGTAGTGCCTGATTAATATATGTATATTCCGTATACAAATACGGCTAATGGAAAACAGAAAGAAAAAGTTTCTCACATTCAATTGATGAAAATTGATGAATGAGAAAAGCATTAAGGTTGTAATTTTAAAAGGAAACTCTCTCTCATGAAAATTATGTACATGACTCAAAGAAATTCTCAGGAGATTAATTTTTTGCTAGACTGGAATTTTATTGAAAAGTTTTACTACAAGACATCACATTTCCATAGTTTTAAACACACAATTTGGAGTATATTAGTTTCCAAAGGAGAACGAGCATGTGAAACCACAGCTCCAAAAGTTTAAAAACAAGAATTCTTAGTGGAATGGTTGCAGAGTCTTATATAAAATTATGGTGAACGATAGCTTATGTACTTTAATTTTCGGAAAACTAATTAAGTGTAAAAAACTATTTTATTTTAAATGGTCATTACAATTTATTCATATGACATATATAAAATATGCAAGAAATTGTTCTCTTTCATATTATGATTCTGCTTCCAACTTGTTTTGTCATACAAAAGTATCAAAAATAATATTCAACAAAAAGTTTTCGAGACAATAAATCAAATGTAGATAATTTTTAATTTCAAAAGTTTTATCATCATTGCGCTCATATTTCACAAACAAATCAAAATAATATGTATAATAAGCTAAGTAGCATCACTATAGATTGAATCAATGTCATTGAGAGTATTATACTTCAAATAAAATAAAATCAATCATTTTTCGATTGAATAGCTCAAGTTAAAATACATTAAGGATTATTAGCTGCTACTTCACTTCATTCTACTCGTTTTCCTATTGGAAATTGCTCTCCAATATTCAACATCATAAATACAATACAACAATATCATAAAAATCTACACAGAGATAATAGGGAAGTATTTCCATTAAATAATTTCAAGTGCTATAAAGATAAAAGTTTATGTGAGTAGAGCTAAAAGGATGAGTGAGAGGTAGGAAGAATAGGAAGAAAACTAATTAAACAATAAAAATATAGATAGGAAACTTTTAAGAGCTCTCAAATCATTTCACAGATATCGTTAGGCACTGCATGTTATATGCTAATGGATCTTGAAAAATTTCAGTTCCGTTTTTGAATCGCTTTGATATTTCATTCTTGTTTTTTAAAATTTCTTCTCTTGCATTCGATTGGTGAAAAAGTTTTCAGATTTTAAACTAAATTATTTTGAATTTGTTTTCTTTCAAAGGCACTTTGATATTATTACCCGAACGACAAAAATTACGAAGGCTTCGCCATGGAGTTTTGAAGGCCTCAATAAACTTCTTTTATGGCAGTCATATAAATCAAATGTTAAATTTCATGCTTCTGTTAACAGTTCATAGTTTAGTCTTTAAATGGGTTTCCTTCTTCATTTGTGTCGCTCGGAGTAAAATAAACGAAATTCAATGAAATATTCACCTTGTCTAGACCACAAAAAGTTAACAAAATTTGGTTTTGACTTTATTTGAATTTTAATTAATTGGCAAGCTATTCAACCAGCATTGTTATAAACAAGTAACAGACGCGTAGCCAAAAATTTCTCAAACCCCATCCTTACAAAGACGCCCCTGACAATTAATGAATCCTTTAAAATGCACTGTTTCTACAATAAAATTCTTTTTTTTATTTTCCAACTTGAATTGAACTTTTTCTTCGAATTTTAATGAGCGGAACAGAGAGTTTCATTTTCATTCACAATCATAATATAAAATTTACAAAGTTGATGTCGCTCTGAGTACTTTATAGATATTATGGATGCTATATAGGTATTTCCTACTAACATGTACGTATTCATAAATATATGAATATATAAGTATATGTATTCATGACAAAGAGAATGTAATATGAGATAAAATTAATTGTTGTCTCTTAGCTACGGTATGAGGCAAAAAAAAGTTTTATTTTTATTTCCTACGTGTTTCCATGACTATTTAGCATATGATTTAATGTACTTTTTTGCTGCTTGTACGTTTTTTTAAAAAAATTTATGCACACTTTTTTGATATAATAAATTTATCGTATGCACCAAAAAATAATAACTCAGCAAAGTGTACAAAATATAATTGAGAATTTTTCTCAACATTTTTATCATCATCAACATGAAAAAATAAATTAAAAAAGAATGCAACAACAATAACATAGTGTACATTTTATATTCCCAAAACAATTATTTCCTCATAATTAAAATATGAAATGATAACTATTTCAAGCTGAAAATACTTGGAAATTGCTGCCATTTTTTAATTGATGCATTAACAATGCAAATTTGTGTATTTTTAGAATTTATACATGCATCTATTTAGCATAAGTGAAATAACATCATACTGATGTGTGTATGTATGTACAACATAGATAAACTTACTCAATTTAAAATTTTTGTTTGTTTGGTTTCATTTTCATTAAAGTCTCATGATTCTGTATGTTAAAAGGATTTTCGTGCTAAACTTAAGAAAAATTAATATTTGTTCAGCCAAATCAAATGTTTCAAATCTTATTTTTATTTTTATGCTTTAAGGATCTAATAAGACCTGAGTGTGATGTTTTCATTTCTTTACATAATAACCGTTAAAGCGAATTATTATTTATCCCATGATAGCTCTAAAATATATAATTGGATGCTATCATGGATTTTCGTTTTTTATTGAATTCCAAAAAATTTCATGCGTGATACGAAAATGTTTTCAATCTATGAGCGTTCTTGGAAATCGATAAAACCTTAATTTGAAGGATATATACCTTCTTTCGTGATTCCTTTCAAATTTGGTAAAATAAAGAAATAATCTTTGCTGACCATAAAAATAAATTGTGGTCCATGTCCTCCCTCAGATGACGCTTAAAGCATGAAAATTATAGACAAGTCAAATAAAAGACATAATGTTAAGATTATAAAGAAGACATGATGTCCTTGGAAAATTATGACAAAAAAGAAGAATTATATTTAAGTTAATTCAGAGTTCAAACACAAACTGCTTTCAGATTTAATTTCTGAATTCATGCTGCTATTTTTCTATTCATCATATTGTTTCATTAAAATTCTTCATCTAAAAAATAATTATACAAAATCATTTTATAAAAAAAAATGTTTAAGCCATCTGTATGATTATGGCAGCATATTTTATGCGAACAAAGCTTTCACAATATTTTTGCATATTTTCTCTTAAATTACCTCATTCATTCTCATTTTCCTTCTTTATATTATTCTCGCTTCTACCATTATTGCCACCACCACTCCGAAAAATGCAAATAATTAAAACATCCAGCTTTCACATGATATTTTTTAAAGACAAATTAAAAAGATTTTCATCATATTTTTTTTATGATTCTTGTGCCAAATTATTTTATTTCCCCTTCTTATTCTATCTTTGTGTCTATGCAATGAAATAAAATACAGAAAAAAATCTCAAATTTTTACAGAGAATAGACATAAATGAAAAGAAAATGTGATGGTGACAATTTTTACGAGAATTGCAAGCACAAAAACAAAATTTGTATTTTTTATCATCAAAAAATGAAACATTTGTTCAACACTTTGCTTTGAAAGCTTTTTTTCTGTATGTATGGATATTTCTACAGACTTGAATCTTGAATTTTTTTATGACCTTAGATTTTAGATGACAAAATTAAAAGATGACATTAAAGCACATCAATTGCTGTCAATTGCAAAATTGATTAAAAACAAATTTAATTTTGTTTTGCTTCAAAATTTTCAAAATAGAGTTTGAAAAGTTGGGTAATTTTTTGTGGCTAAGTCCCCCCTGCTCCAAGGATTGGGAAATCGTTCAAATCAAAAAATTACAGTTTTTCCCGAAGCTATGAGAAAGCAAAAGTCATTCAAAAGATGAGCATACACGTGTGAGTTTTTAAAATTAAATGGAAATGTGAACAAAAAATGAGATTGTGAAGCACGGGGCGCACGAGGATGATGATATGAAATTTATGTAAAATTTCTCGTTCTCGGTTTTTATTAAATTCTCATGCGGTTATTTGCATGGTTTTTACAACAGAAATTTTCATCTCATTCGCATCGCATTCATTTATACTACATCTCTTTACGTTTCTATCTTACTTTATCTATGTCTAGATTTTATGAGTTCATCTAGCATCGTCATAACATAAACATTTAAAATAACACATCTACACACACACAATTCTTCTGTTTTGCAAATTCTTTCATATTCATGCTGAACTGAACTGAGAGCAAGCTGTGTAAGTTTTCATGTAATAATGCTCTCGGCTCTCTTGGTCGATGTGCTTTGGTTAACCATTTTTTAATGGAAATATAATTTTTATGGATGTTAGTAATCTTCTCATATTATGAACGAGTACTTTTGTGTATTTTGCCTAATGCAATGATGAAAATAAAATATAATAATTTAATCAGCAGTAAGTAAAAGTAATTTGTGTGTCTTCATAGTGAAAAGTTGGATTTTCAAATTTTATATTTGAGTTTTCATGCCACGACTTTCAAAAAGTTTATTGCAAATTTTATTGAAAACTTCCTCATCAAACTTATTTTCCCTTTTTAATTTGTGGACAGACTTTTCATTAAACTGATTAAATTCAGAATTTTCATAAAAAGAAGAAAAAAAATTGAAACTTTTCATCCAAATGATTTTGGCAATAAAAAGAGAAATGGAAAGGAAAATAAAGCAGTATGAAAACCTTAAAAATATCTGGAAAATCCTTAAACTTATTGAAATTAAATTTTTCTTTCTGGCAAATTTTTCTTTTTCAATCTTGTACTTGAAAACTCAACAAATAGACTTTATTGACAGTCTCGCACCATTGAATATTTTCGTTCTTTTTCATTCATTGCTACATATTATTCACATTTTCTCCTTTCACTTCTCTTTCACTTGATTGTTCTCATGATGCCTTTTCACTCAATTCAATATTTTTTATTCTATTTTCATAAATTTTCCTTTCATACTTCCTTTTGCATGCAAGCAAAACATGTAAGAAAAGAATGAAATTGTGAATCGCTAGAAAACAATGGAAGAAACAATTTCATTATTTTTGCACCTGCTGATATTTCTTTTGTGTATCATATTTCTAGTATAAAGTGCAATAGTATTAAGGATTTAAAATAATCAGCAACAAAAAAGCAGCAGTGGCGTAGTGGTTAGAGTGTCAGCCAATCGATCCTAAAAACACCCAGTTTTACTGATTCGCGACACACAAATTGTGGTTAGATACATAGTATTGATATACCCTGGATCATGCAATGTGCAGAGTTGGGAATTTATCGTCTTGAAAAAACGGTTTAAAATACTTAAAAAATGTACACTGCATATGTTTTTGAAGTTATTTTTGAACTGAAGCAGAATGGAAAGCTTTGTGGTCTTGAATCTGCAAAAGTATTATACAGATATTTGGTCAGAACACTAATCTCATGTCTTTTCCCCTCTCATTAGTCGTTCTCGTTATCCAATTCATACAATGAATATTTGTTTATGCTACCTTGTGCCATTTTAATGAGATGGTAAATGAAATGATAATATTGTAACATGACAAAGCTGAATCAGGGAAATGAGGATGAGAAAAATTGAATAGAAGCTAATTCATTATTTAAATAATTGCCTTTGGTCTCAAAAATAAATCATTAGAGCAGGACTTTATTCAATGAATGGTTGAATGGATTACATGAATATAATATGTCTACAGAAAGCGTTATTGGGTATACTTTTCACTTATAGCAATACGGTATTTTCATGCACGCACAAAATTAATCAACTACAATTTTTATCATCATCAATAGATATAATTCAATGGATACATATATCATGATATTTTGGTAAGTAAGTGAGTAAGTGTAAGATGGGAAAAGAAAGATACTGACAATGATAATACTTTGTTGCTTTTATATCTGTTTAGTGCTTTGGTGAAGAGAAAATAGCTGAAGTAACGAAATAGATGCCTTCATGCTTTTATTATTTAAACGCACATATATTAAAGAAGGCAAGCGAAAATGTTTCATGAATCATAAATTACAATTCTCGTTCTTTTCCTTCCTTCCTGCTCCAAACTTACATCAGCATGATGTTACAGCACTCTGATTCTCACACAAAAGAACTGCCTCAATGTTTTGTTCTTTCTTCTTTTTTGACTGTGTTTGATTGTTTTAACAAAATTTATCGTTTGTGCATCTAGAATATTAATTTGTAAATTATGAAAATCACAAACTGAATTTATGTCTTCCACAACAATATATTCTTCTCATGCTGATTTGTGCTACTGCTGGAACAAAATTTTGTTTGTTTCCAAAATCTCCAGGCTACAAGCATAATTTTTATTGTTAAAGTAAAGCTTGAGTGAAGATTTAATTGATAAATACTTTTAGTAAAAATAACTTGACATTTGAGGATGAAAAGTTACAAAAACAGAATGGTTTAAAAATTGAATTTCAAATGTGGAAAATATTGAAAACCTTTTAAAAGTCATTCAAGTTCCCGTATAACTTTTTCCTTGCACATCATTAACATTTATGATACTGAAATAACAATAAAGGACAAAATCATCATAATGGTCATCTCATCGTTGTTGTTCAGATTTCGAGATAACTTTTAAAGGGCAGCAAAATGTACAGTGTTCAGTAGTGAAATGTAATAGAAACATCATCAACAATAATATCGAATATTTATTGTTATGGTAGAGAATAGCAAATGTTAAGCATGCGTATATCGATACGCGCAATTTGTGAAATCGAATTCATTTATGTTTTATTCCTGCTCGATATTTTGTAGTTCTTTAATATGTTTTTACTTAACCTATACACGCATAAAAAACCTTTTCTTTCCGTTTCGTTTATACTTGATGCTGTTTGTCTTCCGTGTATCAATCTTTTACATTACTGTTTCGTGTATGATAACAAATTGAAATTGAAGAAGGATTTTTGCTGTCATAAAATGATTTAACTTGTAAATTCGCCATATACTCATTCCTTTTTGAATAGTAAAGTGTTGACAATTTTCCGAAAAAATTCAAATCCAGAATTTTTGATTGAATAAGCCAATCTCAATCACGAGTTTCAATTTTTTAGGATAAAATCAAAACTCGAATACATTTTATTTGAAGAATCCCTTTTTAAGGCAAAATATCATGTACTAAAGATCTTAAAATTCGTAAAAACTGATAGAAACTTATTCACCCGTAAAGGTACAAAAGACATTCTCAGATATTTTCAAAATAATTCACAAAGTAATAAAATAAAATATTTTGTGCAAATAAAAGCAACACATGTGCTGTGAACAAGCAATCGTTTCAGACATTTGCATAATCATCAAAGACGAAAACAAGGAAAAGCAATTTTTTGCATGAATAAAATTTTATATTTTTATGCTGAAACAGACTTTTTGTCTATTCCATTTTTCAACAATTGATTTGTCATTCTTCTTTGAACACAGGTGGATAGCAAATTTTCGGATATAAATATAAGCTTTGTTGATATCATCAAAAAAACGAGAACGCGTTGTTGATAGATTTAAAGGAAAGGGATTCTGAAAATATCAGCATTTCCGATTTTTATCTTCACACAAACATGATTTTCAACCAAATTTCTTGTTTTTTGGATTTTGTCGATAAGCAATCAAGACGATGGTAGACCTGTTAATGCCCATTTGAAACTAAATAAAAAGTTTCCTAAATGAAGCTCAAAATGTTACAAAAGATGAAAAATAGAAAATTTGGATGTTTGGGAAACATAATCTCATTACAACCTAAAGCTCAATAGAAACAATAAATAAATGAAACAAGAGTAATACAGCATACAGCACACAATAAAGAAACAAAATCGAAACTTTTTCGTATCTCATATTATTTTATCGATTTTCGTATCATCATCAAAAACACGATTTTCCACACAGAATTTTCCCTTTTATCGCCAACTTTTTCTTCGGCTTGCTTTTCGCTTACTCCATATAAACTTTTACCTTCAATTATTCCATCTCATCATTCTTCATATTTTATTCCTCGCATTCGTTCACTTTTGTATTCCGAAAATTAACCTTACAATAAAACAAATAGCAATAAAAAGTTTATTTGATTCTGTTTCCATTCCTTTTTATATTTCGTTTTCATCTCGTGTTTGATTCATCAATCTTTTCTCAATTTTTCTTACAATATGCAATATGTTTTGAGGTAACATATTTATTTTATTTCTGATATATTTTGCAGAATTTCTGTAAATTTGCATTTCATCTATTACATCATATTTGTTGATTCATAATAATTCGTGTGATAAACATACATACATACATCGAATCTGCATACCAATTTGGAATGGCTAAAACAGTAAGAAAATACTCGAATTTGATTAGAAATTCCTGATAAAATCTGGGTAGCTACCAGATAGGTAGTGTAGGAAACAGACACCCAAACCACTACGCTTCAATTGCTCCTTCCTATATATAGCATTACATAAAATACATATTTTTTTAAATATTTGTATGTGGCATAACAAAAATTTAATTATATTTCTACTAAAGCTTTTTTGGAACTTGCCCCTAGCAGGCAAAGAGCGTATTCTCCAGCATACTCAACTAGTTTAATTAGGGAGAGTAAGTATGCTCATTGCCTCTTATGGTACAGATAAAAAACACAATGAGATGAATCTGTTTATAAATTATGTCAATTAAAATAATTAATTGTCGTTATGTGGTAATATTTTAAATGCATTAATTGACATGAAAAATTAAGATTATCTTTTAAAAACAAATGAATGTAAAAATTGAATGATATTTGAAATTGGTCCATTCAATTTATATTAAAAGCAAGCAAAAGCCATTGTTAAAACCCGAACCTCGATACGGTACTTTTGGCGTACATATGGGTGTCAAACATAAGCCTTTAAAGCCTTCCTCATTTGTGTCGATTGGGAAGGACAACGCAAAACAAAATATCTATTTTATATTTATCAAAAAACAAAGTTTTTACATGAACGAGATTTTTTTGAAAAGATTTTTCATGTTTTTGCGGGATTTAAAATGAAGCTCAGGACACGTTCAACTTTTTTGTGAGATAAAAAGTTTTAATCTCTTAATTTTTGTTGGCGTAGACATCTTTTATTCTCCTCTGTTCTGTGCTTTTGCCTCTGTGGCTTTCGATAATTTTTTGCCTCCTCTTGCTTTTATCTGAAACCTCATTTTCATCCAGTTTTCCTCTATATTATCGCATCATCTCCAACTCAATATAGAATTTTCCTTAAAACCATTTATTGATTTAGTTGTTGGAAGCACTTGCATGTTGTTTGCTTATTTATTTTTGCTACATGTGTGTGTATTTGTTAATATTTATCATGGAGTGTTCAAAAGCAAGAGGAACGGCTGATTAATGAATACGAAATCTATTTGTATACGAATACGCTCTTTGTTTGCTCACACATTTATTTACTTAGTTTATTCATATTGTGTGTATGTGTGTATTTGGTTGCCGATTCTGATAATTTTGATTCTAGACTATAAGAATTATTTGATGTAAATTTAAGATTAATTTGCATAAATTCAAGTCATTCAAAGAAATCCTTCTTTTTTTTTAAAACCATCGTTATTCCTTTATTAATTCCGATCAGACATGAATGTCTGTTAGGGAAAAACAAAAGTTACACAACAATTTTCTTTGAAAAAGTCAAAGTAATGTTGACATTGGAAATGCGCTAAATACGATTTATGCATGTAGAGATTTTTCTAATTTTTATTCCTTCCTGTGGATTTATTTACTAACAACCCTTGTCACATCAGCATACAAACACACCAACCTCACAGTACTTTACACACAAACTGATCCTTTTTCATTTTCCCTTATTGCCTCTAATACAGCTTGCATATAGATTATAATAATGGAATCGTAAATCACTTTTTTATTGGAGCATGAAATGAAGATTCATTTTTGGGAAAGTGAAAAGTTTTTTTTATTTGAGAAAGGTGCTTCACATAAACGTGTACATTATTATAATCATCATGATCATCTAAAACATCAGAGTCATTAATTATAGATGAAATTGGATTTCTCTTAAAAATTTATCATCCATTACGAAATTGAGTGCGCAATAATTTTGCAATCACAAAAATAATTATAATGATGCTAATAAATAATTAGAGATTCTGTTTAAAAATAAAATCGGAGGAAATGATTCACTGGGCAATTATTGTGTGGAATGAATAAAATCGCCAATTATTAAAATATTTCTCATGAAATTCAAATTATTTCTGATTATTAAAATTTATGAGAATTCGAATATCGTAAATAATTTTTATCTGAGCTTATGTCTACGATAAATTAATGGTCGAATTTTTCATGACTACTAATTAAGCAGCTTCAATTAAAATTT
Organism: Chironomus tepperi; assembly: GCF_022539635.2. NCBI lineage: Eukaryota > Metazoa > Arthropoda > Insecta > Diptera > Chironomidae > Chironomus > Chironomus tepperi. The sequence continues at coordinate 2,027,847 of NW_027226498.1, read as the reverse complement.
TAACGAACTTCATATTACAGGTAAATCAAATTGAGTGTATTGTTATTTATATCCTTAATTCTATTTATTATTATCAGCAGTCCAACAAAATCTTGAGAAGCTTATAGTTTAAGCACTAATTAATAAATTGGTTATTTACAAAAAGCTTATCAGAAATTCAGTTTCGAATGAATTTTTTCCAGAGCTCGAAGTCGACTTGAAAATACAAAATGCTTTATGCTTTTTTAACAAAGTCATCTACACTTGATATAAAGAGATACTTAAATTCTCAAAATAGAGGAAGTACCAAAAGGGATTCCATTTCATAAAACAAACCGGAATACAAAAAAACATATAATTTACTTCAAAGAAATAATAAAATTGTAATTAAGGTCATGAGCCTCAAAATTGTTTACTTGTATTATTCTCACTTGAATAGCATGAACAGCTTTCCATTATAAAGTATAAAAAATATATAATTAAATTAAAATTTTCCTTTCTCCTTTTTGAAACGAGCTTAAAATTAATTTCCTCATATAAAGCGTAGATTACAATTTTATAAAATGTTTTGTGCTTACAACAGTTGCAACACACATAAAAAATATTATTTTCATTTTCATGTCTTTCTTTCATTAATTTCAATTTAATTTAACATCCAAATAGACATGAATTAAACTAAAATTAAAATGATAAAAGAGTTTTGTGAAACAGTAAAGAAAATGTACGTTCATAGTAAATCATTAAGCAAATTTGCCCTTTTTATCATTCAGAATGTTCTCAGTTTAAATTCAACAAAAAAAATATCTATTCAATTTCATTTCATTCAATGTGCTTCAAATATCTTTTTTCTCTATATTATCCACATTAAATGTTATAGAAATGGAAAATGGTGATCATGATGATGATGAAATATGCATAAAAACGAGAAAGGAAAGGAAAGAAAAGCAATAAAAGAAGGTAGGTGGAAATGGAATTATCATGAAAATTAAACTTTTTTCATTGCTTTAGCTTTGAAAATGAGAACAAAGCAAAATCGAAAAAGAAAAGCAGAATGAATGCTTCATTTGAGATAATTAATGAGGAAAATCTTTTCTTTCTCATCCAAATCTTCTTACGACTGTCTTCATTGGGATGTTCTTTATTTTATGTTTGGCGTCTATCTAAAAATTTACAACCACATACAACCATTAGAATTTATTTTATTATTGTTCACGTATATTCATCTATGTACAGCACAATAAAAATATAGCAAAATGATTTTGCTCTCGAAAACATTTTCGGTATGTGAAAAAATCCTTCGATATCACAACAAAGGAGATTAGCTATAGAATTAGCAAAAAAAATGCAAAACTAAAACAATATATTTGGGAATTAGTAGTTGAATGAAAGTCTAACCATAGAGATAACTAGGTATTTCTAAAAACTAATAATTTGTGCTTCACATCTAATGAATTTTATAAAGCCAAATCAGCGTAAATTCAGACTTATTGATCAACCAATAACTAGGTCAACAACAATCGCTTTATTATCTAGCCTTATCAACAATTAAAATAATATATTTTTTAGTGTTTTAATTAATTAAATCATATATTTTTATAGATAAACAACAAGGATGGATATGGCATTCATGCAATGCTTATAATAAATTTAGTGTACTATAAAGCTGTGAGTGGGGCAAAATATATGGTAAAAGTACAAAAATAACTGAGACAATATGCTTAATATAATTAGTATGTGACAACACAATGTGTATATGTAATTATATTAACTGTCTAAACCCCGCATACATAACAACTCAGCATTGTACCATATATGAATGGAAACTTATTTCACACATATTTACTAAAACAAGAACATAAATATCAGGATAATGTGAACGAGAAGAAGAAGAAAATTTTAGTAAACTCATCAGACACTAAAATAAACAAACATAATGAACCATTTTTAGCATTCTGAACTCAAAGTTGTAGAAAAGAAAAATTCCTTTTTGTTCTTCAACTTTTCATCTTAACAACAAGAATGAAAGCAGTAGAAGTAAAAAGAAATGTAGAAACCCTTTTTTATAAACAATTCACATCCATTTGCTCAGCATTTTGTAATGTTGACTTCTTTCATTTAATTTACTATCACAAAAAGTTTATTTCTTCCTTTAAGTACATTTTATTTGTATTTTTAATAAAAAAAATTTCAGAAATTGCATTTTTAGGAATTATAGTGAACAGGAAAATGCAATGGAATAAATATTTATTGTCAAAAAATATAATAAAAGAAGGTTATCATGTTATTGTCTGTTAACAGGATGGGATAAAAACCCGTCTCAATTCAAGTTAAGATCCATTTAATTAAAAAAAATTGTTTTTTGTATAATTAATCATCTTCAAGTAGCACATAAACATTCATTTACTCATTCAATTTATTATCATGTTCTGTCAGGTTCTGATCCCGTAAAACATAAGGAACCAGGAAATAGCCTAAAATATTTATATTGACTCAAATGTGATTCTTCAATTGTTCTTTAATTAAAAAAAGTTAAGATATGAAATTGTTCCCGAGTTGGCTCAATCGGGTAAGATAAAGAAAACGAACATAATTGCTCAATTTGTTACTGAAATTGAAACTTTCGGTTAGGAATGCATTATATTCCAAATTTATTTTGATATTTTATTAAATTTTTTACAAGGAATATTTAGGTCCGGTTAGTGCATCCTCATATATTTTATGTATCTTAACATAGAAATCATGGTTTTGTTGGTAACATTTAGGCCATTATAAATGCATGAGAATGGATGTAAAACAATAACATGCAATGATTACAATGGGGATGTAAAGGAAGAGGGTATGTGAAAGGAATAGGGACTATTTTCATTAAGATAAGAATTTATATTGTTTCTTGGAATTTTTGTAGCTGGAAATTTTTTCAGATGCATAGTACTGTCTCTAAAATGACAAAATTTAAAGAATGACAAGCACAAGATCCTGAATATTTTTAATTCAAATGTTATCAAACTGAATTAAAGTGTAAAATGTTACAAATTTTTTTTATTTGACGACAGCAATCAAACCCAATTTTCCTCACGATTTCCCTTAACGATAAAATTGAAGCAAAAAATTGTAAATTGACGATTTTTTATGATTCTTCCATTCAATATTATATGAATGTGAAAATCGAAAGTGAAAACGACTTGTTGATGCCTTTTGCCATTCCTTTTTTCTTCACTCTTTCGAACATTTTATGGCATCCTCAAACTCATAAGGGAATTCGATTGAATATTATCAAAACAGAGTATACGATAGTATTAAAGGAAGTTGTGAACATTTTTACAATGCTCTTTTTTTGCTTTTTATTATCATTTCACATTCTTTTATAATTTCAACTTCCACGAAAGAGTCGTTTCAATACAACGGTACATATTACGCTGATAATAGAAATTGCTTCCCGACAATTCTTTCAACAAATTTTATGAGAGAGTTACATAATATTTGAACAATCCCGAAAGAAAAATGATTTTTTATGTCGGTGAATTCACAAGATTTCGCGATTTAATTTTTTTGTTTTATTCGAAAAATCGTAAAATAGAAATAAATTTCTCGACATAAATTTTATGAAGGAATGATTTGATTTTACAATTTACACTCTTGTGAACTGTTAAATTTCGCTGCCTCCAAAACATCAACATTTTCAATCCAGAAATCAATTTTTTAAATCCTACCACCCTCAAAAATTTTAATTAAATACTTTTTGAGGTTTTACCCGTATTATGAGTTCCTTTAAATGATTCACACCCGAGCAACACAAATTGACCAAAGAAATTTCCTCCGCGGAATATTGTAGACTTCATTTAACCTCTTTAATTAACCAAATGGAAGCCGCAGCTATAAGGGAGAAGGTGTGAAAACCAAAAGGACGCGGGTTACATTAAGCACCGTGTCGGAGCATTCTTTATTTATGTTGCTCGGGATAAACTCGAAATTTAACATCGTAAAATTCACCAAAAGATAAAAAAATAACAAAAAATATTTTAATCTTTTAAAACTTATTTTCTTTGCTATGAAAGTTGACAAGAAAAAAGAAATTCTTCCTCTACATCACAAAAAGACGAAGAATTGGAAGGCAAAATGATGCACACAAATATATAAGTGAGAGTGAGTAAAAAAGAAAAAAAAATCATCTTAATGGAATAAAAGAAAGTTTTTATAAGAAACTTTCATACTAAAAAACACATTGAAGCATGTAGGCTGAATGAGGAGAGGAAAAGTTTTTATATACTATATCTACAGCCGTCGTCTCGAGAATATACACAAGAAATGTGCTGAATTTTTTTTTATATTCTTTTTGTATATTTTTTCTTAAAAAGGAATCGACAGATACATTCTAAAACGATAAATGAAAGTGAGGCAGGAGAGGAATGGGAAATCAAATATTGTTTCAACATCTTTCTCTCATTTTCAACGCACGGAACATAAAAGAAAGCATTAAAAGCGCTTCTAAAAATAAAGTCTGGAGAAAGATAAATACAATTACCATTATACGCATTAAACTCAAGTTTTCTTTTCATATTCTTTCTTCCTTTTTTTCGATACTAAACCATACTTTGCTACTTGATTCCAACAATGAACATGAACAGTATAAGTAAAAACACAGGGGAAAGGAAATGATGATGCTTTTGCGATATTGAAAAGAGGCGATAAGAGCGTTTTGAGAAGCAACAATGTGAAGCTCAAAAGAAGGTTTTTTTTTCGGAAAAACATCGATAAATGTACAAACTTCATGGGAGATGATAACTAAAGGTGATAGAAAATTTTCATTCAAACAATTTTTCTCTTATCCTTATCCCATCTTTTTTGGGTTTTGTTGTTATTCTTGAATAAGGTTCAAGTATGAGGTCAAAATAAAAATATTTGCTTATTAAAAATTCACTTCAACATTTCTTGTTCTCCTTTTCTGTTGTTGTTGCTTAGCACTCACTCTACTAAATTCACACCTGCTCACCTTTGGAAAACAATCTTATCAAAAAGTTTTGTTGCTTAAGGAAATTTAGCACAATTGTTAGAAGGAATTAATGTACTTTTTAAAGCAATTTTTAGTCTATTTCCAATGATATAATTAAACGCTTCACATAATCACAACAATCATTTTATAAAGCTCTTTGAACTTTAAGTCTGGTCCTATAAATTTTAGTCCTTCTTCTTATTAAGAGCCAAGCAAAAGACAAAATTGCGTTTACTTTTTCATACCACAGTGCTCAAAATCTTAACTTCCATTTCATTTCCATTGTGATAACTTTATTTGCATCTGAATCTTAATCTTAAGGCAAAAGTTTTCACAAGCGAGCGTAGAGCAAGAAGGGAAAAATATGATAATTTTTATGATTCACAAAAAGAAGTACATAAGTATGAGAATGAAAGCGACGATAGAAATGGAAATTAGAAATTTTTAATATCTTTTAATATTCTCTACGGGTGAAGAAATTTTCTTCTGTAGCTATAAACGGGAGCTTAACCTTGAGCTTTACTTAAAATTTATCCCACTCTGTTTTATATCAAAAATCTTCATTTTATGGTTATTAATTTATTCATCAAAAAATAAGAGGTTAAAATAAAGAAAATGAAGTCAAAAGGTTATGTATGATGACAATGGATTCACATTTTTCATTATGTATTATTCATAAAGTGACACAAAGAATCATTAATCAGAACTTTTTGCTTTTTTTGTCTCTTATATTCGGAAAACAATAAACAAAAGGAATATGACAAAGACATTTGTGTAGTCTTTTGTAATTCTTGGTGCCTTCTTTTATTATCATGATAAGATGAAAGTAAAACTTTAACTTTTGTCCATAAAACATCCATTTATTGTTTGATTCCACTGTTGTATTGTAGGTGTGGTTTATAAAGTTAATGCATTTTTTTATTGTTTCCTTATATGTATTTTCCAGATCTTCCTTTTGTCTTGTATTCTCAAACTCATAATAACTATGCTCACTTTGCTAGCCTACCAGATCATTTGTGATCCGTGTCTTCCAATTATCAATACCAAATACTTCACTATCTCCAAGAGTTCTTTGGATGAGGTCATTAAAAATCTGATAAAATTCAGCGTTGCTCTTGATTCGGAGAGAATCTCAAATATGCCAAGCTCGTTCTCATTCGCCATAATCACGTTCCATGATTCAGAACAGTACAATGCTAATGGTCGAAAAAGCGTCTTGTAGCTAATATAAAATAATAGATAGTAACTATGCTGGATTTAATTTTCTTAAATTTTTTCATCATCTGCTAATATTCACTCCCACACCTGCTAAACTTCATCAATATAAATCACATAAAAATCACAAAAAATTATGGAAATAGGAGAAATTGAAAAGGGAAAAATCAGGAGAACATCTATCATGGTCTTTCTGTTACAAGCATGTCCATCCAATCTATTTAGCAATCAATTAACAAAAATATGCTCATTCATGTCATTCGTCCACAAACTTACGACTAATTAATTTCATTTTTACCATCACCAAGAGAGTAAAAGAGAGAATAAAATTTATATTGTGTTCATCTCAATGGCAATGAACTGCTGATAAAAATGGATAGAAGCGATGTTGTTCATTCTGTTCTGAGTTTGATTAAAAGCATCTAATTACGAAACTCTGCCCCTGCGTGCATTTATATATTATATAAATATACATCTGTGTGTATACTTAATTTTATGATAATTAATGAGATCCTAATGATAATGAATATCGTCGATAATTAATTATCATTACGTGTGTATCTATTTGGTATCTTGCGTTTGCAACTGTCATGACGATAAAATGAAACAAAAAAAATTTTTTTTTTTGGTTACTTTTCTGTCTAAGTTTTTGTGACATGAGTATTCGGTTATTTCATCCATAGATAAATAAATACGCATCCCCTCAAAATAATGAAATGGGAAAAACTTCTTTTATGTAAATAAATTTTGATAATAATTATTTTTCAGGCATGGTTAGAAAATGAGAAAGCCACAAGAAGAATTCAATCAACTTTCAAAAGTTTTAGGCATTCCAAAAAATTTACCAACATCAAATGTGATGACGCAATTTTAACAGAATTTAATCATCATTAAGTTAAAACATTAAGGATAGAGGTTTTGTACAAGAAAATTTGTTATTGATGATAACATTTTCATTTACCACAAAGACCCTCTTTTTCATTACTTCACTCAGAATGTATTTAGTATGTATATAAGATGGTGATATGAATTAAAGGATGAAGACTTTCAAAACTCTTTCAAATTTTACAACAAAGCTAAAATATTAATTTTTGCTAGAAGACACACGGCGTATAAATGGCTCAGCCGGAATCCATGAAATCTGGAATAAGGTCCAGTGTCAAGCTGGTCTAGTGCCGCATTTTCGACAATTTCAACGACGTGTGTTTTTCGGGTTTCATTTGTAAAAAAGATTTTAAAAAGAGCTCTGCTTTTGAGTTGAAATTCCATAGTATTTATAATACAGTCCTACATAAATTTCTTACTCATAGCCTCATAGACATAAAATTCATTCTTCGTTAAATTTATGATATTATTCTAGAATAGAGCAAATTTTAACAAAAAATTAAAAGATATTCCTTTGTGTTAAAATAAAATTCTTTTCAAGTTTTTGTTTAAATTTCTTATTCAAAAAAGTCATGGGTGGAAAACTTACCATTGAACTTTTGAACTAGAAATGTTTATTTTTGTACTGAATAAGTGACTTGAACAAAAACTAGTGTCTCATTTTTTGAAAAAGAATTTATTAATACATATTTATTGCAATTTAATTTCTAAAGGTATAATGTCAAGTCCCGAACGACACAAATGATGAACGTTTCGCCACAGAACTTCCGTTTAACCTCCTGCTTAATTAAAAAAAATCATATGACTGCCAAATTTAGGTTGCATCTTTTTGGAATTAATAAAAAAAGGTTTAGCAAAGCTTTTAAAGTTCCGTGTCACTCGGGAGTTGAAAAACATGCTCCAATGTCCAAAAGCACACTCCAAAAAGGAAAAATCTAACATTCACATTTCAAAATGCAGTCAAGTACTCAAAAATTATGTGTACTAAAAATATACAATACACATATTTTTAAATGGTTTTCAAAAGGCAGAAGGCAGAAAAATCTCCATATGTTTATGCCTACATGAGGTTTTTATGAACAAAATGTGGCAAAAGGGTCCCTCTCAGTTGTAATATTACTATAGCGTCTATTTATATAACATTTAATTCTCTCCGCTCCTTAGGCTCCTCAATTCAAACAACATGCCATATATTTTGTAGATACATGAACACTGAGTTGAAAAATTTTTTTAATGCTTCTGTTGGTACTATCTGTATGTGGTTTCCATTAAAAATGGAATGGATGTTAAAATAAAAATTAAAAAAAAAAGGAAAACTCTGAAAAACATACAAATAAATGTGCTGATGTCAGAAAAAGAATAATATCGATGTTTTTCAAATTAAAGCCTAACTTAACATTTTACTCATTGTATTATCACATAAAGCTTTTTTGTCCTTCTTTTACTCAAGTTAGAAAAAAATAAAATTAATTTCTGCCTTTTTCCATACACGAACAATGACTGCAAAAATTTTAATTTAAAATTGAAATATATATTTAGAAGGAAATTCATAACAAAAAGCATGAAAAATGGTTGAAAACTGAAAGTTGAAAGGGGAAGTGAAAAATGGTAATTTTATGGAATAATTTTACTGAATATTAACCCAATGGAATAATTCGCATGCAGATTGAAATGAAAATATGTAAATTATGATTTTTCAGAATTACAAAAGGAAGAAGAATGTGGAGATGATGATGATGTTGGGAGACAAAAGATCGTTTTAATTTATTCTAAGATTAGATGTAAGAAAAAAAAATTGAATAACGAGTTTCTGCTTCTTTTTTCATCATCCCCTTCAATTTGTCACAATTTTTCTCTTTTGTCACCTTAATTTTTTTCCCCTCTAGCTATTTAACTACCGCAGAAAAAGGACCATGTCCCTTTTTGAATGATAGCTCATAAAAAAGAATTTTCATCTTTTCTACTTTTCCTTTTTCTACTCTCGGCATCTTGTGACTAGTATAATCTTTAAATAAAAGGGTGAAATCACTTATTTTTGTCTATTGGCTATTCTTATTTGTAACAACAAGTCTCTAGGGTCTACCTAGATTAGAATTCTCAAGCGAATTCATCCTTACTTGCAAATGACTTTTTTTTTGAAAATCCTAATTTTAAGCAACCTACCCTATCGACGACTTTGGTTCGCTTGTTGTTCAGTCTACAAGTCAACAACAATTCAAAATAATTCAAAGGTATTAAAGTATAATTTCTCAGAATATCTTTTAATTTTACACAACTGTGTAAGTAAGAACAAAGGAACATCATGCACTCAGCACACACTTGATACAACATACTTTTCAACTTGTTCTAGTTTCAAACAATCTATGTGTAAAGTTTTCACTCTTATAATCTTTATTTAGTATTTAAATTGCAGGAGAATCCTTTTACAGTCCTTAAGTGTGTAATTTTCTTAATGACACTGGACCGTAAAAACTTCAATTCTCGCATTGTGAAAGTGGAAGTGAAATTGCTTTGCAACGAGTGACTCGTAAAATTTTATTTTTACTGAAAATTACCAACAATGCTTGGAAATGAAGTAGATGTAACAAGGAGCGCAAGAAAGAAAACAAAATAAAAATGAGAAAAAATATAAAAATAAATTTTAGATTAAGCGATAAGGAGGAGTGCTTAAGGATCAAGTTTAAGGAACAAATTTACATGAGAGTGAGATGAGTAGGGGGACAGAAAAAAAAAAAAATAAGCAGTTTTATGAAGTCATCAAAACAAAAAGTTGAACACGAGAAGGAAATTAGAAGCAGTGATGGAAGAAAATATAAATCGAAGTCAATGAACCATTTAAATGCACGCATTATATCAACTCAACATTGTTATTGATTAAATAACGAGACATATAACGCAATATATAATGTTTATCTCAATATTTTTTTATATCAACAATATAACGACATTGCAGAATCAATAAAGTACCAATTCAGCTATTGGCGAGAAAAATATTGCTATGGAAAATCAAATTATGTGATAAGATTTGTCAGCAAATATGAATGAATTGTAGGAGAATTTTGATCAATTGATCAAAATAAAAGTGACGTTTTCGATAATCTTATGATGCAATTAAGGATTTTTATTGCCATCATCGAGATGATTTGATTGATAATATAATGAAATGTATGGCATGGTCGATATTGTTTTTTTTACCATCCTATATACCCATACTTTATTTGGAAATGTCAATAAGGTGGAATTTATGCCTCATAGTCGGGCTATATTAGAAACATAAAATTGTCAAAAAATTGCTACATTTCAAATGCCAATGATGGTAAGCACAATGGTGTAGGAAGAGACGTAGAGAAGAAAATATATATTTTTTTACATTCTTCCACATAATAAAAAGTCACCCAATATAATGCTTGTGCCATCTGCTGTTCCAATTTTCATTTTCAGCACCCTCAATTTCCGCAAAAGCATGAAATGAAATATCTGCTTCGCTTTCAATATTATTGTGATAGCATTTGTGAGAAATGAAACCTGCGATTGTGGTTTCAAATCCACATACATTCTATCGGGCTGGTTATATTATACCAAAAATATATACATATCTCTCTATATATATGTATGACCTGAAAAATATGTTATTACTTTACTACACTACGAAAAATGCCATATTCAGTCGTTCCTTTACGTACAAATAATCTTTTTTCTCTCCTCATTCTCTTCACCTCAGTCTACCCAAAGTCTCTGATCGTCATGGAAATTGCAAATTTTCTTTTTCATGACTTTCAATAGGATATTATGCTGTATAAAATGTTGAATGCATGTGAATGTTTGTGGACGATATAAATTTTTTTTTATTCAAACTTATAGTAAATATTGTAAAAATGTCAAGTAATGTAATTTGAAGATTCAGCTTTTTGAATACATTTTGATGATTTTCATATTCCTTTAAGGTATTTGAATAGAATATTTGTGTACAATGGAAAAAAGATCTGCTTTCCATTTTTGTTTGAGGACAATTTCTGATTGGATTTCAAATATTGAAGCTTCATATACATTGTTTAGACATTTTGGAAACGAGACCTGTTTATGATATTAAATACATATCAAGTATTTATATAGGTATAGAATATGTAAATTTGACTTTTTACCTAATGAATTCTGATACTGCATACTATAAAAAGCCTATTCACAACCAATTCATTTTAAGAGATTCTCATCGTTTCACATAAATGATTTCTAAATTATTTTAACCTTGTAACACAACCTACATCCTCATTCATTCATCTCTGCGCAATCAATGTCATTTATTTACCTTCAAATGATTCTCTTCCCTTCAGAGAACTTGATATAAATCATATGCCACTGTCATTAACATTTGCCTCTCCATGGTGATAAATCATGTTTCTCGCTTATATTTTTTTCGATTGTGTTTATTTTTGGAATGTCTTACAAGTTGATAAAAATCGATAATTTGAAAAAATAGCCAAAAATATCAAATCATTAAAAATAGATAAAATTAGCATAAAAAGTTATAAATTTCTGATTCGATATATCGACATTAACATCCGCAATAATTTCATTCTTGTTCATATTTATATGATCATACCGAGGGACATAAATGAAGAATGCTTCTCCACGGAGTTTCAAAGACACTTTCCTCGTATGAATTGGTTAAAAAAAGACAAAAAGAAATCGAAAAGTAATTCCAAAATAAATCGAAAAGAACAAAAAACTGTAAAATTTTGTATATTTACAATCACATAACAACAGAATAAGAATGAAAAAGACAAACGTGTGATAAGAGTGCCTGAAGTTTTATCGACTGTCAGATAGAAATCTTACGACGAACATTGAATGTTGAGCATAAAGATTCACGTTATCGAACATTGCAGCTCCTTTCATTTAGCATTATTGGTATCATTTTGTAAATTATCTTGAATGAATATTTTCTTTTCTTACTATCGTACGCTCATTTTGTTACATCATGACTACACTAATTCTGAACGAATAAAATAGTAACAAAAAAAAGCTGAAAGGAAAGAAAAATGTGTATGAAACATTGAGTTGGATGAAACACAAATAAAATTGATTGTAAATTGACGATAAAAATTCGATCGAAAGGAAAAGTTACATTTAGTCTATGTGGAGGTAGAAATAAGAAGGAAACATGAAAAAAGGTCCACAGTTTCAGAATCATTGATCACTTCTCATATCATCGTTGTACCGAAAATAAAAAAAAATACATAAAAATAAGAAAAGTAGAAGCTGAGCGAAGGACATTCAAAATGGACGCCTACTAATGACAAGTAGGTGTTGAGCTTCATTCTTGTGTCCATTAGTGAATTTTATGAAGTTGAAAGAGAAAGGGAAGAATAAGAATAGAATAGCGAAAGTAAAGAAAACAATGCAGAAAGAATATACATTGATTTATGGCTTGAAAATGAAAGAAGGAACCCCACGGTTCCATGTCCGGAAATTTATATCTTTTGAATTTCACGTCTTTCTCCTTTTTTTTTGTTTGTAGTTTTACTTCTCTAACAAAACAAGAATATAAAAACGAAAACATGAATGAGAGTGAAAATTTATTCGAAAATTTCATTTGTGAAAAAACGAAAAAGAATTCTACGCGATGTTGGTGGCAGCAGCAGCAGTCAGCTATATTTATTCAGTTCTTTTGTTGTTGGCCGCCTTCATCAATTTATTATATCGCATCGTTGAATGAATGGAGAAAAAGAAATATAACAAAGGCAAAAAATTTAGCCATTTATTAAAGTTATCGCTTCATTTATGTCACATTGTATTGACTGAATTTCCATTATTTTTTCTTTTCACTTTCTCATACTCTTCCAAATACAAATTTCATGCCACATATTCTACACAACCAGCGAGATGAAAAAAATTGAATGAAAAAGCTTTTCATTAAAAATAATGGCAAAGCATTTTCAGTTTACTAGTATAACAATATTTCACTGATCAATAGCGCCATCAAGTAAATGGAGAAAGAGTGCGTGATTTAATAGATTTTTCATTATACTTCATGAACATCAATTTAAACGCGATTTTATAGAGTCATTCTCAATGAGTATATTTTATGTCTTGGCGACCTCCAGAGTTATCACCTCTCTATTTCCTACTAAGGGCTGTCAAAGGTATCGCATCAATGGTTAAAAACTATTGGAATCGATAGATTTTTGAATAGATCTAGACTACCAATATAAATTATAAAGATAAAGGTGGTAGCTGTCTAGTTATAAGTATTCCCAAAGGCATATGCTTTCTTTCTATAGGTTCAGGCAATCCGACATATTCTGATGCTTTTCAAAATTGATTTCATTGCTTAGTCTAATAAAAATATTAATATTAATATTTCCTTCTCCCCATTTCAAATTATAAAATTAATTTGAAGACATAAAATGATGTCCAGCAGATCTATTGAATTAAGACTTTGAATAAATTTCTGAAAAATGGCACCGATTCTAAATTTGTGAAAATATGCTTCGAAAAATATGCACAATAAAAACAGGGACTATTCTTACCAGATTTTCATTTCCTATTTCCAGCCTACCTATTCAGTCAAGGAAAAAAATATTTTTTTAAAGTGCCATTTTTCGAAAATCACATATAAATAAGAACCAGCATAAATCTCACAATGATAGAAAATAAAGAATAAGAAGAAATATGTACATAATCCAAATGATAAAGGAAGAGAAATGAAAAACTTTCAAGTCAGTCGCTTTTACCTTCCATTAATATTCATTGAATTGGTAATGTTGTTTTAATCTCAAGTACCTTTTCACTAAGCATTTAATTATCGCTCGTTTATTATTCAACAGAAAAAATTAAAATAAATTGAGTGCAAATCCAACTTTTGAAGGATAATGGAAGCTATGTTCTTCTGCGCAATAATGGGATATTTTGTTAACAATGAGAAGAAAAGGAGGAGAGTAAAATAAAAGAAAATTTATTTTTTGAGACACTAAATCTTTTCGGATGCTGTTGTTTCCCCGTGTTGTCTGTTATTTTATATTCGCAGCAATTCTTCACGTTTTCTTCCTTTATCCCCCACAGCTGCTACGTTACATTTTTGTTCATTTCATCTTATATAATATACTATACACATATACACATCTTCTTTATATTCTCGGTAGTCTACGTCTTTATCATCCATTCATCCATTCACTCACTCACATACTTATTTACTTATCTGTTTGACGATATGTATTCTCCTCTATAAATATATCAAGCCCACCTTCACATAAACCCACCTAAATTGAGTTCACTCAATTTCATATGATAAAAAATGAAAACATCACAAACTGTCATAATGTTGATGGGATAATAAAACTTTTTGATAACATACATCAAGGACAGTTCATTTGTGAAGACATGCTGTCATTTATGTTATTGTTATTCCACTTACAGAAACAAAAAACTTTTCTTCCATTTAATTTTTCTTCTTTTTGCAGTGAACATCTTTATATGCTTGTTCATATACAGAAATCTTGTAGCTTACAATTTCCTAAAAATAATGTCATTTTGTCTCTTTGAAATCTTATCTATTTTTTACTTCTTAGAAAATTCCATCATGGATAGGATATTGCTTCACCTTTCAATAACTCATGATTCCCTTAATCTCTTCATCAGCTGTTCCAATGCCCGAAAAATGCGAATTGTGTTAAGTGCTTTTTGTTTGTACACGAAAAGCACACAGACTAGAAATATACGAAAATCCAGCTTAAGGCCGACTTGACACTGGCCTGAGTCACCATCACTTGGGAAATGTGAATGTCAACGACGTGTGTCACCCGGGGAAGTCATGTTAACAGGAGTAAAACAACAAGTTTGAAAAAAAAATGCGCGAAAGACTTTTGAAGAAAAAAATCAAATGAACTCCATCCTACCTATCTTTGTTGCCTTTTTTTTTTTTGTTTTGTGAGTTTGAGTGTGTCGTAGATAACAACAGTTTTTCTTAAAGAAAAATTACTTCATTGCTAAAGTTTTTTATTCCTTCTCCCTCTCCTTCTGCTTCCACTCTTTTGCCTTTTTATTTGAATGAAAGCAATTGGATCTAATATTTCAACGAGATTAAAAGTTTATTTTATCTCCTCTCTTTCTGATTTTCGCTCCCTTTATGTCATTTGGCAATGAAAAGTTTTTTAAAAATAAGTTTGGATTTCATCTTATATTTTTATGGCAACAGAAGTAGTACGAAAATAGAAGAGGAAACAGAAAAAGTCAATTCATAGGCAAATTCATTTCTTTTTAAGATTGATTTTCGTAATGTACATCTGGGGTATTAAGAACTATAGCGTAAAAAGGATTTCAGTCCTCATGAGATTGAGACATTTTTTCATTTATTTTACTTTCTCTTTTTCTCAAATGACATCCATTTTTCATCTTCACATTGTTGACTCTAAAATATCGATGAAATTTTCCATGCTTCAAGGCAAATATTTACTCATATTTAAATAAATAATAAATGTCATACGCACAAGAAAGATTATAGGGAGATCCAAATCAAACAAAATTTTCCCATTTATTTTAGGAAATGAGTTTAATAAGTAGGAAAAAAAAGTATTTACTTCATTTAAATTAGTTCATTTTATGTAGCAATACACGTGTATGTGCTCATTAAATTTCACAATTTGAAACATCTAAAAATGTTTATTAACTAGATATATATGTCTGTTCAATCCAAAAAAAGTCTTGTTCATAAACCCAGCATTAGCAAGTTACTAACTTTTTGTTTCAAATCCTATCACTTGTAATTGCGTTTTTCAAGTAGAACGGTGAGACATTTCAATCTGTAACTCTAAAATATCAAAGGTCACAATATCACTGATTCAAGTTACAATATCAAATGCTCATACCTTGAAACATATAACTTCAAAAAATTGAATCACAATTTAATTCCTCAATTCACCGTTCTACACTGTGTGGACACCTTATAATCTTTTTGATCCTTTCAATCATTATTTATTGGTAAGATAAGGCTTTAAATAAATAAAATCATGAAATTGAAATGCTGATACATATATGAAAATTCTTGTACCATTACAACGTTTATGCTTGCGGCTCATACCGAAAATTATGATTATTTCATACAAAATTAAGTCATAAATCATATAAAGTAGGTAGAATGAGGATGTTTGAATTGGTTTGGTTACAGTTTAATGAATGTGATGTAATAATTTTCACAATAATTCAAATATATTAACGACATTTCCGCACATTTTATTTTCAGCTTTTAGCTCTCATTCCTCCTATTTTCTTTATTTCTCTTTTTATCCTTACGTTACCGTGTGCTTGCATTCACTGCTCTCGAAGCCATTTAATGTATATAAGCGATAAAGAATGGAAACGATTGTTATAAAGACCATTTTAACGATATTAATATCGTCTTTATAGCAATCTATAATCAAGATTTATTCTGTCGTTATTTCTAATTTTCAAGGTGCAAAGACAATAAAAAGAGCAGTTAGAGAGGGAACCAGGCAGTTTACTTTGTTTCTTAAAAAACAACAAAAATTTTTTTTTAACTTTAAATGGGATTTTTAAAGACTTAGAAAAATTGTTTCATAAGAAAAGAAGCTCGTGGATGTAAAGTAAAAAGAAGTAAGATGAAGGGATTATTCCAGTAACCATAATAATGTTATCAAAATGTGCAAAATCACGATAAAAAAATAAAAACACATTAAGATTCAGTTTATTGTTTTGTGTGTACGAAAGAAAATGTTCCATTATGGTTACGATTCTCCTTTTCTTCACTCACTCATTCATACTTTCTTTTCTCCCTTTCTTAATTCTACAAGTATATAGTTTATTTCAACAATGGTAGTCTCACAATTCCTCGCTTCTTGAATTTAAAAAATGGTTTTAATGGTTTATGAAAATTTTTCTCATCCCTTCTTCTTCCACAGAATGTATGCATTATATTCTCATTTTGTGCATGAGATAAAATACAGGTGGAATAAATGTTGGCATCAACTAAAAGATGAAACTGAGTCGGAACCAAAAAACATCCTTGTTTTAGTGCAACTTTTCTTTTTTTATTATCATCAACTGAAAAATATTGCAT
Organism: Chironomus tepperi; assembly: GCF_022539635.2. NCBI lineage: Eukaryota > Metazoa > Arthropoda > Insecta > Diptera > Chironomidae > Chironomus > Chironomus tepperi. The sequence continues at coordinate 2,010,706 of NW_027226498.1, read as the reverse complement.
CAGAAAGAGAAATTAATACACAACAAGTGGCGTCTTTCCTTCATTTCCTTCTCTTGGTGAGCTTGTTGCATATGAAGCTCTGTTAAAAATTGAAGTTGACTTCTGCACTGGCAGGTGAATATAAGAATAATAACATTTCTGGAAGGCAAGAGAATAAAAAATGACTTAGACAAAGATGAAATAATAAAATTTGTCAAATAAATAAATGTATTTTTCATATTCTCGCTACTTGCCTCAAGCAAGCATAAGCACAAGCGAATACAAGCCACCGTTAGTTAGATTATCATTTTTTTAAAAACTATATACATAGTTTCTCTTGAGTTCAGAGTTATAAACGACACTCCTAGTATCTTCCGTTCTGTCATGTCATTATTTTATTAAGATAAATTAATCCTCTAAAGATTTTTTTTTCCTTCTTGCATATATACATTCCTCCTTACAAGATAGCATTAAATTTCAGCTGTAAAATATTATTTTATCTGACAGCTGCAAGTACATTATGTTTACAGCTGTAAGTTACAGCAAAAATTTACAGTCTTACTAAACAATGTCCAAAAAGTGTTGCTGTAACTTTCAGCTGTAATTCAATTTATTTCGTAAAAATTGGATGAAAATTAAATTAATGTTTAGCTATAATTTAATGCTAACTAACATGAAGTTTCTTGTACTGCTTTCTGTTAAGAGCACATAAGAAATTGCTTCTGCAAAAATCGTTTTCAATAAAATTGGAAAATAAATATCATCGTTATAAAGTAAATAAAAGAATGAACATACATCGATAGATGTTTATACAAGCAGCATGTAGGAAGAGATTGTAAATATTTTAGAAAGAAAATTGTCTCTTGTATTATAATATTTAAATCCTACCCATTATAATGAAAATATCTTACTTAAGTAATTTCAAGAAAATGTTTGGATAAAGGAGACAGAGATATAAAGAATAAGTAACCTAAGTAATAAAAGAAGAAAGAGTAAGAGCGTTGTTATCAGCAAATATTATAAATATCTACAGTATATGTTTATCATCATCATTCATATGTCTTTCAGTAAACATAAATGTAAAAAATTGTGTACTTTTCATTTACAATAAACATGTAGCTCAACTAATACTTCCATAATGAAAATCTTAAAAATAAACATAAAATAAAAATGAAAATCTCCATAAAATGTTCCCTTTAAATCTCTTTTTCATGTAAATTTACAATATGCTATTTGATACTGAATATCAATAAATTCTATGCGTACGGGCAAAAAACCCATAGATAAAATTAAGCCATCAAAAATAAAAACCTAGATATTTTTACGATCAATATAACTTCATGCAATCTTGCTGAGCAAAATAAAAGATTAACGATGATTTTACTAAAGTAGGTTTTTGTGAAAATTGGAATTAATATGTGTATCAAGTATGAACTATGAAATACCAATATTTATGAAGTTTACGAATGATAGCAGATGGATATAGTTCTTCATAATACTTTAATATGCAATAAAGATAGTCAATATATCTCGAGCTACCCAACATCTCCTGTCATCATCTAGCAGCTTTCATTTGGTGTTAATAAAAGAGGTTTAGCGGAACTTTCTTCATTTGTGTCACTCGAATCAAAATATCAAATGAGATATTTATCAAAAAAGTAAACATTTCAGATCATTCTATCCTCTTTGACACTTAATTTATCCCGAAAATATTACACAGCCAATGTAACTCTTCCTCGTTTATTATAAAATGTAATGACTAAATATGCAAGATAAGAAATAAAGTAAAACACGTTTTAAAATTTCTTGTATTTTCTCAATGAAGTACCCCATATCCAAAACTTTAACTTCACAAAAAAGTGTGATTATCTTGAAAAGTTTTTCTATGACTATTATATTTCAATTTATCGTAAAAAAGTGTCAAACTAATTTTGAACAAATATAAAAATAAAATTTTATTACAACCTTGAAGGCATTTTCATAAGAATAAAGTACAAGAAAAATTTATTAATGAATGGAGGGTGTGACAAAATGAACTGACCTCGTTTATATATTTTCCTTCGCATTCTCTTATGAAATGACGATGAGAGAACGATAATGAATATTTGTGCCAATGGGCAATTTTTCTTTCTTCCTCTCTTAACTATATAATTACTTTTTTATGGCAACACAATGTGCAAAAATAAAATGATCCTTTTTGATGATATCTGCAATGGGAAAAAAGGCGAATGAAAAAGAAAATTTTCTCTTCCTTACCGAACCTTCCTCGTGATTAGTTCTCAAGAATAAGATTCTGAAATAGTAGATGTACACACTCCTTATGGCAGATAGATTCAATTATAATAAAATTTATGTCTGTCTATTAACTCTTCTCGCCATCTCTCCTTTTTTTCATTTTCATGATGGTTGGACGGACGGTCGTATACTACTGTATATACGTACAAATATACAGTTTGTGGCATTTGAAATAATTATGTGGTGATAAAAATTTATGTATAGATCGAGAAAGGATAATGCTGCGTAATAGACAGTTATTTTGTGGGAGCTTGATGAAAACAGATCTAATTACCATGCCTTCTTAATAAATAAATTTACTACTACGTGCGAGAGCTATATATTTTCTGATAATTAATTAGATTTTAATGATAATAAAAATTATTGATAATTAATTAACATTACGTGACTTTCAATCCCTCTAATGAGTTTGATGTGCTCTTCCTCTGTTAATGAAAAGTTTTATATCAGTAAGTTATCGTTTTAAGTGAAGTTTAAGTTATGCGACTACGTGAAACGATTTTGCTTTTATGAATTTACTCGACTCATTGATTTTTTTCGAAGTATTTTCAGAATGATCCTTTAATTTTATGATATTTGTAGAAATGTTTACTACCTATATAAATACGCAAATAGTAAAACCCAAATATGTATACAAGTATCAGCATTCCCGAGTGGACAGAAAAACTTAATAACTAGTTAATGTCTATGTATTTTTGTCCACTCGAGATAATGTAAAACAAAAAAGCCCCAAAAACAATCAAGTTTGTACACCTCAATTTTTATTATTCTAGTCACATTTTTATTGTGATTTATGGATAAAGATTGTAAAAAACAAAATTGTAAATTAAACTTTTTCGTTAGAAATAAAATAAAAGTAATATATCATTTTACACTTAGTACTTCCTCTTATATAACTTATTTACTAGACAGTTTTCTTTGGCAGCTTTTCCAATGTACACTCTTTATAACAGACATGGACGGATATTTTTGAATGGAGTTTGTATTCTTTAAACGTGTATTTTTCAATATCTTTAGCAATAAGGAAGATTGGAAAAATCAGAAATATGGGAATTTAAATCTCTTTACAGTGTTACCAAGCTATTGATTAATATATGGTTAGTAAGGCTTTAACATAGACATATAAATATTGAATGGGATAAAGCAGCAAGGAGTGATTCGGAAAATTATTGTTTAAAATATATTAACTTTGTTTTCTTTTTCAATTTTTCTTATTCTCTACATTTCTCATTCCATCATTCATTTATTCACATGTATAATGGCAGGGTAACCTCTATATCTCACTTACTTGACAATCATTCGAATTATGAAAAATCTATCCTCATATTTTTTTCCAAAGATATGAAATAAATTCTCATTTCCCTCTCCTGCCTTTTATCTTCCTCATCTTGACTTCCTCTCAAGAAGAAGCACTAAAAGCACAAGTAAAGAAGAAAAATAAGAGAGAATAAAGTATTCGATGCGAAGATGACAAATCGATTGAGTTCCAGGTTTTTTTATACTTGCCTGCCTTTTCCACTTCAGCGCGGTTCTGAAATCGAAAAATTTTTTACATTCTTTGTTGTCATCGTCAAGACATTGACTGGTTTCATTGTAGATGTAGGAGAAAAGCAAAGCCATGAGACTGATGATGACGGAAGCAAAGTAAGAAAGAAAAATTTGAAAAAGAAATATAAAAAGTCGGAAAAAGCGATTGATGGTTCATAAAAAATGTCACTGTATTAACTGAAATAAATCGATTCATATTTCAAATTTGACACCTGTCCCTGAATTCTCCTCACTTTTCCTTTAAACGAGTACAATAAATTTAATCTTCTCGTACCTTTTTTCAATCTTCTTTTTCGCCTTCATCCTTCAACAGAGAAAAATTTCATTGAAGAATAAGAATCAGCTTTTTTTTGGATTGAAGACTGTCATGTTTATGCTTGATTAAATTTTGAATCTAAATTATGCATCCATATAATTCTATCAAATCCATTTATCAGTTTTGTCCTGAATTCTTTTCATCATTGAAAGTTTTTAGAATTATTTTTACACAATATTCTTGAAAAAATTCAATAATCAGACAACCTTGATTAGTCATCAATTTGTACGTGATATAAAGCAGTTGTGTTCAAATATTATTTCACGGCACCACTAACATGGTGCTGTATGTACATGAATAAAACCTAGACATTACTACGATGAGCTGAAAAGAAGAATTAAGAGAAATTAATAAACGTTTTACTGATATTTCAAAAGTACTTAAGTGTAAATATGAAAAAGACATCATTAAATTTATCACAAAGAGAAACTGGATGGCTCCAGATTCTGTCTCATCTACAAAATAAATTTCGAATAATTTATATATTTGTACAAGACGAAATCATCGAAATCCATTGTCAATGTTCACTAACTCGATTGCTTTTGTGTAGATATTTTCATTCACAATTTCTCCATTCCTTTTTTTCCAATTCCTTTCTTTCCTTTGCTACAATACTTTAAACATTTTTATTTTCAATATTTAAAGAGCTCAATTGAATCAATTTCATTTCCTTATATTTAGTCATGTGACTGTATGTAAGTATAGTAATGGGTAGATGGGGCTTTGTAATGGCAGCGTAATCGAGTGAAAGAAGATAGCTGACGCTTTTTCTTTTTTTATGCTCGTTCTAATTCTCATTATTTCTATTCTTCCTTTTCAAATATGATCAAATTCTTTCTTATCTTTTAAACTTGTTCTATCTTTTCACATTTATTCTTTAAAGAAAGTCAATAAAATTACAAATAAAGCAGAATTGCAAGAGGAAAAATGGCACCAAAGCTATATAAAGGAGAAATTGACAAAATTTTGACAGAGAAAATCGAAAAAATATTTGTTGAAGAGAAAGAATTTAAGGATGAAAAAGTTAAACGCTGGTCTGATAGTATCATTCGAGAATGTCTCCGAGAGTTAGTGAAGCTCCAGAAGCCCTTTAAATTTATTGTGACGTGTATCATCAATCAACGTTGTGGAAATGGCTTGTATCAATATGTTTCGTGCTTTTCTGATCCAATGAAGGATATTATTACGACAATGCATTGGAAAAATGACATTATTCATTGTATTGTGAGTGTGTATGCTCTACCTGTACTTTAAAATATAAAACATATAAAAATTCAGAATATAAAGTAATTAAATTAAATTGTTTTGTTTTTTGTGTGCTCTCATTTGACTTCTTTTTCACACATTTTTGTGTTTTTAATCCAAACAATATTTAGCATGCCAAAAAATTTAGCAAATTGCAACAGCAACAAGAGAAATAGTGTGTGTAGCCATGATCAATATGTTCTGTTTAATTTCATTTCCAATGTTATCTCTACATAAATTCATTCATCTCCTCCTTCTTCCTCCTCCCTATTCATTGTTTTCATAGAGTTATACATAATTATATTAGTATTCGACAATGGCCAAAACTTTTTTCGCTTTTCATTTTGCTTTATGTGCTGAATTGCAAATATTCTCAATGAAATTTAGGGCTTTAATTATCCTCTCTACGAATGTCTCTATCATATTTGTTTGAAATGCATAAATGTAGCATTCTCTATACATAGATATGTGTGTGTGTGGTAAGGGAAATAAATTAAATTTGTGATAATTAGCAAAATTTTCATTTCATTCATCTCTCCCTTCTTCCCTTTCCCATTCTCGTTCGATGAATTAATTTTGAACAAATTCCAGTTTTTAATGTTTAAAAAACAGTAATTTTATTGCTATATATAGCAAATACTAGTTTGAATATGGATAATGAAATCGATTTGCGAATGAACATTTTAAAATCATTAAATTGCTTCATTGTTCTCTGGCACAAATTTGAAACTCTAAACTCAATTAACAGATTCATTGTTCAGATTTCATCACAATTCGCATAATGATTCTAATTTATAGAAAACTAAAATCTTGAATAAAATTGTAAATATTCAAAATTTTCCAGCATTTTCCTTAAAAGTACATTAAGTTCACATAAAAATGACAATGTCACTGACTAGTAATACAAAACAACAATAGCGATGAACATGAGGCTAAATTAGTCAAATTACGTCGTCTGTAACATCTGCTTGATGCTTTCATTCATTCATTCATCCATAACATCCATAACGATGATTGTTGTTTCATTCTTTATTACGATTTTCATACCAAAAGTTATTTCTTCAACATTTTTATGAAATTTAAATTGCTTTTCTTCATCCTTCATACTCCTTCTCTTTATCCTCGTATCGTTCATGTACATACAATTACTATAATCATCAAATAACAAATGACTCCTATTCTATTTTCTCTTCCATCAGTCGCTTTAAATGCCTTTTCATATATTTTAAATAAATATCAAAATATTCAAATATCTGAGCTTAGAAATTTTAATATTTTTGATGAATAAATAAATGCATGTGTATGGCGATGAGAAGAAGTGAAATAGAAATTAATTGCTATATTTTTAATTACTCAAAAAACTCTCATTCATATCTTGGTTCCACTTAACAAACTAGCTAATTGCGGCTTGAATATCATTACTTAATTAATTTTTATGTTTTCTCTGTCTAAATTTTCCTGTTCGTTGCATAATGCAACGTAATACAAGATAAGATGTAAATTTCAAAAGAAAAAGATAAAATGTATGCATATTTGCATAATTTTGTAATTTTATGTTAGCTTCAAGCTTGTTGTGTGTAGACTGAAAACTAAATGTTAATAAAACAGATTACTAGCAATGACTTCATAAGCATTTTGATCAAAAATGTGATTTTCACTCAGTATTTATTGATTTAGATACATAAATGTCGAATAGTGATATATGTAAAAGGCAACAAAAGATTCACATTATCTTCTGTGTTGCGACAAATGTGAAATGTTCTTTTCGATTGAAAATCCATTTTACTTGAAATAAAATATAATGTCATCTCCTTGTGTTTGAAATTATCATTGAAATGGAAGAACAGGAGAAAATGCTCAAAAAGGACTAAAATCAAATGAAATCGAGCAGAAAACTTCAAGCATTATTTTTGCTGAAAAGCTTTTAAATTATCATAAAAAGTAGTTGAATATTTCTCATGCTATTTTTGCTGCTTCTGATTCTAATACAATTCACATACACGGATGAAAAAAGCAGCAACAAAATTATATTATATGCACGACAAGGAGCAAGCAGGGAAGAATACATCAAGGAGAAAAGGAAACTTTAGAACCTAAAAATAAATGGAAAATTTATGTCACATATAAATTTTATGCTCACCTGCTTTTCCATTTCTGTCTATTTCAACTTGCAAATTTAAGACCATTTTATGCAATCATTTCTGTTGCAGAAACATTTATTTTCCTCATCTTCTTTTACTTGTTATACATACTTATGTATCTATTTGGATGTATTCACGAGACGAGATTTTATTTATATTTTAAGTGTAAATGCAGGGATTGGAAACATGGAATCATAATCATAAGATTACCGTGAATATTTTACAGATTTCTCCACGAGTCATCAGCGTAAACAACAGCTAAAAAGCATCAAATTTAAAGCGAAATCATTACTGGTCATTAAACATATTTGGAACATAATCATAATTATGTTGGTCACGCTAACAAATGCATCAGTAAATTTTTCAATGTAAATTTTATTGCAATCGAGAATTATGTCGAATGCAAAATCTGTTGAAAGTAAGGATCATGTAAAATATTCGAATTGCTTAAAAAGTCACAACAACAAGAGAATTTATGATAAATTTAAAAAAGTGAAATGAACAAAAAAATTTTTTGAGGACAGTATATTCAAATATATACGTTCACAATCGACATCAATAGAACAATCCCGAGGGTTAATTCGAATTGACCTTTTTGTGCTATTTTCCATAGATAAAAAAATTTGCCATTTCAATACAAAGAGAAAAAGCTGTCGGAATATTTTTTGCTTCGATGTTTCATTTCTATGCACATTCATAAAATTTTTATGTTTAGGAGAAGATTGAGCAAAATAAATGCTTAAAAAAGTTGTGCTGCCAGTGTGAATGCAAATAATTCATGTGTACTTTTTTTTCTATACAGAATATATATAGGATACAAAGAATGGGCGGCAAAACTGCATGGCAAAAATAGTTTTTAATATTCAACATACTACATACCTACCATTCAGTCCAATGATTTAAAAAATGTTCGTTGCTTTTTTATCTTTTATTCGCTTCTCGTTCTACTCGATTCTATTCATATATATCACCTCACAGTATTATCCAGTTAAATGAAAAACAGAATTTAAAAAAACTACTCTCTTCCTACTCCAACACTAGTTTGTTTCCGCTGCATCACTACCTCCTTTTTATGAATATAAAAAATATATATGCATATATAGGACGGGAGATAGAGAAAAAAGACACAGAGAAATTTTTTTACCAACTGAATAAATTTAAATACATTTTGACAACGTACAGAAAAATGCAATGAATGTATGCATGCATGTGTATCATTATTGATAACTTTATTTTTTAATATTGTTATACACGTTATATTATGTATGCTTATGCCATTTTTAAATATGAATTCATTGATATTACCTTTTTATTTTACACTCGCATTTTTATGCGACATTTATGTATGAATGATGTAGATAAAGCGGATAAGGATGATTAATTAATGAACGATCAATAAAAATACTGAAATTGTGTTCTTCTATACGTTTTAATAATACTTTTATAATTTCTCTCTACTTCTTTAGAGTACTTTTTGATATGCATCCTCTTGATATGAATCAAGTACGAAATAATGAGAAAATTTTATTGCTATATTTTAAAGTTTCCAGAACAATTAATTTCAAGGTTTAAAGTAAATTTAAAATTTAAAACCAAATTGATATAATTATTTATAAGTTTTGGAAATTTTACTTAATATGCAGGTACCTGTTTTAAAGTAAGAGCTTATCAAAATTTAAAATGAACGGTATAAACAACGAAGGTCGTAAATAGGCATTCCTTCAATTTAGAGATTCAATTTAAGGTTAACAGGTTAACGAACAATTTACAAAAAAAGAAAATCTTTCCTTTCGTTTCATAAAGGACACAGTATCTTTAAGAATCATAGGCTTTGAAAAATTTTTCGCTTAAAATAAAATTTAATATGAAGGAACAACAATTCAGACGCGAGGAAATGTAAAAAAGAGACATTGAGTATGAACAAGAGAATGAGATTTAAAAATTTCCAAAAATTATTTTCATCTCACGCATGCGACCTTCACAAGCATCAATGATTGCGATGTTGGAAAATAATTCCAGTGGAATTAACGAATTAAAAATCATTCAAAATACAATACATACCAATTTATGTAAACGGTTTTCAGGAAGAGAATATTTTAACAACCTTTTTGACGGTATTATTATCATTAAATATTAAGTATGATCACTCAACCTTTCTCTTTAAATTATGTCAACTCAAATGGTTATGTGTCACCAAATTCAAATTTAAATCTAAACACAGATTCTCAGAAACTCAACGATTATCCTAATTTAACGTCTCTCAAGTGCCTCTTTATACACTGTTCAACGAGAAATGATAAGAAACTTAATAAAAATGAACAAAATTGATTTCATATTTCTTTATTATTCTATTTCTCCTCTTCTTTTTCGAATTTTAAATGACAAAAAATCATCCTTTATAAATAATTCATATGCTTCTAAAGCAACGTAAAAACGAAAGCTTATTCTTCTATTGTCTGTTTATTTTTATGTAGCTTATTTCGTTTGGGCTTTTCTTCATTCATTTTTTTATCTCTTCTTGAATTTTGAAAATTAAAAAAAATTTCATGAATATTTTTTTCTTTTTTTTTGTTTTGTCATCATTTTTGGCTCTTATGTTGTTTTCATATTTTATTCAGATTTTATTTAATCAGCTAGCGATTTCAATACCGGTTTCACATTCTTTTAAATGCAGATATTGTGATCCACACTTATTTTAGGTTACAACAAATGGCTTCGCATTTAACTCACACCCAATTGATATTAGATAGCTTCTTAGTTTTTGATTTCCATAAATATTTATCTATACTCACTTCAATGAATTTTTAACTTTACAGTAAATTGAAATTAGTCAGTTCGTTTTGAAACCATTTCACTCCCAAGGATGTGTCCCTGGATGTGACTTTAAAAGAATGTACATATTTAAAAAAAATATTGTTTATTTTCTCACAGAATAGTGAGAATAAATCAGAGTTAGATGTAAGGAAAATAAAGGAAACATGTCCTATTCTGACATATCTCAAGTAATGCATGCACTTTTGTGTGATAACTGACATCAACATAAAGTGTCACTTATACAATAATAAAAATCATAAAGTATCTATAACAATTCATTGAGATAGAAAACGTGCCATAAAAGCACATTCAGATGTGTATTTCCGATAATTGCAAACATTCATCCAAAAATTTACTTTCATTACCACATAACGTACATGTGTAAATTAATCTATGTATATTTTCGTACTTCCTTTTTCTTCCTTCTCACTGTTTGTATTATGTTCGTGAAGCTTGATTCTATAATGCAAAGGAAGATAACACAAAATGTGTTCATAAAAAGTAATGGAAAGCTCTGTGGTGGTAGCCAGAAATAGATATAGATTCTAGACGAAATAATAATAAAAATAATAATGTAAGAAATACTATAGTAAGAGAAGAGTGGAACATAAATGCGAGATGAAAGCGAGGCCCATCTATGGAAATGAGGATTCATCTTATCTACATTATACTACCATTCCGTAAATTATCTTCAATGAATTTCTTTCACATCATGACGATTACATATTCACAAGACCAAGGTCAAGGGGAAAGTTTTCAAAGATGGAAATTTTCTCTCTTTTCTGAAACGAAATTGATTACTAAGTAACGATAAAAGAAAGCAATGGAATTCGACAAAAAAAAGGTTCTTATTTCATTCAAATTGTTATTCCCACTTCATGACCGCTCTTCCTTTCTTTCAATACGATTTCTTGTGTTGGAGCTGTTGATTTTGTTTCCTATCCATTCAGTCCTGCAATATACAAAATAAAATAACGAGAAAGAAAAGTTTGGGAAAAGGTGATGAACTTAATTTTAATGTCCATTAGAAGTTTATGAAAAAAAAGCTGAGTGATTTATAGCATGGAAATGCTAAAGAAAACGAACCCCACAGTTGCTGCTGAAATTTATCATTTTGGTGAAAATTGCAGTATGGGAGAAATTCAAATGAAAATGGGAAAAAGTTTTTTTAAAAAAGTAGAAAAAGAATAAATTCCTATGGAACTCGTGCCTGTCTTTATTTCAATGCAAATTGAAAAGTTTGCAAATTAGATTCCTTAGTGTGATAAATAAAACAACCAATTTTGTTCCTCAAACTTTTGGTCAAAAGCAATCTTCCCTCCAACGTCGCAATATAAATTTATTGAGATTTGAAATAATGACAACAATACATCCAATGCTTTATGCCAATCAACAGTTTGTTGCAATAACTTTAGCTGCTGTTTTCGAGACAGAATACCAAATAAATTTCATAAATATTTCATACATTAAACAATTTGATGGACATCGATTGTGTTTTTTTAGGTCGTTGATGAAACTTTTTAATTAAGAATTCCCAACGACGTCATTATGACAGAATGATTGACGTACAATATATATTTATTCTACGTTTCAATAAAATTTCATTGAACTTTAAAATTAAAAATTAATGGAAATATTTCCATCACAAAATTTCAATCATTCCCATACCTTAACTAAAAATTAAAGTAGCATACAATAGTATTCAAGTTGCTGTATGTATTAAAATCTATTTATACATAAATCTACAGAAACATTGAGTACAGCTTGAAGAAGGATATCTATTTATGTCTATCAAATTGTGTTTATCTGTCAGAGCTCCCAAAAAAATAAATGAAACTGTTCATTAATAATTGAGAAAGCAATAAGAAATGATATGATATTAAATTCTATTGAAGACTGAATTGAGATAAATACATGAAAAGTCATGACATACAATTAATTTTCGTCAATAGAAGATTTCATTTTGATGGTGCTTACAGTTTAAATAGCATTACAATAAAAGTATTAATGATGATGTCATTGTACTCAGAGATAAAATATTGGATGCTTCTGAAAATTTTGAATCTTGTGTTATTTTTTGTGAGAGTTGCAAGTTTCAATTCTCAATTTTTCAAAAATTAATTTTGCGTCTGAAATTTTACATCATAATCAAAAACCAGATCCAGAATGGGAATATAAATAAAAAAGATTGATTTTATCATTTAAAACTTTCCTTTTTATGTTTCAAGCCTTATGGTTCGAAATCTTTTTTGCTCTTCGTCGGCTAATAAATTTCGAAATATTGATCAGTTTATGGGATATTTTGAAGAGCTTTTCAGAGTTTAAAATGTATGAAAAATAATCGCTGATGAAAAAAATCGTCATTATTTTCATCATCTATTCATCAGTAACATATTATCAAGTAGGGTAAATACTTTACAAATTTCCTCCAAAATTTCTTATCAATTATGATGAAAATTATAAAATAATTGAAGCTTTAAAACTTTAAGAAACTGAAACAATTCAAAACTTTACTAGTTATTTACCCTAACAAACAATGAACAAACTTACCTAAATTAGCATGCTCATGATTATGCTCAATCAATATAATTGAGTATGCTCAATTTTTTTCACATACAAGTCTTACGTCCATCAATAAAATGTATGATTTTTTTCATCAAAGATTATTTTTCATTCTTTTTAGCCTTAACTTTTTATGACATTTTTGCTCAAGAAAGAAGCGGATGTAAAATACCAATATATCGACGCGTATAAAATATTATATTTTTATTGTCTTTCTTATGCTGTAAAGCTAATAACAGCTATCAAAAAATTTTATTTGATTTACTTTTATCACTTTCAATAGATATTCAATTCAATTCTCTTTTTATTTTAAATTGAAGTCTATAAAGTCTTATTTATGAAAATTGTTGTACGTTTGTGATTTATAAATGTTTTTTATGGGTTTATGCTGAAAATTAAAAATTACACAATTGTTACGGCTTATTTTATTTTTTTATAAATTTAACCACAAGTGATGAAAATAAAGACCACTAAATTGCTCCTTGTTAACATAAAACTATAAAATTATGCAAATATGCACAAAACTTATCTCTTTCTTTTTCGTTTTGCAGTTTTCATCTTATCTTGTTTGCATTATACAACGGAAAGGAAAATTTAGACAAAGAAAACATAAAAATTAATTAAGTAATGATATTCAAGCCTGAATTAGCTAGTTTGGTAAGTGGAACCAAGTTATGAATAAGAGTTTTTTTGAGTAATTAAAAATATAGCAAAAGAGTGAAACCAAGAAATCTTAAGTTTAAATATTTGCCATTAATTTTTATTTCCATTCCTCTCATCGCCATGCACATGCATTTATTTATTCAACAAAAATATGAAGATTTTAAGCTCAGTTTTTTGAATATTTAGATTTTTATTTAAAAGATATGAATGGAACTGATGGAAGAGAAAATAGAATAGGAGTCATTTGTTATTTGATGATTATAGTAATTGTATGTACATGAACGATACGAGGATAAAGAGAAGGAGTATGAAGGATGAAGAAAAGCAATTTAAATTTCATAAAAATGTTGAAGAAATAACTTTTGGTATGAAAATCGTAATAAAGAATGAAACAACAATCATCGTTATGGATGTTATGGATGAATGAATGAATGAAAGCATCAAGCAGATGTTACAGACGACGTAATTTGACTAATTTAGCCTCATGTTCATCGCTATTGTTGTTTTGTATTACTAGTCAGTGACATTGTCATTTTTATGTGAACTTAATGTACTTTTAAGGAAAATGCTGGAAAATTTTGAATATTTACAATTTTATTCAAGATTTTAGTTTTCTATAAATTAGAATCATTATGTGAATTGTGATGAAATCTGAACAATGAATTTGTTAATTGAGTTTACAGTTTCAAATTTGTGCCAGAGAACAATGAAGCAATTTAATGATTTTAAAATGTTCATTCGCAAATCGATTTCATTATCCATATTCAAACTAGTATTTGCTATATATAGCAATAAAATTGCTGTTTTTTAAACATTAAAAACTGGATTTTGTTCAAAATTAATTCATCGAACGAGAAAGGGAAAGGGAAGAAGGGAGAGATGAATGAAATGAAAATTTTGCTAATTATCACAAATTTAATTTATTTCCCTTACCACACACACGCATATCTATGCATAGAGAATGCTACATTTATGCATTTCAAACAAATATGATAGAGACATTCGTAGAGAGGATAATTAAAGCCCTAAATTTCATTGAGAATATTTGCAATTCAGCACATAAAGCAAAATGAAAAGCGAAAAAAGTTTTGGCCATTGTCGAATACTAATATAATTATGTATAACTCTATGAAAACAATGAATAGGGAGGAGGAAGAAGGAGGAGATGAATGAATTTATGTAGAGATAACATTGGAAATGAAATTAAACAGAACATATTGATCATGGCTTCACACACTATTTCTCTTGTTGCTGTTGCAATTTGCTAAATTTTTTGGCATGCTAAATATTGTTTGGATTAAAAACACAAAAATGTGTGAAAAAGAAGTCAAATGAGAGCACACAAAAAACAAAACATTTTAATTTAATTACTTTATATTCTGAATTTTTTTATGTTTTATATTTTAAAGTACAGGTAGAGCATAAACACTAACAATACAATGAATAATGTCATTTTTCCAATGCATTGTCGTAATAATATCCTTCATTGGATCAGAAAAGCACGAAACATATTGATACAAGCCATTTCCACAACGTTGATTGATGATACACGTCACAATAAATTTAAAGGGCTTCTGGAGCTTCACTAACTCTCGGAGACATTCTCGAATGATACTATCAGACCAGCGTTTAACTTTTTCATCCTTAAATTCTTTCTCTTCAACAAATATTTTCTCGATTTTCTCTGTCAAAATTTTGTCAATTTCTCCTTTATCCAGCTTTGATGCCATTTTCCTGCAATATTATTTTTTTTTAAAAAAAAAAATAACTGAAAAAATCGTTACTTTAATTTTTTTAATGGTACGAAAACCAATGAGTACTTAGTTTAAATTTTTAAAATATTTTTGTATTAATATTATTGTCCCTCTTTATTAAATTTTAAAGAGATTCTTACATCATTTCCGTGAAGCCGCTTCTTTACATCTTGAAAATACAATTCTCTTTTTGTTACATGCATTGTAATGATGACAAAAAAAAATTAAATTTCCTTCGTTTTTAAAAATAGCAAATAAAGTCAAGTCAGAGTTTAAAATGTTTTGTTATTTACAGTCTCTATGACTTTTAGCTTAAGATTTATTGCACAAAATAAAGAACAAATGCAGCATTATTCGTAACAATAAATCAGTAGTACATTCTTTCCGCAAAAAGGAAACAAGAAATGAGAAAGGAAAAAAAAAACAAAAAAGCTTAAGAGAAAGTGGAAACGTAAAAAAATACGGTAATAAAACCATGACTGTAAGCACAATGTACCGAATAAAAGCAAATATAAATAATATATTTAAAATCCTTATAAATCATGTTTATTTCTCTTTTCCATTCTGATGGAAGAAAGTTTAGAGGAATAAATGTAGCAGGTCCGTGTGTTATCGAGGAACTTGAGCGCATTTTTTGCATGCGATCAGTAATTAATTAACAAAATTCAAATTTATTGTAGTAAAAACTTTTTGCCAATAAACTGAAGACTGTATACCAAGTTTCATAAAAAACAGCTTCCATAAAAGTAAGTATTAGTAAGTATATACCTAAAAACATCTTAAATTCACAGTATCTCTTGTTTAAAATGTACAAGACTGGATACAAGTTTGTGAAGTCAACTTCAACTGCATTGACATAATTTTAACAATATTCGTATTTTGTAGTACTTCATACACTACCGATATTTATTTCTACGAATGAAAAAAAATGAGGTTGCGATTTTAAAACAAGTTTTGCGCTGTTTTGTAGTAAATAAATCTTCGAACCAAATTTTGACTTTCCAGTTTCCTTTTAAAACTTTGAAATGTTGTCTATCGACATTCTTCGTACATGACATTAATGAATGTCGCACTATGATTTATAATAGAATTTTTTGACGAAAATACAGCGTGCTAGAGAACCTAAATTTACAAGCAAAATGATTTAAAGCCTGATATTTTGACGACCTGGACTGATTTTAGTCCTATTTGAATTTTCCATTTATCATTATAGATGGTAACAAAAATGATTTCTTGAACGAAATTTTCAATTCTAGATCATATAATGTATCGTTTCATATAAGCATAGAAAGAGAAAATCTCATTACTTTGCTTTCATTTTCAGTGTGTTGATGTATATAAATCTATATATTTTTGAAAAATAAATCTTCTCTCATCTACAATCTATATCATAATAAAAGTATCACTATTGAAACATTAAAGGAATTTCAAGTTTTTTTCTTTCTCTTACTTAAGCTCTTCAATAAGTTTTTCAATTTATGTTCCTATCATTCCAATCCTTTTCAATATTTCCTTCCCTTCAATATTTTTCAAAGCATATATTGACTATATTTATATGTACGGAAATTCATTAAAAAGTATTTACGACAATTTTTTTTCCTCCCTTGCAGTCATTGGAAGTCAATGTGGTATAAATAAGGAAGTTTGATATTATTTGAAAGGATGGGTAAGGATAAAAGATTAGCAAAATGTTTGAAATGTCTTCTCGTCATTTACCCATCTCACTTTCAAATTCATTATAAAAATTATGATCCTATGGATAAAATATAGCGTATCCGTTCACCGTTACGTTCAAATTTGAGTGACTTCATGTCACTAGATTAAACTTTTTTGCTTCTTTTCACTACCCCATAGAAAGTAAAAAATGGAAGCATCACAAAGTGTCATAATTTTGATGGTACAATAAAAGTTTTTTTTTCTTCCTTCCTTTCAATTTTTTTCTTCCTTTTCACTTGCCTGGTATTATAATATAAAGATGAAGCATTATGCTTGCTTCTATCATATCATATCCCTCCAAAAAAAATAAAGAAAAAAACTTCAATCTCATTTTTGTTTCGTTGTGCATCACACTGTATTGTGTATTTCCCTAACCATTTCACTGCCACTTTTCGTGTTTTGATGTTACTTTCTAACTTTAGTTAGAAAAGCTCGTCAAATGATAAGATTTTTTTTACATTTTTCTCCAATTTCATTTTGACACTCTCATCTGCTATCATTTCACATAAAAGATGAGACAATTTTTCAGAAAGGGAAAAAGAGAAGGAACAAAAATTTATGCGTCATTTTACTTTCTTTTTCAAAAAAACAAAAATAATAAGACGAAAGAGAACAAAATAAAATAAAGACGAAAAAAGAAGCAAACAACTTTATTTGTTGTTAAGGAGATTGGATTTTTTATGACTTTACGCTGTGTTTGATAGAAATTGTCCTCGAAGGAAGCTTAAAAATAAAAATGACACTTTTATGCTGAATTTTAATGGCTCATAATTAGCGAGATTGTTTTGATGTGATTGCTCTCTCGTAGCAATTGGTATAATAAACGTTATAGTATAAATGCTGTGACTGCCTAAATACCGTGAAGCACAAAAACAGGAAAACGAAAAGCTTTCATATGAAAATTACATCAGTTTTAATCGTTAAAATGTAAATTTCAAATTAATAATATCGTTTTCCCTTTTTAATTAGTGACAACTAGATTAAATGTATGGTATAGAAACAGAAATTCAAAATGAGCCAGATATACTCATCTTTCCATTTTATCATGTTCTGCTTATACAACGTAAATTAGCATGAGGGAAGACATCAATTGATAATTAAGAATTAAAATTAATGTAGGAACAGGATGTTATTTCATAGGTTGATACCTTGCACAAATTAAATTCTTTCTTATTATCATTTCTAGATATTTTAAAAATTAGCAGAGGAATTAAAAATTAAGAAGAAATAAACACTTTGCTATTCCAAATACTATTGAAAATGGCAGGTGGAATTCCTTTTGCTTAGAGAAATATCAACTGAAGGAGTTTGTGAGTGAACTACATTTTTTATGTCAACCGACGATTTTACATATTTTGCTTCAGCACAGCCACCGACTGAATCTTATGAATATCTGGTGTTATAATGATTCAGAAATCTTATCATTTTGAAAATATTCATGTTACTGTTGGACTTTAATGTATTTTAACCAGCGATTACAAATTAATTGACAAATTGTTATCTAATCAGTATGATGAACTCTCTTCTCCTTGGCAACTAACAATATTGCACTATTAACAGATAACACATCCTACGCATGAAGATAAAAGGAACAGTTTATAAACAATTAAAAGATAAATCTCAAAAAACTGAAAACTCAAGTTTTATTAATCACAAACAGATAATCCAGGCAATTTTTAAGAAACAAAAAACTCAAAATTCATTTTCAAGAACTTCAAATAGTGACAAAACAAATTCTTGAGAATATTTCTCGACAAAACAAGATATGTAATATTAGATCATAATATTGGAGCAAAAATGCATTCCATTGAGGACTACGCTTAAAAGTTTCAAGCGAATTTCTGCTCTCATCTCGATCAATACTCTTTGATCTTTGACTTCATTCAGGCTATATCAATGCAAATAGTTGCAAATTACACAAATTAAGTTCAATGGGTAGAAAAGCAAAAATCATCCGAATCCAACTCATACATTTCCTCAGGGTAACAGGCCATCAAGTTGAGAATTCATCACTAAATATGAACTGTTTCAATTGTTCTGCTTAATGATTCCTTACAATTTTTCCTGCGTATTATTTTGAAAGTGAATTAGATACTTCATATAAAAATATTGTTTGTAATAAGCATATCACAATTCAATCTTACTTCCTGTATAATTCTAAATGCTTCTTATAAAACTTCAGATACCTGAGGATGATTAGATAAACAAAAATTACTTTTAATCTAGTTAAACTTTCTACCGTAAAGTTTGAAGCATTATATTCGTTCACTACCTACCCACCTTCTTCTATCTTATGATTCGCATAAGTAATTCCAATTTAGAGAAACATCATAACATGCATGTTATCTACATATGTATGTAGCAGTACGTAGTTGTAGAAATAGATCCATACATTTATGTATATACTCATGTTAATGAATGAATGTGAATGAAGAAAAAAGATTTTCTTTTATACATGTACTCCTTGTTTTCATTAAACATGATAGTATATAAGTGCACACTTATCTTTTTTCCACTTTGAAGAAATCAATAGACGAATCTTCATTACTCTATTTATGAAAATCCTGTTCACAAATAGAATACAATGTTTGTCTTTGAGTCTCATGTGTTTTATGAAAATCTTCTGGTATACATTTCGCATTGAACATTTATTTAATGTTTAGATGTACATATACACACGTGTATACAGGCTTCATTCTACATAAACACAAAAAAGAGAATAGTAAATGAGATCTAGAGTGGAGCAAAAGAGATGAAATTAATTACATTAAATCTCTCTCTAATTTAATTAAATCTTTACGTTTGCTGTAAGTCTTAATGCTGATGATTTTGTGTGTACGTGTTGGATATGATAACACGGATGAATTGGAATATCTTTCTCCTTCATTTCTTTGAAGTATTTGCGTTTTCATGTTGATGATATTTATATTTTTGTGTATTTGTCTGTAAAGAGTTTGTTAGCTTGTTCGGGCTTGTTCAAATTTAAACAGAAAATGTAAATCCAAAATCGAGTTATTTTGTATTTCATGAAAATCATACATTTGGGATTAGAAGACGACAACATTGAATTATATAATGAATTATCTTTAAATATTCATAAAGTAACTGTAATAATAATATAACAAATATGTGACGTACTTACACGTTTGTGATTGCTGAAATGTGCCATTAATTTCTATTTTTTTTTTTTAATAATTAGTAGCTAAACAAGTAAACAATTTTTGCATAGAAATTTGGTAAACATCCGAGAATGAAGAACCTCTAATACAATTACATGCTATAGTATAACTTTTGTGGCTAAATAGACATACATTAACCCATTATGTGAACATGCCACATGACCTCATTACATCATCCATGATGATGTTCGCTTAGAATATTTTAATACAAAACCATGTTAAGGGATATATCAAAAGGGATAGAAGATTCATATACATGAATATACATGCACATAAAAACACATTGGATAGATTTTCATTTTCTATCTCTCTAATGATTCATTAAGTCCATTAAAAATTCTCATCACGCTATCAATGTAGTATTATAGAGAAAGCAATTCATAAATATGTAGCTCTCTCATTCAATGTTTAAAAAAACTGAGAAATATTTTATCTCCTTCCTATTTTTTCTCAATTTATATTGCTTCCTTCTGCAAAAAAAAAAATAAATTCTTTCATTTTGTATTCCATCTATGATGAGGATGATGATCCTAAAAATAACTGATTCAATTTGCTAATTGAAAGGGGCTTATAATACGATTGAAAAGTTAATTTTGTGAATAATTTTGTTAATGAACTGGTTTTTGTGTTTATGTTTATACACATAACCTCTTTCATTACCATTTTAACTTTTTACATCTTTTGTCTATAAAACGAAAAATCTCTTGGAATGTTGTCTTGTATCTGTATTGACATTATTTGATAAAATTATATGCGTAGATACACAAACATAGAAACTTTTGATGTTAATACTTTTTTTTTAAAAGAACAGAGATGAGATGAGACAATTTCTCCATCTTTATATTTGTTGGTATAATGTAAATATTTTTTCTATTGCTCCATCCTCTCGACATTGTAATATAGAATAAACAAAACTAAAAAGCTTTACCTAAAAATTTATAGATTGTACAGTCTGTATGTATGCCCGAGATTGTCTGAGAGATTAAAACATTAACAAAATGCTATTTTATATAATTTTTTGCTTCTTGTAGCCTGAAAACATCAAAGATGGAAAAATAAAGGAAGGAATATCTTTATTTTTCTAAAGTACACATAAAATAAAATTCATTGCTAGACATGATTTTCATTTATTAGTAAGGAATAAGAGAGAGAAGATGAAGAAATTATTTTAATCAATGAGTCAAGAAAGTGTAAATATTTAACATTGTATTTGGGATATATCCGTATACATAATTTCTTGTCATCATCATGTTCTTCTATTTTGAGTAAATCATGTTAAAGTCACAAAAGGATGAGTTTCAAGTAGAAACATTAAATATAAATACATTTCTGGGGAGTTAAAGATTCCCTCAAATGCAATATAAATGAAGCAAGTGAAGAAAGGTCATAAAATTTATTCGTTCAATCATTCTTTCGACATAAACACGCTTTAAGAAGCCAGATATAAAATCGTGATGAGAAAGATCTACTTGGTGTTCATACAAATCTAATTGCTTAATTTCAAGATTCCAATTCTCTTTCACTTCAATAAAAAAAGGATTTAGCAAGGGATTTTCCTTCAATCGCTTTTTAAGATTGCCTCATACTTGATTGAGTTTCGTATTGACGTTCTTCTTCATTTCACATGTCTTTCGATCTCTACGACATAAAATGAAAAAATAAGGAAAAGCTTTTTGATAAAAATCATTATGTGAAATAATTTTCTTTTATTAGTTTTTCGTATTTTTTAAGGAGGATTTTTCATTTTAATTCTATGTGAGAAAGAGAATTCTACAATTGCTTTAGAGATATAGAAGGCAATAAATGAAAATTTTAAGATGAGACTTATACATTAATACAATAAAGATTTCATTGGGGGATTTTAAATCATCAATGAAAATTTCTAAAGGGGAAAGCAATTGGATTTGATTGAGTTCTCTTTAATTTTGAGAATAAATTTTAGACATGCGAAGGTTTTCATCATCTTTTTTCACATTATTTCAATCTCTACTAATTAAGTAATTTTTTCAAAAGCTATTTGAATACAAAGTTCAATTTACATAATTAAAACAGAATTCTCATCGGTTACGTATTGCAATGTAAACATAAAAAAAAGTGCATACAACACGTTTGTATAGAAAGTCAATGCATTTAAAATTCCAACCAATACACTTTAAAAAAACGTATGAAGAGTGGGAGAAGGCAAAGCAAAAGAGAAAACTTTCCAAAAAATGAAATTAAACGCTTACCAAAATTGAAGTCTCAGGTGTACGACTCAGTTGCTTAAAGATATTGATGAATATCACTTAAAACATTTTACGGTGCGAATTTTTTTTTATCTTGCTATATTTAAAGTCTTCTGCACATTAACAATAAACCATCTATTCAAGAAGAGCTATCGTAAAAATTAATAAAAGAAATAGACAATTTTAAAGTAGAAAATCAAGTATTAATGTAGAAGCTATATAAGGTTGAAGAAGCATACATATAGTTTACAAGAATGGCATATAATAACAATAAAGGAGAAAATGAATTTCCTTATGAAATTAAGGAAGCTGTTGGTGACATGAAGGAGCAATTCATTCGAGATTTTCAAGGTATGTTATAGAAAAAGGAGAGAATAAGAAGAAAAAATAAGTAAGGTGGATAATATTGTATTGCTGCTGTGAAGTGAAGTGAAGATTATATAGCAAAAATATAATTTAATAATATAATCTGCTTATGTATAGAGATACCAGTGTTTCGTTTCGTTTCGTTTTTTTGTGAACAGGAAAAGAGTCATTTGTAAGAGAAAATCTCAACTTTTAGCTTAACCATAAGCAGGAAGAGCTGTAAAAATCATTTGACTCTTCAAACTTTTAAATTTATGATGTTACGATCAAAGTCTTAATTTTTATAGATGGAATGGCAATATTGTTATATAAGCTACTTTTGACCAAAAGCTCTTCAACAGAATTTGCTTTCATTACTTTAAGAACAATTGATAATATTTAATGTCAATATTAATCTATAGCACTGTACACAATGAAGCAAATTGACGATTGTGTCATGATGAAAGCATAAAAGCATGATATAAAAAATAACTCATTTTACTCACCACATTTCATACTATAATTAATTGGTAACAATTTGATTTTGATTTCTCATGCACGTACATCATACATTTTCTCACTTCTGTCTTTTTCTCTTTTCATTTCATCTCTCTACATTTATCATGTGATACATAATTCACATAAAGTTATTTTTTGCAGGCCAGCCAACAGGGTTCGTTCAAGTTATGCCTGAAAAATGGCTACTGCCCGATAAATTCAAGCATTGTGCCAACGACATTTATAATTTTGAGGCACGTAGCGATGACGTTTGGATTTGTACATATCCACGCAGTGGGACGACATGGACACAAGAGATGATATGGCTAATCTGTAATGATTTAGACTATGAGACGGCAAAAAAGATAACATTAAATGAACGTTTTCCATTTTTTGAGTGAGTAAGCTTTTCTTTAGCTCCCTATTCTCTATACATAAAGTGATAAGAAAACGTTTCCATCACACGCTTAATTTTACCTTGATTTATTTTATTTGTCACGTTCAAAATTAAAAAAAGAACTGAAACTAGGGGAGATATGTCCGTACTATTTCTAAAATGATAACATAATATATATTTCGTAGGTTTCATCTATTCATGCACGATAAAATGAAGGCAAGATTTTTAAAGGAAAATGAAGGTGAAAAAGGGAAGCGTGATTTGATTGAATGTCTTTGCACGCCAGGCTATAATTTTTTTGCGGAGATGGAAGAGCAAAGATTTATAAAAACACACTTACCTTTCAAGTTGCTACCACCAAGTATCATGACGAAGAAAGCAAAAGTTGTATATGTTGCACGGAACCCAAAGGATGTTGTCGTATCATATTACCATCTTAATAAATTGTATCGAACGCAAGGATATGTCAACGACTTTGAAATGTTTTTCAAGTACTTCTTGAATGATTTATGTATGCTCATTTTTCATAATTTTCTTTTTCGAAAAATTTATGTTTTCATCAATTTTTACACATTTTTTTCTCGTTTACTTTCAGTACATTGGAGTCCATATTTTGAACATATTAAAGATGGATGGAATCGTCGGAACGAAGATAACGTGTTATTCTTATTTTATGAAGATTTGCTATCAGATTTAAGAGGATCATTGAAAGTACTCTCTGAATTTCTTGGAAAGCCACTTCGAGAGGCAGACTATCCGAAATTGCTTGATCATCTTCACATAAAAAATTTCAAAAATAACCCCTCAATAAATTGTAAAAATTTAGAAGACGTAAAAATCCTCTCAAAAGATGCTCAAGGTTTTGTCAGAAATGGAAGTGTAGAAAAGAACACAGAATTAAGTATAAAAATGGTTCAACAAATGGATAAGTGGATTGAAGAAAACTTGAAAGATACGGACTTTCGATTCAGAGATTAACCTGGTATAAATAGAATATTTTTGTACTCTATTTGAGCTATGTATTACATATTTATGAAATTCCATGACAAATAATTATTGGTTTGGATTTATCTATGTAAATTAAGTTACACAATTGTATTACAATTATTACTATTCTAGGTTCTTATTATCCTTCCTATAAGACCATGTTTATGAAACATTTCATCAATCATTCGACTTCAGAATCAAACGTTCTTAATGATACAGACAGAAACTTTTTGTTAAGGTATCACAAGGGAATAAGCATGCCTCCATTTGTCACTTCCTTTCGTAAAATATATTCTGTTACTGTTATTTGATTATTTCTCTATTCAATATTAAAGAGAAAAATTAATATGGATAAATTTAATATTTGTACACATCCATTTGATGAAGCATATTTATATAATGAATAAAGGAATGTTGATTGGATTTTTCTTTATCTACTTGGCATGTTTCATTTGATTCATATCTGATAAGTAAACATCTACGATAGCAAAAATTGCCAAAGGCAATATTGTAATAAACTATTATTATTTTTCATGAACAAAATGATTTTAGTTTACGCTTTTGTTCTTCATCATCCTTACTAGCATCATCATCATCATCATTTGTGTAATCATATGAATCAAGTAAATTCACAACAACAGCAATGCTCAGCATATCGACAAAATTGTCAGGAAATTGAATTTTTTTTTTCAGTTCTCTCATTCATATCTCAACTCCCAACTGAATATGCAAAAAATTTGCTTTCATCTCTTTAACTGTTTTCCCATTCTCACAACTAAAAAACTAAATGAAAATTTCCATTAAACTTTTCGATAAACGAAAATTTCTATTTTTACTAATAAAATTCTATTGCTACATTTGCTTCTACTGTGTGAGTTGGTAAATTAAAACGTCTATATCTGTACATAGATATAAAGATAGATAATTGCATGCATTGCATTATTGATTAAAATTTCTATAAGCACATAGTCAGCAGAATAAAGCACTTTTAATGATTCTCAACCCAATCAATCGATGTGATAGCAATTATGCATTGAATGTACATATATTGGAAAGAGGTTAAAAAAAGATAAGAACTGCATATTAAATGGATAATTAAAGAACATAAATTTCCATTCCTAAACTTTTTTTCTCCCACTTTTTTTTCTGTCGATTGGAAAGTGCTTGAAATGAAAAACAGCAATTAGTTTGCGTCCATTTCCCGCATAGTAAAAAAAATTTATATCTCTTTTCTATCATTTAAAAAGTTCTTTATTATAGTTGTTGCAATGCATTTACCGTTACGAAGAGTGGATAAAAATATTGATCAATGATTAGGTCAATTATATTCATAGGATTCTCTCTACTACCATGTAGTATTTTCTCCAACTCCTTCTCGTCTATTTTTCTCACCAATTCTACCTATTTCTCACTCTGATTGCAATTATACGCTTCAGTAAAGCACGTCTTTTGTTATCTAACAGCAATGAATGGTGGAAAATCTAGAAATATCATGCCCCGACTCGCTTCATAATTTGATTTATTTCTTCTTTTATTCCTTTTTGCATTTTTCTGTTCTCCATTGCCGATGGCACTTTTAGTTATTTTTTTTTTTAATTTTATGTTCTAAATGATAATTTGTTGCAGAAGCAAAATATATCTAATTTTATTTTACTATATCCTACTATTTTTTATTGATAATTTACATTTATGATAGACAATTAGTATACATGATTAGTAAAACTTACTAGGAGCTCCGAGCGACAAAAATGAAGAAGGCTCGCCACGAATCCATAGATTATCTGCATAGAAGCGGCTTCCATTTGGTTTAATTTTTGTCCCTAGCTACAGTACTGAGTATAGTTATTTATAATTTTTCTGTATTAATATAACATAGAATGTTATTGGTTAGCTCTCAAATATTTACTGTATATTCTCATTAAAATATTACAATTAATTAGCACATTGAAGCATTCAAGTGCTCTTCTTATTATGAACTTATTAAAATAATTAAGGACTGCTTTCGATAAGTCATTTAAATTGATTAAATTTGTCAGCTTTATTTATATAGTCAAGTGCATTTAACAGCAACTCAGTTCATTCAATGATCAAGAAATTATCCGAAACATCCACTTACTTAACATGAACTCAAAAATAGTGTCATTTCCTGTCAACTCAAGTTAACTTATTTTACGTGATAATCATAATATGAATTGCTGATGCTTCCGAATATTCACATAATCTCTTATAATAAACACAAATTGCATAACATATAGCAATTGCTTTAACAAAAGTAGTATAATTACAAATGTATTTCATTCGGATGGTACTGTGAACAGTTTATATATTCATATTCAAGCACTTCCGATTAAGCACTTTTGTAAAAATTTGCTTTTATTTTTATGCTGTATATGTATATGTATTACATGAAGAGTAAAGTTATGAATGCATAATTTTTGATTATCAAGAGAGCGCAGTTAATTTAAAGTTCATTTGTTAATTTAAAGGGGTTGATCCAAAAGCCTTGGAGCTGCGGACGAACTTTAATGCAGAGAACGCTTGCCTTTGGTTTTTGGTTTAACAATCCTCATAATCCAGCTCAATACTTGATAATATTTCTTATTTAAATCGGTTATGATAATCCAATTAAAATAATCTTCAAAAATTGGAGTAAATAAATCGACAATGTGAATTATCCACTTTTGTGGTCAATCCTTCCGTTTTTAACATTGAAAAATAAAAGTGAGGCACAGTAAATTTTTAATTGTTGGTGCCATTTCATACTCCACTCAACAATAAAAATATCTATCGACCTCAATTTGCAAAACCATCGAAAAATAAGAAAAATAAATGATAAATAAATAAAAATGAATTGATTTTATTTTTGAACAATGCCGTAATTCTATGAGAAGGATAGAATAGAGTATTCAAAAAATGAAATGAAAACCAATCACTGTTCTATTGTTTGAATTGCGGTCGGCTCTTTAAATAAAGTTTTTGGCATTTGTTACCGATAAACGAAGTGAAAAAAATTTCAAAGTCTTTTTTCCAACCCTCCAGTCCAATGATGCAATAATAGCTTTTTTGCAGTGATTTTCCATTTCAAATTTTTTGCCTCTCAATTATTCGAGATAAAAAAATTATTTATATTCGCTTTATTATGTTATGTGAATTTTTTATCGCTTCCAATCTGGAACTGCTAAAATCATAAGTGCTTTTAAATATTGAATCGAATTAAACAAATTAAATTATATACGCGCATAAATGCATCTATAGGTAAATTTTCAATGAAATGTATATTCACGCATATTGTGCATGTACATATGTACAAAATACCGAATTTCAATAAATAATCGATTTTGATGCAAAGTGCATAATATGTGGTTGAGTTTTTGTTCAACAAAATATCAACCTAGAATAAATAAATGAAATCGAATTCATAAGATTGTCAATAGGGGATACACATAAAAATGGAGTAGGAGTTAAAAAAATCTCGTTGCGATAGTCAGGTTTGGAAATTTTTATTTTAATTTCAATAATTAATTTTACGACTATAATTTTGCATTAAGTCACCATCATCATGATAACTTATACAAAAATAATTTTTTAATTCTACAATTATTTTTAATCATCTGAACTTTTTAATGTACATTTATGCATGCATATCGTATCTCTTCCATCGATGTGCGTAGTAATAAGTACGTACACATACATGCGATTATGGATAATTAAAAATTATTGTAACATTCATTTTTTTTGTGTATACATACATATATTCGAATATCTGATTTTATTATTTTAATGGAACTTCTGTATTAATTGCATAGTCAAATATATAGTCAATATTGAAATTCGTTTCAATAAAAAGTTTAAAATTAATTTAAGTGCATTTCAAAACTTTAATTCATATCAAAATAAAAACTCAATAATTACATTGCACTCGAGTCACGAAAATTGTCTACCTCTCTTCGGTTCTTTATGCAAATTAAAAGCACAGAAGAATTGTTGAAATTCTGATGATAGTAAACATGTGATTCACATTTTTAAGGTACTTACTCCATTAAATAGAAAAGTTGTGTCCAAAAATGTATAGACCAGTAATTTATGTTTTTCAGTCAACAATTTGTTAATATTTTTCATATCATAATCAATGAGTCATTTTAATTCATTTCAATATTATAAGTATTCATAAATTGCCTCAAAATTACCTAAATGAGGTTGATGGTATTATGTTTATAATTTCCTTCAAGTATACTCCGGGGCATAAAATATCGTGTAGGTATCAGTAGAATAATCTTATAAATGGATATCAAATTCAATCAGCAACTGCAAAAAGATATGCTAATGATAAACAAATAAAAATTCAAATTTTATCTAAATTCATTTTCTTTCTTCTTTGGCGAAGATCTTTTAATTTTAATATAAAAGTTATCTTCAGTTTGAAATTAATTACATTGTTGGTAATTAAAAAATTGTCATTACATGCATTTTATCTTTTATTCTAAATTAGAACTAATAAACATCGGAATTTATTTTTATTAAATTTATTCTTAAAATAAGTACCTATTAAAATAACAGAATCTTATCTACATTAACTATAGAAAGAAACTATTTAAATAACCTAGTAAACAGCAAATGAGTAATAAAAAAAAATTATTTACAACACGACTTTACCTTATGTAAAACAACTTTTCATGTGTTTACTAGGTCGATTCAATTTCAGGTTTGCTTTAAAAGAAATTAATTTTAGTAGCTTGAAAATTTAAAAACAATTTTTACTGTCAATCCAAACATGAAAATAGGTTTCCTATTTTGGTTCTTCAATTGTTGCCAAATATTCATTCCACCTTTAAATATCTCATGCACGAAAAGAAGAGATTGAAAAAATTTCCATAAACCATTTGAACCATTTTTCAATTTCAAGAAGCGAAAAATTTTGAGACTACGACTGCTGCTATAACTACATACTTGGAGCAGCAAGAAGAAAAATTTTATATGCATTCGTTCAAAATAAAAGAAAATTTAAACATCCTACCAGACATGGAATGGAATGAATGAGTGAGTGAAGAAAAGGAGAATCGTAACGATAATGGAACATTTCGCTTCGTTTTATTTCATACACACAAAACAATAAACTGAATCTTAATGTCTTTTTATTTTTTTATCGTGATTTTGCACATTTTGATAACATTATTATGGTTACTGGAATAATCCCATCCTACTTCTTCTTACTTTACTTTCATGTGTTTCTTTTTTATTTTTAAAGCAATTTTTTTAAGTATTTAAAAATCTAATATAAAGTTGTTTTTTAAGAAATAAAGTAAACTGCCAGGTTCTTTCTCTAACTGTTCTTTTTATTGTCTTTGCACCTTGAAAATTAGAAATAACGACAGAATAAATCTTGATTATAGATTGCTATAAAGACGATATTAATATCGTTAAAATGGTCTTTATAACAATCATTTCCATTTTTTAGCGCTTATATACATTAAATGGCATCGAAACCAGTGAATGCAAGCACACAGCAACGTAAGAATAAATAAGAAGAAAAGGAGGAAGGAGAGTTGAAAATGTACGGAAATGTCGTTAATAAATTTGAATTATGGTGAAAATTATTACGTCGTCTTCATTAAAAATGTATCTACACAATTCAAACATCATAATCTTATGTTTCTGCTTCATCTACTGATTAATTGTATAATATTTATATTGTCAATTTGAATGCTTGATTCTCTCTTCTTCGACTCTTCGTATATAACAGATTAAACAATTTCTGCCAACGTCAATCCAGCATTGATCACAAAAGATTGCTCCGCATTCTTTCTTGTTGCACATCCAGAAGATCAATGAATTTTTCGTTAATTTGTTGGATTGAACAACATGACATATGAAACACTTATGTCTTGCAAAAGAAAATCTTCTAAAGCATTTACAGACTTTAAGCAACTTTTTGGTAAATTTCTAAATAAAAGGATTTAAATGTCATAACTTTTATAAAAATGATAACTAATTTAAAAGAATTACCGGCAATAATTTATTGACATTCTTCATATCTGCTTCATATTTTATGGTGTCAACTAAAGTTTTGAAAATTTTCTTGCGTTCTCTAAGCATTTTGTTGTACAGAAAAATGATTCGTCTTTTCTCAAATTTTGGATAAAAATAGGCACAGACAGCTCTCTTTAAGCGATGAATGTGGACTTGATTATAAATCAAGTAGATATTCAATGAAAATAGTAAATATATTTGAACTATTGTAAATGATTTGGTGAGAGTTGGATGGGGTAGGCATATGTCATTTGTCATCATGAGGTCAACATTCTTATTTATGTTTAAACCGTTTACAGACGCTCTAATCAAATCAGCAATAAAACCTGTGCCATTGACAGTAATATTCATGTGGTGAAATCCTTCCTGCTCAAATTCAATTCGTGAGTGACGTGCAATAATATCCAATAGTTCGAAATACAATCGATCGAGAAGGATAAAGAAGCTTGCGCCAATGATGTGTAATATTAGCCTTAAAACTAAACTTAAATATCCTTCGAATTCTCGACGAAGCTTTTTTGAACCATCTAAATCAACAATTTTATCAAACTCGATAAATCTGACGGGAAAAATGCTACTTCTTCCATCGTGAATCCTTCGTTCATCAATTTTCTTGAAATAACTTGTAATGTAGTAATTGTTGAAGTTAATGTTAGATAAATAATTGTCATGATATGTGATACTATCTAATAAATTGAAAATTGAGAGATGTACTTTCAAATTGAAACATAAGATAAGTCTAAAAAAGTTAATCTTTACCGTATATAATTTTGAGGTAAATCAATATCATTAGTTTGTCACAGAATCTAAAAATATAATCCATCAATTTGCCTTTTTCATTAAGCTTTCTACTCAGTTTTCTGCCAGTTTCATTCAATGTCTTTATAGTATGTAACTCCTTCGGATTAGTTGCCAAGAAATCAAACGATATGTTGCTATATTCTGACACAAAATTCATTTCTTGTTCTTTCAAATGTGCATATTCATCACCGAAATCAGCATCAATCACGTTTGATGGATCACAAAGATCTTTTACTATGCTTGATGCAACATCATTTAAATTACAGATGAAATCTATTTTTAGTGGTGAACAAATCAAAAAATTTGCTTCGTTTAAACAGTCATCGTAGACTTTTTGGAATGATTGTTTACATTTGGAAGTTCCTCTTTCTAATTGCATTTCACATCGATGTTTCAACTTCTCTTGATATTGTTTGGAATATATCTCTATAGGCTTGACATTTCGGATTTTGCGTGTGCTGCTATTTGATTTATTAGATAGGATTTTGTATTAAATTTTTAACCACATACACAAACAAATGAGCCTACCTTCGATTTGTACTGTTAGATCCTTCTACTTCTTGAATAATTGGAAAAACTACATCCTCAATCTCATTAAAGCTCGCTTGAACTGTGCTTATATTATTTTGCATTTGAATAAATGCGTTGATAAAAGGCGTAATTGCCAAGTCAACTTTGGTTTTCGTTAAATTGTAAGTAAGATATGTCGTGCATTCAAAAACACGTGTAACCTCTTTTGTATTCGACGCAATATTGAGTATCGGACCCGATAAAACCAATGTAATTATAATCGTTTTGATTAAGCTTCTTCCAGCTTTTCCCAGCACTGAGAGCCACATAAGAATAGAAATACATCGAAATTGTGTTGATAAAAGACACATGAACGCTGATGAAAAGCATGTTATCAGTATCGCTAAATTGCTATGTTTGCCAAAAAATCCAATAAAACGTATGATTAAATAAAAAAAAATTAATCCGATGAACAATCCATAAACGAATGCAATAAACTTTTTAGAAATACTCGTTGATGTCCCATAAATTATATCGTGGAATTTTTTTGATTTGGCACACAATCTATTCAAGAGAAAATGTATTGTTTTTAAAAAGATTCCAATCATTTCTTAAATTATTTGTCTACTTTGATCAACATTTTAGTTTTTCCATTAATATCCAGATAAAGTGACCACGTGTTGATAATATTGGTACTCAATGTATTTTCAAAGCTTTTTCTTAAATTTTCAATTAACATTGAATAATGAAAAAAATTCTAAAGTAAATATGAAAACAAGATGCAATAAGTCAATTAAAAATTATCATAGATAAAACAATCAAATTATTAAGTAGTTTTCAGCTGATAAACGGAAATTTCTTTCGAATATTCTTAAAATTAATTTTTGAAGAAAAGCATAACGGTCAAAAAATATTCAAACGTTTTGTGAAAAAAACTGTAACGGGGTCGTTTATAAATTACAGCTGACAACATCTGGGACAATAAATCTGCCCCATTAAATCACATTACACTAAAGGACCCATTCTTTTCATTCATATCACAAAATTCAACTACAAACATATTTTAAAAGAAATGTACTGCAATAGTAGATACTATTAGGCCCCTTCCATTTAAAAATATTTGACGTCATTAGTGAACGAGTCCTGGATTGTCATATTTAAAGAAATCATCATGAAAATTTCTTTTTTTCAAAATTAATCAGGAAAAACATAATAATTGAACATAAAAAGAGTGTTAAAAGTTTCATAAGTAGATTAAAAAGGTGAATATCAAGGAGAATAGCTCAAATTATAAAGAAAATAATGAAAATTTCATAAAAATAAGTTGTGGTGAAAAGTGAAAAGAAAGAAAGAACAAGGAATTATTCATTGTTATCACAAAAATAAGGCATTTACTGATTTTAATTAAATTATTCGATAGTAATCAACTACTTTATGCTGATAAATCATCAAAAATTAATGGTGTGAAACAGATAAATGTTTTTGTGCCAATTTTATTGTTTATTGCGTTGACGATTTCTGTGATTAAAAATAATCCACAAATACACACAGTTTAATAATTTTAAATATTTTCCAACAAAGTACTAATTATAATTGTTCAGAAAAACGTGCATTGAATAGGAATCTAATTAAAAGCTATATCTGAATGTGAAGTAGTTCATTACTTGATTGTGTAAGATATAAATTGAAAATTGTGATCAACAACTCATTCAAAATATTCAAAAAAAGATGAATTAATAAGAGAGATGAGCAAAAAAAAATATTAAGCACTTTTTAGCGAAACATACAGGCAATCCAAAAATAAAACCAGCTTCATCTACTTTCTTTTTCAATTCATGTAACTTGTTTTATAATTTAAAGAAGAAAAAAAAAGTTTATTTTCATTACACCTTTTAGTCAGATTCCTAGTTTTTTTGAGTGATTGTGACTGCCTTCTTTGTTATGACGTTGTGACACGTTTACATATTTTCGGTTGGTGTGATGCACACATAAAAAAGTTAATAGTCGTGATGTTAAGAACGAGACATTGTTTATCAGTTCAACGATTACTATCTTAATTACATAGAAATAAATCCAAATTTGTTAAAGACTCGGTCAATGTTTCCAAAAAATATTTATATTTTTATTATCACACGTTTACAACTGTCGATAAATCAGTGACTAATTTGTTGGAATATTTAATAAATGAATAGATTGACCTTGAGAATATCTGCACATTACACAGTGAATAATTAAATAAGAGAGCACATAGGTTAATAAAATAGAAAGAATTAAGGCAGTGTCAAATTCCATAAACTGTCTATATACACTTACAAAAAAGTTATTTTTTATTAACAAACAAAACTTGTTATTGTGGAGATCATTTTCTATCTCATCTCAAATTATGTCGAATTCTCATCTTAGTGATGTCATTTCTAGCCGGATTATTCACACTTTAAATTTAAGCATTATGTCGCTGTCGTAATTGTCTATTATACAGTCTTTGGCAAAAGGATTATGAGAAAATTAGTCAAAATATTTCTTTAAATATATCGCAAAACCCAGCTGATTCTAAATTTACACAGAGAGACACTCGAAACTCAAAATATCATTTTATTCTCTTTTCTTATTGTTTATATACTTTAGATATAAAGTCGTCTAAGGAAAACGAAAAAACAAAAAATGTCAAGCGGTGGATCAATATTAACAGCTGAAGCTATTCAGATTGTAAAAGTCAATGAGGAAGCTCACACATTTCGGCTATCAGATGAGGACTTAACTAAATTTATCCTGCAAGATAATGTAAAAAATCGCGATGTTGTCATTGTGTCTGTCGCTGGTGCTTTCAGAAAAGGCAAATCATTTCTTTTAGACTTTTTCCTCCGATATATGTATGCACGGGTATGTTCCTTTACAGTATTCTTTTTATTTTTACTTTTTATCTTATTTATTCAATATTTTTAGTACGTTCACCAAAATATGGATGGATGGCTGGGAAAAGATGATGATCCATTGACTGGATTTTCATGGAGAGGAGGTTCAGATCGAGTTACAACAGGAATTTACATGTGGTCTGACATTTTCCTGCATGACTATCCTAATGGTCGTAAAGTAGCCATACTTTTACTAGACACACAAGGAACTTTTGATAGCCTTAGCACAGTTAAAGATTGTGCAACAGTGTTTGCATTAAGTACAATGTTGTCATCAGTACAGATTTACAATTTGTCACAAAATATTCAAGAGGACGATTTACAGCATTTACAATTGTTTACAGAATATGGAAGACTTGCTCTTGCTGATACGGGTAATTCATAAAATTTACATGAATAAGTAAATTTAAACAAATAGTAAAAAATCTATTTTATTTTTTATAGGTAAAACACCATTTCAAAAGCTAATGTTTCTAGTTCGTGATTGGAGTTTCCCTTACGAAGCTGAATATGGTCTAGAAGGTGGCTCTAAAATACTCAAAAAACGTTTAGAAATTCATGACAAACAACATCCGGATCATCAATCATTAAGACGTCACATTCAAGCTTGTTTTGACGAAATTTCATGTTTTTTGATGCCTCATCCTGGATTGAATGTTGCAACGAATCCAACGTTCAATGGAAATTTACAAGACATTACACCTGAATTCAAACAGACTCTCATTGATTTGATTCCTATTGTTATGGCACCAGAAAATCTGATTGTGAAGGAAATTAATGGACAAAAAGTTAAAGCACGTGATCTGGTGCAATATTTTAAGTCGTACTTGAATATTTTTAAGAGTGAAGACATGCCTGAACCGAAAACAATGCTTTTAGCAACAGCAGAAGCAAATAATCTGAATGCTGTTGCTGCAGCAAAGGACATTTATTCACAACATATGGACGACGTTTGTGGTGGAAAAAGTCCATATCAAAAACCACAATACCTTGAAGTTGAGCATGTAAGAGCACGTGAGAAAGCTGTTTATCTCTTTGTAAGCAAACGAAAAATGGGAGGCGAAGAATTTTCAGAAATTTATAAGCAACAATTGGTTGATTTTGTCGAGGAAGCATTTATCAATTACAAGGAACAAAACGAAAGTAAAAACATTTTTAAGGCAGCACAGACACCTGGAGTTTTCTTAGCTGTTGCACTTATTACGTACATTATGAGTGGAATATTTGCCCTCCTTGCATTAGAAACCTTCTGCAATTTTATGACATTAATAATGGCAATTAACATAATTGCTTTATGTATCTGGTCGTACATTAGGTGAGTAAAATGAACGAAAATTTAGTAAGCGTCAACATTCATACCATTTATTCTATAGATATAGCGGCGAGTTTGTAGATGTCGGTGTTAAACTTGATACTTTTGCTGAAAATATTTGGGAATATGTAAGTTTATAAAGAAAATTAATATAAATGTAATAAGTTGACTTATTTAATATTTTTTAGTGTCTGAAACCATTTTATGAAGTATTTCTCGAGCGTCGTGTGAAGGAAGTCACGACACAAGCAGTTTCTGCAGCAACAGGCTTGTCACGCGAAAATGTCGAGACTGCAATGGGACTCAATCGCTCAGAATCAGTTTCTTCAGTCACAAAACGTAATACACACAACGGAAAGCCTAAAAATTTATGAGATCACGCTTACGCTGAACCAATCAGCGATGATTCACCAACAAACAACACTGTTAATAGCTATGTTAGCAATAATTTTGGAGTTTCATCGTATTTTGTTAATTTATTGCAACGTTTTTCATTTAAACCATCAGAATCCAATCTTAATAGCACTGTAAATGAAAATCACTCAAATAATAGTACTAATAACAATTCACAACTGCGTCGCACTGAGAATGGTTCGAAAAATTCAAGTGGGAAGCGGAAGAAAGGGCGAAATAGGAAAGTGTAAGAAGATATTCATACAAAAAATAATTGATAATAATAATATATTAGAAATCAGGCAAAACTTAAATTTTCGAATATTTTCAAATAATTTTATTTCTGTTCAATTAGATTTTTCTTTAAAAATTTCAAGTATCATTTTTTTTAACGTGATTATATCTTCAGTGCCTATGAAACAAAAAAAAAAAAGAACAGTAATGACTATTTTTTTTTTTATTTATGAAAGCAATTTAGTCACACCAAGTAAGAAAACCACCTATTATACAAAAGTGAATTTTTGTTGTGTTTCTTATGTTTAATATTATTAAAAATATCAAATCCAGAGTTTCCAATAGTCTTCGCAGTCAGTCAGCAAAGATAATGAATTTTTGTGACCCCATATTTAAATGCAATTTAGATTGTTAATTGCATTGATGTTATTATACAGTGGTGTCCTCAATTTGAATAGAATTTTTCTTGATAAGAATTATTTTTCAAATCGAGGAGCTAATGTAATATGTAACAAATATAAATGCACTAGAAACAAGAAAAATTGATTTATGGAACAAAGAGTGATAAAATTTTATTGATAGCACAAAATTTATAAAGATTTCTAGTGAATTATTAGCAACCATCCGAAAAACATATCTGAAGCTCTTTTTTATGGCATTTGATGGTGATTTGTTGTTTCTTTTTTTGCTATTTTCTCTCAATATTATGTTTAATCCTTCCGTAAAATGCATTATATATTCCTCTATTCAATGTTGAAAAGGATCTTAAGAGATTTAAAATAAAAAAAGTAACTAGAATAGAAAATAGGACGAAGATAAAAAATAATAGAATTAGTCATATATATCTATAAAGAAAACTTATCAAATAACATTGGTGAATGGAGAAATATATTTCCTTTTCGAGAGGTATTTCAACGTATAACAAATACCTTTTTATTTCCAATAACGAATGAATGAATGTGCCAAAATCTTGCGTTATCATCATCCTTTGAGCTTTTTCCCCTTCAATGTCTTTAAGGCTGGTTACTTTCTTTGTGAATAGTCAACTTCAATTAAATCTAAATGTGATTACACAAATACTGCATTTTAGGTTGTTCCTCACAAAAAATCAGCCATCAACAATACTTTTTGCTTTTATTCCGCATTTTCCCGTGATTAAAGATGACAGCCAGGAGTAGAATCAATTTGTAAAATTTCAAATTATTAATTTTTGATAATCCTTAAAAAACATTCTGTAAAAGTGATTCAATAACAAGCAATTGTAAATTTATTGCTCAATCAATGGATTTATTTCCCCATTTTTCCTGAAAAACAAAGTTTAAATGATTGTACTAAATTTCTCATCTTTGTGGCTTTCAAAAACAGAAAAAGAATTTAAAAATTTAAGAGACGAAATTTATATTTAAAGTAACAAATTTAATTTAAAAACGTTGTGTTTTTGATGATAATAAAAAATGAATTAAAGGTGATTTGAAAACCATTTTTTTTTTATTCCTTAAAGTCAGCAAAAACAAATCTTTAAGAGCCTTGTTGCTCATATATTTGAATATAAGCTTCAGTAAGTGTAATCATTTGTGGCAAAATTAAAGTGACATGCAAATCCTGCATTTCAAACCACTGATTTGTTGCTTTATGTAAGATGTGAGCTCTATAAGTACCCTTTCCTGGCTCACCATCATGGACTATGTTTGCAATCAAGTTATATCGCGTCTCTGGGTGATTCTTCTTATGTTCTGGTGTAAGTATATCTCCGAAATCTACATTTCTACAAAAATCA
Source organism: Chironomus tepperi (assembly GCF_022539635.2). Classification (NCBI taxonomy): domain Eukaryota; kingdom Metazoa; phylum Arthropoda; class Insecta; order Diptera; family Chironomidae; genus Chironomus; species Chironomus tepperi. Next base: position 1,972,076 of record NW_027226498.1, on the reverse strand, counting down.
GAAAAATAATAACGAATTTTTAGAATTTAAATTTTAACGGATTTAGTTAATTTGAAAATTATGTTAAAATCTGAATCATAAAATGTACTAGATTTAACAAAATTCAAATCAAAAATTTTAACGATCTTAATTAATGACTTACTTGACTGGGAAATTGACGATAGTTGGATTTTTGTCAACGAAAAATGTATTTTTAGTGAATCGTTTGATGTACAAAATGATAAATTTAGGCAGTATTGTGATCTCAAATCGTTTCATAAAATTATCTTTATATGACTTATATTCTTTCTCAGTGACTCCATTAAATTTAGCCAATAATTGATACAAATTAACTTGTGGAATGATGTTCTCACGAAACTCATCAATGAACAAGGGTGGTGGAGGTAAGTCACAATTTAAATAAAGGAAATTCGATGTCTCAATTGTCTCTTGATATTCTTCAGTCGCTAAAAGCACTTCTTTTTGTGCATCGTCGCATTCAACAGGTGGAATTTTTCTCGAATAAATTTTCATTTCTCCCAAGAATGTTCTATTTATAATGCTTGAATTTGGATTCTTATTTCCACGAAGCTGGCGATGTAATTCATGCAAAAACCATGTCAAGAAGTCTATTGGATCACTTTGCTCAATAATTTGAAACTTTTTATTGCTCCACAATACAACAGCTTGTAACATTTCATGAGGTGATACGTGTGCTTTAAAATTTCTCGGATTCCACAACTTCCTCATTAATTCACCAAACCGCTGGACGATTGCAAAAGGAGAATCACCCGACGATCTCTTAATTTTGGCATAACTTAGCTCATTAAGAAAATAATCTCTTATTGGTCCAACGTGAGAAAGTGCTTGTAAAACAACGTTACAATAATCATTTGCTTTGATATTATTAAGTCCAACGATTCCTGGATGATATAAAGTTCCATCAAGCGTTCTGGAGGTTTTTGCTTTTTCAGCATCATCGATGATCTTGATGTCATTTTTAGTAAACGTTGGATTCAACACATACTTGATGTCCTAAATAGTTACAGGGATAGTAATCAAACAAAAAAAAATGTAATGTGTACTTACATCTAGGGAAGAATCGATAATCTCGTAATTATCCGGCAAGCAATAGAACCGAAGACTCAAAAGATTCAGAAAAACATGATGCGATTCACCGACTGAATGCGTATAGGCATGAGTATTATTGCCTCTACCTTGAAAATACTTTCCACATACAAGACACGCATAAACTAAGGAATAAAAAGCCTGTAAGTTTATTTTATAGGTTTAAAATTTAGCTACACTTACCATTGATTCTTGTCAAGGAAACGGAACATAATTTCTCAAAATCAAAGTCCAGGACATGACGATTGATAGTATCCAAGTAAGGACATTGCTTAACAATCATCTTTTCTTTTGGAATTACCGGTTCCTCATCATCTTCATCCTTAATATCCAATTTTCTCTTTAAAAGCTTTTTTTCTACAATATAACAAAGTTAAGTTTTTTTTTCTTAAATAATTTATAAGTCAAAATTATTTAATTTACCATTATTGATTAAAGTTTCAACTTTTGTAGTCATTTTCAGCGTATTTAACTTATTTTTCCTGTCTGTGTCGTTTACAATTGTTTGTTTACGTTTAGCTTCAATTTTAAATTATGTTGAAAACATGCTGCTGCTGTCCAAATGTCCATAAAAATCGTTTAAAAAAAATAAAATACCTAACTTTAAAAATTTATCTATTTAATTAATTTAAATAGGAAACACCGAAGATAAAGTGAAATTATACGATATTTCTTAATAAATAGGCAGTTGGTGATTGAAAAATATCAAAAGATTTAATGATATATAAGTAAAATGAGGTAAACACATTGAGAAATAGAACCGGTACAAAATACAAAGAACTAGAAATAATAATTCAATGCTTTACTTAAAAATAGATTGACTGTCGACGGATTGTTAGTATATTTTCCTTATGATTACATCTATCCTGAACAATATGCTTATATGCTGGAACTTAAGAAGACTTTGGATGCAAAAGTAAGTAATGTAAATAAATTTCATAAATAAAGGAAAATCTTAATTTGGAAATTTTCAGGGACACTGTTTATTAGAAATGCCTTCTGGAACAGGCAAAACGGCAACACTTCTTTCCCTAATTGTTGCGTATATGATCGAGAATCCTCATGTAGTCAGAAAATTGATTTACTGCTCACGTACAGTTCCCGAAATTGAAAAGGTAATTGCTGAGTTACAGAATTTGATGGCATATTATGAAAAGCATTCACATGATAAGCCAAATATCACTGGTGTTGTGCTTAGCTCTCGAAAGAATATGTGCATACATCCTGAAGTTTCTAGAGAAAAGGATGGCAAATTAGTTGATGCAAAATGTTACGGATTAACAGCAAGTTATGTTAGAGAAAAACAGCAATACGATGAAACAGCTCCATCCTGTCAATATTTTGAAGGATTTCAGAATGAAGGAAGAGAGTCAAATCTACCAACTGGTGTATATTCCTTAGATGATTTGAAGGAATATGGTAGACAAAGAAATTGGTGTCCATACTTTACTTCCCGTTTTGCTATTGTTCAAGCTCAAGTCGTGGTCTACAGCTATTATTATCTTCTTGATCCTAAAGTCGCCGATGTTGTTTCAAAAGAACTTGCTAAAGAGTCTGTCGTTGTTTGTGACGGTATGATATCGATATTAATTTAACTAAATAATTTCTATTATTAATTTCTTAATATTTACAGAGGCTCACAACATTGACAATGTTTGTATAGATTCAATGAGTGTTCGTATTAATAAGAGGGTAATAGAAAGAGGATCAACTGCTCTAGTGACGTTGGAAAAAATGGTACAAGAAATGAAGGAAGATGATCAAAAGAAGCTTCAAGAAGAGTATGCAAAAATGGTCCAAGGACTAAGAGATGTCTATCAAGCACGAGAAACAGATCGTATGCTTGCTAATCCAGTTCTTCCTGACGACATTTTAAAAGAAGCAGTACCTGGAAATATTCGTCATGCTGATCATTTTTTGGGATTTTTGAATCGATTCATTGCTTATTTGAAGACAAGATTAAGAGTTCAACATGTCATTCAAGAATCACCTGCAGGATTTTTGAAAGATATTCACGCTAAAGTGTGTATTGATAGAAAACCATTAAGATTTTGTGCTGAAAGACTTCAGTCGTTGTTGAGGACATTAGAAATAACTGATTTAAATGATTTCGGTGGACTAACTGTAATCACACATTTTGCAACTTTAGTATCCACTTATACCCAAGGATTTACAATTATTATTGAGCCTTTTGATGATAAAACTCCAACAGTTTCAAATCCAATTTTATATTTTAGCTGTCTTGATTCATCAATTGCCATGAAACCAATTTTTAGACGTTTTCAGTCTGTAGTTATTACTTCGGGTACTTTAAGTCCAATGGAAATGTATCCCAAGATCCTAGACTTTTCACCTGTTGTCATGAGTTCATTTACTATGACTTTAGCACGTCCATGTCTACTTCCTGTTATAGTAACACGTGGTAATGATCAAGTTGCTATCAGTTCAAAATTTGAATCGCGAGAAGATACAGCAGTAATAAGAAACTATGGACAATTACTAGTTGAGACAGCTAAAATTGTCCCTGATGGAGTTGTTTGCTTTTTTACATCCTACATGTATTTGGAATCTGTTGTAGCATCATGGTATGATCAAGGAATTATTGATACACTTTTAAAATACAAATTGTTGTTTATTGAAACACAAGATGCAGCAGAAACGTCCTATGCTTTGATGAATTATGTCAAGGCATGTGATTGTGGACGAGGAGCTGTTTTATTAGCTGTTGCTCGAGGAAAAGTATCAGAAGGAGTGGATTTTGATCATCATCTCGGACGAGCTGTTCTTATGTTTGGTATTCCTTATGTCTACACACAATCACGAATTCTAAAGGCTCGTTTGGAATATTTAAGAGATCAATTTCAAATCAAAGAAAATGACTTTCTTACTTTTGACGCACTCAGACATGCAGCTCAATGTGTTGGACGTGCTATTCGTGGTAAAACAGATTATGGAATAATGATTTTTGCTGATAAGAGATTCCAACGTCAAGACAAGCGTGGGAAATTGCCAAAATGGATTCAAGAATATCTAACAGACAATTATTCTAATTTGAGTACTGAAGAAGCCATGCAGCTTTCCAAAAATTTCTTGAAGCAAATGGCTCAGCCTTTTAATCGTGAAGATCAACTCGGATTGTCGTTATTAACACTTGAACAACTGAAAAGTAATGAAAAGGAAATCATCGAGAAACATCTTAAAAATCAAGCTCCGATGGAAATTGAATAAAAACATTTTTGTAAAATTTCAATGCTGAGACTTAACAAGAATCAAAATAAAACAGCTTAGTTCCCAATTTCTTAAAAAATTTATTGCAGATCAAGATTTTTTTATCTTGTTTAGGTAATTTGTTTAAATATTTTAAACATTAATTCAACATATCCGAAATCCCAAACCATTTTCCTTTCCAAATATAGAATTTTAGCCTTTATTCGCACACTTAAATATCCTATCAACCTGATTAAAAGAAAAGTAACTAACTGAAAGTGTTATTTTGCACAGAACAAATTTACAAAATAAATGGAATGATTGCTTTTCTGTTTTTCGGATATTCTTTGAATTCCTTTTTGTAGTTTCTGTGCTTTCCTAAAGCCCAGACTGCCATTTGATAAACTCCAGCAAGTGCAAATAAGAATGCAGGAAGGCATTGTGTCAAAATTGAGAACGAGAGCCATGCAAGGAATTCATAAGTGTAATTTGGACATGAGACAAAGTTGAAGAGTGCAGTTAAAGGATTTGCATCAGCAACTGGAATTTTTCTAATTGATGTTCCTGGTGGTCGAAGATTTCTCAAATTGATGTGAATCGACAAATTTCCAAGTTCACTTATCTGAATAAAAAAAAATAAGATACCGTTATGTTTTACATTTTAGAAAAAATATAAAGCAGCTTACCAAAAATCCTCCGAGTGCAATATAAACTTGAGTCATACATGGTGATGTAAATTGTGGATGATTAACATGATAGGCAACATAGGCTGCAAATCCCCAATAATAAATGCAGTTCTTAAATAAATTGCGTAATGGCATTGTTGCATGTGAGAATCGATGAACGAAAATAGTTTCAAGAAGTCGCTTTGCATAGTGAATTGTCCAGCAAGCAGCAGCAATACTAAAATAATAATTAATGCATATCCAATAAGTGATACTATATAATTTAAAACGCATTAGAATTAAAAGCTTACTGTGCAGTTTGACTAATTTCTGCTGACGAATCTCCATAAAATAACCATGGACGTTGATAAATCCATAAATATACAAGTAACGGTCCGGCATATTCAGCTAAGAATACTGTACTCCATCCAATTTGTGGACCGAGATCTTTTATATACAATTTACTGCCGTTTCTCAAATTTAGTGATTCCATTGTGTCGGAATCTTTAAGCATTTTTCCCTTGACTTCCAATCGAAGTGCCTGACGATGAGGATGCAATTTCTTATTACTTGAATGAATTTGTGTCTTCAAGTCTTTGATCGAAGTTGTTGACTTTACGTTGCATTTTGCCAAAACTGTTGATTGTTCAATACAGTTCAAACATAAAATGAATAAAAAAATAGAAGAGGAAGAATAAAGAAAAAGAATAATAATAATTAATTTATTCCGGCCAAAAGTCAATTTTTAGAAATTAGAAGGAGGATTGATTTTTTTTTCTTACCTTTCGAGTTGCGAGAATCCAAAACTTCAATCTGTAATGCATTAACCAATTATTATTTATCTGATTATTTATTTAAATTTGTTATAAACTTACCTCCATCTTAATTAATTATCGAGTATTGCGAGAAAATAGAAATTTGTTCAAACTTTTACCTTTAATGTTGGCCACACACTGTCGTACTAGAGTTTTACTAAAAGCGCGTTTTGCTGTATCAAGAAAATTTCTATACTTCTTCGAGCACAATTTACAGAAGTAAACGACATGCCTACTTACATTTTTACTGAATTCTGTTTTTAATTCTGCAGGATTAATTTAAATTTATAAAATTAAAATTTTCATATCATTCCAATCCAAAAGCCCATCGAAACTTCATTTCAATCATAATTTTAATGCTATGTATAAAATGTCGAGGAAGACATTTCAGAGCGACTATAAATGCGCTCTTTTATTGTCTTGATCAAATGTCTTTACATTTACAACAACACTACTCGGTGGTTGATTGTTTCGCATTGGATTTATGTGAGTGAAAATGATTGTGAAATCCGCATTAATATTTTAGACTTCCATCCATTATCATAGCTCAGTGTTAATTCAGTAATCAACGAATTGAGTTGCTTTCTCATAATACAATATAAATTAAATTAATTTAAGAAGTAAAGTTTAAATAATCAGTATTGTGAATTATTGCAATCAAAAATGTTGAAAACCATCTCGGACAATATTTCAAAGCTGACCTTGAACAAAAAAGGAACTAGTTCAAGCGACGATGAATCCAAGGTAACGAACATTATACATATTTCTTTTTTTTTCGTAATTTAATCACGCAAAGGACATGACAAGCAATTAATATTGATCATACTGATCGATCATGCTTACAGTAAATTTTAACGAAAATTTATCTCCAAAATTTAAAAATTTGTTAAGTAGATTCTTATTGGTTCATTTATATGGTTTATGTGTGTTATTCTTACATACTTTCTATATTCTTATTTATGTATTGTTCATCATCGTAATATAAACAAAAAAGTTGTGAGGTGGCTGCAGATTTTCGTTTAATTTTGCAAAGTTAAATTAAAAATAGTTAGCTAGTCAAAAGTATTTTTAATTAATAAAAATTATAACATGGCCTTGACATTTAAAGGGTTTTCTTACTTGCTCTCTATTGCGTTCTTAGTGTTTTGCTACTTCTACGGAGTAAGAACAAAATTATGAAATTCTTAAATATTAGAAATTGGAATTTTATTAGTTTAAATTATGTTAATTTCATAAATACACGCAATTTGCAGAAGACGCTTCCCGTACCAAAACATGAAATTGAGACACCATTCGAGAAAGGTAATATTTACAAAATTAAAACTAAATTCATTATGTCATACTGACAGCTAATTAACATTTTGTGTTGATATTAATAGCAACTTTTGGAATGGGATGTTTTTGGTCATCGGATAGTCTTTATGGTGCTCAAATAGGTGTTTTGAGAACGAAAGTTGGATATTCTGGTGGAACCCTAGATAATCCAGTTTACAGAAATTTGTAAAATCATTCATTATGACTCATTACATTCGTTTAGTAATATTTCATTTTATAAATTTACAGAGGAGATCATACAGAAGTCATCGAAATCCACTACGACCCAAAAAACATTGCTTATGAAAAATTGCTCAACTTATTTTGGAATAATCATGAATATGGTCTTACAACGAAAATAAAGAAGCAATATGCCTCAATAATTTTTTACCACAACGATGAGCAGAAAGAAATTGCTGAAAAAAGTAGAGAAGCGGAACAGAAAATACGCACTAACGAGACAATTATTACTCAAATTGTCAAAGCAAGTACATTTTATCCTGCAGAAGAGTGAGTATCTTTCGAATAATCTTGTTCTTATTTATTTGTTTCTATTAAATTAAATTTCATAAGTTATCAACTTTTGTTTTATCTTATAAAAGCACTTTATGCACTCTTAAAAGCTAAGATAAGCATAAATGGAACAATGACAATTAACTTCAAATTTTCTCTCAATATCATGTAGTTATCATCAAAAATATCGTCTGCAAGCTCACAAAAAACTGGCTAGTGAATTAGGCCTTTCTCCAACATCCTCAAAATTATTACAAACATCACACGTTGCTGCAAAGTTAAACGGCTATTTAGTAGGAATTGGTGGCTCAAAACAATTTATGGAAGAAGCTGAAAGCTTGGGACTAAACGAAAAACAAATCCAATACGTCCTGAAGTATGTTAAGGAAAATGAAGGAGGTGGATTATCATGTTAAATGCATTCACGAAGTTTACTAAAAGATATTTGTCCAGAAATGCATTTCCAATGTGAACTAGAAGATTTTAAAAATTTAACGGCTTGTCGAAATTTGAATTTTTTCAGTACTAGATTTTTAATTAAACTTTGTCAACACGTGGCTTAACGATTCCATAAATTTCTTTTAGTAAAATGATTTTCCATACAAACAGTATAATCAGCTCTTTCTTTGACTTATTTATGCATGTAATTTATTAAAACTGTTTTAATTATCTGAAGAGTAAAAACATTCCAGAAATGTGGAAAAGACATATTTTGAGAATGACTTATTCAATAATTTTACCAGACGTCTATTTTTCTAAACTATAAAATGAAATTAATGAATAATCATGCCTATCTATCTACACAAATTCAGAGCTTAATATATATATACATACTAGAACTATGTGTCTTGTTAAATTTATCGCAGTTAATAATTATTAATAAACCTTTCAATTTTTCGTTTAAAAATTGCATTGTAATAGCTTATCGCTTAGAACTGCTACTTGAGACTTTATCTCTATTTCAGAACAATTTTTGCAGACGTAATGCTAGACGCTACTCAAATCAATCATTTTTGTCTTATCATTATCTTAGAAATAGGTATTATCCAAAACTCATCGACCTTGTTCCTATTCATAAACGTGATAAAATAACCGTTTGTAAAGTCATGCTAAGAGTAAAAAAAATAAAACAAAAGCTTTTAAGTTATTATCAAACTCTGCTTCTTTTTACTTCGTTTTTTGATTAAAATATCTTAATCTTTCGTTTTATTTCGTCTAATAATTTTAGAGTCAAAAAGAAAAGTTAAATTCATTGTTAAATAAATTCGAATAAATGAAATGGCAGCATAAAGTGTTATGCTAAAGTAGATAAAGAAGTTTTTGATTCTGTTTTTATCAGAAATACTTGCACCATAATTTTCGTTTTGTTTGCTTGGAAGATCAATGTTTCAAAGATTATTTAAATATTTACGATAAGTATTGTCCATTAATTTATCCACTGTGCGATCGATTGGATGTATGATGAACGGAATTGACGATAATCCAACAATTGTTGGAATCCATTTTCCGAGTTTGTGCTTAAATTTAGCCGCTTTTAATCCTTTACCGACAGCCCAGCATATTCTATTAATTGTAAATCCAGGAATCGCAACAGATGCTAGCATTTGCCATAGTACTACATCTCCACCAGTAATCAATGATTTTGAGACATTTCCGTTTGTACTTTTGAACGTTTTCATGGATTTATCATAAGTGTCAGCAAAAACATATGCTATTGCTAATCCATAGCTTGCATGCACCCATTTTTTATCAATCAAAGGTCTAAAACTTTCTCCCAATTCATTTGAATAGCCTATATAATTGATAACAGGAAGACATTGATTATATTTCATTGAAAAAAAATAACATTGCATCATCGTTGCAAAAATAACCAAAATATTTATGTATAGAAATCAATATTTACCTAAATATCGTAACAAAGAATCTCTATAGATGTCATATTCTTTAATTTCACCTTTATCCTTTTCAATCATATTGCTTTTCCTTTACGAATTTAAACTTTTTCAATTGACACACAATTTCAAATAAACACACGAAAATATGATCCTTAGTCAATGGCCTATACTAACGATCACGCATGAAAAATTGAATAATATAATTTCATTCGCTGGTTTGCTCAGTGGATATTTAAAAAATAATAATAATTTTGGAATCAGCGAGATCTGTTCCGTAAAATCTGTTTTCGTACTGTACAAGACTTGTTGTTTCAAACATTCCTTTGTTTGATTCAAAACTCATGAAGTTCAAAATTTTGTCTTCCTTTTTAATTTTGAACATCCGTTACTTTTTGAATCCTAAATTTCCATTCATTTCTTTTTGTTTAAAAAATTGAATTATCAACAGTTTAATTAACCTATAAAAAAGAAGTTAAAGATCCACAAATCAATCAAAAATATGATAATATCATAAAAATTGACGGGTCATAATTTCTAATGTAAACAAAAAATTGTGTAAAATGTTGAAAGTAAAAGATTTAATACATTTTGATAAGGAAGTACAGGTTGATGCCTTCTATCATGCTGTACAAATATATTTGAAGAAGCCACAAGTTGTCAATAGAAAGTTAAACACATCAAAAAATATATTAACAGCAAGAACTAAAGTGAAATCAGAAGATCTACTAAAAATTTTAAGTTCTGCCAATGAAACAGCTGATGATTTGCTTATATTAAATGGTATAGAATGTACAACCACAAAATTAGAAGATGAATTTAGCCATTTAGACGAACATCAAGAAGAAACGATATTTTCATTTGATAAAATCATCCCTAGAAATATTGCAAAGCATAAATTATGTTTTCAATTAACAATATTTTGTAAGAAACTTACTGTAAAATTATTAAACATTTGATAAACTATTGTTTTTCTTTTTTCAGGTAAAAAAACTAATTCCGTTAGCTTCTTCGCGATAAATGATTGCACAAAAATTTTACCTGATGTTTATTACACTATTAAGTTTTGCGATAAACAACTCCAATTATTACTAAATTTAAATGATTTCGAAGAAGAATCCAATTGGCTTCAATATGTGCTAATTAAAAAATTGAAAAACTGGATAGAGAGCTATGAGGAAGATAATAATGAAAGAATCGAAAGTCATTCTTTAATTAATGATGAGGAATATTCGTCACTGTATGCAGAATTAAAAGAAAAATATGGACGAAAGTTTGAAGAAATTTGGACTGAAGAAGTAACTGACCCGAAAAAATACATTTATGAAGACATTGCTATAGCTGCTTATTTAATAACATTTTGGAAAAGTCATACTGAAAGAAAACCAAGTTTTATTGATTTAGGATGTGGAAATGGATTATTAGTTGCTATTCTAAGTCTAGAAGGATATAAAGGCTATGGAATTGATTTAAGAAAGAGGAAAATTTGGAGTAAATTCGACTCAATAGTAGATTTAAGAGAGGAAACGTGGTCACCGTCAACAGCTCTTAATGATATAGATTGGATAATCGGAAATCATTCTGATGAACTTTCTCCATGGGTTCCTGTGGTTGCTGCTCGAAACAACATGTCTTGTAACTATTTCTTATTGCCTTGTTGTGCGTTTGAGTTTTCTGGCACAAAGTTCCAACGCAAAGGTCCAATGAAAAGTCTTTATATGAGCTTTATTGACTACTTATCAGAAATCTCTACAGTTTGTGGATTTAAAACGACATCAATTGATCGACTTAAAATTCCAAGTACCAAAAGAATATGTTTAATTGGAATTAATAGAGTTTATCAACCTAATGAGTATCATGAATACAACGAAAAAATTCAAGGATTTATTGATGCATCCAATAAGACATTCACGCCTCGCGAAAAAGAACTTAATGTACGTAACTGTACAAAAGTCGATAGGAACTTATCTGAAAGAATTGTTAGAACTATATTTGATGCACTCTTATCAGAACAAAATTTTGTAGAAGAAACCAATTGGAATTGTGGAAAGGAAATGCATTTATCTGATGCTGCATTATTAATTTCGGCTGACGATCTAAAAAAGTTGAAATCTGAAAACGGTGGTCTACAGACATTACTAAGAAATAAGCATCAAATATTTGAAGTGAGAAGCGGGAAGTTAAAAATCAGGAAACCAAAACGAATAGCAGAGAGGATATTGACAAAAAAAATTGTTTTAAAATCGAGCTCCTGTTATTTTCATTTGTATCATAAGCAAGGATGCCCATTAACAGATGAAGAATGCTGTTATAAGCATTAATTTTCTAAATTGTCCAAAAAAGAGGAACTGTAATAGAAATAAAGGAATGCAACATGTTGTATGACATTTGAGTTAACGTATTTTGAAGGATTTGAAAAATTGGTAATTTTTTTGCGGAACCCAAATTGATTTAACGGTCTGAAAAATTTTGAATTTCTGATCGTCGTCAAAAAAATTATAATATAAAATAGTTTCAACATAAAATTAATTTAATTGTGTTTAATTACATTATTTAGCTTAATCTTTAATGATATATCTTTAAATAAGGTCCTCATAAATTCGTGAGCATACATTTTAACCGGTAAAAGTGTGAATTTCAGAAGCATTATAAGAAAGAAAATTTCAGCCATTTTTTTGAACGCGTGAAATCGAAGAAAAGGCATTTTGCTAAGAAAAAACAGTTAATTAAAGCAAAGTTGAGTCATTGATAAGATAAAAGTGAAAAGGACATTAAGAGAGCAGTGTAAAAAGACTGAAAAAGTTCTTATAGAGAAGTAATTCGAAGCGAATGTTTAATTATATTATTTCCTACATGATAGATATCTTAAATCTCTCAAAGAAGCTAGCAAAGTATATAATTGGAAATAAGTGAGAAAAATTTTATGTGTGAATTGGCGTTTATCTTGACTTAAAAGTGAATTTATAAGGAAGCCAGTGATCAGGTCGGTTATTTCTAGCATGATTCATTTAATTAAGTTAACAAAAGAAATGAAATTATTGGATTTTAATTTTGTCGATCGAATTTTTACGCCTCTACTATATATGTACTATTCTTTATCAGCCATTTTTAAATTTAAAAAATTATATTATTTTGTTTTTTAGACACTTCCCGATAAACATTATGATTCATAAAATTTCAACAAATAATAACATAACGTTACGAAAACATTCTTTGCCAATTTTTCGTTTATTTAACACAATTTTTGGACTTGGAATTCCATTGAAACTTAGTTCCTCTATTCATTCAATCATTCATAACTTTTTGTTGTTGTTTTTTCATACTTTTTTTTTTTCTTTCTCTTCGTTTCTTTTCCCTGAACGAAAGTTACGAAATTCTTTCATTTTCTTTGGACTTATCTGATTATTCAATTTCGTCTTTCTAGATTTCATTGGAAGTACCATAACTGGGACAACTTTGTTGAAATTTTTTAAAGAAAATTATCAAGTCTCTTCAAACATGTAAGTTGATTGCTGAAAATGTTAAATGGAACAATGAACGGAAGCTTTTTGTTATTTTTTCTTCTTAAAATTGGCACAAAATTATTAGAATAAAAATTTTCAATCTTGCAGATTTAAATTGCTTTGTTGGCAAATCATTCTAATAAGAATATTCACTCAGCATTAAATTCATTGAAAAAGAAACTGCCTATTAATTACCGAAGGTTCTCTACGCTACAAAGTGCGTGGGCCAGTCACTGAGTGAGGATAACAGAAAATTATTTCTTTTGATAAGAACATTCATAGACGAAATTTGCAAAGAAGAAAAACAAGAGAAATCAACCAGGTAGTAAGGGCAGTAAAAGCGTGAAGGATAAAGGATTTCGCTGATGAAGTTTCGGCAGAATGAGTACTTTTGGGAATAAGGGTGAACGGGAACGGAACCCAAATAAGCCCAAATTTGCAGCACTTGATATAAACAGTTTATACAGGTCAACTCGTGTAAGTATACTTTTGTGCTCATAGTTATGGGTTTTTAATTAAACTAAAAATTATTAATTATTTTATAAAGGGAGAAACATTTGAGCCAGCAACACAGAAAAACGCAGCACCTCGTAAGCATGGCATGCAAAGCTTGGGAAAAGTGCCCTCAGCACGTCGTCCACCAGCCAATTTACCATCATTAAAAGCTGAAACGAGTATTCCAGCAATTCCTCCAACTCAAGTTTCAAACGAACAACAACAAACGACTGCAAATTCCGCGTCGTGGGCAGATTCCAATCTAAGTGGTACACAAAATTCAACAATTAATACTGTATCATCAAATAACAATCCAGCATTATCAAATATAAACCATAATAATACTAATAGTAATAGCCAAGTTCAAGGAAATCAATTACAACAACAGCAGCAACATCATCAAGGCGCTTCAAATAATTCAAACAACAATAATAACAACAGTAATAATTCATCAACATGGAGTGCAGTAGCAACTGGAGCTGTCAAAGAGGATTCTGCATCACAACCACCTCTTTATCAAAGTCCACAATTTCAGAACGAGTTCCCATCATTGGATGGAACTTTAATGACGACGACTTTATCGGGATCAATTCAGAATGTCAATGCACAGCAGCAGAAATTACAGAATCAAAATTCATTCGATTCAGGCGGAGGAAATCTAAATCTTCGCCCGTCAACCGATGTAGCAAGCTGGATGCAGCAACAACAGCAATTGAATTCCGCAAATTCTGGAAATGTACGTGGCGCAGGAGGAGAAAATTTTCAAACACCCGAAATCGACGGACCGCCAAAAGTTATGGCTTTAATGCCTTCATTCCTACGAGGAGGAAATACTGGCATCGCAAACATCAATACTGCACCCTCAAGCGCTCCGTCAGGTCCTCAAAGTCAGCCTAATTACCAACAACATAAATCCAATATGAATAATAATAATAATAATAATGGCATGGGAAATAGGTCTGGTCGTCAAAATAATAATAATAATAATAATAATAAATACGATAATTCCTCACACTATAATGAATATTCAAATGGACTGCCTCCAAGACATCGTCAACAGCCTCCTCGTCATTATTCTGGACGTCAAAATAATAATAACAACAACAATAATAATAGTAACAATGATGATAGAAGTTCTTTCGAACCCGAAGTAATTGTACAAAGGCCAATTATTAAGGAAGAAGAGTTAGAGCGAATTGACTCTTTAGCGAGAGACGATGCATGGTCTAAACACGATGAAGTCGACTACAATAAAAAATTACAATTCTCTGATGACGAAGCCGATGATATGAAGATGAAAGACGACAGAAAAATTGATGGTGAGCTGCACTTTTAACTGTCATGACTCTTTGTGCATTTTAATTCTTTTTCTGAAACTTTCTCACTATGTTGATAATTAATTTTTACTTTTTGTTGCCAAAGAATAAATTAATTTTTTTTATCTATTTCAAATTTGATTGAGTTTTTGCAAGTATTTAACATAAAACAATTATTTCTTTTAGTATGGCGTGATAGTGAAAAGCGAGAGATGAAGCAACAAAATGGTCCAAGATCAATTGATCCGACGTATATTGAGAAAATGAAAATGGTGCGTGAAGAAGAAGAACGTTTAGAGCGTGAGAGGAAAGTAGCTGCACAAAGAAAGTTGCAAGAGCTTGAAGAGAAAAGTAAGCAACAGAAAATGCAACAAATTTCATTAGATAAGTCTCATGAAAAGGAGATTGAAGAGAAACCGATTAGTGGTATTAACTATACGATTAATGATTCTGACAAGAAAGTTGATCATCAGCAAAGCCAGCAACAACAAACGCAAAGGGATTATGGAAAACCTTCAAAATATATGAATGATAACAAGTTTGATGTATATGATTCACAATATGGACGAAATAATAATGCAGGTGGAGCTGATTATATTAAGAAAACAACGTTTCAATCCAATTTACCACCAAGATTCCAAAAGCAGCAACAATATGGTGATCGACCAGACGATAGGCGTGAAAAAGGACCTCAAAATAACTATAAGCCATTACATCAACAAGATAGTAAAAATATTCCTTTCATTCAACATCCACAATCATCTTACGATCAACAACAACAACAACAGCAAAATCAGCAGCAGCAACAACGTTGGATGCAATATAACAAAGGAAATCAAGGAAATCCACCACGTCGTAATATGTCGTCACTTTCACAATCGTCTTCTGATGATAATCGACAAAATAATTCAAAACAACCTTACAATAGTCGAAGACGTCAAGAATCAGAGGAAGATGATTACGGACGATTTATTAAGGAATCAGCAAATACAGGATCATTAAAAAAATCACAGACAGTTCCTTCAGCTCAAATATCGCGTAGTATGTCTGATTCATCAGATAAACTTAGTGATCATAATCGCTCAGAGAAATCGACTTCTCGTGAGTTTTTGACTGGATCAAATGTATGTTGGGCAGAAGTATGTGAGAATGATAAACGTTCATCATTAGATGCAAAAGAGAAGCGAAGGGTTTCAGAATCGTCTGCAATAAGCGATGATCAACCGAGAACAATTTTGCAACGAAATAAACCTTTACAGGAACAATTAACCGTGAAGGAAAATGTTGTAAAGAAGGAAAGTTGTAAAGAGACTAAAGAGGATGAACAGAAAACAGTATTAAGTGAGCAAAGTCCACCAAAAGAATTGGTTGAAATTGAAAAGAAAGAGAAAGTTGTCGAAACAGTTCCAATTGACCAACAACAAGGTCTTCAAAGTAAAAAAAGTTTAGACATTATTCCTGAAAAGGAGCAAAATATTATGGCAGAAAAGGTTCAACAACTTGACAATTCGACCAACATGATGAAATCAAAAGATATGCCGCCAAAAGATTTAGATGATTCAAGACACAGTGGAGGAAGTAACAAAAGAAGTCCACATTCAAATCGTTATGAACCGTCGATGAGAGGAGGTCGTGGTAATTCTTCATATGGCGGATATCGTGGAAATTGGCAGAGAAGAGGCGGTAGTGGTGGTCATTCAAGAAGTGGACGTTATGATTATAGTGATTCTGAAAATTCAGAAGAATATGATCAGGACTCATGGAATCGAAAGCCAAATCGTAAAGATATTAATCGACGTGACAATTATGGCACAAGTGGACTACAAAAGGAAGGATTTTCTCCAAGAGGTGAGCCATCAAGAAGAGGTCGTGGCGGCGGAAGTAGCATGACAACATCTCAATCAAATTTCCGTCGAACTGGATCAAATACTTCTAATAATTCAATTACAGCTACAGTTAAAAGAATCGACAACTATGGTCCACCATCATCAAAAAGTCCATTCAGCACTAGCGACGAAAAATCCGGAACGAGTGATAAGAAGGATGTAATAAAAGAGAAGGAGAAATTAAGCGATGATGATCGCATGAAACAGAAACAAAAGGCTCTAAGCGATGGTCTGATTAATAAGAATATGAAAGATAACACAAATCTTGTAATGCAAAAAGCATCTTCACCAACGTCCAAATCAAATGAAGAATCGGCAAATAAGCAGCATTCCAATGATATACAGCAACCAATCACTCAATCTGCTTCAAGTTCATCTATCACACAAGACATCAAAAAAGAAATTGTTGCAGACGAAAAGAACTCAAATGATGCAAAGAATCGTGCCACAAATGCACCTGTGACACAATCATACAACAGTCGTCAACAACAACCGAAATTTGATAGTAATAAATCAACAGCACCAATTAATAAATCGACTATAAATAAGTCATCAGTGAGCTCAACACAGCAATCAAGCACAGGCAAATTACCAGTATCTTCGGTATCTACATCAACGTTAACTTCTACAACAACTGTTACAATGACGTCACAAACATCAACGACATCACAATACAACAATTCTGGAATGAACAATTCAAAACAAATCGATTCGCGCAATTCAAGTCAGACGAATAATAAATATGACAACAGTAATAATTATCGTGACTCTCGAACGAATGATCCACGTAATAATGGAAGTAATAATAGAATGGCACCAAGATTTGCTAAGCAACAAAGAGATCCAACAAGTTCCAATCAAAGAGTGAGTGGAAACTACTGGGATAAAAATAATGTTGAAGGATTAAATGATGAAAGCAACAAAATTTCATTAATGCAACAATTGAATTCATCAAATAGCAGTGGTTCATTATCAAATCAACAAATTTCGACATCAACAAATAATTCTAATGTATTAAAGACTGACATGATTAAACAGCAACAGCAGCAGCAAGTTGGTCAACAATCTCAACAAAATCCACAGAATCCACAAAATCAATCAATGACTACTTCATCGTCGACTGGTAATCAGCCAATGCTTGATGGCGCAAGTTTGCCAAAACAGACGTTAATTTTTGAAAATACGAGCTATAAATCAGCTCCACCGTCGTTAAAACGTCCACCACAACTCGGTGGACCTCCGAATGCAATGAATCAACATCCACAGAAGGACAGTACACCAACAATTAATGAAATGATTGAGCAACAAGCTAAAGATCATAGTTTAACAAGTGCACTACAAAATTTATCTTTTGGACAGAAATCCGATATCGTTGACATGAATTCATTTAAATTTTCTTTCGATACACAATTAACTGATGATGGAAATTCTGGAGGTTTTGGTTCTGTTTCAAGCTCAAGTACTCATACGTCACAAGCTGTTTCAAAGGCATCATCTTTAGGACTCGTTGGTGCAAAGACTGGCATGCAAAATAGTAATATTTTGAATACTGATGCATTAAACATGAAAGTTGCTTCATGTAAAAAAGTTTGGGAGGAACCAAGTGTCGAACATAGTACCACTAATGCAGATGATGTGATGGCAAATTTTGTAGCACAACAACAATTGCAACATTATGCTCATAACAATATTAACGCTCATCATACTGGACTCTCTCCACAATCATTTAGTTATGCTGCAACAAGTTCTGCAAACGATCATGCTAGTTCCTTAGAACATTTCAATAAAGCTAATGATAATGATGATTCTAATAACTATCAATCGCAACATATGAATGCTCATGTTATGCATTCACAAAGTCAACAAGCGAATATGAATATGAAGGCAGCGGAAGCTTTTGCAACACAAAATGCTAATGTATGCAAAGTAAAGCCAACGCAAATGCATCAATCGGGACTTTCGCCACCACCACAAATGCAACAAAATCCTTTACAGCAACACCAACAACAATTTTATCAAACGCCAAGCTATGCAAATATGCCAACAATTCCGTCGCCACCTGTTGTTTACAATTCGGCTCAAGCTACAGCTGGTGGACTTTATAATCCATACAATATGGATGCTGCCCGAGCTCAAATGTATAGCTATCCACAAAGTGCGACAAATAATTCATTATCATTTAATGCGTTCATGCAAACTCCAAATATTGCATCAGCACCGACCCATGAAATGTATCAGAATTTGTCACAATATAGGGCAACCGTGCAACCATATAATCAGACACCACAATTGAATAATCCAAATGCTGCAGCCGTTCTAATTTCATCCGCCACACCATCAAATTCAATGATGAGTTCAAAATCCAACACCCCACAACAAATTGGCGCAATCGGTTCGAAAAGTTCAGCTCCACAAAATCCACCGACGGCAACAGCTGGACAATACAATCAGCAACAATATATGAATCATTTATATCATCAAAACAGTTATTATCCAAGTTCAACGGCACAACAAGCTAATCCTTACTATAATGCTACAGGAACAGCAGCGACTGGAAATTATGGAATGTTTGGTGGCACGACAAATGCTCCACCTCAACAGCAAATGAATTACGGATCTGTCGGTCAATTTCCTTTAAACTCTCAAATGCTTAACAATTTGGTCATTAATCAACAATATCGTAGCGGTCCAGTTGTAGCTGCAGGCAGTTCAAACAGTGGAAGTGCTAATAGTGGCTCAAATTCCAACACGAGTGGATATATGAAGCAACAACAACAGCACCAATCTCAGCTCCAAGATCCTGTGAGTTCGACTAACTTTTTTAAGAATAATGTGTGAATTTAATTAATTCAAAATCTTTCTGAATGAATAATACTTGATGAGGATAAGTAAGAAACCTTTGTCGCGATATTTGGATGATTTTCATCCTTACAACCACACACACACACATACACATACAAACATTACACATATTGCTTCATCATTTATTATTACTCACTCTTAGTCCTACAAATCACAAAAAAAAATATACACATCTACATATGCTGTTCTTTCTTTGTTTGTTCGTTTTCTATAATCTTTTTTTCTCTTTCTTTCTTTTTTTAATTGAATATATAAATAATACATAGTTCATAAAACAATTTTAAATGAAAAAAGTGGAATACCTTAATAATATTTAAATAATCTCTGAATGCAAAAAATATATAAACAGTTTTGGTTACAACCTATACTTATTTGAAGTAAAAAAAAAATGCAGATAGATGAAAGCTAAATGGATCATAGAAATGTCTTGTGTTCTTCTCTAAAAGGGTGAAAGCATGAAATCTTGTTTAATGATGATTTTTACCCACACACATTTATTATGAATGAATAATAATAAAGTAAATTAATATTATTAATAATAACACATACACATTCACTTCAATATGCAAAAAAGTTAAATTATGTCTCGTGAGTAGCTGTCTAAAAAATCGCATGAAAATTGGAGGGTTCTTGATTTGACTGCTAATTTGTGACCTTTGTCATCATTGACTGTCACCCAAAAGTCACATCATTCATGTTACATGTCCAGTTGAATGGTAATGTTATGATACCAGATGAAACATCACTTTATAATAAAATTTTGGTCACTCTTGTATCCCCTAAGTTTTCATCCGATTTTCTGACCTAGAATATTTCGCACGAGTAAAATGATGAGGACGAGAATGGAAAAATTTCCTATAAATTAAACAAAAAAAAACAGTTGTAATTATGATTGCTAAATAATATATAGAAAAGCTATATAAGATTAACAAAGACTTGATATTTATTCAATCCTTCTTTATATTTATGTCAACAGTCTTAGGTGAATGGAACGAGGGATAAAATCATCTCTTTATAATATAGGATGAAAAAAAACAGTCTAGACTATTCATTATGAATTTCAAAGTAAATGTGAAAAAATAAGAATGATAAGAGCTGTCGATGGTTTGAATTAAATCACATCGTGAAAAAAGTAATGATTATAAAAAAATTAATTATGAAAAAAATGAATGTCCAATTTATAGAAAACTTACGATTGATGAAATTTATATCATCCTTTCTCACAACAATGAGTAAAGTTAGGGATTTTTTTGTTTCTTTTTATCTTAAGCCTTCATATATAAAGTGGAACCATCAAATTTTTAAGTAAACTATTTAAATACTTTAAAGTCATTCATGTCAGTTTAATCTTATTCATTTTTGAAATTTTAATGAATTTTCAAATTTTTTTATTTTTCTTTATATATATATGTAGAAAATATATATATAGTCATACAAGAAAATGGATGCTTAAGTTTCAAAAAATTGCTTACACTACCAAAAGTTTTTTAAAGGGAAAACAATGGAAAATTTTTGAATTTGAAAATTCCGCTGCATGAGGTTTGAAGAGTTAATCTTCAAACAAATGATTTCATATTTGAATTTCATTGAACTAGCAAGAATGATTTAAATAAATTGCAAATATGCGCGTAAAATATAATAAACGATTGAGAAATGCAAAAATTAGGGGCTGATTTTACTAAAGTGACAAACTCATGAAATTGATTGAGCTAAAACTTATTAAACACAATTAACATTAGTAATTTATGACAGAAGTATCTGCTTACAAGGATTAATAGGAAGTCGATCAACTTTATTGAAATCAGCTTTAACGTAATAAATTTATTACATATGAATTTTGCAAATTTATTAAAATCTATACGAATTTGGCAATGAAGGATTCACAAGAATAAAAATTAGATTTCTCGTTGTATTTAAAAAGAAACTATTTCTAAATTAATAAAAAATTATCAGCTAAAAATGCGTACATAAAAATCCAGCGTGAGCTTTATTCCATTTTTCTAGCATCAAATTCAACAAGAGTTAGCATTTTGGAATTAAGCTCACAGCTGGCCATAAAAATGAAACTTTTTGAAATAAATAAAATAAGAAAAATTTCTTTGTGATGTGTCGTCGGCTCAAGCTTGATAAAAATGACAGGAATTTCTTGAACTTACAAAAAAAATTAATAAAAGTATCGAGCCCACTTTACACGGCATTTGCACGTTATGTTTAAATTAAATAAATAAAAAAAAAATCTCGAAAGAAATGAAGATGCTTAATTTTAAGGATCAAATGAATGAGGAAACAAAAAGAAGGCGAAGCATATTTAATCAATTTATATAGTTCATTAATGGAAAAAGTGGAAAAAATAAATTATAAAAATAAATAACTTAATAATTTAATAACTAATGAATGGAACTTGTGTGTCGATGATTAGGTACTGAGCTATAGAATAATGTGATGGACATAAATCATGTATTATGGAATTTTAAAATTGTATGAATTGTAACTCATTGATGCACAAAGATCCACAATCGAATTAAAAAAGTTTTTGTGTAATTTTTGCAAGGGATGAATTAGTTGTAAATAATATTTAAAACAGCTAATCTTGATAAGAATTGTTAAGGTAAAATAATCCAATTTTAATTAAAGTGAGCATATTTTTAAACATTCTTTTTCAACTACTTCATCCATTGAATTTTTGACAAGAAGGTATGCAGCCTCTAAAAATAGAAATTCAAATGATACACAAAGGAAATTACTTTTTCGAGCCATCCAAAAAATTTACGCTTATTGTCGAATAAGTTTTTGGTGACGCGGAATATTAATTTCAATTTTGTGGCATATACCGACTAAAAAAGGTATAAAATTTATATAATATAAAACATTCTCTACCCCGAAAAGCTTCTTTTTTGAGAAATGAAAGTAAACTTAAATTAAATGAAATTTTTGGGACATACAAGTGCAGAATGTCTCATTCAAAATGAAGAAAGAAGTGGAAAAATCAATTTTTGCATAAATAGTACATAAATAAATAAATATGGAATCATCTGGAACAGATTGAATAAACATATGATGATAAGAAGAAAAAAAATTTATTATAAATGATGATGGATACACATTTTTTGAAAAATGAAGGAATAATACAACAATTATACATTAAAAAATATCTGTGGTTTTATTTATGTCAGTAGCTTAACCTGTGTAATCTCTCATAATTCTCAGAATTTGTATGATGTAATTCCCTTGAAAATACAGTTTTGTTTTGTTGAATTCATGTTGGAATGCGTGAACTTTTTGCTGCTTAACTTCAAACTTTTGCCATTTACTTCTCTTAATACTCATCCCGCGTAGGATTTTATAGGTAACAAGTCATTCAAACATACTCATTTTTTATGTGCTTTACATAATGCTTTTGATGTTGGCAATTAATGAAACTATCCCAAATACAAAGTCAGTGTGGTTCTTAATGATAAATCAATTCTATTCAGAATTATGTCGAATTCAGTTAAATTTTTGTGTGAATGTTCAAATTACAAATATCTACCTCCTTATTTTCAAAAAATTTCAGCTTTAACAAGGCCCAAATAGCATAAAAGTTTCAAAAAATTATATTTAAAGTTTTTCTTACTGTCGGTACTGAAAAATAAACTAGCATCTTTAAAATGATGTTATGCTGTCCGAAATATAAAACCTTTTAAATCTCATGAACCACATCTGCACAAATGTCGCTTGAAACAAATTACGGCTGATAAATCACAATTAACAATTTTCCATCATTCTTTTCAGGCGCCTGTAATGAAGTTTTCAAGCATGAATGAAACACACAGTAAATCATATAACAATGTAAGTGTGATTTTCCTGTGCATAAAAAGTTTTATAAATTAAACAAATTATTCATTTTTAGTGGGATATTTCGCCATCCTTATCATACAATTCAAATTCATATAATCGAGGACACAACAATCAGAATTATAACTCATCGCAGCATCAATCGTCACAAAGAATGCCAAAAGTTGTCAACAATAATCAATTATTTCCAAATTTAACAAGTAGTAGTCAAGGAAAATCTCAATTTTATGGTAATAACTCGTCACAGCCAGGTTCAAAATGAATTGAACGAATGTAAATTATATTTTTTTAGTAACAAAAAAAAAGATGACTATGCTTAATCGAATTTAAAGTTTTTATTTTGTAACTTCTGCATATAGTTTGTAGATAAAACTAATGTTTAAGAGAAAGTTTGCTGCAAAAAAGTTATAGACATGTGATGAAATAAAAAGCTGATCAATAGAAAAATGAATAAGTTTAGTCATCTTCATCTGTATCCATTTCAGCTTCATCCTCTTCACTCGTCACATCTAAATCTTCGATTTGATTCTCGCATTTTTCGCATTTACATTCGAACAAATAATTCTCTTTAAGATATTTTTGACGAGAGTGTCGACTTCTAGACAGCATGCATTCATCTATGTAGCTGATACATATTTCTTCTTCTGGCTGAATGTCTTGTAATGCAACAACGTTTAAGATGGAATTGCTATTTGGAAATATGATTTGAGCGTTTGGTTGACACGAATGATTAAACTTGGATTGTTGGACATAAAGACCACTGCCTTCATTATCCAAAAATTCGCCAACTGTGTCGTTAAAACGAGAATATATCGCATCAATAAATGCGTCGATTTCTGATCGCTCATTTTCGCTCATATCCATGGTGGAGATACTTTGAACCCAATGTGCAAAACTCGATGTTCCAATCCCTTGAGCATTTGTCCCGAGAATCGCCAAAAGTGATACAAATCCATCATAAGAGATATATTTTGCAAGCTGTTGATCGTTTCCAAAAACTCTTTGCGTTTCTTTATGAATCTGTGATAATTGGACACTAAATTTCTCTCCAAGCATTTTATGACACAGTTGAAGATCTTCGTTGTACGAATGCTTACTAAAATTATCCAGTAGTTCAACAATTTCAGCAGAATTTGATTGCTTAATCATGCCAAAAATTCTGATTACAAGATCAATTGTTGCTGTCTCAGGTGGATAATGACTCTTCTTCCACAGTTCATGGATCTCAAAAAATCTACCTCCAAATTTATACTGATTGCATTCAAAATTATGATAAGAAGCTGCGGCCATACTGGCGCATTTTGATGAGCAGTATTTTACTTGACAATTGTTACATTGAACAATTTGGTCATAATCTGCTAATTCATTTGCTTGTTTTGGCAGCACAATACTTCCATCACTTGCTAGTCGTCGTACATTTTCCTGAGCACTTTCCAAAGGTAAAAAGCAATGATCACAGCATGAATATCCATATTCTTTATTCCATGAGAACTGTGCAGAAACTAATGGAGATTCTGTTAATATTACTTCTCCTTCCTTAATCAATTTATTAGCAATCACAGCTCGCCCCTAAAAGCAAAATTTCAAGTTGTTGGTTTTGGATACAAAAATGTTTACTGGAACCGACAATCGAAGGAGCAATGAATCCCTAACATACAAACGAATTCATATCTTATGTATTATCAAATTACATACCTTTCTTTCCAGTGTTGTTATTCTTATTTTAGACATTTTATTTAATTATTTAAAAAAATATAAAAAAAAATGTGTTTTTAGACTTTAAAAGATGATTCGTGGAAAAATAAATTTCGAATCATAATTGCTTTGTTTACGTCCGTTGAGGGACATAGTAAAAATGCATTGACAACACATTTTTCCAAACTTATATTAACTTATTTTAAATAATAAATATTATTAAAAAGCAAAATGTTTCATATACTACACAAAAAAGAAAATTAATAATGCTTAATTTCTACATGATTGACACGGATTTAATCAATTTAAAACTTCCACGTAAGGATGAGTATGTCATTAATTTGAATTTAAATACTATGTTTTGCTTAATAACAATCCTTTTGTCTTTTTTGATTTTTAAAGTTTTATTAAAATTGAAATTTAAAGTTCCTGTCATATCAATCGAATTTCTTTATTGTGTCTAGGTTGAGTGAACGATATGCGATTTTGCATATTTTCAGGCGTGGAAGTTCGTGGCCTTCTACATAAGTCGAGTTTTTTTTTCATTATTTTCCTTGAAATTAAATATTATTCATTAAAAACTAGCTTCTAATCAAGTTTAAAATGTTCAGATTGAGCTTTTGAGCATAAAGTATGGTGAGTCATAAAATGAGCCTTCAAGGAATGCAATAAAATTGAAATTAGAAAGTAAAACAATAATTTAATTATATTCTTTCAGTGACTGTGTTTCATACATAATATTACAAAAACAAATTACGCAGTGTTTGTTTAAAGGAAATTCCAAGAATTATGCCTTACAATTCACCAGTTAACTACACTGATGGAGTTCCAGTTAAAATTTCTGAGAAATATAAGCAGCCACCAGAAATAAAACTAACAACTAAATTGACACAACAGCTTTTAAAAAGAAAAGATCCAGAAGCCTTTGCAGACTATAACTTTGATTTAGAACGTAAGATTATAAGTAAAACTACGGAATGGATAAATTGGAGATTGAAAGAGAAAACAGAAAGACAACAAAGAATTCAACAGCGCGAATTAATGCGTCAGAAAAGATTAGAGGAAGAACAAAAGGCGAAATTAAATCAAGTATCATATCCAAGTGATGAACTTACTTCGTCGTGTGACGAAGAAGAAGAAGTTGATATAGACAATTCCAATGAGGCTAGAATGAAGAGTAGTAATATTAATAATCAAGCATGCATTCCTTCTGATAAAGTTTTTAGTCCAAATTTCAATACAATTCTTATGCCAACACAAGCTGTTGTTATAAATCATTCTTCAGATAAGAAGTCACATCGTAGATATGCTAGTAATTCGAGTAACAAAATTGATTTTTCGTTTTTTGAGTCCGATTCGAGTCCATTTGATAATCTAGAAATGAAATCAATGAATGAAATGGAAGAACTTGCCAAAGTGCTACAGTCTACTGTTGTGGAGGGAAATCAAGAGTCTGATGATAATACATTAGAAAGAAATAACTCCAGTGAATCTGATCCGAGCGACCATCAAAAAAGTATTAGCAACAACAATAATGAGAATGATGTTGTAAATAACAGTGACGCCTCAAAATCACTAATTCCGAAAAATGATATGCAACTAATAGCAGCAACTCACACGAATGCGTATGGAGCCCATAACTTTAATCCTCAACAATTGTATAATAATTATTATGGAATGCAGTCGACAACGATAAATACAAATCAGCCGTTTTATAGTAACCAACAACAGCAATTTGGAATTGCCGCAAACCAATTTTCACCATACATTGTGAACCACCAATTACCAAATAATTGTTATTACACTCAAAATTATGCTGTTAATCACATGAATTATGCGCTGAACAATAACAATATGGCTTGTGAAAATAATATTAGTGATAGTGAAATCAAGTCCAAAAGTGTCCCTGATATTATCAAAGAATTGAATGATGAGCTAAATAATTCCGAGAAAAGAAGAACGAGAAATATTAGTCAAAGTACTCAAGGTAGCGTACCAGCGGAGAATGAGAGTAAGTTCTTATTTATACTAATAAATTGGGAGTCATTTATTCATGTCACTCAAAAACTAATATTTATTATGTTTTTCCAGAAATCATTGCTAAAAAGAATCCCGATGATCAATTGCATAACTTACCGGCTAAAACTCAAAATTTAGCAAAACAAATTTGTCAGATGGGTTTTAAACAGGACCTGGTGATTCGTGCATTAATTCGTTTAGGTGATAATGATAAACATGCAGTTGAGCATCTAATTTCACTTAATGAAATCCTTCAAATGGGATTCGACGAGGAAAAGGTGTCAGAAGCGCTTATTAAATTCGATAATAATAAGGATCAAGCTTTGGATTATTTAATATCATAGTGGCAGAACTTAGTAATTTTAAACTACCGTTGCTTATACATATATTTTTGATGAACGAAAGGAAAAAATGAAACATTTACAATGTTTATTGGATATCTTAACATTTAAAATTATTCGTGTGATCGATTAGTCAATGAAGGATATTAATTCCTTATAAGTTATAGAATTTTTATTTTCCAAAAAAGTTATATATTTATACTTATTGTAAATTTATTGTCTTATTTCGTCTGTCTTTATTGCTGGTTTTCTAAATAAATTATGTGTAAAATAGCAATTACACTAAAATATTTCAAAAAAATTGCATCTATTTCTAACTAATTTACAATTTAAATTGCTTTTTTCAGTTCATGCTACTTTTAAACAAGTCAAGTGTTAACTTTGCAATTCTTTACTTCCTTACTAATTTTTATAGCAAATGAGAAAAATTATGGTAAAGAGAACGAACAGCTGTTTTAGGATTAAATTGAAAATTGTGGTATGAAACATTTTACTAGCTTCATAGAATTGTTTTTGGTCACCTTGTAAATTTAAAGATCCTATAAAATATTATAGAGGAATAAAAAGAGCTTGAGAGAGAGAATTTGTAAAAAGCTCCACTTGACATGAAAATTCTGAAAAGGACTCTTACATTGATGATACGAAAATAAAGGAGATATTCTCAGTTCACGTTTGAAACTCGTTGGATTAAGAAGCCTCAAAAAAACGTTGGTGAAATTCCTTCCTTCATCATTTATAAATCAGTGGCATTCAGTACAACAACGAGTAATAAAAAAATAATTCTTAAAGTTGCAAAATTAATAAAAAAAAGTGAAGCTTTATATATTCGTATTAATCTCATGTGGATATTGAGAAAAAAGTGAAATTATAGTTCATTAAGAGATTTTTTGTTTAAAAAAAGTAATTAAAATTATTCGTGATCCTATATAATAGTGTTGTGTACTTACTGTATTATATCCTCCTATCCATTCACTAATACTGTATGAAAATCCTCTCCTGTGTTAAATAATGGATTGTGTCGAAATAACTTTTAAAGCCTTCAGATCATGGACCAATAAAAAAATCAGCCTTACATAAATTGGATAAGATTCATTAGATGTTTTACCATCGACTTCCTTTTTTGCCTTTAATTTATATACACACAATGCAAATCTGATGGCATTTAATTTAAACGTTTTATATGGGTCCCTTTTTTCCTTACATTGAATTACTTTTTTTATTCTTTTTCCATCATCTGAATTTTCATGTCATCATCATTTTTTCATCTACATCTACAAACTTTCATTGAACTTAAACGCTTTCAAACAGTAAATTAGCGAAATATTTTAACTGGCACATAAATAAATTTTATGTTTAATTAATGAACAAACCAAAAAACAGAAATCCTTTCAAAATTGTTTGAATGAGAATTCTTCATAAATTACATCCATCAAAACTTTTCTTCTGCAAAATGAACCCATTGGTACTCAGCTAACTGTAGTTAATTTTCAAACAGCTTTTAACGTTTTTGGATTATGGGAACCATTAAAAGAATAGAGACTTAATTAGGGAAGTATTGAGCTCAAGGTCTATCCTTTAATTAGATGCAAGAGTAAATTTGTAGCCTAGTTTTAAAATACCTATTAAATTATCTATTTTAGACTTATTTTGACATATATTAACCAGTTAGTTCCTAGCAGATAGAACAGTATATCAAAACCATTTCTTACTGCATAGGTACTTTATCAACTGAATAATCGGAAGAGTCAAATAAAAAAAAGTTAAATTATTCATACTTTGCAAGAAATAAACTTAGCATCATTATCTTTTGATTGAGTTCAAGGGTATAGATTTAAACGAGATCATGTTATCCCATTTTTTCCGAGTATATTTTCTTTTAAAATTTAGCTAGTGATCTAGCTTCATATTTGGGAAAGGTATTCTTTATGAAATCAATATTTTGCTGACTTAGCAAAGAAGAAAATCATAAATGACTTTTGAAAAGAGAAGTAACAACAATCGGAATCGTAAAAAACACGATTTGAAAAAAATGTAAAGTTGAGGATATTACTGTGAAAAGTCAAAAGTCAGAAGTAAGGAGGAAAAATATTTTGTTGCGTTCATAAAATTTTTAATGAATGAAACTCAGCAGTTTGCATAAGTATATGTTTGTATATATGTGCTTTAAATATTATATATGAAGCATAACGAGGAGAGAAACCAAAGAACGGAAAGGATATACGAATGAATTTGTATTTGATATGAACAAAAAATTTCTTTATCAAAACAAGAAAATCAATTGAATCGATGACTGAATAAACTTAAAATTAAATCATTTCTCCAAATTTTAATCAAGATATGGAAATTTAAAATTGAAAGGTTACGCATTTCAAAAAGTTTGAAGGATAAAGTCTTGTTTGGGATGTTTCAATAGAATTTTACAAAATAAAATGACATGGAATGGGACATAGCAAAATGGAAATAGATGAAAAGTTTATTAGATTTTTGTATTTATAATTTTTAGAATGGATGTCGTCACTAAGGGTATACAGAAGTTTTCAGACTTTGCAGAGAAATTAAATTGAATCAAATATGGAGTGACAAGTCCAATTTTTGTAAAAAAAAAGAACCAAATTGGTTAAATGCTCAAGTAAATTTTAATAGTCCCAAGCATTCGGACAATTAAATAAGAAGCATGGAACGGTACAAAAAAATATTCATTTACATCAAAAATGAACATTTTCTTAGGAGAGGAAATATGATATTAAGAGTCTAATAAAATTGATCAATTGCCCGTTTTAAATGAAATCATATCGAATTTAATTTAATATCTCATTACAATTTCGTTACCGTCAACCTGATAAGAAGAATTTTGAAATTCTATCATAATTAATGGTCTTTAATGGAAAGGTCAGACATGATGTTCCTTTATAAAAGTATTTTTAAATGTACCTTAGTGCAATCTATAAAAGTTCAACCTTCATGGGCCAAATTAATATAAATACATATTGAAAAACTTTTGACATTAATATAGTCATAGATATTCCGAAAAGTTCCAAAATATAAATAAACTGTCTATCTCCATTGCAAATTAGCAACTTTTTCCATAAAACATGCAACTTATTGTCAAGAGAGCTTTAATATGGAAAAGGCAGACACTATATTATGAAAGAATTTTCAAATTTGGAATACGTGCCAATTCAATTCCATAACCAGAAATAAAAATAATACAAACGATTACATTACAGGACAGACAACATGGCAAGACAAATATTTAATTTCTTAGCCAAATAAAACGGAAGTGTAGCATTACAAATAGCCAGAGTAGCAAAAAAGGCTATGCTTTAAATTAGTTTAGCATTAAGAAGCACTTGACAGGTCGATAACACTCGAGGCATTTCAGATACTTGTGCTCGTTACTACATACTTTTAAACACGTGCCACTAAATATTGTCGTTAAACTAAATCAATAAGGCTATTCATGGATGATTTGTGGAAAATTATTTTGAATAAAAAGTTATGAATAAAATAATATGAGGCATCAATCATAACTTTATAGGTAGTTTGTTTCTATTCCTTATGAATATTTTCAAAAAAAGAATTCTTCCCACATAAAACAAAAAGTGTGGCATTTTAATAGACAGTAACAAAGACAGAAAGTATTATTACTCTTCGGTCCCTTTTATCAATTGGATTTTCACCTAAAACAGTGGTGTGCAACCTTTTGTGTTCCACGACACACCTTGGTGGTAAGCCTAGACTGCCACGACATACGGTTCATGACATTTCCAAAAATTACTGACGTTACATTAGTGTCAGGTTGTTCATCACTGATCTAAAACGATGTAAAAAATTTTAATCACCTTCAGAAAGGGATGGGTTGTTCAATATTCCTTTGACCTTAATGATTGGAATAGATTAATCGTAATTAAATTGGCAAGAAAAATCTTCGGTACACATAGACTCGGAAGGAATTTAAATTTAACAGTAAATAAAGCTAGAATTGAATTATATACAATTTACCCGAATGGAACAAATTGGTCATTCGATCAAAAAATCCGGCTAGAGTCACAACGGCCTGGTGTGGAATTTAAGATTGATTAATAAACTTACGGTATTCAGGTTACTGTCTTAGTTATTAAACTTATAAATGAACTAGATTTATTGTAGTTCAAAGTTCTATTTCCAAATCATAAATTTTTGATCATTAGAGATTTATGGCAATGCACTTCATATAAAATTCAATCTATCTACCACTATCTACCTATAAATTTCAGTATTTTCCCCGGTTTTTAGAAAATAAAGCCATTTGATGTTTATCAAAATGCTTCTTTGTCGCGTAAAAATTTTCATTCGTATCACATAACATGATGGATATAACCTATTAACTTATCAATTTAACCCCCTTAATGTTTTCTAAACGATTAGCTTTAAGTGGAATCCAATACATTTCTACATACTTCAGAAGATCTTATTCCTCCTTGTTTTTCTTTTCGAATAGTAATTTCGATTTTTTTTTTCATCAACAGAGCAATACTCTTATACATAGACATAAGACCAATATTTCAAGCTGAGCATTTTTATGTTTTCACCCGTTCTCACATACCGATAAATAAAAAAATATGTAAGAAAAAACTAGCAGTAAGATATTTGATTAGCCATTAGAGAATTTACGAAAAAAGATAGAAAACTTGGAGAAAACATAAATTAAGTCAATAAGAAGAATTGAATGTGAATAGAAGTAAAAAGGAAAGTTTCGTTTCGGATTCACTATTCTAAACTGGAAGCGGTGAATGAGAAAGTTTTTTTTGGTATTGCAATCGGACTCCACTTCTCATAATTTTCTCAAGAGACATTTCCTATATCAAAAAAGTTCCAGAAGACGGATGATACAAAAGCTTAATAATTTGTGCTTACTAAGGATTTACTTTGTTTGAGTGTTCTTCAAGTATGTGCTGTATGTACTGGAAGAATTCTGATTACATTAATACTTAATTAAGATAAATATTCTGAAAAATTAATTGACGTTCCAACCTGAAACTCATTAATAATGTCAAAGAAGCAAAAGAGCAAGTTGTTGATGAATATCCTCGAATCTTTCCTGAATCTCTTACGTACATGACTATAAATTTGTATGGTTTTTTTGTTGCCTTGTATTTTATCAATACATAGAATCAATATGATGTTCAT
This sequence comes from Chironomus tepperi, assembly GCF_022539635.2. Taxonomy (NCBI): domain Eukaryota; kingdom Metazoa; phylum Arthropoda; class Insecta; order Diptera; family Chironomidae; genus Chironomus; species Chironomus tepperi. The sequence goes on along the minus strand of NW_027226498.1, from coordinate 1,939,443 downwards.
GAATACAAGATTAATAAAGATGTACTAGGAACGAGACAAAAAAGAACAAATTCAATATAGTATAGCCTGTGGCTTTCTATAGATATTATTATTATATTTTTGCTGTCGCGACTAAACAATAGGAAAGACAATACCGTACTTTAGTCTACTTTTCTAATTTCTCACTTTATTAAAATGCTAGAATTTGTTACCAAGTTTACCAAATCTATCCTAATCAGGCACATATCATCAATAGATATTTTGTTGCCAAAGTCTAATTCTTTTCTGTTAATTCTTTCATAAAGGAATTATTGCGAACTTGATATCATGAGGGAATCGATGATTTTCTTTATATGTAGTGAGAATATAATAATATCAATCACCTTCAAAAAAAACTAAGCTAATAGCTTCGGGGTTTTCGAAACCTCACAGTAAATGTTGATAAAGAGTCAATGTAACTATAATAGCACGTAATTATTCGCTTTCCAAATCACTAATAAAATGAGGAAAAGTTATCAGTAAAGGGGAATGAAATTAATGGAAATTCATTCGAAAAATGAAGCACTCATATATTTTGTTCAATATCCTTCCTAACAATACGAAACAATTACGTGAAACGAAGTAAAAAAAATGAAAATTTATTCATTAACTCTCTTTTCTTGGCGTTTGATTAAAAATTCATTTTAAGGAGAACTAAAGATATCTGTCGCCAAGTGAGGCACTAAGTATATGTTCGGAATTGAAAGTTGGTATGAGAAGATGATTGCATAGCTTTAAGAGCTTTGATACTTTGTAGTTAACTTGTGGCTTTTTTTTGAAATTGATTCGTATTTTATCTTTACATCTACTAAGGGAAATACATATTTTATTGCGATAAATAACAAGAGAGACATGCATTGTAAATAAAGCACGCAGCATTCAATATATTACTTTTTTATATGATATAATGTCAATGTCAACTAGAGGTGCCATCAGACTTGTGATGTGTTGCTATATATATAAAATAAAGATTTATACATATTATGTATGCTGAACATTTCCATTCCTTGTTTGTGAATTTATTTACATCCAATATAAAAACACTTACATCCATGAGACAATACCCCACCGTCAACATCCTTTAAATACACACTTAATAACATCCATTGTTGTGTATGTTCATTTTTTTACTTTACTTAACCCATTTTTTGCATTTATTTTATTTTGTATCTCCCATAGCTATGTTGTTGTGAATGTAATTGTGAGAAAAATGTAAAACACAAAACGTAGTCATGGAATGCTAAAGAATGAAAATAAGTTACTTAACATGGAAAGCTCCATCCTAAAAAGTACATTACCCAAATTGAAGGCTTTCTGTAAATACAATAAGAATGTTTTTAGTGCTAAAAAATATAAAAGTAATGAAATTACTAAATAAAAAAATAAAAAGCTTTATATGAAGAAATAGAAATGTATATGTATGCTGGCAATAACTAGTTTTAATATCAGTGGAAACAACCTGCAAATTCCCTAAATATTTTTTTATGGATTTATAAAGATAAAAAAAGCTTTAAATTAAATAAATTTAATTTAATTTGATATTAATCGCACACTCACCAAAACTAAAAAACTGAAATATAGTGTCATCAGCCCTGAAAGCTTGCCTGCGTAGAAATCCGGATGACAGTGTGAGCCTTTTACGTGAAGCAATGGATGATGGAAATTCGAAAAAAATACTAAGTGTAAGTTGCACACATTAAAAATTTATAACTTTTTTCCATATCCCCTTTTTACTCGATGATTTCCCATGGAAATTCTATCATCATTTATAAATGCCACGCATGTTTATGATTGGATGTGAAATATCGCTTAATTTGGATGAATGAAAAAGTCTATTTTGGATAGTTTCTGAGGGAAAATCATTTTAAAAAGATAATAATTTATCTCTGTATGATTTTTTACTGTAGGTACATCATTTGAAACAGTTCTGACAATATTATTACAATAAGTTGTGTCTTCGATGCTTATGACAGGTTCTGTATTGACAATTCAATTATCCAAAATTGAAATTTTGGAATCTAAACGACTAAAATCATGATCATATTTATCCTCCAGGATAAGGCATTTGCGGTTGCTTTTAATAAAATTTACAAATCAAGAAAGGGTAGATGTAGAGGAACATATGAAATTATTCTTTCTTAACATAAACTGACAGCAAGTCATTTTAAAGGATAAGCATGACATATGACAAGACATGGCATAATTCAAAAATGATTAGAAAGGGACGAAAACTTAATAGCATGCTTTTAAATTTGCTAATGTAATGATAAGCCTACAAAAAATTAATTCTTCTAATCTTGATAAAGGTTAAGGTTTCCATTAAGTTTTGATTCATAAATAAGCAAAAATCAGATATGTTCCTGAATTCTGATAAAAAAATCCTGAATAGAATAATTTTATTGAATTTAAGCTGACGTAAAAATCTTTTATTTCTTGTTTCTAAATTTAATCCTATTCAGCCATGCTATAAACTCTCACAAAACTTTAGCCTTACAATTTTTATCATGAAACTGTTGAAGTTTGACGATAATTTAAACTGAAATATCTATATGCTCATGAAATTTTCATACAGTGACGCAAAATCACGATGTATATGTGTTGATGTTATTAAGTAAAATGTGTATCGTCATGATCATTTTCCATTATGTCTGTTAAAAAATTGTCTATCTTAATTCAATTTATTATCTGAAAGTTTCATTTTTTTAATACTTGTGTTATTGTCAAGGACATCAAGTATAATAATCTCTTGTCCCAGAATTATTTATAAACATTTAGTAAACAGTATTATTGAACTTTATATCTACGAATATCTATGGATTATGCATTGTTCAATTAATTTACATCATACATATTGACAAGTCATCTAATACTGCCGTTGAGTATTATCTTTCAATTATCAATTATAATATTTAAGAATTTTTTCTTCTACGCAGTGAGCAACTTTATTTAACTTCAAGCTTAGCAACACGCCAACGAAATTTTGTATTCCATTTCAGCAAACTTTATAAATGAAAAGACAAAATTTCTAGGAAAAATTAATATTTTGAACGTGGCTACAGACTTATCAATTATTTTAATAAACATATTTTTGTACCTTTTTCGACTATCACCTCTATAATTATGGTAAAGCCAAAATGAAAAGGTTTGCAGATTATACCACATTGCATTTTCAATGGGAGGATAGCAACAAAAGATTAATTTTGTTGAAATTTCATGATGCTCATTCAATGATTACTGACAAACAGGCGCGTAGCTACGGAAACAAATCATTTAATCCCAAGTAAAACTGGCCCAAAATTAACTGAAAATTTGGCAAGTTTATCCGTCACCATGTTTAAAAGATTACTATAAACTACATTGAAAAACTTTTTAAAGAGAATGAATTTGAATTTTATCGAGTTTTAGATCTTTAATTTATGTATCTAAAAGCAGGATTAAAAGGTTGTATGTTGAGGATTCTATCTACGATTGCACAATAAAAAATTAAACAATGGTAAAATTTTCATGTTTTGTTCTGAAAAGCAAATTGAATCGGAAAGTTAATGATGCAGATATCCGATTCCCACAGGCAAATTTATGGAATATATTCTTGTGCAACCGCTCATCCTTACTCATCAAAAACCATAATGATAACAAAATATTTATGATTTTCCGATGTTGCGAAGAGCGTATGGAATACAATCGAGGATACTAAAACCCTAACAGGCAATGAGCATACTCATCTAAATGACCGCGCTCTTTTCTATGTATACTCAATCGATTGAATTAAGCATCCTCAATTTTGCATGCATATTCATTGCATACTCATGAGCATGCTCCTTGTCTGTTCGAGAAATTCCCCAGTAGCTCGTTAGGGAATATTTGAATAAACTACCAAATAGCCGGATATGATAATGCAACAATATCATGTTGTGTTACAATCAGTGGTGGACAACCTGTTATTTTTCACGGCACACCTTGGTCAGAAGCCTCGACCGAAACCGAACACGGTATACGGTACATGAGATTTCCAAAAAATTTTGTCGACATTCAGGTTGCTCACCACTGTTTAACATATTAGACAAAATTTTCCATTGGAATTTTTCCTTTATAGAAGCGATGTAAATATTATAAAATGAACAAATATGAAAAATAAAATAAATGAAATAAAGTAGGGTAAAGAATATAATTTTTGTGGTAATATAATTTTTGTGGTATTGACATTTTTTTGGAAATTCTATTTTACACTGCTTTTCACTTCCAGAAAGGTAAATAAATTATGAAAGAATGCTATTAAAATGATATATGTTTAGTTTTATGGAGCTTTTACCTTACTATAACTAAGTTTTATCGATCCAAAAATTTACCCTAAAAATTCAAGTTTTTACTACAATTTTCAATTAAATATTTTCTTAAGAAATTATCACTGATTCATTTAGGAAGTGGACTAATATGATAAAACAAACCATATATTTTCACAATAATTAGTATTAAACAGTTAAAGTTAATTAGTTTAACTAAAAAAAGTGGGATGCAAAGGGTAGTGACGCGTAATACAGGTGTAAAACGCCCTTCAGCCTATCCTACCCAAGTACCTACTTCCACCTCCCCGCGGTGCATTCCTGGCTATGCCAATCCGCTCAAGCGGTGCGGTCAAGCCACGAAACGTTATAAGAATATACAACGGACGGATTTACCAACGACGACCCCAGCTAAACACAAACGGACAAGAGATCTCCAACTCAGCACATGGAATGTAAGAACGCTCACACAACCAGGAGCCTTGCAGGCTTTAGTGCTCGAGTTGAGGCACTATAAAAGCAACATCACAGCAATCCAGGAGACGAGATGGATTGGAAACAACGTTTTGGATGTCAGTAGATTTAGGGTGTTTGCAAGCGGAAACGCAACTCAAAGGATTAGGGGCACGGGTTTCATTGTTGATCCACTATGGTCCGAAAAAGTGATAGACTGGAAGCCTGTGAGTGACAGGCTGTGCGTATTGAGAATTAAGGGAAAATTCTTCAACATCAGCATTATTAATGTATACGCCCCAACAAATGAACGCCCTGATGATGAAAAGGATGCATTCTATTCGCAATTAGAAAGGACTTATGACAACTGTCCTAGAAGTGACATTAAGATTGTCATCGGCGACATAAATGCCCAAATTGGAAGAGAAAAGACATTTAAACCAACGATTGGATCCTTTAGTCTTCACCCTAAGTCAAATGAAAACGGACTGAGACTTATCACATTCGCCGCCGCAATGAACATGAGAATAAGCTCAACATATTTCCAACGGAGAAGTTCCCGTAAAGCAACCTGGAGTCCACCTGGAGGAGGAAAAAAGTGCCAGATCGATCATATATTGATCGACAACCGTCATGCATCAAACATTCTGAATGTAAGAAGCTTCAGATACACACAAGCGGACATCGAACACCATGATTCTGATCATTATGCTGTTGGAGCTAAAATTCGATTTAGGTTGAGCAACATTGGACGAATAAGGAGCACAAAACAAAAGAAGTATGATGTGACAAAGCTCAAGAACAACAGAGTTAAGGAAAAGTTCAATGCTCGAGTGGAACAACAACTGAAGGAGAGAAATGGCGAACTGACGATATGGCAGGATTGTCATATTGCAATGAAGCAAGCTGCTGAAGAATGCCTTGGGTACCATCAACCAGAAAAGAAAGAGTGGTTCGATGACGAGTGCAAGCAAGCTGTTCAGAGACTGATTGAGGCAAAAAATATGAGAACAACGAGAGCGCGAACTGAAGAAATAAAACAGCTTCAACGTAACAAAAAAGAACTCTTTAGAAGAAAGAAAAGAGAATTTGACAGACAGTGTCTTGATGATATTGAGGAGCTCCAGTCAATGAATGAGTCGAGGAAATTCTTCAATGCTGTCAAATTCGCAAGGAAAAAGTTCCATCCAAGAGTAGCTATCTGTAAATCAAAGAATGGTGAACTGCTTTGCAGTCAAACTCAAGTATTGGACAGATGGAAGGAACACTTTCAAGAGGTCTTAAATGTCGGTGAAGCTCGTCAAGAAAGCAGAACAACAAGACTGTACGAGAGGAATGATGGCAAGGAATGTCCTGAACCCACATTGAGTGAGGTACGTGAAGCAATTGCTAGACTAAAGAACAACAAGGCTCCAGGTGAGGACAGTTTACCAGCTGAGCTGTTTAAGACTGGATGTTCTATGTTAGAGGAGAAGATGCATGAAATCATCGTACAAGTCTGGAATGAGGAGAAAATGCCAGATGAATGGACAGTTGGAGTCATATGCCCGCTCCATAAGAAAGGGTGTAAGTTGACATGTAGCAACTTTCGCGGCATTACACTGTTAAGTTCAGCGTATAAAATATTTTCAAAAATTCTCTCGTCAAGGCTAGAGCCTCTCTACGAAGACTTTCTGCACGAGTTTCAGGCGGGTTTTAGGAAGAGCCGGTCGACAATAGACCAAATACATTGCGTGAGACAAATCATTCAGAAGAGTAGTGACAAGAACACGGAAACGCTGCATCTGCTCATCGACTTTAAAGCAGCTTATGATTCCGTTGATAGAGAAGGTTTGTGGAATCTCATGACCGAGTTTCAATTTCCTCATAAGATGATTCGACTACTTAGAACAACACTGTGTAAGGTCCAGAGTCGTGTTAAGGTCCAAGGGCAGTTATCCGACAGCTTTGAGACATTAACTGGACTTAAGCAGGGGGATGAGTTGTCGACTAAGCTTTTTAATATTGCGCTGGAAGGTGTGTGTAGGAAGGCACGGTTGGAACTTAGTGGATCGATATTCAACAAATCGACTCAATTACTGGCATACGCAGATGATATTGACATCGTCGGAAGGAATTTACGATCTATCACGGATGCGTACTCGAAGCTGGAACGTGAAGCTGAACGCATTGGACTAAAGGTAAATGAGGAGAAGACTAAGCTTCTAATGGTCGCTGCATCAGACAGAACAAAGCAGAAAGTAGGCAGTCATCTTAGTGTCAATGGCAGAAGATTCGAAGTGGTGCAAGACTTCAAGTACCTCGGATCCTTTATTAACACCACAGCAGATGTCAGCATGGAGGTACGCAAACGAATCCACTCAGCTTATGGTGCATACTACAGCTTAAAGCACCTTTTTACGTCCAAGAGTCTGTCTAGAGGCACAAAGGTGATGCTATACAAGACGCTCATTCGGGTCATTGCATTGTACGGCTCGGAAACCTGGAATTCTACACAAGCAGATGAGGAAGCACTTGGTGTCTTTGAGAGACGAATACTGCGAGCGATTTATGGACCTGCAAAAGAAGGTGAAGTATACCGATGTAGACATAATCATGAACTTTATCAGCTTTTCCAGGATGCTGATATTGTTACTGTTCTTCGTGTGAATCGGTTGAGATGGGCAGGGCATTTGAACAGACGACCACAGGATGCCCCAGTATATAGAGTAACCTTTGCAGACTTTGTGGATGGCAAAAGATCAAGAGGAAGACCGAAAATGTCCTGGATTGATTGTGTGGATAAGGACGCTAGAGTTCTCAATATCCCTAATTGGCAGAGGTTATCGAAAGATAGAGCTGTCTACAGACATTCTTTAAACGCGGCAATGGGCCCCCGTGCGCCCCAGCCAAGGAAGTAAGAAGAAGTAACTAAAAAAACACATTTAAAATATGTAAACATTGAATATAATTTTTGTGGTAAAAAAATCTAATTTTTGTGGTATTTTTTCTAAGAAATTTTTTGGTTGATTTTTCCCTAAGGTTGATGCTCCCCTATCTCATTTAAAATTTAAAAATTCGTTAAATTTTTTTCAACCTTTATTTAATTAATTTATCATTTTCCACATGCTTTGCAGACTTAAATTGAACTTAAATTAGTTGAATATAAGCCTGATAATAAATTTAGCCAATCTCCTTGAAGAATTAAGCTAGAAATCGTCAATTTATTATTACCACAAAAATTATATTTTTTTACCACAAAAATTATATTTCATACCACAAAAATTATATTCACTAATAAAATCAGTTTTTCACAAAAACTGTTATTTTAGGATAAATTTTGATTAGCTTATAGTAAATTTCCTTGTTTCCTTAATATTTTGCCGAAGAAATTGTCCTAAAAGAATTAACACGTGAAAAGTTATGAACTTTTAAAATCTTGAAGATTAAAATTACCACAAAAATTATATTCTTTACCCTATTCATCAATGTTACATCTTTCAAATGATGTAATGCAATTTATTGAACAATAGAATATTGGTTACATACTGCGGTCGAATTGTCTTTTATAATTTATTTGCTTACAACTTCAATTCATCCTCTCTCTAGGCTAAAGATTAATGCATAATAATAAAAGCTATTCCTTTCACATATTTATGGGATATACTTACTGTATATAAAAACAATATCAAATTTCCCATTATTAATCACAAAGACAAAAAAAGCTAGGTATTCGTTCTTTTGGCGATAAAAAATGTATTGACAGAGAGAAAGTGAGATTCTTAAGGCATTTAATAAATTGATGAATGAATAAATGAATTCCTTTTATTTCAGCTTGTTATTGATATTATTTAACTAGAATTATATTTTTTTTTCTCCTATAATTCTCTTTTCGTACCCTGTAATATACTCAATTTGAAGATTGATCGTGCCGCTTTTCTGTTATTGCGTGTCAAGAAGGCATTTAAGAAGAAACGACAGCAACGAAAAGAAAGAAAGTGAGTAGAATACTATTCGTATAATTTATAGGGATTTTCGTGCAAAAAGTTCCGTTTATACGGTAAAGGTCGCAAAAAGGAATTTTTTGCTTCCTTCACTCAATTTGAATTGCATTTCTATGAAAAAGAAAGTAATGAGATTCCTTATTTAGATGATAAAGAAAAACTGTATAAAGTACATATTTTAATGTAATGTATCGTTAATGGAAAGCACATTAAGAGTATTATTTAGATATAATTCAATTTGTTACATTTATGAAATTTTATGCACGATTTGGTGATTGTACTCTTTTAAATAAATACCTACTTAATATCCATACCAATTATTATAAAAATTAACAGCCTAATGATGATTATGAGAAAATTTGATTCAATTTAGATTGGAAACTAAATATTCAAAAATTTAATCTCAATTAGTTCAAGATTATACTTCCAGAATTAATGAATTAAAATGATTTTAAAGAGCATTAATTTAAACACGCAAATTTCGATTGATTTCGGAATTACGTCGCTGCCAGTTAATCATATCCTTCAAATTTAACATGCGTCAATGATTTCATTTCTCTACTCAAGTGGCTAATTGAAATGACAGGAACAATAATGTTCGCGTATGATAGCAAAACATGAAAAGCGTGATGTACTGTTGTATTATAAAATAAAGTACATACCGAAAAACTTTCATCACAAAAGACAAAAAAGAAAAGGCATGTAAATACTTACTCAAGCAGAAATTTGCAAACATTTCCATTGGGATCAATTCACTTATTTTGTTGCGCAAATAAAAAATTACTTCTTTATCTCTTTTTGTTTCAAATTTTTAGGGGTTCGGACAAGAACCGCAGACCAGTTTTCCTGCATTTAAAAGGCCAGACGTACAATTTTCGGTTATACCTTTAATTCGTTCAAGGCTATTTAAACTGTTAAAACGTGAACGTAATAAGTAAACGACTCCTAACATTTTTGTTTATTTTTTTATGCTTTGAGCAATATATCTTTGAGCATATACTTGAAGCACCAATGAATTTCTAGTTTTCATGTATGAATCGTGATAACAATTCATTCGATTTGAAACATGAAAATGCAAAAATATGTATAAAAAATTCTTTTTTACTGGAATTTCTGCTTTACAGTTTTTTTTATTGTTATCACTTTGTCGCTCTTCTTTTGATATTATATTTTTATAAAGGAATTAAATTCCATAGAAAATATATGCACATATTATCCAATAATGTGTAATAATCCAAATAGGTAATACAAAAATGTTTTGTCTTGAATTATTACCAAGACATCCCAAAGTTTGAACTTACCTTTTGACTAGCAAAAAACGGTATTTCAGTTTTAAATTTAAATCTTAATGTTTACTTCACAAAAGCAAGCACAAATCACTTTTATAAGTCCGTTTAAAATTTACATAGGACTCATAAGTAAATATATAAAGTTATATTCAAGACTTAGATTTCCATAATTAATTTAAATTAAAGGAACTGGCTTTTACGGTCTTTGTGACCTTTAAATAAACTCACGCTAATACTTTAATCAGTAACTTTGACTTTTTCAATTAATCTCCCACTTATTTTTTCCTTTTGCATATTATCGACAATCTTTTCACATTATATAATTTATAGTCCATTGAAGACATCCATTATTCTTCCATTTGGTTACACATTTTGGAAACAGGCCAACACTTCCTTAATTAAATCATCAAGATATTTGTAGACATCTTCAATGTTTTTCTTAGAACTCAAAACTCTCTAAGTGTCAAATTAGTATCAGTAACTGTGCGAATGAATTTGATAGTAATTTGAAATTGACTACATTTTATATCCTTCGGTAATCAAATTTTCTTTATGAGTATGTGCACAGAAATTAAGATTTGTAGGAAACAGCTGTTTTAATGCTCAAAACCTAGAAGACGAAATATTTATGAGATTTTTTACGACTTGGTTCCAGATCTAAATTTAGAGAATAAAATGCGCTAAAATGTAGGCTGATTTACTACCCTTAAATCTCTTCCTTATCGTATTCTCATAAAAAATAATTTTCATGATTCAATTTACGATATTGAAAACTGAAAAAGGAACGAAATATCTCTTCAGAGAGAACGAAAAGGAAATTTGCGACTTTCTCTTGAATTTTTGATAAAGAAAAGGAAGAAAGAAAAAAGGCAGATGAAAAAATAAAAGAAAGAATGAAAGAAAGGAAAGAAAGAAAATATTCCTCCTCCTGTGCGCTGTTATGTGAAGAAATTTCCACTCTCATAAATTTATCATAGAACTCGCAAAGTAAAAGACAGTAACGCTACAAAGATTTATATTGATTTTCCATTCAAGTAACTAGAAATGATAAGGAGATTCACATTGATTCCATTTAGCATATTTTTTTATCAATTCAAAGTATTTGTATTCAGGAGCATGTCGCATCGAATGTTTGTAGCAAAAAAATTGAGTAAAGTGATTGAATAAAAAAAGTTATAAAATATAGGAATTTATTATTAAGAATGACATTAAATGGTTTCAAAAACATTATAAAAATAATATTATACCTATTCCATCTTGTTTTTTTTTTGTGTGTGGTTCTCGATTCAGCCTTTTACTTCAAAATATTGAAAGCAATAACAATGATATTAAGTGGAAAAATACGCCTTCATTATCAAGATCAAAAACACTTCCAGATTTATTATGTCAACAAGAAAATGATGGATGTGTTCCAATATTCAATAAGGGTAATGTATCTATTGTCTTATATCCATCAATCTGTTCTTTTTTCAATATACATATTATTATTATGGAATCTGAGTATGTTTTTCAACCTAAATTCTTCTCATTCCGAAATAGATCTCCCTGCGCCATGTAAAATATTTCCAAAAACTCCAAAAATTGCTCTTACCATAGAAGATGTTCCCCAAACAGAATTTCAAAGGCGAAAATCGTCAGGAAGTTCTGTTCATTCCAATTCGTCGGCAATCGAACCACATATTTATGAGTTTCAGGAGAATGATAGACATGCTGAATCATCGAATTTAGTAATCAGGTACGTCATAGCACATATAGCATATTTGTGTGTGTGTGTGTGTTGATGTTTGCTTTATATGATTACACATATGTACTATATTTTATGAACATCACAAAATGCAATAAAAATCATTTTCTCATTTTTATTTTGGCTATGAAAACAACTACGTACGCGTAATGCAAACAGAATTCCTTCCTATAGTCATATCGCAAATTGTAGTGAAGCGACTCCAAAGCTTCAAAACTCGTCTACAAACAGCACATTTTATCGTTTCACACGTTTACTCAACAGCAAGCAAGTACCGAATGTGTTAGGTGAAGAAAGGAGAACATCATGGGATAAAAGGTAAATAAACATGATATTTACACACAAATGCTATTAAATTTGTGTAAATTCACATCCGTTCATATATTGAAAATCTTATTACAACTGTAGACAACATTCTTGAAATTATTTTTGCTTAATGATTCAGGCTTTAACAATACATAGACATTCTATGAGTATAAACGTCACAAAAAATTAATTAAGATTGATAAAATATTGTCCTATGAGATTAACTTGAAAAGGATTTCATTGTGACATACATGAAGAGTTAGATTGATGCATGGATAAATAAAAAGATTTAGACATAATATGGTGGCAAAATGAAATATTTTTTAGGTCAATAACATCCATTAGGCTATAATGTTGTAATTTACTTTCTGAACGATTTCATTAATTGATTAAACACTTACTACTCTTAAAATTTCCTCATTTTTCTATATCATTAAATCAACTAATTACTTGATTGTCACCCAGGGGACAAGAGAAAATTCCACGCTCATCAAGCATCGATTCAATGGTAGATATAGTATGGAGTAATGAAAATGAATTGCCATTACCGAGGCACATGACTGCTCAAGAGGCAACTAATCGAAGGGAAAGCATGCTTAGTCCTCGCCGCACAAAACAATCGCGAGGAATAAATTGTAAGTGTTACTCTTATTTAATATTTTACACACATTTATAAAATATTCACTTTTATTATGTTGGCTTTTATTATAATAACAATCACATTTCCATATGATTCTCTTCAACGTAAGAGAAAAATACGTGCAGAGAAAAAAATAATGGAAAGTTTAAGGGAATACAATTTGTAAAAAAAAAATAAGGCAGCATAACAGAAAATAAAAAGATGAGGAAACAAAGAAAAAAATGTAAATATTTGTCGACAATATCTTTATTTCCTTCCCTTTTACATATTGGAGATGATTTCATTGCTCCAAAATACCTTCGAATTTCATCATACATAAATATCATCATGAACATATTTTCGGCAAAATTATTTTTATTTTTTATCTTTACAAGTTCGATGGGACTAATGAAATGAATGTAAAATGTATGTAGAAGCAATTTCCTGAATATGTAGAGCAATAATAGATTATCTTAGGAAATTGTTAAAATTTTTATATAAATAGAAAAGATCAATTTTTAAAATATAGTAAAACTGTAGTAAAGTTTAGTGCTACACTATAGAAACTGAAACGGACGAATAGAATGAGCATCAAGGAATCCAAAATATTTTAAACCACATTTTCCAAATTTCAATGGCAATAAGATATTCCATTCCGCAATAATGCAAATACTTCTTACCAATTTTATTTTCCGTCTGTCAAATGAGAAAATTTTGGTAAATATTTTCAGTAAGTATGTGGTTGCAAAGTTACCAGAACATTCAAAACCAAAAGTCTAATGTCACATTTTCATTTCTTTGAAAGTAGACTATACTCAGACAATATAATGTTATTGGTGTGCTATAAAAAAATTTCTTTGATATATAAAGTGTGTCGTGGCAAAGTGTATTAAAGTCGAGAGATATATAATTTAATATAAAATTACTATGGTAAACAGAGATGTAACTATGATGTTCCGTTCGGACGATGAACGTATGATAAGTCCCAGATAAGCCATGATAAGTTGTGAGATGAATATAGAAGATTCTTGGTAAAAAAAATATAAAGTGTACTATTCATGAAAAGTCAAGCTTTTAAAAAGTGCAGGTAGTTCCTTAGCATTTTTTTTATCATAAATAAGAAGACATCTTTCCTTTTCAACATAAAAGGAATGTCGATGATTATCTTTACAATTTGTAGTCTTCATTAAATATTTGCTTAAAAACATTCTTCAACTTTCTAACAAGATCCTTTGAAATTAAAGTTTTATTCAAATGATATACTCAGGTCCCAAATTAAGTCTTTTATGACTTGTTCGTAGATACAAACTGTTATTTTAAATATGACAAATTATCATTTTATCCAGGGTAAGCGGAAAGTGTCCTGCTTTTAGCACTTCAATTTTAGCAGTGTCCTGCTTTTAGCACTCATGTTTGAATTCTGAGAAACCGTTAGAAATTTTTACAAAAAATAAATTTATTCTTGAATTTGAGGTATAAATTTCAGTTCTTATCGATAATTGGGTGATAATTTGCAGAAATATTATCAATTTACTTGATTAATTCAGCAAATATCAATTAGAATTAACAATAAAAAATTTATGTTTTTTACCGTTAATTTTTTATTCAAATTTGTGGTGCTAAAAACAGTACAAATTCGTGCAAAACCGTACAAAATTAACTGTCACTTTTTCTATTCGTTTACCCTGGCATTTTATGAATAGTCATTATGAACTTAATTATTGATTATTTTTCCAAATTATAGTCTTATAGAGACATTCTTCTTGTCTCAACAAGAAATGCTAGTTCCAAACCATATATTTTCATTTGTTTACTCAAATTACATAATAAATTGATAAAGTTTTTCATTTCGCAATAATTTGCCCTAAATACCATGATTGCGGTTGATGTAAGATTTGTATTTACTGTTTTACTACTGAACAAGAAGAAAAACATCAAAAACTTTGAATTTCAATGAAGTGAAGGAAAAACTTTGAAAAAAAAAAAAGAATAAATCCTTTCTTCAATTAAAATAAATTACTTTGAAAATTGATGTTACGTATTTGTTGTTTTTCAAAATTATAAAAGTTTCATTCAGTAATGAATTCATACTGAGAGAAAATTTTCATTCGATAAATTTTCAAGACTCTAGAAACAAAAAGGATCATGGAATATTTAGAAAGGGGCGACATTTAGTAGTATATGACATGAGTTTTACAGAAACGTGGACAGTCTTTCCCTCTTAATACGAAAATAACTTGTAATAATTACACAACCCCAAAACTTGTTTGGCAGGCCGGGTCACACAAATTTTTTATAACTAAACGACTTGGTTTTTTTTAGAATTAGCTTCTTGCCATCAAATTATTGACAATCTTGACAAATAACAGTTTTGCATATTAATTAACAAAAACTTCTGAATTATTTAAATAAATTTATTCGGAATGGAAAAGAAGGAACAATTTATAATTAATAATTTGATTGTTTAATGAATTAGAAACGGTTCAAAGCATAGCAAAATCTTATTTCTGTCCTTGATCAGCAATTTGGTAGCTTTGGAAACCAAGGGTTGAAAATTTCAGTAATCCAGTAATCACACTTGAGATCAATAATCCATTTGGAAAAGTCAAATTGTATTTGATTTGCCTACATACATACAATTGAAATCTCCTTTGAGCTTTTAACACAAATAACTCTTGGAGAGATTTTTCTTTATAGACATACGTCTTTTCCTGTTCTACATTTTCTCTTTTGTTTTATATTCTCATTTAAAAGACTTTTTCATGTGTGAATTATTCAGCAAGTACAAATGACTTGAAAAAAAAAATAAAAAGTTTATTTCGTTTTAAATGAAGAAGGAATTGAAATAAAAATAAGAGCTACATACAGCTCGTAAGAAACATGCTCAAGAATGTAGCAAATATATGTATGTAATCATTCTCCATCATTTTAACATCATTCAAGACTGAATAATGTTATGAAAATCTTGATGAAGTGAAAACAAAGAATTCCTATATAGAATGTGGCAAGATGCGGAATGAGCTTTTAAACTGAATGTAGCATATGAACAATAAACGTTGAAAAGTAATAAGAAAAACATAAAAAAAAGTTTCTCTTCAGGTGTAATAAACAGATTCTTTTGACTTTTACTTTCTATTATTTTCATTGTTTTACTAACATTTTTTGCACTTTTGAGAAATTCATGCAGGTTGTAAGAAATTTTATATGTATAAGCCCAATCAAACTGCCAACAAAAATTATGCTTTCTTTTATTATATACTTTATTACTCCAATATTATCAACATTTCTATTTTATTTATAAAGGTTTATTTTGACATCATAATACAAATTAACACGTTTTATTTTGTGAAAAGCACAAATTGAGTGAGAACTTTATAGAGCTAGACAATCCTTCCTACGAACCATAATCATGAAATCTATTTAACAAACCAATACGAAGCTTTTGATTGATGAATGATTTCTTTATACACTAATGAATCCAATTTCGGGAATCATTAATTAATTTTAGTTTGAATTTAATCTGTAGAATCTATAAAATCTGAAGAAAAATATGAAACTTTAAATGTATACTAAAAAAAGTCTTCCAAAAAGTGTGAAACAAGTTTCCAAAAAGTTGATAAGATACAAGTTAAAAAGTGATACTTATTCTTAAAATCGCTATCTGTATTCTTTTCAATCCCAAAAATAATATAAATACCTCCTAAAAGTATTGTGTCATAATATTTTGACATCACAAATTGTGTGGGAGACAGGAATATAAAATTCAAGTGATTTGAAAAATGTATGTCAAAAAGTTATTTTCTTCAGTTACGTCACTGATGTTTATATACGTAATGAATGGCACATTGCGCGTTTTTATACTTTTCTCACTTTCTTTGTTAGTCAGTATTTTATTTCTCTCTCTGAATGTTAAAAGAAAACGACTTGAAGCTATAGAAAAGCAACGACCTTTAATAATAGAATTAAGGAAGCACTAGTGGAATAAAAATATTCTTCCCTTTCTATTTAAAAAAGAAGACCGAAAGAAGAAATTCATGCAGAATAAAAAAGGTTGGAATAAAATATTATTCCATTAAATTTACAAAATGAACTTTTTTGCTCTTCATTCCTTTTTGCATATTGTTAAAAAAAAGTCCCACTTATTTTTTATATCATATTAAAATAGGTTTAGAACGTGTCGATGTGTTCCATAGCTCGTAAAAGTTAAAATGCTTACTATAGCTTAGATCAATTAAACGAAGAAAATTTTATTATAATATTTATTAATTTATTTTCCGTCTCTTTTACTTTCGAAATTTCATTTTAATCAATGAGCACTTCCTACAGTGTATTTATTGTATATTTTTAATCACATATTTCTTGAATAATAATGCTTTTGAAGATTCGCTTTGACTGGCTGCCTCAAAACTCGTCTGAAGAAGCACGACTTTGTTTCAGAAGATGTTAGCTCTAACAGACAGTGAGCATACTCACTTAAATGTGCGAGTTCATGTGCATTCTCCTTGTCTGTTCAGTCATCGTGTAGACAGTAACTACATACATCATAGACATGGCGTCACTTCTGTAAAAGAGGGTTCTTAACTAGATTTTAGTATTTACCTTCTAAAGTTAGAGTAAATACATTTCCACCCCGTTCAAACTCTTCAAGGAAGTCGATGAAATGCTATTTTTAGATATCAAGAATTTCAAGAAATCATTAATAGCGATTTAAAGCTTACTACGGAGTGATGTATTTTTGTTTTATGCTAAATATACGTCACGTTACGAAAGAAGTCGTGTATGCCGATACATTTTTCCACTCTTTATGTTGTTTGTTACGTATTATATCGTTTCTTTTTCTAGACCAATTCTCGTTAATATTTAAACATCGTGCTGAGTTTTCAATGAAACAAAGCCAAGAAAAATAACTTTTGTGGTAGTATTTCCTTCCTTCCTCCGTTTTTCTCTTCTCCTTTTTTGTTCTTTTTGAAAGTGATTTACCAACAAAATATATTTCTGGATTTATGCTGACCCATGTGTATGTTGAGATATGAAAAGTACTTAAGTAGGCGAGTTTAAACTCAATCATATTTAGACGAGCACGGGGTCAAGCGGAATGAAACTTTTACATCTAGCTAGATAGAATTTTTGTAAGATTAATGTTCAAAAATGTGCAGTTGTGAGGAAATATTTATGGGAATTTGTGAAACACGAATGACAAAAATAAAACATCCCACTCAAGTTCTACATGTCTATTTTTCGTTGCCTCAGTTCTAGTGTAGCATTTATTATTTAGTGCTGTTTCAAGATAGTTAGACGAACTTAATTTTTACCCAAAACTTTTGTCTTGTTAGTATAATTTATTGAAGTAAGAATGAACACCAGAAGAACAACAAGCTAAAGTTTTATTTCTCCACCTTATTTTTCTTCATCTTTTACTTCAATAAAGATTAGAGAAAAACTCTTTACGTGTAAAAAATTTGTACAAAAATTATACCATTCCTAAGTTATATAATTGTACCTTTTTAACAAGAGAGATAAAACTTGAAATGGGTTTTACCTTTCATCATAAACAATTGATAGTTAAAAAGTTGCTTTTTAATTATCGGCTAGTTAAGTTCCGTTAGATTTGTAAACAGAAATCTTAGAGAACTCAACTCTTATTGCATTAGCTCATTACTGCCCAGCTAGTTAAAGGATAATAATATTATAACAATAATTTGATTTAATCCTAGGATGATAATTTAATTTTCCCAGATATCGAGACTTTTTTGAATAGATATTTTAATTAATTTATTGAAAATGTATTAGCATCTAGCCAATTATTGCAAAACACAATATTATCAATGTTTTAAAATCAATTCAAATTGATTCAAATTTGAAATAATACCTGAATTATGTTAAAGTTATTTTGAATTTGTTAAGCTCATACGTATTTGAAATATTTCAAATGTTTAAATTTATTTGCAAACAAAACGAAGAAAAGTTTAATTCTCACACAAAGCATTGTGGGATTTGGGGTAAATTTGGAAGCGGAAACCTTAAAACTTTTTACATATTTATTTTTCTTGTATTTTTTTTTTTTCATCTCACTCAAAGTTATTTTTGTTGTTCAACATTTCAACATGTTCATCTGTGTCCACTTTTTATATTAAATCGGTTTTTATTTTAGTTCAAAATTTTCCATTACACTTAATGACTTGTTTAAAACTTTTAATGAACTTTATTGAAATTTATGTTTTTGGTATTTTTAATTTTTTATCCGTGCTTGTTACATTTAGTCAATTCTTGCATTACTTGATGAATTATGTTCGGTTTGATAATTTCGGTAAAACAAATCATGTAAAATATATGGAGATACAAAAATGACATGCATATTGAAGTAATTTTCTCTTCATACCATTTTTTATTCACAAGGCTTCAAAAATAGCAAAATTTTAATATTTCATACAAGATATATAGATGTGTTCATATAAAAATTCGGTCGTTTTTAACGGTCAAAAATTTGAATTTTTTGTAAACACTAACACTACGAAAGAAAATTGCTAAAATTTATAAAAATTTGATTTGCAAAATTTTCTACTTTTAGATGAGTTTAGTTAGTACAGAAGCATTGTAAATGCTTTATTGTATGCTAATCTAACTGACTAAAGCTCAAAAATAATGTATCTCTTTATATTTGTTTGAATATTTTTGAATGAAATTTTACAATATTTTTCAAATGTTATTGTTTACATTACTATACGAAATTCCGTATGGTCGAGTATACTTTGTTTGTACACATCTATATATCTTGATTTCATATTTTATATTAGATTTTCTATTTATGCTAATTTGATTTAATATAATAGAAAAAAAAAAAAATTCAATAGTCTGGACATTGAAGTAGCTTGTTTGATGTCATATGTTTCAATGTTGGCATTCCAAGAAAAAATAATAAAAAAGTTTTATTTCAATTTATTAATACAGGAAATTTTATGAAAGGAGAACTAAAATAGAGGAAGGAAAATAAAAAGCAATTTCCTGTTCTAAAATGTTATTTACTTTATTTTTCCATTTTCATATTCACACTGTTCCACGATGTGAATATGTTGCGATGGATAATTTTGATTCGAAGTGAAAATCGGAAAACTACAAAAAAATTTTAAACTTAGAAGATGGTGTCTGATACCTAAAATACGTCATATGATATTTATATGAACGTCATATGATCGTCATAAGTATGGACGTCATAAAAAAAATTGTTTGGAAATTAATAAATATTTTAAAGCTGAATGATACTGACTACTTTTATGGTACGGTGTGAACGTTTACGGATTAGGTATATACCCAATATATTAGTTCCTCCATGCATTACTGCTATCAGAAGTGATAATTTGGTTTCGTTTCAAAAGGCCATCCAGAACTTTTATTGTAGATTTCTCGACTCATTCGGAATGAATCAAAACAAATTTATTACTTTAAAATTTTGTAAGGTTTTTATTGCTTTTAAATTTAAATTTCTAAAAAAGTTTTAAAAATCTCAGAATCTCTGTTGTTTTTTTAAATTTTTAAATTTTGTAATTAAAATTTTAATCCCCATACTTAGAAGCCTAAGTTACTTTAAAATTTAAAACAAAAAATTCAAAAAAATGAGTGCAATTTTAAACGCTTGTTGCTAGACTACATAGCTTGATGACGGTATTCTATTTCTCCTACAAAAAATAACGATGGGGTGGTATTATTAACATTTCATGTATCATTAAATTAAATTATCTTCTTCAGCACATACAGCTAGAAAATTGAAAACTTTTGTATTCAATGTCTCACAGTTTTGTTTTCGTAGTACTTTGGCGTTTAATTCTAAGAGTCGTTCATTTATGATGCTCAGCTTTTTAAAGAACTGATTTTGAGCCTTTTGATTTTAAATTAAATTTTTTTGTCATGGATGTGGTGTCCTGTAAGCTAAATTTATAATTTATTTATGAACAATTTAAATGCAAATTACAGTATGAGAGAAACTGAACTTATCAACACTACCCTTAAACTGAACATATAAAGCTTGGAAACAGAAACTTTAAAAATAGAAATTTTCAGCTTTTTGTGGAAAATTTTCACAGAATTTTGAATTTTCTAATTTTTACTTTTAAATACAGCTTAAAATCTATAAATAAAGCATTAAGAGGAGAAAATTTATTTCATAACATTGGCAAAATCTATTAGTATGAATAAAAAGTCAGATGAATACTTTAAATTATTACATTATATTCGGTTTTTGACCTTTCATATCTTATGACAAGCATTTTTGCATACACAGCATTTAATAGGGGGAAAATTAATAACATTGAAGAATTCTAGAAATAGAATTATGAGCTTAAAAAACGTTAATATTTAAGGAAATGAAGTCAAAAAGAATGAAACAAAATAAAAGTCATCATAAAATTGAAGCTAGCAATAATAAAAAGCCTTCTCTTCCCATTCTTAACTGTTTGCCATGTGTATACATATATTCTCTTTACATAATTTTTTGCAGCCTTATTTTCCAATGTCGAGCATAATATGCTAGACAAAGTTCGTTCAATACTTGACAATACTGATATTGATGTAAATAGTTTAAACAGTGATGGTTTATCCGCTTTGGATATTGCTGTACTAATGAATAATGGTCAGATGGCAAAAATATTGCTTCAACATGGTGCTCTTCCTGGTCCACAATCGACTTCCGATAATCTTGGGAACTATTTAAATTCATTAATGTATGATGCGGAACATAAGTTACACCATTTAGCAGGACTAAGTGAAACAGCTGGACAAACTATTAACACGCGAGCTTCATTTTCAAGTATCATTGGATCCACAAGTCAAAGTTGTACGGGTACAGAAACTGAGCGACAAATGGGTGTATGGGAGAGACGAATTCGAGGTTTAAGACGAATGATATCAGGTTGGCAAAGAATTGAAATACCTGATCCACCTATCTCTTTTACAATAGGTAAGAACTCGTAGCTAGCCACAATGAAATTGTGATATATTTTAATGAAATTAGCATTTTATAAAAATATCTGAATATCAAAACCAATTTTCATCTAAAAAGTATTTTTGTACATTCTTATGCCATATTGCAGATGTTATTGGAACCAATTCAGTAATGGCGAACATTATCGAGCCAATTTCGGAATGTATCTGTACAAAGTTTAAAGGTAAAATTTTATTTCATTCTTTTATGGATAGAGAAAAAAAGAGAAAAAGAAGTAATGTACTTTTCACAATTTATACCAATTTGTTTCACATTCACAGTTCAATGGTCCAGTCGCGAGGATTTTATGATTATAATTGGTGAACGAATTATAACCGAATGGAGTACATTTCAAGGAACTATGGGGGCGAGTTGTCATATAAATGAATTGATACAAGGTCGACGATACTTTTTTCGAGCATGTAGTGGAAACGTGAAAGGCTTTGGTCCATTTGTTTTATCAAACCCAAAAAGTATTATTCCATCATCATGGCGTGATATTGAGAGTAAAGAGCAACGATTTCATGGTAAAACTAAAGTATTGGATGAATTACTTACGGCCGTTAGATTATGTAGGCCTGAGGATGCTTCAGAAATACCCGATTCATCAACGCAACGACGAATCCCAAAGAAGAAAACATCAATCAAGCAACTTTTTTCAGCAGCATCGAAATTTCAACGTTGCCTTCGGCGTGGCATTTATCTTGCATCAATACTTTTTTACGACGATAAAGTTCTCGTAACGAATGAAGATTTTTTGCCAGTTATTGAAATAGACGAAACATACCCAAGCAACTTAAATAATGATTACTATTGGCTGATGAAGGTAAGAGTTGAACATAAATCACTTATCATCTTATGGTCCAGTTTCGTCATATGCTTCTTCAAGCACATTGATGACTCATTAATTTCAATCAAAAATCCATTTACGACATTTCCGATATGTTCCATTTTTATCATTCATATATCATATTTTTTACTACTATCATAATATGCTGATACACTCTTTCATCCATATCATACATAGATAGCGAGGATTTTTTCTAATTTTCCTTATTGTTGACCTTCATAGTTTTAATAACGATTTTTATTTCTTTCTTTTTGCTAAAATTTCATCAGATTTCATGTACATGGGAGGATGTAAAACTGTTGCGAACGGATATGGAAAAGAAATCGACTTCAGCAATACATTTCCGTACGAAATTGTTGACAGCAATTTATCAAATGCAATCTGCGCTCGGAATTACTGATCTGGGTCAATTTTATCACAAGCCACTGAGAGATTCTCATGGGACCGTAGTGCTGAGTTGCATTTTAAATGTAAAAGTAAGTAATTATGTGTGTAAATTGTAAGTTTCATTGTCTATAAAATCAGAATGACATGAAAAATTGTTGGCATTTTCAACTACATTCATGATGATACCATAGTGATTTCAAATGATACGAAGACCGAAAGCTATTTGTCATGAATTTAAATTGCAAAGCATGATGGAAAATGTTATTTATCTTGATTTTTTAGATCATTAAAGACTTTAATTTATTATCTAAATATTGTATGGCTACCTGTAACGTCATTTACTGTTTAAACATTTATTTGAAATGTTTGATTGTCATGTTTTCTGATTACAACTATTTATATTCACAGAATCCGAAAATATTCATGTTTAATTCGAGATGGGTACCACTGAATAAACTTCAAAAGAAAGTGTCTGTCCTGCTAGAAGATAGCACAGTTAACGAGATTCTATTGAGTGGAATACAAGAGCATATTAATTACTATCAGGCATCAAATCAAAAATTGTCACGTGGATTGTATCTGGGATATCTGAAAATGCATAGTTCATTTGACACGATTCAAGTTGTTGTGCCCGTGAAAACGCCCAATGTCTTACCACACGTACGAATTAGAGAAAATTCTCACATTTCTGCAGAGGAATGGAACATTATTAAATCCAAAGACTCAAATAACATTAAAATTCCTCTCTGCTTTGAGTCACTCCTTGGGGCAAATCCAACGCAAGCGCAGCAAAATTTTCTAGAGAGCTTAAAATTTGCTATCATTAGATTATTTAAGCACTTAAATATATCTTCTGATGCGGCATTATTGCATCGTCTTTATGATGTAGAAGTAATTGACTTAACAAATGAAATAAGTTTCCTCATAATTTGTCCATCTGCAGAAAATGCGATTCCATGCGGTGTGCCCGGACAAAGTGATATTTTATTTAAACGAACAGACTTAATGTGCTTGCCATTGATTGTTCATGAGATGATTCATCTTAAAACCTATCAAATTAATATTATACAAAAATATTCAAGACTGTCGTGCATAATTGAATTTGATATGATGGTTGCAAATCACAAGCATCGTGAAGCTTTTTCAAAGAAAGAAGTTCAAATTACTAAAGAAAGACTAAGCAAGTTGCAAGATTTATTGCATAAATTAAATGTTGTTTGGAAAGCTACCAGATGGTTAATGGATGTGATTACATATGCACGATCGAAAGAAAAATCTCCAGAGCTTGATATGAAAAGAATATTAGAATTTTCTATGTCAATGCATACAATTCCATCATCATCATCAAGTCATTTGTTAGAGCTTCCATGTAAAGACAGTAGAATCAAGACACCAACAAGAGGTTCATGGCCGGGACCAACAAATCAATCGAATCATTTGATGGCCGGCTCTGTAACATGTGTGTCAACTGAGCATTCAAAATCAGAACAGCAGTTGTCAGCAGACCAAAATTATATTGAAAGTGGGCGCCTTTCTGTCACGTCGTGTTTAAATAGCTCTAGAAAGAACAGCGGGGATTCAAACTACTATTCGTCAGGCGAAATAATTCCACCACGACAAAATCTAGCGCCATCAAAATCAGAGGAAACATTATTCGATGTTTTAAAGCTACGAAAGGGACCAAGCAATTTACATCATCGAAAAAGAACCACAACAAATCCATTTTCCAATTCAAAAAATAGAATGTCACCTAAAACTAAAACCAATTTTGCATATAATACACATGAAACTTTTATCGAAAATGAAAACATTGTACAAAATGAAACATCTGATAGAACTAATGTTGTAACACCAAAAGTTTTAGTATCTCAGCCTTCAAGCTCAATTTTTTCAAGGAATTTATACAAAAGGAATTCAAAGAAACAAATAGTTGAATTAAAAAACGACGATGAAGGAAATGCTTCATAAATTGGTATTGTGGTGAATGTCAGTAAAAGTTTTAAATGAATTGATGATGAAAATAATAATTAGAATAGAATCTTTATGAAGAGTATATTGTTGTATATTCTAGAAAATATTTTCGTTTTAAATTAGATTAAAGAAAGAATTTAACGTGGTTGAAAAGTTTTAATCGAAGCTTTACAGTTTATTTGAAGAATTCTCATTGATTTTAAATTAGTTTTTGAAGAATTTAGTTAATAGTGGTTATAAACTCAAAAATTTCATACTATAGATGAAAATTTAAGAAAATGTTAAAATAAATCTATTTGTGGTTGAAATATTTCGTTAAATCTACTTGAAAAAATTAAGTTTTATATTAATTACTTGATGAATTCTCTTGTTACAAGGATTTAAAATAAAAAATCCTTGCTTATCTCTAAAGACCAGTGTTTTGAGCTTTATAATAAATATTTCAATAGATTACGTCATTAATCTAAAATATATCTCTACCTTTCCAAATGAAAATTAAACGATTAATGAGAAGTGTTTAGGAAATCTAAATGAATTATACAACTCGTGGTTGTGATTAAATCTTGTTAGATTATCATGCTAATGATGAATTACTCACAGCTTATAAAAATGATGAATCATCCAGGAGCTAAAAAAAAATTTCTATTGTTATGTTGGAACTTTGACCAATTTTATTTGTTTACTAATGTGGAATGAAATGTATATAAAATTCAGATTACTGTTCATTTATAATGGACAGATGAAATGTTTGATAAACATAAAACAAAAGAGAAATTCCTAAAATGAAATTTTATAAGATCAAAAATATAAGAAGGAAATATCAACTTCCTATAAATTATTCTTCTTCTCAGTACTTTTTGTTGGAAATTGATACTTCGTCATAAAATATACAAAGAAATGTTTGTCAATTTTCGTTGAGTTTCATTTCGTTCATGTTTTATAAAACCCTTTGAATGTCAAGGTTGTTCATTTATAAACAAAAGAAAAAATCATGAAATGATACTGTCACAAAAATGTAAATGTCGTAATGTGAATAAAATCATGGATATTGACATTTTGCATGATGCTGAAGTCTAATATATAATTTTATCCATACTTTCAAATATGAGTATGTACTCAAAAATGAGACTTAACATATTTTTTAAGTTATGGAATCATTTTATTCCTAAAATACTTCTAATATATTTAAGAAGTAAAAGTTACTACCACCATGTGCCATTTCCCCAAGGAAGCATCAAAACGTACAGAATGTATTCAAAGTTCAAGCACAAAAGCGACCTTTATTATCTTAATTTTTTTGCTGAAAACTTTCCCAAAACTTTTTGCTTATTTATAAAATATCATAAAAGTTTATCGAATTTATTTTTTACATGCTCTTAGTATTCACCGTTCCTTTTATTGTTATTTTTTATTTGATTTGATAGAATACTTTTGAAAAAATTAAATTCTTTTTGGTTCCAGATAAAAACTTTAGAATAAAATAATGAGAATTAACATGCAATAGTCTGTCCTAATTTCTATTTGTTTTCTTCCTTAACTATCTTTTAATTAGTCTCAAGCATGAAAAGTTCATTAAAAGCTACTTACATTACACTTGAGTTGTTGAGGTGCTGATTAGTAGTTCCTCAAGAATTATTATTTATTTACTAAATTACGAAAGAAAGTTTCAATTAATTCACACTTCCTTCTTATTCAAAGTCAATTTAAATTAAATATTTCGAAGAAAGTCTTCATTTAAAATTCATACAAATAAATGAAAAGTAATTAGGAATAAATAAGGAGATATAATTGAAATTTTATTTTAAATGAAACAATACACGAGATGTGAAATGTGATTCGAGCTTTACGATATAGCGTACATATCATGTGTATAGAAATAATGAGTGAATAAAATAGTGTAATAAAACATAATTTGAAATTAAATTCTCAGTAAGGAAATAGAAAAAAAAGGCTATCAAACTAACTTTATTCATATTGCTCTGTTTTATATTCAAGCTATACATCACTAACACAAAAAAATATGGAAAAAAAAAATCATAAAACAAACAATTAATTGAATATAAATCAATTTTTTCAACTATAGACATACTTACACATCTTCATTATCTAAACTAACATAATTGTCTGTCATATGAATAAACAATACCGTAGTCTACACGTTTTGAAGTGAAAAGCAAAAGTAGTATCATACATGTTATGAATATTTCACAATGCTCGTTTCATGTCTGTTTATTCTTCTTATCCCCATCTCTCCTTTCTATATTACATCCGTCCTTGCTCCAAGTAAACAAGTAGGATAAAAATTGATTAAAACTAAAGTTGACCACACCATACGTTTATGAATGTACATGTGTGTATCTAAAGGGAACAATAACACCCAGTAATATTAAAATATTTAAAATCAACACCAAATAAATTAAAAAATAATATACACACATGTGAGTTGCAGAACGACAAATTTTAAACAAGGTTTTAATTAATAAATCTCAAGAAAAAAAGAATGTTCTTATGACTTCATGTACTATTAGAGATTCTCAAGTAAAAGGTGAAGAAAATGATGAAATAAATGTAATAAAATTTATTTTTAATTAAAAACATCAAACTTTTCCTTTATTTTCTTTCACTTTTTTAGGTTAGAAAAGCTGAAATGATAAAAACTTTAATCGTTAACTGGACGTATTTATTTTATATATTCACAACGTTTACACGTGAATGTATTGAATTTGATCAGTTTGGAAAACTTGTTTTTCATATTTTTAATATTAATTAGTTTTTAGTAAAGCTGTTTATCTAAATAAATTACAAATATAATTTCAACAAATAAATTACAAATAATACCAATTAAAACAAAAAATGATTTGAATTACTTCATTTAAAATTTAAATTAATTTTAATACATAACTCCTATCATATTTATTCATTGATTATTTCAATAAATTTTCCGGAATTTTAAAGTATATTATATCTCAGATATCTAGACAGAAAAATAAAATGATAATGAAATTTTAAAATCAATATTTTGATATGTCTATCAATTATAGATTTTCAATTAAGCTTTTCAAAACATTCGAAATTTTTTCAAAGGATTCAGATCTATTTTAGGAAAAATATTTGAATGGTTCATTAAAATTTTAAGGGAAAATAATCCCAGAATATTTTCTAATATTTTGAATATCCAAAAGTCAGTTTTTTACAAGTTTTTATTACAAGTTATTTTCCAATGTGATCAATAATCAACTAATTAGGTATATTAATAAATTATTATTTTGGTATTTCGTAACAATGGAAAATTGTAAATTGAACTTCAAATTTTTGTGGAAAAGCCCTTCATCATTTTTAATTCTGAATTTTTAAATAAATATGTATGTTTTATTTGGTTTGATATATAAATTAAGCAAAAAGTAAAGGATTAAAATGGAATAACAGTGTTGAATAATATTAAAATTAATTGAATCGATTTTTTTATCAATTTATTGAACTTTGATTTAATCTATGTCATGTCAAAACATTTATCAATCATTTTATATTTATCAAATTAAGAAGAGTAATCGGATAAAAATCAGCTGATATGTGAGTACTTCATTAAATTATTTTAACAAAAATAACTATGTCATGATTATTGCTAAGGGTCGATAATAAATGCTGTCCAATTTTTAAGTGGAAAATGATTCTGATACTTTATAACATTTATGTACAACAGAAGACTTTTTAAAAAAGAGAATGAAGGTGTAATAATTCCTTATTTGTGAATGATCTCATGAACGACCCTTGGATGGTAGTCATTGAAAATTCATACAAGTTTATTCTATTCGAAAATTAAAAGCTGATTATTATTGTAGCTAATGACATCAATTTTAATGGGATTCTGCGAACAAAACAAACTCGAATGGACAAAAATAAATTATAACTAGTTAATGGCTAGTTATAATGGTTTATTGTCCTCTCGAGATATACCTATGCTCATATTTAATAATCAAAAATATCGGAAACGGCTTTTCTAAACTCATTCCAAAAATGGTCAAAACTAGTATTAGATTCAATTATAAGTATTAAGTATAGCTAGAAAACATAAAAGTTAATTATACTTGCAAATGAAGAAATTAAGATCCCGAAGAATTTTGTATTAAAAACATGAAATTATGTTTAATAGCCCCAAAAAATTTAGAAAATTTCATATGCAAGTTTTTTGACGTGCAGAAAGTTGTTCCTTTTTATCTTGAAAACAATTTAAGTTTCAATCGAGGAACTTAAGAGATGAAATAAAATGTATTATGACGTCTTATTTTTTTATTTCTAAAGAATCAAAAGAGATCAAAGATTTCTGGGGTCTGTATTGTGATATAAAATTAAATAAGAAAAAGCAATTATATTCATTGAGTTTTCTGCTCTCATCCTTCATTTTTATTTTCCGTTTATTCCATTTTATTTTCCTTTCTTTTGAGCTTCTTTTTGTTCTCATAAAAAAATTACATTTTTCTTCATTAAAAATTCCTTCTAAAAAGAATAATTGAATTATATGTTGATTTTGTGGCTGTGTATTTTTCATTAGAATGGGTGAAAGAATGAGTGTGAAAGTAGTATGAAGAATGTGAAAGAAAAGAAAATTAAATTCTGACAAATTACACTTACTTTATAGCTTTTAAGCGGTGTAAATAAAGAGAGAAAAACAGCTCGATTGAGCAAGCAGCCCTTCCTTCTTAGCATACTTATTATCTATTAATTCTTCTTTGCTTACCAAAAAAAAGTTTTCTATGCATTTGGAATGATGTATTTCCCTATTAAGATCACAAAAACCTCACATCGCAAAACGTATTTGAAGGCTGAACAATAAGCGAGTAGGTGTCATGAAATTGGCATAATCCAACATTTTATTTCTCCTGTTCTGCTTCAATTGCTGTGTACAACGTACAAAAATGATTTTGAACATTTCAAAATATTTTTAGCTTAAGGGAGTTTCCACTGATAATTTTTTCCAAAAATTTTGACTTTGAATTAATATTTCTCTTAAATAGAGAAATTTATATTTCTTGTGATGATACAAGCTTATGTAAGACGATGAGATCTACCAGTTTGTCTAATTCTTAGGTGTTGTTATAGCTTAGTTAGTGAGATATTTTAATTTTTAATGCCCGTTGCTTGGATACACAGTGTTGAATTTTTACTTTTCGTGTAGAAATTTCAACCTTCTAGACTGTTTTACTAAGCTTTTCCGTGCTTATATCATGTAATTTTCCATTTTTTAAAACTTTTCTCAATCAAGCAAGCCTAAAACACTCTAATTAAACTCAAAAATGAAATTTTATGCAATTTTTTTCAAAGCAACGCAAATCCGCAAAAACGTACTGAATTTTGATTCCGGTTTTTGCTGTAATTATAGCTTGATCAGGATAATTGATGACACCGAAATCATTAATTAGCTAAAAAAAGATAATTCTAGTGTTTCTGACATTATTTGACTACTTAAAGTTTAAAATTTTAACAAATCAAATTTTCTAAAAACGACAACATTAGAGACAGGAATAAACGGAATTCAACCAATCGGTGGAAATGTCCTTAACTCAACATTTCTGATTTTTGTTAAACTTCCATGCTAAATTTTTCACATTCAAAATATGTTTTTTCTAAGGCATGTTTTCCTATAGACATAATGTCCAAGTGGCCCTCAATCATATTCAAATCGAATCTTGTAAAATCTACATAAATCGTACAAAGAGAAGTTCTTTAAGTTTTACAATTCTTATATAAATACAAGGAAGCTCTGAATATTTTTCCATCATTTTAAGACAGAAATATTTATGCTGGCAAGCATAAAAATAAAA